>NW_022111324.1:66089855-66156644 GCF_000313985.2 Echinops telfairi | reverse complement strand
TTGTCTCTGAAGATTACTCTTCACAGGCATTTCTCGGATTGGATGATCCTTGAACTCCTTGCAACACAATGGACATCTTCCTGTTTCTGTTCACACCTCAACCAGCCCAAAGACTTCTCTGCTATTATAGGTTTAGCAAGGACATCATTAGACATCTATAAACTGTGATCAAATGGCTTTATAATTAAGTGCTTCACTCACCCTCACCAGTTAAAGGCAAACATAGTGTGTTCAGGCAAAGTAATTAGCGGCCAGTGAATTATTATGTGCCTTCACAGGTGCAAAACACATCATTAAAATTCCCGAGGAGGGCTTCCGGAATATCAGCATTCCTTTTGCCACCCATTGGTTTTCATGGGCACAAAATATTCTGAAGGATTTGGCAGACTCTGAAAGTAAACCTTCTAGAGTCTTCCCCTCTGAGTACTGGAGATGAGCCCGTACTGGAGATGAGTCTTCATACAAGGTGCATTCTTCACTCAGTGAAATCATGCTCTATCTACACAGACTTCTAGGTCACGTGGGGAAAAATCCAGTACTCTAGCTCCATTCTAAAGCGCTAAGCGACTCAGATGATTGACTATAAGTTATTTTCAGTCTTAACACGTATGACCTTTGTCTTTCAGATTTCAGTACTTCAGCCAATGTTGACTTTGCTAAATATGAGGGACCACCAACTCAGCCATCTGAGCACATATCCAAGAGAAGAAAGCACTTTCCAATGATTTGTTAATAGCTTCCAGAGGCGCCCCGGTGGCACAGAGGCTATGTGTTGGGTTGTTAGCTACAAGGTTGGTGGGTCAAAACCCACCAGGTGCTCCAAAGAAGAAAAATGAGGCTGTCTGCTTCCTCTCGGAAAGCCTAAAGAGTGGCTCAATTCTGTCCCATAGGCCACTTTGAGTCAGAATCAACTTGATGGCAGGGGGTGGGTGGGTAATTTTCCATAGTTCTTTCTAAACAGAGTAACCTCTTTACTACTATATTACAAATACGAAGTTCTAATATTGTTATGTTTCAGCCAATGAGAGTGAAAGGTTGCATGGCTGGTATAGGAACACAGGTCTCTCCTCCCTCCATAACCACTTGAATGTCAACGTAGAATGACGGAGTGGACACACTATTTATGTCTGGTGTCATAAGAACGTAAATGCTGGTATAAAGTATAAGGAGCCCAGGTGGCACATCAGGTGCCACAATGTTTGTGGTTGAAGCCCCTAGAGCTCTGAGGGAAAACGATGAGGCCGATTGACAGCCTTGGAAAGACTGTGGGGCAGTTCTACGCTGTCCTGGAGGGTCATAGTGAGTTGTCATTGATTCTGGGGCAAGAGTTTTATTTGAGCTTTATAAAATACTCATCTTAAAGATTTTATTTCTGAAATAATACAGTAACCCACATATTTCCATTTATACATGGTGGTTATTTTGCTTAAATATTTTATAGCCAAGATGCAAAAAAATATGAATACATATAAAACATCCTAACAATCTGTAGTAGGTTACAAATTAAGCTGCTAACCACAAGATAAGCAGTTCAAATTTATGAACTGCGTCCATGGGAACAAGATCAGGCTGTCCACTTTCGTAAATATGTACAGACTTGGACATACTATACAGGGTCACTATGAGTTAGAATCAACTAGATGGCAGTGGGTTGAGTTTTGATTTATTTGATAAAACTATTTCATGTAATATATATATAAACCCTCACTGCCATTGAGTTAATGCTAACTCATTGCAAATTCATAGGGCAGGGTAGAACTGTCCCTGTTGAGTTTCCTAGACTATAACTCATTAAGGAAGTAGAAAGCCTCATCTTTCTCTCAAGGAAAAGCTAGTGGTTTCGAACTGCGGACCTTGCAGTTAGCAGTCCCAATGTGTAACAACTATGTCACCAGGGCTTCAAATGTGAACACGGGGGCTTCAGAAAGCTCGTGGAAACCTGGAATTTCTGCACAAACTTTTTGAAGTTCTTTCATATATACTTCATAGCCTTATAATGCATTTTTAAATAGCTACTCAATTTTACTTTGGCATAAAATAATTGCTGAAAGAAGAAAATCTGCACATATTTATTCTTTCTTACTCAGTTTGATTTTTTCCCCTTAAATTAAGCCAAAGACTTAAAATACATGTATATGTTCCCAAAGTAAATTTTCAGTAAATAAAACATTCCAATTGTGTCATCCAAATATACTTCAGAAAATTTTGTATGAAATGATAGTATGATTCAGAGCAGATTAATAACAAGAATTAAATTGTGATCTTTAGTTCTGTGGAGAAAAAATGTTTAGGTAACACAAATAGTATATATGCACATTTATCTCTATATTAAGAATAGTGAGATGCTTGAGGTTAAGTAAACAAGCATTTCTGTTAGGGTTCTAGTTCCTACATGCATTGGTTGATTCCATGCAAAACATTTTAAACATGTCTCTCCCATCAGCGACGGGCTGCAGAAAAGTTCTCTCAGGAATCCACTTGTCTGAGTCTTGTTAGGGTGCCTTCAAAATGTCCAATGAGCACAGCGATTCCCTAGCGGGATCTGTTGGGCCAGTTAAATTCAAGGAAGAAAGGTCAGCTCAGAAACTTACAATGTCTGTTTTTGGGGATTCCCAAGAGGCAACCTTGATAAACTTTCTCAAAGGAAACAGAATAACCAAGAGAGTTATTTGGAATAAGCCTTCAAGAAATGGAGAAGTACATTGTTTTTTTTAAAAGGCCATGAAATTTGCACTGAGGAATTTTTCCCATCCTGACAATCCACTTGCATGCTTCGAGTAGCAAGAGCTGTCCCAAGAGGCATTTCTTGGGAACCTTGATTCCGTGACCCTTACAACCACTGCCTTGACTTTGCAGACTACTTTTTATTCCTAAAACTGAAAGATCATTTCAAATAAACACAATTAAGTCCCTTACGGATGCCCAAACAATCATGTGGATGTGGTGGAAATTCAAGATCACAGAGTTCAGCAAAGAGTTAGAAAGATGGAAACAGAGCCTTCAGAGTATGTAAACCTCAGTGGGGGACATGTGGAGAAGCAATGCTTTCCCATTTTAATACTTTTAACAAAAGGTTTCTATGATTCACTAAGCAATTCTTTCTTTTACTTTTCCCTATATCAACATTGTCATATTACTAATGAAAAATATTCCTCTAACATTTACTTCTGTGACTCTGACGAAATGCAGTCCTGCAATTTAAGACGATACTAACGTCCAAAAGTGGGGATAAATATGCAAATGCATCTTGTTCTTTGCTCGTTTATCCATGTACATCTAGGGTGCACATGTTTCTTTATGATGACAATCATCAGGCCACACATGAACTTAAGTGGAGCTATCCAACACCTCTCATCCTCCAATGGGTTACTATACACATCTCTGCTCTAGCACTGACTGTTGGGCAGGATTATCCTTCAGCATATTGCAGATAAGGTCTATGGGTAATCGGAGGGAACTAGATTTACTCTAGATGATTGGAAAAAGGGATGGATCTTTTGAAAAAGGAGCACATCTATTATATCATTTCCCATAGACATAATAAACATATATGCCCAACAAAAGACCCTTGAAATTAGTCAGCCAATTTCTCAAAGAAATGAAAAGCAAAATTACCAGATCAACAATTATAGTAGGTGATTTCAATACACCACTCTCAAAGAAACAGATATGGAACTCAATAAAGAAACTGAAAGATAAAAAAAGAAACGGAGGACCCGAATGGTACAATCGAACAACTCAACCTAATAGGAATTTTCAGAGCTCTTCAACCAACATAAAAAAACACATACTCTTCTCTAGTGCACACAGTTCATACTTAAAAATAGACCACGAACTGGGGCATACGCCAGGCTGGAGAAAGCTCAAGCACAAAGAGGTCATTCAGACCATCTTCCCTGACCACAGCGTCATAAAGTGGGGAATTAACAACAGAATGAACAAAAGAATAAATAACAACTCCTGGAGACTTAACAACCCACTTCTCCAAAACCCATGGGCTTTGCCCAGACTTAGGGAGGAAATGAAGAACTTCCTAGAAACCAGTGAGAACAATACAACATACCAGAGCCTATGGACACAGCAAAGACAGCTATCAGTGCCTTATTGCAATAAAGGCACACATGAAAAAAGAGAAGTATGGTCAGCAACTTTAACTCAACACCTCCAGCAGCTAGAACAGACTAACAGCATAATTCTTCCAACAGCAAAAGAAATCATAGAAACTAGAGCAGAGATCAATGAACTGGAAAGCAGAAAACCAATGGAAAAAATCAACAGCAAAAAGTTGGTTCTTTGGAAAGATAAACAAAATCAACAAAGTGCTAGCAAAGTTCAAGGAAAAGAAGGACCAAACATTAACATCTAGAATTAGGAATGAAACAGGGGAAGTTTCAATAGACCCCAATTTAAAAAAGTAATTACACACTACTACAAAAATCTGTATTCCAACAAAGTCAATAATTTGGAGAACATGGATAATACCTGGAATTCCCTCTCTTCCCAAATTAACAAATGGACATTAAGAAGTTGGACAGGCGCATATCAAAAGAAGAAACAGAGCAGACCATCCAGAAAATCCCAACTTAAAAAAAAACCTGGTCCAGATGGCTTCACACGAGAATTCTATCAAGCATTCAGGCGGACACCAAGCCTACACAAACTCTTCCAGAACACAGAAAGGGATAGCAAGCTGCCAAACACATTCTCTGAAGCCAGCATAACCCGGATATAAAAATTGGGCAAAGACCCCATAAGGATAGAGAACTACAGACCGTTAACTCTCATGAACGTAGATGCAAAAATTCTCAACAAAATCCTGGCCAATAGAATCCAACAACATATAAAAATAATAATAATACATCATGACCAAGTAGGATTCATACAAGGGATACAGGGATGATTCAACATTTGAAAAACAATTAACCTAATCCACCACATCAACAAGAAAAAGGAAAAGAACCATATGATCATATCAATTGATGCAGAAAAAGCATTTGATAACATCAAACACCCATTCTTAATAAAGACTCTCAAGAAGATAGGACTAGATGGGAAAATCCTCAATACAATAGCCATAAAGGAAACACTCAATGGAGAAAAGCTGAACCCAATCAGGATGCCCTTTATCCCCACTTCTATTCAACATTGTGATGGAAGTCCCAGTCAATGCCATAAGACAAAGGCAAAATATCAAGGGTGTACAATTTGGTAACGTAGAAGTGAAACTTTCGCTATTTGCAGATGATGTGATTTTATATATTGAGAATCCTAAGGGATCCACAACAGGATTGCTGGAGCCAATAGAGGAGTTTAGTAGAGTAGCAGGATACAAGATTAACAAGCAGAAATCAATTGGATTCCTATATACCAGTGATGGAAACACAGAAAAAGATAACAAGGAATCCGGACCATTCACAATAGCCATGCAAAAGCTGAAGTACCTATGAATAAACCTATCCCCCCCAAAAAAGAGACCTGTACAAATAAAACTACAGAACATTATTACAAGAGACCAAAGGGGATCTGCATAAAGCTTCTGATCGGTGTTCATGGATCAGAAGAATCAATATAGTGAAGCAATCTACAATTTCAAAGCAATCCTGATCCAAATTTCAGTATCATTCTTCAAAGAAATGGAAAAACTGATTACCACTTCACATGACAAGGGAAGAAACTCAGTATAGGCAAATAACTCCTCAAGAAGAATAATGTAGGTGGCCTAGCGCTACCTGACCTCAAAACCTACTGTACAGCCAAAGGTGTCATACAGCCTGGTACTAGTATAATGATAGATATTCGGACCAATGGATTAAGTCAGAAAACCCAGAAATAAAAGCATCCACATATAGACAAATGATTTTTGACAAAGGCCCCCAAAACATTTCAAATGGGAAGCAGATGCCCTCTTCAATGAATGGTGTTAGAAAATCTGGATATCCACGTGTAGAAGAATGGAACAAGACCCATTTTTCACTCCATAAACAACACAAACTCAAGGTAGATTAAAGACCTCAAGGTAAAACCCAAGGCTATCAGGACCACCAATGAGAAAATTGAGACAAAACTAGGAGCCCTAGTGCAAGGAATGCATGGACTAACAGAATTCACAAAGCAAGCACACTCCGTGGGAGATACATACATGAAGGGGCTGAGTTAGTTAATTGTGCCAGCCTGGCTGATAATCACATGTGGGGCTAATTGACAGGCGGAGGGATAAATGGGTGATGAGCCTCGCCTTTCTAGTTCTCAGGTCTCTTGTTTTGTGATGGTTGCACAGGGTGCAGCTGCCTTAGCAGTTCCCTGCTTCAGCTTGCAAGATTGACTTCCTACAAGACATCCCCAAGGAGAAGCTACATGGACCTATCCCAATGCAGCCCTGGGTGCTGGAGCAGCCGTGTGGAGACCCCTGCTAGTGCTGAGATGCTTGTTCGTTCACGGACTCAGCTTTCCTCCTGCAGTCGGCATCATTGCCTCTGTTTTGTGAGGTGGAGGACTTTGTGGACAGGTGTTGGGTTAATGGGTTAATGTTGGACTTGTGGGCTTGGGCAGCATTGCGTTGGGATGTTTTTGTGATGCACACTTTCTTTACATAAAACTCTCTTATACATGAGTTGCTGTGGATTTGTTTCTCCAAAGTACCCAGACTAATACAGGGGCCTATTAAAAATAAAGCACTGTGTACCTCGAAAGACTTTATTAAAAGAGTAAAATGAGAGCCTACAGATTGGGAAAAGACAAAGGACTAACCACTAAAATCTACAGAATTTCACAAGCCTACAATAAGAAAAACACTAACAGCCCTCTGCGAAGGTGGGCAAAAGATCTGAACAGATAATACACAAAGGATGACACTCAAATGGCTAATAAACACAAGGAAATGCTCCTGTTCACTAGCCATCTGGTAAATGCAAGTCAAAGCAACTATGAGATACCATCTAACGCTCATTACTATACCCCAATTTCAAAAAACTGAGAACAAATGTTGGAAAGGGTGTGACAAGATCGGAACTCTTATCCACTGCTGGTGGACTTGTAACTATGGAAGGGGATATGGCAATACCTAAAACAGATGGAAATTGAACTACCATAAGCCCCAGCAATAACATTACTAGGCATATATTGCAAAGAAATAAGAAACAGAGCACAAACAGACGTTTGTTCCCCCTGTTCATTGTAGCACAGTTCTCAATGGCAAGAAGCTGGAAACAGCCTAAATGCCCATCAATAGCAGAGTAGATGAAGAAACTCTGGTACATACACACAATGAAACACTACATCTCCCTAAAACCAGCAACGAATCCACGAAACACCTCAATGCATGGAGGGATCTGAAAGACTATGCTGAGTGAAGTTAGTCAAGCACAAATGGGCAAATACCGGATGCGTCTACTGCGGTAGGACAAGCAGCAGAACGGGCACAAGCTCAAGCTTGCAGGGCATCCAGTCTGCTGGCTGGGAATCACACAGCTGGTAAGAGGTAGACCAGTACTAATGAACCACACGGTATCCACTTCAGGTAAGTACAGTGTAGGTCACTTAGCTGGAGGGCATCTCAGGACAGCAGAGTCCACATGGTCAGGGGAAAGGTGGGAGGGGTGCTGTCTTATGAGTATTGACATGTGGATTTGGGGTGAGCTCTCCTAGGGAGGGAAGTGGCCCTGTCAGAGGGATGAGGCTTACTGGTAGGGGAGGGGCAGCGCAGGAGAGGGGAGAGGGAATGGTCAAGTTTGGGTCATCACAGGTGCATGTCTGTTGGGAGGAGGGGAAGGAGGGCTGACTGCCAGGTGTGGGGAAGAGAGTCAGAGGATGTTCTTGGGAGTACTAGGTAAGGAGCGTCTTTAGTGGCATGCAGTGGGAGGGCAGAATTGACCTGGGGGTGGGGGAAATGAGAGATGATTTATGATTATGAAAGAAATTGCACAATTATGTTTCACATGATGGAATTATGGAATGACAGGACATATGTATTGGCTCCCAAGTTACAGTAATTTTTTATAAAAATGTAGAGATACAGGAGTGAGTTTGGGACTCTCACTAAATCCTAGGTCTAATTTAAGACCAATTAGTTTTTACCGCATGGCTCTGCTCCATATTCACCTTCATGAAATTATCATTGAAGATGAGGGTGCTACAGCAGAGTGTGGTGAAGAAAACAGATGGTGCCTGCCTATCAATAGGAATAGTCTGAGGTCTTAAAGGCTTATATTCATACAAGCAGTTATCTAAGCGATGATTCAACTAAATGCACATGGAAGAATCACACCAGTGACTCACTCACTCTCTCACTCACTCACACTCACTCACTCTCACTCACTGACTCCCCACTCACTCTGACTCACTCTCACTCTCTCACTCACAAATGAAAAGAAAAAGAAGCACACCAGCTTGTGTGATACAGAAATGACAACTACAAAATTCAAATATAGTGAGAGAAAAGCATCAGAACAAAAATTATGAACCCTCAATTTGTGCGTTCATATGGGGGACAGTGGGAGCCCCAAACCCATCTGCAAAGTACCTAGTCAGGATGAGCCACTAGCAGATCCGCGTTAGCCACAGGGAAGCGTCTCAACCAGCCTTACTAACAGGCAGGGACCACTGTAATCTTGATGATGCTGGACAGACCTTGATACTTGGCCAGCTGACCACCCTACAGACAGGACCTGAATCTGTTCTGGGTGAAAGTATCTCTTGCTGGTTTCATGACAAAAATTTCTTCCCTGGCTTTTTGAATATTGTAAGGGTCTGTCCCTTCATACGCATATTTGTTTATTTGTCTGTTTACTATTATGTTTTAGTGTGGTTTTGTTTTTTATTGTTTTCTGTTGGGTTTCCCAGCTGTGAAGCACAGGAGGAGTGGCTACAAATGAGAATAACTGACACAAAGGGTTGTAGGGAATACAGGGGTGGGGGCAGGGGTGATGGGAAGGGTAAGGGGATCTCCGGAGTAAAGGGTAAAGGTAGGAGGGGAGAGGGAGCATGAGAATGGATTGTGGTTGCATAACTCATCTTGGAGGCAATTTGACCAGGGGAGGGAGAATGTTCTAAAACAATTGTGAGGGTAATTGTACAATTCTCCTTGATATGATTGAATGATTGAACTACTGAATTATGATATGGAAATTACTTGCCAATAAAACTATTGGGAAAAAACAAAGCAAAAAAGCAACAAAAAACCCTATTGTATGTGTATATATGTCTAAAATAATACTCTGACACGAATATTAATTTCTATAATCAGAAACATACATAATACTCCTGGCTGAGTTAATTGATGGGATTTTTTTATGCTTCTGCTGAGTTCACCAAAATTAAAATTATACCTTTACAAACACACACAAAATGTCTCATTTATATAACTTAAATATGAGTTTCCAGTTCAGTAAACTGCAAAAATAATCTAACATTTAAAAAATGAAGTCATTCCCAATAAAATGGTAAAAAGAATTAAATCATTATTTATATTATGAGTATATAAAACAAAAGAAAATTAGACATTCAGGGTATTTATTATATTATACTTGCTAGATTATCTATAAGCAAAATCTGTACCCAAAATCACTCTAACTTTAAATTTTACTAATTGTTTTCTTAATAGTCACACACACAAACAAAACCACTCACTCCCAAATATACCTTAAAAAACTAGACCTACAAATTTGAAGGCAGAGAAATATTAACTTGAAATAATTCACTTTAATTATGAATTAGTATTGTCATTTCTAGAAACGATGGTGATATCCAAACAATACACCAATGCCCATTTCCAATACATAAACTTGTAATGACCCTGGTGAAATATCATTGATACTTTGGTTTAGTAGACAACGTTTCATGTAAAAAAGGGAAATATCTAAAATTGATAAAAAGTTTTTAGGTTTTCTTATAAATGGTATTCTTACAAGTTCTCATCTTTCGGAACATGAAACAAGTTTCTAAGAAAACGTGCATGATTTCTAACGGCATGCGTCAGTGTCACGTGCAGAAGCCGGTCAGCTGCCATCTGACCCCTCACTGACCTCGTCCCAGTCTTTCCAGCAGGAAATCGTCTCGCAGGATGTGCCATCCTGGACTCCCTTCTGATTTCACTTCAGTCTGAAGGACATGACAGAATCTAAATATTCAAAGTCAATTTTTCAAAAGAGGAAGTAAAAGAAGTCCAAGCTACAAAACAAAATTTTCAATACCTGGTTTTACAATATGGGTGAAACCTAGACCAAGTATAAGTTGACTTTATTTATACATTAAGATCACATTATATGTTCAAATGTCTATAAAAAGAGCGCTGTGCTAATAACATAATTGAAATATCAAAAGAAAAATGGAAGCTAAAAACAAAACAAGCATACTTTCTGTGTGTGTGTGTATGCTAGGAAGTTATAACAAAACGAGGCTGGTATCGTTTTTAAAATCGTCTGACAACTAAAAGAGACTGATGTTATTTAACTTTCAGTGATAATGTATTATTAACTGATGGCAAAACATTTCAGCAGAAATAGGAATTAAATGGAGCTTTTCACCACAAAATAAACGAGAAAAGGAAGCTAACTTCATAGTGTGCTTAAAGTTTTATACATCTTATCGCATTAAATATTTCATAAAATTTTAAGCCAAATGCCTTTTACTTAGGTACATTCTCAGCCACGTAGTTATATGATTAAGCAAATGACAAAATTACAAATAATTCATTCATAAGACTTATGAAATACTGTCAGGCCAAGCAGTGCACTCTCATTTCATGGTACAACATTACCACCTCGTGGTATTATTTAAGTACTGCAACTTATGCAGCCCTGCTCTCAGCTGTGAGATTTCTTTCATTTCGGATACACTAACTTACTAGGAACTGGGTCCCCAAACAGGAGCGTGGGTGACATCGTGGTTATCCGTTGGGCTGTTAACCGCAAGGTTGGCAGTTCCAAACCACCAGCTACTCAGAGGGAGAAAGATGTGGCTTTCTACTCCCATAAGAGTAATAGTTTCAGCAACCCGCAGTGGCTTCTGACCCTGTGGGGTCACTATGAGTCAGCACTGAAAAATGAGGTGTGTGTGTGTGTGTGTGTGTGTGTGTGTGTGTGTGTGTGTGTGAGACCCTATGGGTCATCCTGTGGGGTCACTATGAGTCAGCACTGAGAAGTGAGGCGTGTGTGTGTGTGTGTGTGTGTGTGTGTGTGTGTAAAAAGAGCCCTAGTGGTGCAGTAGTTAAGCACCCAGCTGCTGACCAAGGATGAAAAGAGCTGATTAACTGCCACTGTTACAATGAAAGCCCAAACACGCTGCCTTTGAGTTGAATTCAACTCCTAACAACCGATAGGCTAGAATACAGCAGTTCCATAGGGTTTGCAGGCTTTACTCATCACATCACCTTCCTTCTGCAGAGATGAAAGCCTTGCAGGCCCTAGGTGGCACCTGTGGTCTGTCCTCTAGGCTTGCAGTTGTCACCACAGCAAGCTTTCAATTGCAAGCTCCTTCCCTGCTCGGTGAGATTAACATGCTTGCCCCACAAGCAAAATGATTATTAGCGAGAAATACCTGGCAAGGGGAACAGTGAAAGGCTTATTACATAGAGACACATCTTGCCAGAGGAGACAGGCAGGGGCCTAAAGCAACTTAAAGACCCCATCTTGCCTAACAAAGGAAAAGGAGAGGCTTTTCAAAGGAAGTTTCAAGAAGGGCATTAGGTTTATTCATAAAAGGAGATGGGGAATTCTAGAAATTGAGTTCACATAGATAGGGCTATGGGAATTCAGTGAGCATGGAATGACTGTTCAAAGGCTGGTGGGTGGGGTATCACTGCTTCTTATGGGATGATGTGCAAGCACCTGGCAGCCAGTTCCTCAGGTTAGTCCCCTGCCTGGGTGTTCTGTGCTCTTGGGCTCAACTGAGGTCAAAGGTGCCTGGTCTATTCCTGCTCTGATATTAAATCTGAACGGGTCAAATGCGGAATGCTGCAGATCAGGGAGTGAACCTAAAACACATAATTCTTACAGGAAGAAAAATACAGGAATTTTACAGGTGGTAAGAAATGGAAAATGTGGTCAGCTACTGTAATATGCCACATGTTTAAATGTTAACTGGGTGCATGTGAGTGAGCCTACAGGTATGGGTCTGAGGAGATACCTCAAAATCATCTGAACCTGGTGTGTGCGGGTGAGAAGCAGCCTCTGCCCGACCCTGTCTCACTGCCAGTCAGAATCAACGGGAAGATAGACAACAGTCACTGTGCCGTCGTAAGCACTGTTCTTAGAGGCAGAAGTAAAAGACAGGGTCCTCTCCTCATGGGGCTAACCATTTCTGCATATCTACTTATTCCATTCACAGAATAGACCACGGGAAAAGTCTCTTGGAATATGCAAGAATCCCATGACATTTCATTCGCACTGCCATCAAACCGCTGACCTTGCAGCTAGCTGCCCAACTCATACCCCCCTGTGCCGCCCGGAAGCTGCTGGGTCAATGTTGAAGTTGAAGGCAAACCCTTGAAATGTTCGATCAACTTCCATTTCAAGATTCGAAACATGCACTGGTGGCTTGAGGAAACAAAACCGAAAATAGTATTCTGGAATTATTCATTATCTTACTACCAAACCAGTAAGAGCTTAACCTCATTTCAATTTTGAAGGGAAAAATTAAAGTCAAATCCTCGAAAGCAAACAATATCGTCAAAACTCTATTATACAATCACATTAGCTCATTTCACTGTTTTCTTCAAGAAGACTGTTCAAAGTTCTAATTTTAGTCTTGTTTCATTTAACTTGAGAGGTTCTCATTAAACTGTATTAAGTCTGTTAAAAGTGATGAAAAAGTTTGGAAATAGTAGTGATGGTTATGCAACATGGTGATTGTAATAAATGTCCCTGAATTGTGTTTAAAAATGTTAAAAGAGCAAATGAGTTGTTATATTTGTTTTTCATTACAATACTTTTTTAATAAAATATATTTAAAAATCCGAGCATTGATTAATCTTAAACCTCTATTGTAAACTGTCACTAAGCTAGCCTTGGTGGCATAGTGGTTAAGCAGTGGGCTGCTATCTGGAGTGCCAGTAGTTCAAAACTACCAGCCACTCTGTAAGATAAAAATGAGGCCGTCTACTCCAGTAAAAGAGTTACAGTCTCAGGAAATACACAGGGACAGTTCTACCCTGTCCTGTGGGCTTGCTATAAGTCAGAATCAACTTGATGACAAACTTGAGCTTGGTATTTATAATTGGAATTAATAATATGCCTACAAGAGATTAAACTACCTAAGAATTCTTACTAAATAATAAAGGATATACAACAAATTGTTATACAAAAAACTGCTTTCTGGTTGGAAGCAAGAGAAGTGACATAGAACCCAAATCCTTAGAAATAAAGTAAGAATATCAATGCTTTTATAAGCATGCAGGTTTTTATATTCTTTGATGTGAAGCGTCTTCATTCCAGTTGGAACCTCTGAGTCCGCATCCATAAGCAAAGTCAAATCAGGACAGACCGTCCATGAAGTCTGCAGCAGTAGGTACCAGTTCACAGGCTCAAGTAACATCTCTTCACAATAAACCTTAACTATCACACATCTCAAGAAAGCTGCCTAAAAAAATCTTTGGGAATCATGGAGATGTTACCTTCAAATAATCAGCCTAAATAAACAAACAACACTAGATGAAAAGACCATGTATATATGTGTGGGGTCTTAAAGGCTTGTTTCCAAACAAGCTGTCATCTGAGTGAGATTCAACCAAGTCCACAGGGAAGAAGCACACCAACATCAGTGACCGAAGGATTGTAAATCATATCATCCAAAGCCAAAGGAAGGAATGGTATCAGTGTCTAAACTGTGGGATTCTGGTTTGCAGAAGGCTATGGATGACAGTGGGATCCAAATATGAGATCTACATAGGAAATAAGCCTCGGGTGATTTCCCTTGATTCCTAATAGAGGAAAGGGCATAACCCATTACAGAATGCGTTAAGAGAGATGACTACAGGAGATCACAATGATAAACACGACTTGAACGGCTGGTTAAAACCTTGTCAGTTGAGCACCCCCCCTCCCGATGCATGTTGGACTTGATCTAGTTTTTAACATTTCCTGGTTTTGCTTGTTTTCTTTCGCAGTGGGGTTTATCTGATGTCGCTTGTCATTGGGATAATCATCCTGAATTTTGGTATGTTTTTCTGTTTTCCCGTATCTCTACAGGTTCATCATGCAGGATTGCTGAACCTATAGAGATAGCACGTGAATCGGGGTTTCTGCAGGGTGAAGAGAGGGATGCAGTAAAGGGGCACTGGTATGACGGAGTTCAAGAAAGAAGAGAATGTTTGGAAATTGATTGTGGTAGCAGTTGTACGATACTACTTGATACAATTGAACTACAGGATAAAATCTCTATTAGCTCTCAATAAATTTTTTTTAAAGAGTTGAAATTGATCAAACATGCAATCAAGATGCATTGATAATCACCAGCAATTAGAAGGCAAAAGTTGGAAACAAAGAGGAAGGAAGAGTAGTTGGCAAATATGGTCATGATGAAGGTGGCGATCACAACAGAATTTTGCAAAACCAATGGCATGCTAATAGCAAATACCTTTTATTAGCGACACAAAGACAACCACACATGTGGACTTCTCCAGATAAAAGACACCGAAATCAAATTGACTAAAACCATGAGAGCCAAAATAAATCTGAGTATACCCCACATAAATTTCAAGATCTCAAAAATAAATTTGACACAGTAAACAATAATGTCAGAAGGCCAGATGAGGTGTGGGATGACAACAAGAACATCCGATGTGAAGAGAGCAAAAGGCAATTAGAAAGACAGGCAAGAGAGAATATTAGCACGGGTGTCAGAAGAGACTCTGACACTCACTCTTTATCACAGAGTAGCTAAGGCAAAATGAATACATGATGAAGGAAAAGAAGGAATAGAAGATGGTAGAGGTCACCTTGAAAAGACAAAGCAAAATATTCTAATGAAACATGCAAAGACCAGAAAGGAAGAACACACTCAGCATATCCTCAACTGAAAGAACCCAAGAAGTAACTCAAGCCTCGAGTTGCAATATTGAAAGATCCTATGCACAAAATACTGAATGATGCCAGAAGCATCAAAAGAAGATGGACAGAATATATATTCACTGTACTGAAAAGAACTACTGGACATTCAACCAATTTAGGAGGTAGCATATAAGCAAGAACCAATGGTGTTGAAGGAAGAAGTCCAAGCTGCACTGAACACATTAGCGAAAGACCCGGCTCCAAGAATTGATAGGCTACTAAGTGAAATGTGTCGACAAGCTGATGAAGCGCTCACTCGTCAATGCCAGATAACTTGGAAGACATCTATTTGGCCAACTGAGTGGAAGAGACTTCTCTTTGTACCCATTCCACAGAAAGATGAGCCAACAGAATGGAAAAATTAATAGAACAATGTCACTGATATCACAAAATTTTGCTGAAGATCATCCAATAATGATTGCAGCAGTGAATTGACAGTAGGCTGTCAGAGGTTCAGGCCAGATTCCGAAGAGGACGTAGAACCAAGGATATCATCGATGTCAGATGAATGTTGACTAAAAGCAGAAAATACCAGAAAGATGTTTCCTTGTGTTTCACTGGCTATGCAAAGGCTAGCGACTATGTGATAACAACAAACTATGGATAGTCTTGAGAAAAATGGGAGTTTTGGAATATCCGATTGTGTTCATGGGAAACCTGTAAACAGATCAAAAGGCAGTTGTGGAAACAGAACACAGGAATGCTATTGCGTGGTTTAAAATCAGGAAAAGTATGTGTCTGGGTTGTATCAATCTTTCTGCTGAGCAAAAAATCATAGACACTGGATTGTGTGAAGAAGAATGCGGTGTCAGGATTGGAGGAAAGCTTATTAACAGCCTGTGATATGCAGATGGCATAATCTTGCTTGCTGAAAAGTGGAGAGGACTCGAAGCACTTGCTGAGGAAGATGAAGGGCTGCAGCCTTCAGTACGGATTACAATGCAATGAAAAGAAAACGGCAATCCGCACAACTGGACTAGTAGGTAACATCGTGATACATACAGGGAGAGGAGACGGACTGAAGGTGTCAAGGATTTTGTCTTGCTTGGAACCACAATCAATGGCCATGGGCACAGCAGTCAAGAGATCAAGGGACACATTGCATTAGGTAAATCTGCTGCCCAAGGCCTCTTTAAAGTGGTGAGAAGCAAGGGTGGTACTTAGGAGGACTAAGGTCCGCTTTATTCTAAGCACCTTAACTATGTTAACTCCTTGGGTTCTCACAATATTCCTATGAAGTGGGGGCTGCTTTGACTACTAGAAGGACGGTGTTAAACACCTTAAAAACCTTGAGGCGCAGCATTCTCCAAGGTCATATATAATAAATAGCAGGCAAAGTCTTGTGAACCTTGGCACTCTAGGCACATATATTATCTTTTACGCATAATATATCCTCTAAACACATTTCAAGGACCTGTAACTCATAAAGGCAATTTTAGTAAAGAATAATAAAATTGCCTTTTTTTAAAAAAGAAGAAAGAAACATACCAGAGATAAGACCACACAAGGTAGAGAAGTCACTTATACAGGAACAAAATACATAAATAAAAATGAAAAGCCCTGATTCCATTGATGAAATTTCTATACAGGTAATCAATGGCTCAGTGGCTTCAAAACCTGAAAGCAGGTCTGCAACTAGGGTCGGATGGGCGGTGCTTGTTTTGACAGTATGTAACAATGTCCACAGGTGCTGTACAATAGTTATCACTCTGCATTCAATAGCTCCTCCATGTCAAAAGGCTGCACAAGCCACACTGCAAAGCATAAGTGCACTTGGATAGCAACTGCTGTTCAATCAGAAACCACTCTCCATTAGAACTAAGGAGCTTATGTTAAAGGAAGTGAAAACAAGGAGAAACTGGCTTTAAACGGTTCCGTGAATTGAATGTGAACAAGTCTGCTCATTCTCATTTCAAATGCAGAACTCTCTCTTTTGTCTAAAGTCTAATCTGAGCATTTTCAGTAAACAAATATTAAACTGAACTATCTACAAAGTTGATATTCCAATCATTCTTGTGCAAGGAGCTTTTATGTGAGAATAAAACGCAGTTGCTGTGATGTGCAGGGGTAATTTAAGGACAGCATCTTTCTCTACCCAAAGGTCTGCCTTCCACTCTTCCTGTCCTGAACAGTGGAACACCTCCCCTCCCCCCTGCTTGGACCTGTGTGAGGAAGTGCCCCCAGTCCTAAGCTTTCTTTATGTGGGCCAGGAATCCAGTAGGTGTATGAACCTTTGCAATGTGGGCCTGCATTACGAAGATATCAAAGAAGCCAGGAATTTCAAAAGCAGTCCCACCATTAAATATATGCTTTGCTGTGAAGAAATGTTGTAGTTGCTATATAGGAACAATGTATAGGAAATAGAACCATGACTTATCTGCATGACGGACATTGAATTTAAAGTGCTCATGTCACAAAAATGAAGGAGGATGAAAAAGCTAATCTCTCCTTTTTTCTAGGGAAAAAACAAACAAAACAAAAACATTTCCAGAGAGAAATGGGCTTTTTGTTGTTGTTCCCTAGGAATGTTTATTGAAATTGTGCTATCCTGAAATTGCCGAGGAAATACATTTCTAACAGAAACTAGCTCGGATTTCCCATAACTACAAAATTATCATTGTGGTTTCACTGGGAGAAGGCATGTATGTATTACCCCTTTAGAGGTTAAAAAAATATACGTAAGAACCTTTTTAAACAATGTGTCGTCTTTTCGTTGCTTCCTTAAACCAACGAACGCCTGCCATCAAGCCAATTATGAGCCACAGTGATGCTACATAAAAGTGTCAAGGCTGTAAAGGGAGCAGTAGGGCCTCATCTCTCTCCCTCAGAACAGCTGGTGGGTGTGAACAGCCCAAAGTGTGTCCAATATTTCCAGTAGGGCTGCTTGCTCCCTTAAACAGAGCATCTAAAATATTATTTAATCTTTAAAAAAAGTTTTAGTATTGGCATCTTAAATTTCTGAGCATTGAGTTTTCAAAAAATGCTAATTTACAGTGAAAGTTCTAGATACATTTGAGTCCCCAGGAATTAAGCCTCCATTGAATTCCTTCTGACCATTAACCAGCAGAAGGAATATGTTACCCCCAGACAGAGCACATTAGGATGAATGACTGTCCCTAGTTAATCCAGGGAGGGTGGTATGGCCTGAAGGAGTTGCCTGGGTGTGCCCGCAATGGAAATTGGGGTGCCTGACTGCCTTGACCATAGGGACCTGAAACAATCTTGAAAACACTTTTCCTAGAATATACAGGTCATGGTCAGGGTCCTGTTCCTACTTCCGCAGTCCTACCTATAACTGTGATGTATTAATCTGTCACAATCATGTTTCTGTGATAGTTTTCCTTTGCCAACCCCCACCCCGCCCATGTCCTATGTAAGTCTCTGATTAACCCTTGAACAGTATCATAACTTCATACTAATGGTCTCCCTCATTTGAATGATGTGTCTTTGTCTTTTCTTGTTTAGGACCATAAATTTTCTCTCTAAACTATATTTAAGATTTGGGGCTTCTTTTGTACCCTTAAACACATCAAGAGGTTAGTAAGTGGATCTTGCCATAATGCTCAGTATGATGCTTCATTTATTTGGTCTAAGAGAAAGACTAGCAGGATTAGGGAATTCTCTCCAAATAACTTTTAATTAAAAGATGTAATGAAAAAATTAATTCTCTAAACCCACAGATTTTTAATCATATGAAAAATCTCTATCTATCCTTTATTTTGATACAGGTTAGTTTCCTAGAGGGCTGTGGAAACTCATAGCGTTCCTTTAACAAAGAACCTCAATATTCTTGACAATCCAGGCCACCTGTTTCCTTTGTTAATGTCTCACTTTCATTTGTTGGTTTGTTTTGTCACAAGTGCCTCTCCCACACCACTGCTTCTCCACTGGTCTTTCCGGTCCCCCTTGTCTTTCTGACCGCAGCCTGGAGCAAGCACTGCCTTCCGAAGTCTTCACAAGCATCCCTTCCTTTACGCAGCTTAGCTTTTCTAAAAGACCTGCAGTAATCCCTGGTTTTGGTAACAGGAAAGCTTTCTAAGACGGTTTGCACACTTTTACGAAAAAGCAAACCCAGCAACCAGTGTTTGTTCTGCGGTGAACCTTTTTAAAGAGGCAGAACACACCCAAAGCAGCCCGAGTGGCCTTCCCGGGCTCCTGCCCCAGGAAATGCACTCCGTTTGTCAGCATCAAGCTGTCAGAGGTTTACATGCCGTCAGTGAACAGTGTATGACTATGTTATTTTAGGTTCTATGTTGTTACTCAGTATGACTTGATAGGTTATCTTTTGGATCTAGGAAGGTTCCAAAATTTTCTCACAGAAATGAATGATAATTGTTTTTTTGATTCACACCATTTTGTCTCACAGGATCGGTCTAGCTTCAGATAATGGGGAAACCTGTAACTCCAATACTTGCTTCCACTTTTCATTCTCTCCATTTTGGTGAAAGACCTGGCAATTTCAAGAGTGTCCCAACACATCCCGAATCAAGACGAAGGCACGACTGTGTGATTTGCTTTGAGAATGCAGTTATTGCTGCCCTAGTTCCATGCGGCCACAGCCCCTCCTGCATGGGACGTGCCAACGAGATCTGTGAAAAGAGAACGCCATCATGTCGTTTGCCAGACAGCTCTTACTCAGGCATCCAAATGCACTCTTAACTATGTACCTATACATAAATACTACATCGCTATATGGACTCGTAAAGGCATGGGTATAATGGTACACCACCACCCCCACCCCCACCACCACCACCACCACCACCACCACCCACCCCCGGTGAAATTCCTAATGAATTCTTATGATTGTTATCAGGCTTTACTGGGATTAGGCTACAGTTGTTAACAAACTTAGAAAAGGCTGCTATGGTGACATTAAAAAAAAAAAAAAGAATATCCCAAGGTGGAAACAGCACACAACATTTTATACCTCAGTTTAGGTGTTCGCCCCTTGCTTTGATTTTGACAACAGTCTTGGTCGTGAGTAAAATACAGTATCCCCAGATAGTCCACCCAAAATCTTAGCATGTGACCTTATTTGGAAAAGAAGTCACTGAAGACATAATTAAGGTTAGGATCTAGAGATGATACCATCCTGGATTAGGGTAAATCCAGTACTGAATGTCCTCATAAAACAGAAAGGAAGGCAGTGACATAGAGGCAGGGAGAAGGCTGTGTGGAGACAGGGCAGAAATTAAGGTAACTTAGTTTAAATTCTAAGCACTTAATTTGGCAGACTATTTACCTGGGAAGTCTACTCCATTTTGAGATTTAACATCAATTGTCTCCATTAAATTCTGCCTGACCATTAATCTGGCAATGTAAACAGATTTGCCTTAGGCAGACTGTGTTTGAAAGCAGATTTTAAAAGCTCCCCCAGTCAGCACACAGAGGAGAGGTGTTTTACCTCTGGGATTATATTCCAGGAATTAAATTGTAGGACACACACCATAGTCAACTGGTGTAACAGTCCACAAAGATAATGTTCAACATCCTTCTTTGGTGAGTAGTGACTGGCGTCTTAAACGATCATGAGAGGCCATCTAAAATACAACTATCGGTCTCTAATTATTCAAAGCAAAAACAAATGAAGGAAACTCGAGATGCATGGAAACAATTCGTCCAATGAACTAACGGACCAAGCAAACATCAACCTCCACAAAGATCAGAAGTAGATAGTGTTCAGTTACCACCAACCCCTAACTAACTGCTCTGCAAGGCATCACTTTAGAAGGTGTTGAGTAAAGTGGGAGAAAATGTGGAACAAAATTCAAAATCATTTAAAAAAAAAAAAAGACCAGCCTTATAGGTCATAATGGAACCCCCAAAGGTATAGCCGTCAGTCACACTTCAGGTCTTGAATGAACTCAGACTCAGGGCTCAATTTTCATCCCAAAATAAGCCAATCTCTAAGGGGGAACAATAACACCAGGGAGGTAGCACTTCTTAGAATTATCAACAATTTGAGATCAAGATAATAGTATTCACCCAAAGTTCATAAGTGTTTGGAAAAACAGAATGCAAACAGAAAGCAGAGAGTCAGAGTTGGGTAAATGATATTATACACTGTGGGAATGGCGATCAATGACATGAACCAGAGGCTCTGTATCTCTCACTTAGGCTTATGGTCTCCAAATGATGAAATAAGAGGAATTCAGGTAGGAGACCAGCTTTACCTCTAAAGAACTTACCAGAATTTATGGGTGTCCTGAGTTATGATAACCATAACTGACTACTTCCAAGGAGTTCAGAATCTTAATAAATTAGTCTGTGGGCATATAGGAAATTGAATAAACTTAAAATCCATATTCTACATTGTGCTTTCTCATCCTAAACCTCCTTAGTCTGATGTACTGAATGTTATATAAAAAGCATGGCCTGTTTGGCTTTTGAGTTCTTCTCACTTGTACTTCCATCCACTCCCCTGAGAACACTGATGACATCTTTCTTAGAGACAGTTGTTTCCAAGTTAGCACACTTTCTAACAGAGCCCCCGGCTTCGTTCTCCTTTCCATCAAGGTTCTTTACATGCTTCCGAACGAACAGCGTTAAGTAATTGCTCTAAACCCAAAACAATGCAGTTATGTAACAATTACACTGGAATGTAAAGTCTATCAGGGCTGCAACAAAGTGTTTCCACTCTCTAGAAAAGAGGAAAACACTACAGTATGTACTCAAATGATAGAATGAAATGAATAAATACATATGAATGAACATGCATTTCAATGAATGAAAGTACACTGCAAATGCAGAGAATAAATATAGGTGGAATGGTGTGTGACTTTTTTCAGCCTTGTTCTTTCTAAACCAATTTTTGTGCAATTTGAACTGAAAATTGCTTTTCAAACAAATATTTCTTTCTCAAAATATACTTTTGTAATAGTTGAAGAATTGGATGGTGTTCCCTCCAAAAAGATGGTAGACGTCCTAACAAGCATACCTGTGCTTGGGCATAAAGTCTTTCTTGCACGATGCTAGTTAACGAGATCACACCAGGGTAGGGCGCTCCTGTTGCCGCCTGAACGGTGGTTTAAAAAGAGCAGAACAAGCACAGAGAGCTGAATGTGACAGGCGCAAGGATAAGAAGACTCCACGTGAAGATGCATCTACAAGCCAGGACACGCCAACATTACCCAGTCACTGAAGCGAGGAGAGACGCATGTCCTTATTTGGACTTCTAGCCTCCAGATCTGCTCTTAAAAGAACACAAGTTTCTGCTCTTTAAAGGGATTTGTTATTGTAGCCTAGGCACACTGCTGCCCTGGAAGGAGCTGCCTGACACAGTGGCCACTACGCTCCAGAGGCTGGCGAGAGCAGGAAGGTGGTAAGCCAAAATTGGGTGCATTCTACACACCCAAAACTTGGTATAAAAAAGAGAATTAAACATAATTCACTGTGGGGCAAAGGAGACAACAGTCAGTTAAGATATGAAAATAATAATAAGTTATAGTTTATCACGGGGTCATGCGGATAGGTGGGGCGAGGTAGGGCAAAAAGAGGAGCTGATACCAAGGGCTCAATAGAAAGTAAATGTTTAGAAAATGATGATGGCAACATATGTACAAATACGCTTGATACAATTGATGCCTGGATTGTTGTTAGAGCTGTAAGAGCCCCCAATAAAATGATCTTTTAATAATAAGTATACATATCACTGTTCTATACAGATTGCACACTGAAATGTTATTATTTCAATACATTGGGTTAAGTAAAATATATTATTGGAATTAATTTTACTTTAATTTTCTCCATGCAGTTACTGGAAAACCTTGAGTTCACATTATGTTGCTCTGTTATCTGAAATCAGGAGGGACTTATATGGCCTAGACAGGAATTCTCTGCTCCCAATTGTGCTAATGGATCATTTCTCCCAGCCAAATCATCCCTCCTTAGCAGTGGAATAAGGCAGAGGGCCTGCCTCTCTCTGGGTAGCAGCAGGCTTCAGTTCCCCATAGCTCATGGAATTATTCAAACAAGCCAATCACATCCTCCAGCAGGGGTGGTGGGGGTAGGGGTGGGGGTGTTACCTCACCCTCTTGTGATACAAAGCTCTTGGCCCCCAGTGCCTGCTGCTTCTGTTCCCAAAGTTGATGGGAGTGGCCTTGCCAAATGAGGTGACTTCCTCCCATGGATGGTGCGTTTATGTGGCCATTGGTCTGCTCAGTATCAGATGCTGTGGGGGCTAGCCATCCCATAATGCTAAGGCAAAACTCCTTCCCTCACCAATGGGGTACAAGGTGAAGAGGAGGTGAGCAATACAATTATACATGTGGCTCATAATATATTTAGCACACAAACTCACTGCTATTAAGTAGATGCCAACTCACAGTGACAATAAAGAACGAGGAGGAAATAGCCCTGCTAGTTTCTGAGACAATAACTCTTTACGAGAGCAGAGCTTAAAGCAGCTGGTGCTGTCATTCTGCTGGCCTGGAAGTCAGCAGCTGGCTGACACAGAGGCACGACAGTACTAATTTAGACCATGACAACCTCTGCTAGCTTTGAAACTGTACAATCTATGAATTGTCTTCATCATAACTGTTGGGCCTGGCAATCCACCTTGGGCTCCAAGCATTCCCACATAGCTTTACTGGGTTTGGGAAGGCTGGAACACTTTCATCCGGGACATTTTCTAGAGTTGTGTTTCCAGTGAGCAGCCTTGAGGGAAAAACTAAGAATACTGGAGACGGTGCAATAGTTATGCAAGAATAGGGCCCCTCCTCTGTAATATAAGCAACCAAATGCAGGAGAATCTATTAGGGAGCCTGCATGGCCCCTCTGGGACAAGAAGCACTGGAGACATGACATTCTGCCTACTGCTTTTGCCATTAGAGATAAAGTCCTTATCTCTGACTCAAGAGTCTCTTGTCTTTTGTGAGTGAGGGAAACTGAGGACTGGGAAGAGAATGTAGATGGACAAATTCTCTATGCTCATGATTAAGAACCCTGGGAGGAAGGATTCTGGGTGGAGGGAAGCCTTCACATTTGTGAGTTGGAGAAGAGTCCAAGTTGCATTCTCCTAATTAAAAATCATCCCACAATATCCTCCCGTAATAGTGCTACCTTAATGTTACTTCTCACAAGCTGATTACTATGCAGCCGGGAACCATTCTCTATAGGAGTAGACATGTTGCTATTGTTCTCCTAGCTCAGGGGTCAGTCACCTCCCTTCTACCTGCTCCCAGCACTGCTGTTAGGTGACTCCGCCTGTGAACTCAGAGACATCTAGGTTAGGGCACTGCTCACCGTGTTGCATATGTGATTGTCTGTAGCTAGAGAGGGGTGCATGTCCCAAGACTATATAACTTGGTGAAAGAATACATTTGCTCTCTCTCAATCCTGACCCCTTGGAGGAGGTGATTACACTGTATTTGTTATCTGTCTCATTCATTTCCTCTTAATTGTACAATCATTCCTTAGAACCCAATTGGTTGTGGGAGGCAGGCTTCCTCTCACAAAGAATAATGGGACAAAATGAAAGTAAATATAAAACTTACTGTATTACTCCCACCCATCTACGGAAAAAGCAAAAAGATGCAAGGGTTTCTACAAGTAATGAAAAAGTATAAGCCATGATTCCCCGAGGAAGAAACTTTTCAAGAGACCTGGGAGATGATACCTGCACACTTAAAGAAAGCAAGCAGAGACGGGGAGAAGATCGCCATGGGAACCTGGGTTCTGTGGGCAAAACTTAAAATGGTTTTAGAACCATTGCATACAGAGCAAGAAAAGAAAAGGATCATCAAGGTAGCGAAAAGTCTGAAGTAAACTATCCAAGGTTACAAAAGCAGGCAAAAGTCCTTCAGAATGAATATGAAGCAGTTGAAAAGATTTTAGAAAAAAAACGGAAAAAGCTAAGTCCGATTCAGAAGGAAGCCTCCTGGCCAATGACTGTGTCCCTGAGGAATGAGCAGAGCGGACTGGGAGCCATAAATAAATAAGAGTTAGCCAGTGCAAGAGATCAGGTGAGGGCACTAAGTGCAGCAAAGCACCTTGACTTTCAAAGAGAGAGAGAGGAATTGCAGAAGAAGGGGGTTGGGAAACTACTGTAGATTAATCTTCCCTGTTCCTGTTATCGAGTGGCACCCAACGCAGAAAATCAACAAGGACTTCAGGAATGTCATTATAGTACGGTGACCAGATTTTAACATTGGTAAAGCGGGACACCATTGATAAAACTCATATCCTGGTGAAATAGGCACATGGCAGCCAAAAACTGCATACCCTAGCTTGTCGTGCATTCTTTCTAAAAACCGGGACTTTTTAAAAATGCTGTGGGACACGGAAAACATTGTTAAAAATCAGGACTGTTCTGCCAAAAGCGGGACGTCTGGTCACCTTAACGTTATAGTGCCTTCCCTTTTCAGCTAGATTCAAACAAGCTGTCTCAAAATACAGGGCTGGCCCTCCTTTCATAATTAGCATGATCAAATCATTAGCTGACGCTGACAGCTGGATTCCCTTGGAGTGGAAAGCTTTAACTGTAGCTTTCCTTTCTCTGTCAGATTACTTCCACTAATTTAGTGGTCTTAAGGAGCTAAAACAAAAGCTATAGGAGTAGATCAGTTATTAGGGGATTGGAATTACATTACCATGGATGCACCACTGCATCTTACTGAACAGGCATTCTCACAGATTTGTGAGGTTTGTCTGGGAAAAAATAACACTATCAGGAGAGAAATGGCCCAGTTACACTGTTATAAGACAGCAAAATAATGAGTCCTATATAGATTTGTGTCCTGATTGCAGGATGCTGTGTGCAAAAAAGTCAGCAATGTAGGCGTAGCAACAGTCTGATGCACACCCTTGCTTATGAAAATGCCAATCTGGACGGTCTCTACAAAGAACAGGGCACATCTTTAAACAATCTTCTGATCTGCAGGGGAGTGGGATCTGAGTGCTCAAAGCAAATCTTCTATCAGCCCTGATGGCCAACCACATCAAGCTGCAGAAAAGTCGGTCAGTTTCATAGGTAGTGCCAGCAACGCCCACCAATCATCCAGGTGGTGACAAGCAGAGCAGGGCCTGGACCACAGCAAGGACCAGGGCCAAGGTCTGGGTCAAGAGAATGCCACCGCTGCAGAAAGGGGAATCATTAGGCAAATTAATGCTGCTTGAGATTCAACAGTACAGGAGTTCTGTCAGTTAAATACTTCCTATCCCAGAAATGAGGAGCAGGGTGTGCTTCGAACCCCATCACCACAGCCTGGAAAATGCAATTCCTGCCCAGCTCAGCACAGAATGCATTCAGCACCAATGAGGCCTATGTCTCAGTCCTGCCCCCAGAGGGAACTCCTCCATAGCATTATCTAGCCAAGACGCCAGTCAGCTTATATCAACTAAAAGTTGAGCCAGAAATTATTAAAATTATCTGTGGTTAGCTGCCTAAAAGAACAATAGGGCTTTTATTAGGAAGATCCAACTTAAATTCTCAAGGTGTTCAGATTGTTACTGGGGTTATTGGTCAGAATTATGGAGGAGGAAATTAAGGCAGTGATTAAATCTGCAGTACTGTGGGTTATAAAGAAGGGAGACTGCATAGACCAATTACTATTGCTTCCTTATGTTCCTATTGATAAAACTGACACCACTCATGAAAAAGAGCCAGAGAATTCAGATCTACCCATAGGTCATGGGATATTTTGGAATACTAATATGAAGAAACAAGAGCACCCACTTATGGAGTTAATAAATCAAAGAAAAAGATTTTCAGGACTAGCTTCAGAAGCTAACCTGCTGGTTATGAGCCATGAGCAATGGCCAAAGGCTTGGCTTCTGACCAACGCTAATTTTACCATTGGAGGAACAGGGCAGGTTAACCTTAGGAGAAAGTCTTCTGACAAAGTGGCAAGGTCCTACAATGCACAGGCGCTGAAGGACAGTCAGGTTTAACTAAACCTGTGGTGACTCTGACCCCAATTAACTTATGGGGAAGGATCTATTGCAGCAGTGGGAAGCCAGGCTTTACATTTCTCCACAGAATTCCAAAGAACAAAATATCATGTAAGAATATAGTTTATTAAGGAAATGGCCTTGGAAAAAATGAACAAGGTGATCTGTTTCCAATTGAGATCACTCCCCAAAATGAATGCCATAGCCTAGGCTATCCAAAATTTTAATTAGGACAGCTGTTGTAAAGCCTGCACCCGTTAAACTAACTTGGAAGTGAAATGTCCCAATATGGATACAAGATGGTGCCATAACAGGGAAAAACTGCAGGCCCTACATGACCTAGTTTAAGAGGAGCTGAGAGAAGGCTCTATAGCAGAGACTCTGAGTGCCTGGAATGCCCCCTATTTGTAAGTAGAAAGAAACCTGCCAAATGGAGAATGTCCATAGACCTGAGAGCTATGAGTTCCATTCCACAGCCCATGGGAACCCTTAACCAGCCGTTCCCACAGCTACACAGCCCATGGGAACCCTTAACCAGCCGTTCCCACAGCTCCACAGCCCTAGAGAGCTGACCCTTCAAGCTCGCCACAAGGTACAGTTTGTAGAGTGCATCACCCAGGGAAAGATTCATTGCATTGATCCAGATAAAATTATTCACCTTGCTATCTTTCACACTCCTATCACCCCCACTCTAACCCAGAAGGACAGGCCTCCAGAGTGGACACAGTAGGGCAGCATGGGCCCTCAGGTTACTTGGCCTTATTGGGAACAAATAGCACAGCTGATCTCCAAAGGCCAGCATCACTGTCCACAACTGAGTGGGTTTGATCCATCAATCATAATTCTGCCTTATATTCCCGCGCAAATAAAAACTCTTTTGAAATTTTCTATAGATTTCCAAACAGCATTAGCCGAATTTTATGGGAAGTTAGATTGTCATTAACCACAGGGAAGATCTGGGGATTCCTAAAATGGATTCCTTGAATAATTAACAAGGTCTCCTCCCACAAGCCGTTTGAGGGAGCCCCCACTTACATGACAGATGGCTCCAGTAATGGCATAGCAGCCTATGGTGGTCCCTCCTCTCCATCCTTTCAAACTTGTTACACCTCTGCTCAGAAGACAGAAATATTCACTCTCATTCTATTATTCAAAGATGTGAAGTAGTCAATATTATTGGTGATTCAGCATATACTGTACAAGTCTGTTCTTTCATTGAAACAGCAAAACTAAAATCAGATCCACCCTCTGACATTGATAAGTTATTCCTTGCCTTACAGACTCAAATAAGATGCCTCCTCTATCCATTCTTCATCGGGCATAGGAGGGCACACATGCAGTTGCCAGGGCCAATTTCTATGGGAAATTCTAATGCTGACACGTTAACTCAAAGGCATTTAGTATTCTTACACTCCCAAAAGTTCAGTATCAAAATTTATACAACACTGCTAGCCTAAAATAAAGGTATCATCTAACAAGGGACCAAGCCAGACAAACTGTCAGCGAATGCATTCACTGTCAGCAAACCTCACTTAGGGAGGGAAGTGATGGAGTTAATCTATGAAATTAGTCACATGCACACTGGCAAATGGATGTCACTCACAAACCCTCATTTGGATGCCTGGGAGTGGTACATGTTACCATAGATACTTTCTCAGGATTTTTATGGGCATCAGAGATGACTACTAAATCTACAAAGCAGATCATCAGCCATTTACTAGCCTGCTTCGCTGTGATGGGTACTCCAACACATCTGAAAATGGACAATGGCCCCACTTAAACCAGTGAAAGGTTTTACAGTTTTTGTCAAGATTGGAATATTCATCACATAACAAGCATCCCTTACAACCCTCAGGACCAGGTCCTTGTTGAATGGGCCCACAGCACGCTAAAATCTCAATTATTAAAATAGAAAAGGGACACCAAGGGTGATTTCAGTACATGAGAAACTTCACTTAGCTTTAGTAACTCTAAATTCTTTCTCTTTTCCAGAAGGTTCTAACATAACTAAGGCAGAGAAACATTTTTCTAGTCCCACAGAAAAAGCCAATCCAGAGAAGATCTGGTGAAAAAATGATGACAGAATATGGGAGCCAGGGTTACTAATGCCTAGGGGCAGAATGTATGCTTTTATTTTTTCAATTGATGGAAAAGACAGATGGATATCCTTAGAAGAGAGTGACCATATGTTGCGAAAGATGAGGGAGAAGAGAAAGAATCTAGCTAGTCCTTTTGACCCCAATTCTGTTCCCACCAAAGATATGGCAGCCCTAGTCATAAGAAAGAAACCCGGGGTAAAGGAAAATGCACCAAGTGCTCACCAACAATCCCTCCACGCCAGCTGGGGACAGGTGAAACTGATGAAACACAAAGCACAGATGACACTAGAAAACACTGGCAGACTGATGACCCATGAAAGTATGTTTCTAGCAGCGATTGTAATTACATCTTTTGCCACTGAGGTAAGTGCTAACCATTCTTATTGGGCCTATGTTCCCCATCACCCCCTACTGGAAATTGTAGAGTGGACCAAAATAGGCCCTGCCATATTTGTACATGACTCTGTGCGATAATTAGGTTTGTTGTGCCAACCTGGCCAATAGGAACATGTGGAATTACTCAGGTCACAGTTTGATTGGAGGGCAAAGAGATAAATAACTCTGCAAGGCCCACCCCCCTCTCTCTTTGCTCTCTGGTGATCAGAGCAGTGTGCTGCTGGGTAAGCTGGTTCTCTGCCTCAACCTGTGTGTTACACTACCTTTGAGGCAAGCCAACCTGTGGATCATGTTGTTGGAGCTTGAGACCTTCGAGACCTGCTTCGCCACACTGCTGGTGTGTACATTGCTTGAGGTTGAAGCTGGTGGATCCTGTTGCCTTGCATTGGTTGAGTTCTATATCCCATCCAGGCCTGATTTGCTAAGCTCCCAAGCTAATGACTATTGCCGATCCAACCTACCTAGTACACTCTGTACGGACCCCAAGGCCTTGGGGAAATGGGATATTCAGTTATCCTGAGGAAAAAGGTAGGAGTCTTAACTTTATCATAGGTTTTGAGGCATTGCCATTAAGTGTGGTACCAGCCCTAGCTGTTTAACCATTAAATCACAAGCTTGGAATAACTGACTGGTATTTAACAACACTGGTCATGATTTGTACATGGTAGTTGTGGAACATTTACAGAACATGAGAACTCCAATACCAAGGAAGGAAGAAGTGGTTCAGAAACCTTAAGATCATGAGCTACCGACACTTCAAAGCTGTTAAACTCAAATGGCTCAAGTATCAGGGGCCACACAGAAAAATACTAAGAAATGATGCTGTAACTCTCATTGACTAGGGATGGCCCCATGGAAATTTTCTAACAAATTGCTTTGAAGAGTCCAATTTTATATCAAGTGACTATGTCAATAATTTCAAATGGCACAAGGCCTCTGATGGTATTTTAGCCACCATGTCACATATTAAACTGGCATTCCATCATGCTCACCTTTCTGACTTGATTGCTGAAGACAAAGTGGGCGCATAAGCAAATGTAGTGAAGAAAGCTGATGGAGCCCGGCTAACAAAAGATATAGCCTATGGGGTCTTAAAGGCTTGAAGATAAACATGTGGCCATCTAGCTCAAAAGCAACAAAGCCCAAATGGAAGAAGCACACCAACCTGTGTGATCATGAGGTGTTGATAGGATCAGGCATCAAAGAACAAAAAAACTCCTATCATTGTGAATGAGGGGGAGTGCAGAGTGGAGACCGAAAGCCCATCTGTAGGCAACTGGACATCCCCTTCCAGAAGGGTCACAGGGAGGAGATGAGCCAGTCAGGGTGTAGTATAGCACTGATGAAACATACAATTTTCCTCTAGTTCTTTAATGCTTCCTCCCCCAACTATCATGATCCAAATTCTACCTTACAATTCTGGCTAGACCAGAGGATGTACACTGGTACAGATCAGAGTGGGAAAGTCAGGAATCCAGGACAGATAAACCCCTCAGTACCAATAAGAGAGTAGAGATACCAGGAGGGTAAGGAGGAAGGTAGGGGAGAAAGGGGGAACCGATCACAGTGATCTACATATAACCCCCTCCCCAGGGACAGACAACAGAAAAGTGGGTGAAGGAGACATGAGTCAGTGTAAGACATGTAAAAATAATAATAATTTATAAACTATCAAGGGTTCATGAGAGAGGGAGGGGAGGGGAGAGGCGAAAAATTAGGAGCTGATACCAAGGGCTCAAGTAGAAAGCAAATTTTCTGAGAATGATGATGGCAACAAATGTACAAATGTGCTTGACACAATGGATGGATGTATGGATTGTGATGAGTTGTACAAACCTCCAATAAAATGATTTTAAAAAAGAATACAATTTGTAGACCAATTGGGGGGAGGGGGATAATCAACCCCACCATATCTTCCCATGATAGTGCTCCCTTCAGGTTACTTCTTACAAGCACATGGCTGATTACTATGCAGCCGGCAACCCTTATCTATAGGAGCAGACATATGCAATTGTTCTCTCCCCTCAGTCAACTACTTTTTACCTGCCCCCAGCACTGGTGTTACATTACTCCCCCAATGAACTCAGGGACATCTACGTTAGGACACTGCCCACCATGTTATGTATGTAATTGTCTGTAGCTAGGGGGGCTTGCTTGTTCAGAGACTATATAAATTGGTGAAATAATACACTCGCTCTCTCTCTCAATCCTGACCTCATGGAGGAGGTAAGCACTCTATATTCTTTGTCTGTCTCTTTAATTTCTTCTTAATTATACAACCGGTCCTTAGCACCCAAATAGTTGTGGGAGTCTGGGTCACTCTCACATGCTAGCAACCAAGCATTAACAGCAGCACCCATGAGTCCGAATCAACTCCACTGTTGTGAGTTTGGTTTTTTAAAGAAAAAGAAACTCACTGCCATCAAGTCAATACTGACTCATAGTGACCCCTTGTGGCTTTCCAAGACTGTAACTGTTTTCAGGAGTAGAAAGCCCAGTCTTTTGCCAACAGAGATGCAGGTGGTTTCAAACTTCCAATAAAGTGGATCGCAGCCCACCTTGTAACCACTACACCACCAGGGTTCATACTTGTGGAAGGAATGTAAAATTAGACCCTTCGAACCAGGGCCAGGACAAGAGTGTGACAAGGAAGTGTCTAAGGCACAAAATTTAAGAAGGTTTGTACAAGCACTGACCTGGTACTTTCTATGTGCTTTTTATGTGTTCATTCAGGTTATCAATGAAACCCTATAGGTTAGTATGTTATCTTCTTTTTAGAGATAAGTAAAGCTAAGTAAAAAGAAATTATCATGACAGAAGACATGCAGTCAATAAAACTCAGCACTGGGATTTGAGGCCAGGATCTATATCTGGGCATTCTTAAGGTTCACATCTAAATTTCATGATGCAATGCCTCAATGGATTAGAAAATGGCCAAAACAAGGCAGGTAATTGAGAATTCAAAACCACTTCCAGTAAACATAACTGCTACATTCTTTATGTAGAGGCCTATATGTTATCTAGAAACTTTCCAAGTCCTCAGATAATCTCCTGTTCTATGTCTCCAACATATAAGATCTGGCTCTATTCTAGGAGAGATGGTAATGGTAATGCCCACAGATGAGTGGGCAGGGGCCAACCAGCAGTGACCTTATCATATTTATCTTTGGACAAAGTGGACATCAAATGATAAAAAATTGCAGAATGAAAGAAAGCATGAGACTCTTGCTATGCATGCATTATGTGTTATGCCACGGGTTAACAAAAATAATCATCTAGTATCATAATTTTAGACAAGCATCATAGCAGATTCTTGAATACTGTTGTTGTGGCTATAAAAACAAGATGATCTGAAATAGGTTCATGCGGAGCACTCACTTAGCACATTATACACATACCGCACAAGAACTGCAAAACCTTTGGTTGGCTACACTATTGACTGGGCAGGCTTAGATATAAATTACTTGGCCCACAGAATCAAATCTGGCCAAACGAGACTGTCCTCAAAGCTTTAGTATTTGATTATTTTTTAAAGGGCAAGACCACTGTCTTACCTTGTGGTAATCCTCTGAAGATTTCTGTTTCTTTCTTTGACAACATCTGGACATCATTTCCCGCTCCCGCTTCTTATCAAGCTGTGTTATAAATATTGTCATGCTAGAGAACATTAGGCATTTTTTAAACTGCAGCATACTTTGATATGATATTCTGTGAAAGGACAAAGGTAATAAATCATGCTGACTTAGTTTTACACAATTTTGAGGGTACTGCTCAGGGAGCTTGTGGTTAGCCCTTGGCATGTCATATGAGAGGCACACCAGGAGCTTTGTCAGACCTGAAAGCAGAGGTCTGGAGGGTTGCCAATGTATCCCAGCAGGCCGTGCATGGCAGGGTGTGAGAGAGCCACATGCCTATTCTGCTCTCACCACATCACCCCAAGTACGACTGCAAACTACCTTCTCTGGCAAGCACAACGATAAACACAGTTGCTCTTGACTTGCAGAAAATGACTTAAAGAACGTGTATTCACATTTATAGGAGTAGTATCATTTCCAGAAAAATCCTATTTATACAATGATTATTGTTGTCTAGAGTAAATCATCTTAATGTGTTTCTTCTCTTTGTGGCGCACCTGTGTAGCGTGCGGTGTTGGATCGAAGCAGAAATAAAGACACGGACACGGAAAGTGTGGTTAACACCAGTGAAGGGCTGACACCTCTGGCTGTGTGCTGTGCCGATGGCCGCCCTGCATGGTCTCTCATTTTCTCTGCTAGCTAGGGCATGGGTTAGTAAGCACGCTTGCCCTTCTCCAAAGTAAACAAGGAATAAGGGAGCAGACTAAGCACTAGGTTCTCAACAAACTGCCTCATCAGGACGCTCAAGGTGTCAGTCCTGGAGAAGGAGCACAGTGCCCTCGGTCAGGCCCTGCTCCCAGAACTGCATCCAAGTCATCTGTAGCCCAGGTGCCCAACCACCCTCGTTTTCCAGGGGCATCTGGTGTCTATGGAAACAGTCCACTGCCTTCAGACTCTGTTAACTCGTTTGGGGCCAACACGCCTGGCCCATAGCCTTGACATACAGGAGGAGGCTTCAAAAAAATGCATGGAAAAGGTCTAATTGAACGCTAATGGAATCTTCCCACAAACGGTTTGAAGCCCTCTTGTGTAAGGCACACCACTTCCAAACTACAACAAAGGCAAACTGTGCTGTCATGCAGAAGCAGAAGGAGAGTTAGCAAGTAGGAAAATCCTGAGGGCCCCATAATCCATGTAAAACTGTTTCCCTGCAGCAGCGAGAGGCCAAGCAACGGATGTGGGACATTGTTCTCCAGGGCCCCTTCTCAAGCCAACGGCTCACCAACCCGCAAATGCCCTGACTGCGACAAACATCACCAAAGGTGGTAAGGGTCAAAACCAGTAAAGAGGATCCGTGAAAATATGTCTCCATTTATCTCTTCTTTGCCTCCATTTGTGTATTTCTCATTTTATAGTAATCAAAATTTCTAATCACAGTGGACCTAACTCCTACTCTCACTCTAAAGATTGGCCTGATTGCTTTCTAAGTGTATAGATTCTTCCCTAAATCAGAGAATTCATTTTTACTCTCATAAATCTTGCTGTCATAATAATTCAGATGATTTCTGAAAAAAATAATCTTAAGAGTTTTAAGTTAATTTAAAATGATCTTCAGTATTCTTTCAATAATAAGCAAGATCCTCCAAACATTTTTGCTTTAACTCTGAAAGGTATTCTTATATTTATGATTCTAAATTAGTAGCTGAAAAACTGAAAATTCAAACATTAAGAATTAATGAGAATTTATGTTGACACCACTTAAGAAATCTCTTCAAAGCCAAACCACACCAAACCCACTGCCACTGAGTCAATTCTGACCCACAGTGACCCTGTAAGGCAGGGGCTGTACAAGGTCTTCCGAGGTGACGTGCAATGTCTATGGAAGCAAACCACCACCTCTAGCTCCTGCACGGGGCTCGTGTGCTTGAGCTGTCAACATCTTGACTAGCGGCTGAGAGTTCCTACAAGGAAGCTCACAGAAAACCCCACTCTTTCAGTCCCATGTTTCCACAAGCATTTTGAGGTCCCGATGCATACAACTGACACTGAAACCTGCTGTCATGTGTCTGGTGTAACACAGGTGCTTTCATGCCCTATGTGGGCGTCATTGTCTCTAATGCTCACAGCTATGACCTAGAGCGGAGTTAGAGACATGCTCCTCTTGACTGCAGAATGTTGTCCACACCGGAACATTGGGACTAGAAGTAAGTGTAAGCACTGTTTTTTGTAGAGCCTCTTCTAACTAGCTTCTAGCTAAAAATAAACGCATTCGATTTTCAGTTGAAAAGCTATCACTAAGATTTAGTGACAAAATTTATCTTAAAACACTATGTGAATATAAACTTAGTGACAGGGTACTTTCTGTTGCTAAGAGCAATGCTAGAAAAAGTTTCATCTTTGTATGGTTTTTCACACAGAACAACCAATATTAGTAAAGAAATGCTCACCTTTAAATGCAATAAGGGGGTGGTGAATATTAATGGAAATATATGTCAATTCTGATCTGTTTATCATTTATTTTTACCAATAAACGAACCAACTGCCTTCATACCAATCCCAGTCAAGGAGACCCCAAGTGTGCTCTGGTAGAAACTGTGCATAGGGCTTTCACCAGCTGGTTTTTTTATTTATCTAGATTGTCAGGCCTTTCTTCCAAGGCACCTTTGAGGCTAGCAGGAGAGCACATGAACCAGTTACACAACCTGGGTGCTCTTAGAATCAGCAGTGCTAAACTGCCAGCACAATTTTAGAAAACCATGTTTTTAATTCTATTAGGAAAGTATGCTTACATCACTAACTACATTTCAACACAGAGACACTCCATCAAGAATAAGGGATAAGCATATACTATATCATGGTTTCTTTATGCTTACAATATACAATAGCAAAGTCATGTCCAACTTTTGAACTTTAATTAACAGATTATAATAGTTTGACTTCTATCGTGAGTGATGGAACAAAAAGCATAATGGATTCAAGTCTATGTAACAAGGAATAATCTCGTTATCTCATGACATCCTCACAGATATGCTATTCACAGCAACCCTAGAGGACAGAAGCTTCCAGTATTGTAATCTGTACAACAGCAGGGTACCTCAGGAACTCACCCTGGGAGCAGAAGGTGGGTTCACACTGCTAGCCTTTTCGTTCTCAGCCAAGCCCATCCCCACTGCACCACCACAGTTACTATACATTATAAAACTGATTTTCAACAACAACAAATCAACATGCTTCCTACACAACCCATTCAAACATCAAGATTAGTTCAAGGCCTGAAAAATGGAGAATATGAACAACTACTTAGAATAATATATTGAGATACAGTAGTCATTGCCATATTTATAATTACATGGTTTTGAAAGTGTACATTTCCTTGGAGTTTACATTTATGTTGCTTTGCTTAGATCATTAAAAGCGAAATGCTAAATGGAGTAATTTAGACTAACTTTATCTTGGTATTTACCCTCATAGAAAAAGCAAATACAAAAGCAGAATGTCAGTCAGATAAACACTGCAAAGAACCATCTGGCACAGATAAAATTCCACCAGGCAAACCATCTAATATAAAAAACAATGGTTAGGACCCACCTGCTTTCCTTTCTCAATCTCTTGCTTTAACTTTTCTTTCTCCTTTTCCTGCTCCTTATTTTTGATCAGAATGGTGGGCTGACTTGTAGGAGATTTTTGGTTAAGAATTTTAGCCATGGCATCTGTCCAGCCTATATTTGGCCCAACACTAGATTCAGCATCATTTTCATTTTCTTTGTCACGGGTTCAGCATCCTCCTCATTGTCAACTTCTATAGTATCGTCATCAGAAGAAAAGTCATCCTCTTCCAATCCACAGCTTCTTACAGAACCCAGGAGGAGACACAAATGAAACTATATACCCTAAGTGGAGGTTGCCAAGGTGATGACCAGATCTCTGGGGCCCTTCATGAAGCTTACAGCTCTCCACCTGTCTTGTCTAGGAGGGGACATCTCCAAGTCCCATTATTGCCGAATCAGTGGAAAACAAGAGAGCTCCTCACCCACTGCCATCAGCTCCCCAAGGCCTGACTAATCAGGATAACAGGGGGAGCCAGAGAGGCTTCAAAACCTCGCCTCCAGACAGAAGTCTATCCACTGCCCTCACTGCCCTCCTGCTGCCAGGAGAGATGCTGACAGAGGGCCAGTGCAGGGTGCTACTTAATCCATGGACCTTAGTTAGGGTATTCAACCTTACCAGAAGAGACTAATGAAGATTATTCTATACACAAATGACAACAGAAACAATAATCTAGCAAGAAAATGGTACAATATTATCCAATTAACTTCTCTGATTAGTTGACAGTTAAGATTTTTACTCTACTCACAAGAATGCTATAATAAAACCATGGGAAAGAAAAACTAGAAAATAATCTTACCGTATGTAGCTTGCATAAAAATGTTGAGTGATTCGGTTAGTCCTCCTTCCCAACATGCTGCAGTTGGTTAACATCATGGAGCTGAACCTGCCGTAGCTAGAAGCAGTTGGACCAGGAAGTGGAGTTCCTGTCCACGTCCATCACCCAGCTCAAGGTGGTCCAGACCAAGTTTGTGGAAGCCAAGGACTGTCTGAACGTGCTGCACCAGACCAATGAGGGGAAAGAATCGCGTGTCCCATTGACGAGTTCTATGTATGTCCCTGGGAAGCTCCATGACGTGGACCATGTGCTCATCGATGTGGGAATGGGCTACTATGTAGAGAAGGCAGCTAAGGATGCCAAGGACTCCTTCAACAGGAAGATCAACTTCCGCACCAAGCAGATGGAGAAAATCCAGCCAGCCCTGCAAGAGAAGCACGCAGTGATACAGGCTGTCATGGAGATGATGAGCCAGAAGATTCAGTAGCTCACCACTCTGGGAGCCACTCAGGCCACTTCCAAGGCCTGAGCTTTAGCCGCAGAAATTGAGCAGTGTGTGTGTGTGTGTGTGTGTGTGTGTGTGTGTGTGTGTACACGCGCGCGCCTGCGCGCGCGCACATGCTCATGAAGAGAGAGAGAAAGGGGTGTCTTCTGGATTTTGTATTTTAATGCTCATAAATGTGGAAGGGTGGGGAGGTGGTCTTGTGGACCTTGTGTTTTAATGCTAATAAATCCCCCAGCCAAGCAAAATATATATATATATATTGAGTGATTTGGGGAAAGAAATGATCTAATGAAGTAACCCTCTGCCCAAGATACAGATGATGGAACTGCACTGTTGGTTAGCTGAATGAAAATCTTAAGCTCTGTGGTGAAGATAAAAAAGTTGTAAGTTATCGTCGACGTGGTTAGGTCATTTTACAAAATTGGCGTTATGTGAAAATGGTGGATGACCACAAAAGAGCATAAAACAAAGGATGACTACATCATTCTATAACTGTCTGATGCCATCACCTGTAACTGCCAAAGCTCTGAGAAGGGTCTGGACGAGTCAAGAAATAACCCTACCCAGCAGTCCGTGGTGCTCTTGCCTCGCCCCTCCGTGTTTATTACCACGCGATGTAGGTTGTCAATGCTCAAAATAGTCAAAGTGTAGATTTTTTTTACTATTCTCAATACATATGACCCTCAGAAAGCAATTTAGCTGATAAAAAGTACACATTATTTACTACCTTTAAGGATTGCCAGCAGTGTAGAAGTAAACAGCTCAAATGCTAACTGAAGGGTCAGAGGTGCAATTCCACCAACTGATACATGGGATGAACACATGGCAATTTGTTTCCACACAAATGTACAACCTAGGACACCTATCGGGTAGCTCCCCTCTGTCCTACAGCACTATGAGCAGGAGACAACCCCTGACAAGGGAGAGGTTTGATCCATGCTACCATTACACTGGGTGTAAAATGAGGCATCTAGGAAACAGGCACAGAGACGCCCAGAACCATCAAAAAAGAAGAGCCACGAGTGAAGTGTGTAGGAAATCCATGCAGAAAAGTGATAGCAGCCACAACCTGAGACAGAGCAGCAAGCTTCTCTGCCCAAGGAATGAGAAAAGCTAAGTGACTTCGGGCAGCAAGCTGCCCTGCAGAGTGGGATACCTTTGGGCAATGATCAGCAATAAAAGAGCTTTGTTAACACACACACACCCAGGGCAGATGCCAAGGGGTCTCATGGTTGAGGATCAGAGAGGCTTGTGTGTCAATGTGGCTGGAAAAAAACATTGGACTGTAGAAATGTTTCCTGAATATTTCTGATCCTGACTCTTGTAACCTGTTAGCTTCCCTAATTAGCTCCATAATCATGAATCTAGTATTATCTGTGTGGCCTTTTCCATGGACTACCAAACCTAGCACAGAAACAGACTGCCCTGGTTGGCTGAGGTCCAAATAGAAGAAGGTTGGGGATTGGAGCTATGTCTGATCTCTGCTCCATAGGAATCATTCATGGGCTACTAGTCTTTTTTGTAGTAGTGTATTACCATGTCCAATGTTACAGGAAGATAATATATCTGATTAATTTCACTTGACTTTAAGCTATGAGTGAAGAAAAAATAAAAATATCTGACTTTCAGGTACTGATTTTGAAACATGTAATCTTTTTATTATTTATACTTAAATATTTTCATGTGAAGTGTTGAGAATTCAAGAAATGAAAAGGAGTCAAACATTTAATACTACATTCCTAATTTTTAAAAATCTTTAGCATATTCAGAAATAGCAAATAACATACATATTCAAAAATGAACCTCAAACACATGGGCATAAATTAAGATTTTCAAAAAAGTAAACATTATGTAAAATGAGAATTAAACACTGAAAACAAAGAATTAAAAAAATTTTAAGCGGATCTTGAAATATGAAATTTATAATGTGTCAAAAATGTTACAGAAATGTTAAAACCAAGAAATAACTAATAATCCTACTTCAAAAATGCAGCTGTATGCTTCTTAGTAAAGAGAAAGATATTTTAAAATGGAAACGCATTTGCTATGTAGTGGGAAACAGAGAATGGGAAGAGAGTGTATACTGATGAATTCTTCATTCTCATATATGAAGAAGCCTGGCAGGCTGCATTTCTGGGGTAGAGGGAGGCCTTCACCATTGTGAGTTAGAGATGAGTCCCAATTACTTTCTCAAATTAATATTGTTCTCCATTAGATTGTCCCATAGTAGTGCTACCTTAAAATTACCTCTTACAAGCACATAGCTGATGGCTATGTAGACAGCAGTTTTAAGAGAGGCAGGCATACACTATTGCTCTCTGGGCTCTGTAGACAGTCATTCCCCCTTACCTTCTGCCCTAAGCACTTGTGTTAGGTTACTCCTCAAATCTACTCAGGGACTTTTCCGGGTAGGGTACAGCCCACTTTGTTATGTATGTGGTTACCTGTGATTAGGAGGGCTTGCATGCCCCCAAGTGTATATAAGACTTGGTTGGAAATATATTCACTCTCTTTGCGGAGACCTAGGTCACAGAGGTCCTGGAGGTGAGGCCTGGTATGCCTTATCTTGTCTGATGTCTCCTTTATTTACCCCTCAATTACACAACCACCCCTTGGACCCATTCAATTCTGAGGGCTGGTACCCCACACTATGCTTTAATTTGAAACTTTTGTGTATAATAGCCCTAGGCATTAATGTGTGAATATGGATGATATAAGAATTATATTACTACCTAGAGTATTTTTTTAAATGTATCCATTTTTCTAAGAAAAAAATTAATAGTGTTCTCGTTCATATCAACAAAAACTGCCTGTCTACTATGTTGCAGATTCCAGGGCCATAAAAATGTTTCCTCTGCAAGCATCTGATAGGACCAGTGTTTTCTGGAAAGCGCATTGAGGTGCAAACTTTTGAAAATGTTGTTCATTGAAAACTACACATACTGTTGTTTTCTTCTCTGTTGTTGCTTTGTTTTGCTCTCTCTTGCTTTTTCTGCATATTATTATCTCTGCAAGTCTATCTAGATAAGACAGGAAGGATAAACAATCTGGAGGAGAAAACAAAGGGACCTATGGTTCCGGGGAGAAATGGGAGATGGGGAGGTGGGGAAAGGAAGTGGGTGTTAACAAGACCAGGGACAAGGGAAGAACAAGTAATCCAAAATTGAGGGCAAGGAGGGTATAGCAGGCCTGGTAGGGCTTGATCAAGGGCAATGTAATGAGAGGAATTACTGAAACCCAAATGAAGGCTGAACATGATAGTAGGAAAAAAGGAAAGTAAAAGGAAATAGAGGAAAGAACTAGGAGGCAACAGGCATTTATAGAAGTCTAAATACAGGTATGTGCATATGTAAATATATTTATATAGGATGATGGGAAAATAGATCTATGTGCATATATTTATAGGTTTAGTATTAAGGTAGCAGATGGACATTGGGCCTCCACTCAAGTACTTCCTCAACACAAGAACAGGGAGGAGACAAGCCAGTCAGGGTTCGGTATAGCACCGATGAAACATACAGCTTTCCTCTAGTTCAGCGGTTCTCAACCTGTGGGTTGCGATGCTTTGGAGGTTGAATGCCCCTTTCACAGGGGTCTCCTGATTCATAACTATAGCAAAATTACAGTTATGAAGTAGCAACAAAAATAATTTTATGGCTGGGTCACCACAACATGAGGAACTGTGTTAAAAGGTCGCGGCATTAACAAGGTTGAGAACCACTGCTCTAGATCTTTAATGCTCCCTCCTACTCACACTATCATGATCCCAATTCTACACTACAAATCCAGGTAGACCAGAGGATGTACGCTGGTACAGATCAGAGTGGTAAACACAGGGACTCAAGGACTGATAAACCCCTCAGGACCAATAAAGAGAATAGTGATACCAGGAGGGTAAGGGGAAAAAGGGAGCGGGAGAACGGATCACAATGATCTACATATAACCCCCTACCTGGGGGATGGACAACAGAAATGTAACTGAAGGGAGACATCGGACAGTGTAAGACACAAAAAAATAATACTAATTTATAAATTATCATGGGTTCGTGAGGGAAGGAGGGTGGGGGAGGGAGGTAGAAAAGTGAGAAGCTGATACCAAGGGCTCAAGTAGAAAGAAAATGTTTTGAGAATGATGATGGCAACAGATGTACAAATGTGCTTGACACAATGGCTGTATTGTGATGAGTTCTATAAGCCCCCAATAAAATGATTGGGGAAAAAAGAAAACTACTTATACAAAACTGACAAACGTTTTGTTCCCCAGGGTCAGCAGAAGCACACAGATACTAGCAATAAAACAAGTAATTCTTTCAAAACACTGCTTCAAGCAAGCATTTTTCTAAACATGAAAAAGCAAGACTAAAGAATTACTTGGGTGATTAAAAGCAGAAAAAGTCTTGATATCCTAGTAAACTGTCAGAACTACAACACTGACATCTAGTGTTTTGTGCTGCTCAATTCACACAAAAACTGCAGCAAATCTTAGGTGTTTCAGGCACACTGTAAAGGCCATTACAGGCTGTATGATTGTGAATTGTTGTGTGCCATTGGGTCGATCCTGACTCAGCAAGCCCACTGCAGGGCAGGGCAGAACTGCCCCACAGGTTTTCCAAGGCTGTGATCTTTGAGGGCGCAGACTGTCATGTATTGCTCTGTCAGCCTTCACAACTGGATAAGGCACTTCAAAACCTTGGCTTCTTGTCTTTGATATGCTTCCTATCTGGCTTGACTAGTGTACTCAATCCGTGAGAAGTTTAACAACATCAGATTACACAGCCTGCACTCACCGTACCAAGGGGAAAAAAATTCACAACTTGTTATTTTATTGTTTTATAAAAATCGTTCAGGGGCTTTTAGTCAAGCATTTGATGCTAATGAAAATGGTGATGCTTTATGTAAATAAATTTATCATTCCTATGCAGTGAGATATCCCAGTAACACAGAAAAACAAACAATAGAATTTACTTCTAAACAAAGTAAATTTATAAATTATCAAGGGTTCATGAGGGAGGGGGGAACAGGAAGGTAGGGAGAAAAAATGAGGAGCCGATGCCAGGGGCTTAAGTGGGGAGCAAATGTTTTGAGAAGGATGAGGGCAACGAATGTACAAATGTGCTTTACACAATTGATGTATGTGTGGATTGTGATAAGAGTTGTATGAGCCCCAATAAAATGATTTTAAAAAAGAAAGAAAATGGAATTAAACGGTAATGGAAATTTTTCCATGAACTTTTGAAGTTAAAAAAAAATTGCTTCTAGAATACCAAGGATTGTCATTATGCAAATCAGAAGGCACCTAGGGCACACCTCATGAAGGATGCCACCTTTACAACAGCAGACATCACCCTTCTTTCCATCTTTGCTACGGTTTCTCCGCAGCACCATCAGTTTGTCCCATTAAATAACATTGACCCCGGAAGCGTCTAATAAAAACCACATAAACATTCAAAGTTAACACTTGACAGATCCACTTCCCCAAGTCCCCTCACTGAGGCAAAGGCACTTCTGAGACACCAAAAACTCCGATGTTTGGACTGTCTAGGGCAGGGTGGAGCCGCTCTAAAGGCTTCTGCGGCTGTATCTTTCTGGGGCTGTCTATCTTCAGGGAAGCCGACTGCCTTGGCCATCAGCCTCATCCATCAGCGACCTTCACCTTCGTCACCGACCTTCACAGACAGAACAGCGCTCACCAGCGGCGCCACCAGAGCTCCTCGGGACATCCGGAAAGCATAAACACGTGACCATCTCCTTTTCAACTCCTCCCTGGCGCTGGCCCCCACCTCCGCAGGCCCTTCATCCCACCACCCTCAGCCCAGTGTGTGCCCCCGTCTGTCACGCGGCTTCATCGGCTTCTCCAGCCGGCCCGATGCGGCCCTGGCTACCATTGTCATCTTCATGTCCCACACTCACACCGGATTCCCGAACGTTTCACCACCACAGGCGTCGCTGCTGCCTCCGGAGGCAAGGTCAGACACTTCAGCATTACTTCCGGGGCACAAGGGTCCGGGGTCAAGTCGCCACTGGATTTCCGGGACGATCTTCAGCGTGTAGTTTGGAAAGGGGTTTGAGTGGGGAGAGTTAGGACCAGGACGAAAGTCAGTGAGCGTAAGGGCTCGGCCGATGACCCTGCCATCCAGAGCCAGGAGGATCTTCCGCACCCCGTCTCCCCAGGCCTCTTCCTTCTTCCGCGGCCTTGTGTAGTGTGGATTTGTGGAGCCTACAGGTGGAATCGACCCGAGGGCAGAGATGGTTTTTTTTGAGACAACGCCCCTAGAAAGCGAGGACAATGTGTTCCAGAACCATCATTAGAACATGATATCCCCGGAGCCTACATAATGACAACTAATAGTGGACTGTCTCCCTCATCACCACCCCACAACATTCACAACACTCAAGATCTTGGCTTAAAGCATTCATTAGATTCCTTTATGAATAGCCCTCTCAGTGTCTCCTTCCAATTGCAAACCGAATATAATCTCAGTTTCTTTCTGTGTTCTAAATTGTTCGGAATCCACCACATTCCTCTCCCTCGGTCCTAGCTCCAGAGCCCAGGCTTTGTGGTGCCTGATCTAACGGGGCCTATGGCGGTGCTTGTGGGTTTACAAGCTGGATCATGCCATCTCTGAGCTCTGATTCACTGGCCAGCTTCTCCCTGAGGTCGGCCTCTGGCTCCAACCGTCCAACCCCTCACCCTTTTGCAGCAGCTTCCAGAATTGACCCTTAAGGGTTGGGTCATTGAGAGGCGTGGTCACGTCTCAAACGCCACTGGGCCCTCAAGGTTACCATGAGGCTTGACAGGTTGCTGGAGCTAAAGAAATAATTTTTGAATGAATGAATACAACTATTGACTAGATTAGCTGTGCTCTACAAGCCCGGTGTTACTAAAAACTCCCTAAACTTAGCGTTTTCTCATTAGCTGCGTCATTTTAAATATCCAAATTCCTAAGAGAATTTCCCAATTTAACATTCCAGCTGATGTTTATATACGGGACATTTTTTACTTCCCAATTATTCCAGAGAATAATTTTTACATCAAAGGAAAAATGTATATTCTAAATAGAATTAGGAAAAGATTAGAATCTGCCATGAACCTTTGGGAGAGAGCAATTATTCTCAACAAAAGAGGAGCACCTTAAAGGTGGACCTCTGGATGATGCTGGTGCTCAGAAGTGATCTTGTCAGTGTGACCCTTTTGTTGCTACTCTGGCCTCATGGTTACCATTGCACTGAGAACCACATAATCAGCAATTCAAAACCACCATCCACTCAGTTTTAGAAAGACAAGGCATTCTACTCCTGACTCAGAAATCGACCTTGTACTATAGCATCCATATAATTTGAAATGGACTACCGCAGTGAGACTTTTGGGTTTCAAGGTTCTAAGCTTGTTTCCTGCTGCCTTTCTATTTACTTTACTCTTGCCTTGTGCTAGACAATCAGTTCCACACAAAGTTGGGAAAGCATTAAAGAGCGCTAAATGAGAAAAAAAAAAGACTGTAATGGAAAAAGATAGTCCTACATATGAATCATTGTTTGTTAATAACTGATGACAAATAAGTAGTGTTTTGAGTATGTTTCCTGTGAACTAATCCTGATCTAATATTTTATTTACATACAGGAATTTTAATGGGTTATGTTGCAATTAGCAGGAGCCCTGGTGGTATAGTGTGTTAGTTGTTGGACTACTAACTCCAAGGTCAGCAGTTACAAACTACCGGATGCTCTGCAGGGAGAGAGATGAGGCTTTCTAATACCATAAAGAGTTACCATAAAAGAGTCTCAGAAACCCATTGTAGGGTTGCTATGAGTCTAATCCACACTACAGCAGTGAGATGCAATTAAAGAAAATGTTTGGGGATGGGGCGGGGCATTTCATTGACGGGTTCTTATTAGCAGCTGTCCACTGGAACTCCTGGTCACCACGTGTGTCACAGACTAGAACTGCGCCACAAGGTATTCTTGACTGTCATGTCTTTCCCCCACTGGAGTCACCGGTGAGTTTGACCACTAGCCTTTAGCTTAGCTGCTGATTGCAAACTGCTTCCATTACTCAGGCTCCTGGATGGATTCATTGTATTTTCAACATTTTCCATTTAAAAGTGGGGTTTTCATGCAGAGCTCTAGCTTACAGAAATTAGTTACTCATTTTACATAGGACCTACCTCCATTAGCTTACTTAAACTTCACAATAAAACAATGAGTTTCAAGTATGATGATTGTTTTCACTTTATAGATGAGAAAATGAGACTCACACAGAGAGATTAAATGTCTGCTAAATGTCACAGAAGCAGACTCACACTCAAAACTAAGCAGTTAGCTACAGAGTCTGCTGAAAGGCCAAACTACACTGCCTTGCAGACTGGTATACTTTAGCAATTAACAAGTATGTGCTGAGAGTAAGTGATGGACAAATCTAGCAAGCACCCCAACCAAGCCAAACTCACTGCCATCCAGTCAATGCTGTCTCATAGCAACCTCTGTGGGCTTCTGAGATTGTACCTGTTTACCAGAGTAGAAATCCCAGCCTTCCTCCCACAGAACTGCTGGTGGTTTAGAACTGTTGGTCATTCGAATTGCAGCCCAACGCATAACCTCTGCACCACCAGGGCTCACCTAGAATTCAAAAATGGAGGTGGAGGGAAGCAGGATTCTATATTTACAATGAACTAAAATACGGTAACTGTCAGGATTTAAACAGCATGTCCAGTACATAATGAAAGAGTAAAAGTCACCTATATGCCAGTGTGAGGGTTTCAGTAAACATACTTGAGCTAATTATCAATTTATTGCCTCCAATCTCCAAATTCATCCTTCTGGGCTGCTCTGTGAAAATGGGGCTAGTTCCTTTAAATCTTTTTTTCTTTATCAACTGCTATTGTCTCAGACTTTGCAGTAGAGGGCACTAGAGAGACATTTCACTAGAAAGGGACCTCTAAAGGGACCAGTTGTGACTTCTTAGCATTTGCCTGTGCTTCTCAGGAACCCTGGTAGCGCTGTGGGCTAAGTGTTGGTTGCTCACCACAAGGTTGACAGCTCAAACTCTCAAACTCCTCCTCAGGGAAAATGGCAGGGCTGTCTGCCCCTCCACGGATTTATAGGGTCAGAACCCCTAAGGAGTAGTTCCAGTTCTACCTGTTCTCTTTAAGCTGCAAACAAGTCAGTGCCAGTGGGTTTGGGTTTGGGGGTTCTCAAGCAGCAGGCTCCTCCCGCTGTAGACTCTTCTGGCTCTTCCAACACCTGTCCCTGCAATTCACAGTGGTCAGCAGCACCTGCAGTGTCCTTCCATAAATTCCTTCTACAGTAATTCCTATTCTAGCAGGAAGTGCCTTCTAGCAAAGCACCTCTTGGGATACCTGTCATCAATAACCTTTCCCAACAACTTATATGAGGCACAGATTTCTAGACAATTCCGGAGGATGGGTTTCTAGCAAGTTCTGCTACAACAACTACTCTGCCAGTCAGTGAGCCAAATTCTGTCCTTTCAACAAGGTATGGATCACAGCCAGGAGTGGACAGTGGGCCTCTTCCTTGTGTGCTGTTTCTCAGCTCTGGGGGTACTCGTGGAGCCCTGCTCACACTGTGGGTTCAAGCACTGACCTGCCCACGAAAAGGCAGCTCAAACCCACCAGCCACTCGCACAGGTAGCCCCTAAAGGAGGAGACAGATGAAGCTGTCTGCTCCTGTGAAGATTCATAATCAAAGCAGCAGCTGGTTTCGCCATCAACACTGACTTTAGCCCCATCCAGGCCTGTCATCAACAGCTCTGCCACCCATGGCAGCACCCCTTGTGGGCCTCTCAGGTCTTCATTGTGACAGTCCTTTGAGGGGTTCTTCTAGGAGGATTTTTGTCACCTTTGTCCTCCTTCTCTCCTCTTTCCTCCTTCTATTCCGTCCCATGAACTCATCTGTGGAGTTGGCCACATACATAAGCAAATAACTAGTCAGTTTCAAGATATTGGTCCTGGCTCGATGGCTACTAACTCACAATCCCCTCTCGCTAGGCCACAGATACTTCACGTGCATAGTGGGTTATAGTCACTTCACATGCTTAAGTATATTGATGAATCCCTGCACGTGTGTAAAATGGTCCAATCACAGGGCAGACAGGAGGATCTCAGGACCACACAAGCTATCATAACCACAAGCTGTTTAGAGACTGTCTAGGAAATGTTACTCAACTGGGCTAAAAGCAGCAAAACCTTTAGTATATAAAATTATGCAAAGGTTTGCTCCTCAAGCTATTTTCCTAAAAAAAAGAAAAGAAAGAAAGGTCATTTAAGGAAGCTCATTACACCACAGAAATGCTAAATCCTTAAGCCCGAATAGCAAAGGTTCCTCCTAAGTGCAGATTGTCATCAATATTAAACTCTCCTTTGCTCTCAGCAGAAATAATCAAAATTTAGTTAACCTGGCCAATAAGGATAGATGTAAAGGAAAACTTATAAAGAAAAGAAAAACGCCATTTTCTTAAAAGACCAAATAAATACTCTAAAGATATTTATTTATTTATACCAAAATCACATCAGAATTAATTTGAGGAAAAGGGCAGAAAACAAGGCGTTGATGCAATATTTCTAATGTTCAAAATCCACCGCTCCTCTGTTAGTTTTTTGGATTGTGGTGGCTTGCATGTTGTGATGATGCTGAAAGCTATGCTATCGGTATTTCAAATACTAACAGGGTTACCTATGATGGACAGGTTTCAGGGGAGCTTCTATACTAAGATAATACTAAGAAGGACCAGGAAATCTACTTCTAAATTAATTGTCCACTGAAGACCTAATGGATAAACTATGGAACATTGCTTAGGGGAAGAATCCCAAAAATTGGAAGGCACTCAAAAATACAACTAAAGAAGAGCTGCCTCCTCAAAGTAGAGTTGACCTTAGTGATCCGGATGAAGGAAAGGTTTTGGGACCCTCACTTACCAATGTGACAAGACCCAAAATTAGAAGAAATGGCTCCCACCATACATTAATATTTGGAATATGCAATTTAAAATTATGAATCTAGGAAATTATTAGTCATAAAAATGAAACAGGGTGAATAAAGATCTACATCATAGGCATTAGTAAACTAGAGTTGATTGGTATCAGCCATTTGAATCAGACGATTCTATAGTCTGCTTTGTGGGGAAATGACAAATTAAAAAGTCATGTGCATCATCAAAAAGAATATTTCCAATTTCGTGGGGTCTAGCCCCACAACTGAATGGGTCCTGAGGAGCAGCATGTGTGGCTGTGGAAGAAAAACACAGGTAAAGGGCAAAGCAACAGGGACCTATCCTGATATCACAGTCAAGAAAGAGGGGCCAGTTTATTAAATAGTATATATATAGTAGGGAGGTACGCAGACCTCCATCAGTCCTACACACAATAGACTGAGCAAAGTGTGAATCTCAGATAGCCCCACTTCTTTTGGGGGAACATCTCAAAGGAAGTGGCTGGAAGGTAAGAAACAAATGGTGTCAAAATGGTGACAATCACTTTATGAGGATAGTAAACAGCAAACATTGGATGCTACAGAGATATGTATATTCTTAACAGTATGTGAGAAATACTAGATATCTGTAGGAAGTAACATCATATTATATAGACTACATGTCAAGAGTTTGTTCCCCAAGAATCCTATGCATTTGGCTTCCTGACAATTTACAGGAAAGGAGTGGATCATTCACTACTAAGTACTAGGCAGCTAAGATACAAAGGAATGGTGATTCCTTAGCAGGGAGAAAAGGAGTCTTGTCTGCTTTAGAGATCGGCATTTACAGCCAAGTAGCAAAAAGCCAGCTGCCCTTAAATGAACACCTTTACATTAGCTTCTTAAAGGGGAGGCAGTTGTGGAAAGAACTCTTTCTGTCTGCTGAATGGTATTAGGTTTTATTATTCTTCACTATCTCATAACTGTGAGAGCCTTCCCTCACAAACCTTCCAAACCCTGTGGCTATGAGAGTAGAGAATTTGGCCTGTTATATTTTCATCCAGTTTCTTAGTTTCGCACACAATTTTATCTTGAAGAATAGGATTACAGTGAAATGATAGTGACAGGTAGATAGATTAGGGATAAAGGGGGTTGGCTCAACCAAATGTCTACCCAAAATGAAAATTAGCTGGCCTTGCTGCAATAAAGGGGATGGAAAGGAATCAGGCAAACACTAGACACCTATGGGAAAATCCAAAGCTGGGCATGCTCAGACCAAAGTCACCTAGGGGTAGGTGAAGGGAAGCCTGGACACCATGCCAGGCCTCAGTAATATTATATCACACATGTGCCCAAACTCAGCAAATAAGATTGCCCCCTCCAGCCCAGCCAGTGGAGATAGGAGGGGTTCAATTGCAGACTGAGGGCACGCCACTCTCTCTCTTTCATGTGCCTGCTTACAGGTCTGAGCACAGGACCTCTCCCATGTGCACGCAAAGCACAGGGGTCCTCTCAGGGCCTGCACTCTCTCTATCCCGAACGTTTCTTCTTTTTTTGGTCCAGGCATTCTTTGGGCTCTGTGGACTCCTCCTAATGGCCATGTTCCATGTGATTTTTCCCACTCTCCTGAAGCAGCCATTTTCAATCATGGACTTTCGCATGGCCCCCACCATGCAGTCTTGCACACTTTGCAGGGATAGTGTGTACTATCTGAGACAGTATTACCCAAAACTTCCTTTCCCTCATAAAAGTTACCTGGATTTGCAAAAGCACTTCTGCCATGTGAATTCTTCCATCAATGAGAAGCCAGAACTGAGGTTAAAAAAAAATTTTTTTTTTAACCCAGAAACCTAACAATAGTATCCATATGCCTTCAAGGTACACCAGCTAATATGACTATTATTCACATTTACTCACCAATCACTAATGTCAAAGATGAGGGTGTTGAAGATTTTTACCAATTTCTGCCATCTGAAATTGATCAAACATGGAGTCAAGAGGAATGAATAATTCCTGGCAGTTAGAATGTGAAAGGGACACGAAGAGGGAGAATCAACAGTTCGAAATGTCACCTTGGTGATGGAAGGACACCGGCATGAGAAACTTTCGCAGGACAAGCATCTTGTAGTTTAACCAGATCAATAATATTGGAAAGCACTATAGTAGCGTAGTGTGTTCTGTATTGAGCTATTAACTGAAGGTCAGCAGTTCAAACCTACCAGCTGCTTTATGAGGAGAAATGTGAAGCTTTCTACCTGCATAAACTTTTATAGAATCTACTACACTACCTCTGTAAAGAGAGGTGGTGGAAAAACTCAATATAATAATAAGAAGGCCAGGGATCAACTCCATCCCAGGCCATCAGTTCTTTATGTGCAAGTGTGATAGGTAGCTAAATTTAGGGACAGGGGTGTTGTCCCTGCCATGCCTGTCAAGGCCCCCATAGAGGAGGTTGGAAAGAAATCAGGCAACCATTAGATGCCTATGAAGGCCCCAAACTGAGCATGCTCCTACTCAAGCCCCTGAGCCAGGTGGGAGGTACAAACTAGACCCAGGCATGACATTACCCAGGTGGGCTCACCCCATGCAGTGGGGCCAACCAATACCATCAACCGTGCCTCTATCCTGGCTTTGGGAATGCCGCTCTCTTACTGAGGTACTAGTGACAGAGGAGGGTGAGGTTGTTGGATTTCTGGTCTCCAGGATCCCCATCCCCACCCCACCAGTTCCGCATGCGTGGGTGCTCTTTTCTACGTGATTGCTTGTAGTTGCTTTAAGACCTAAAACTTGTCCTGTCCTTCATAAAAAGCCACCAGAATACAAAGCAGGCTTTGGTATGAATTCTTTCATTGTGTGAAACCAAGAACTGAGGTATTATCCACTCAAGAAATCTTACATTGTGGTGTGTGTGACTTGAAGGAAAACCTTTGGACCATACCTCTAAGACTTGACTGCTGATTTTATGGTATTCCATCCTGCCTTTTGAAGCTGTTGCCATCTGAGAGCCAACTCTGTTGCAGAGTTCTGTTTGCCAGGGGGGCCATGGGGAATGTATGGCTGCTGGAGCCCCTTCCCCCTACCCCCTGAGTGTCTGCCTTTCTGCTCCCCAGTGAAATCCTTGCCTCCAGGTTCCCCTCAGCTTCGCTTCCTGTGACACAGTCAGAAGACAACAGCCTACAGTTTTGGGGAACTCTGGTCCCCAAAGCCCTTTGGTTTCCAGTGGTTCTCTCCGTGTTCCTGCCAGCAAGCTGCCACTCACGTAAATCCATTGGTCTCTGCAGGATGCTGGCTCCCCGGGCTTTCTCTTGCAGGCTAGCTGGACACGTGACTTCACAGACCTCGCCACGATGGCACCTCACCAAGATGGCACCTCTGCCATTTTGTTGCAGGGCAACTGAGCATGAGGTCTTCTACCGACCTCACCAAGATGGCATCCAGTGCTCCGACCAAGTGGGGGAGGTGGGGACTTAGCGGCTGACCCTGCTCAGTTCCCATGGGGCTTGGCCCCACCCAGTTCCCAGAGTTTTTGACCTGGGTTTTCCCACGTATTCCCCCAACTGTTTTCTCCTGTTCACAAACAAGTAGCTTGGGCCTGTCTGGGTGTTTGGCCGTGGCTTTTTGCTAGCTTCTTGTTTTTGTTCTCCTACTGGTTGGTTTTCCCTTTTGCCGAGATTTGGCAAAAGGCATTTGGGATGAAGGCCACTGAGTAACTGCTAACCTTGCTGTTTTGAAAGCCTTGTAAGCACAACTGCCTCCCTGCCTTTGGCCTCTGGATTTGGACCATGTACGTTCCTGGTACAGTTCTGCTGTGACAGTCTGTGTCCAGCCACAGATTCCAATTTCCCTAGAGTAGCTGAGTGTGCACTGAGCCAATTGACAGGTCTCTTGTCTCCTTCCAAGGTTGCAAAAAGGCCACTTGAAAGCAATTGTGAGGCCCCTCCCAAGCAGTGGTCCCGCCTTCAGAGGTACTGTTGAATTACTCCTGCCAGTAATTTCCTGTCAGTCGTATGACTTCACCCAAGCCAGTGGCCTGCATATTGTTTGCTGTCTAGAACACAGTCAAGCCCTAGTCCAACAGCAGACATGGGTCCCCCAACCCACCCCTCAAACAGGGGTGCCTGTCTGGGAGGTCAAATTTCATGGTGTCTTAGGTGTGGCATGCACTGGGACTTCAAGTTATGACCTAGAACACTGGGCTCTGTAACTTTTTCTATTTGTTTTCTAGATAGGCATTCAAGAGTCCATTCCCAGAATGGTTTTGTGTACTGTAACTGTCCTTTAGTACAGATCTGACCCACAGACATTCTGTCAGCCCTGTAAGGTTACCTGAGTTGGTGGCCCACAAATTCCTTGCATGCCATCTAGAAAATGGTTGGGGCCCAGTTAGCAGCAGAGACTGGGTCCCCTGATGCACCCCACGGACAGTGGAGACTGTTCTAGGATCAAGTTTCATGGCGCCCTAAGTGTGGCACATGGTAGCACTTCCAGTTATGACCCCAAGGTACGAGGCTCTGCAACATTTGTGTTGTTTTGTTTTCTAGATGGGCAATGAAGGATCTGCCCCTATGGTATTGGCATTACATTATATCCTGTCTAAATGGCATAAATTTGACCCACAGACCCTAGACAAACAGAAGCGAATACCTTTCTGTCACACCATCTGGCCTCAGTACATTCTAGGTGATGGGGAATCCTAGTCAAAGAATGGCACATTTTCCCTTCAAACCCTGATTCAGCTAGAATGTTTCTGCAAAGGAGATCCCTTATGTTAAAGCATTTTTCTTCCTGAGAAGCAGTAAAGACCTTTGCTCCAAGTGTAACAAGGACCGTCTAAGAGTCCCTGAAGCTGAAGGCCCCTGTACCCCCAACCCAACCACACCACCCTTGGTCCCTAAACCTGTAGAAGCTGGGTGGAAAGGTGGCCCTGTCAAAGTCCTACCCTTAATAGAGGTAGCTGGGTAGTTTTGTCCCCAGGTAATTCACAAGCCTTTCACCCTAATTGAACTCAAGCAGATTAAGCATGACCAAGGCAGTAATTCAGACAGTCCAGAACAGTACATAGAAACCATTCAGCACCTCACCATAGCCTTTGACTTGGCTTGGAAGGATGTAATGATCATTCTGGGACAGACTATGAGAAAGTGTGAGTGTTGAAGGGAGCCAGAAAGTTTGCAGGAGGTTTACACGTGATGAATGGTGAGTATCCAATAGGAAAGATAGCTGTGCCTCCAACTGACCCCACCTTGGATTATTATGATCTCAATGAGAGGTGGATGTGGGGACATTTTCTGCTGTGTACCAACAATGGACTAAAGTCAGCATGGTAAAAAGCCATCAACTACACTAAATTGACAGCTATTTATCAAGAGCCTAATGAAAGTCCTGTAAGTTTCTTAGAGTGTCTGAGAGAAGCCCTGAGGAATCACACTATGGTAGACTTAGACTCGGAGACAAATTTCTCACACAGGTGGCACCAGACATTCAGAAAAAGGTCCAGAAGTTAGTGCAAAAGCCTGAAGGAGTTACCCTAGAAGAGATGGTCACTAGTGAGTGTCAATGCAACCTTTGACAACAGGGACAAAGAGCAGGAAGTCCAAGCTTAGGAGAAGGAGAAAAGGAAGAACATTAAATGCACAGGTACTGACTGCCATTGATAACCAATGCCCATCGACTGCCTCCCAGGTTTCCAAGACCCCTGAACAAGACTCCAAGTGTTATGCTGCACTGTCACCCAGGTCATTGGGCAAGGGTTGGAGTCCAGCTCTAGTAAGGTTGAACTGGATACCTGAAGGAGGTGTGGAGTCAGCGAACACAGAAGAGACACAACAGATGTTCTGGTGGAAGCAATCTCTGCCGATTTCTTCCAAAGAGCTTTATTCATACCATAAAAAGTTTTGTAGACCCCTACATAAAAACAATGCCTTATGATTAACTCCAAAGTCACCCTCCCTTATTGTTTCCACTAAAACCGGATAAAAGACCGTTATAAGGTCTGTACTTTTCCCTATCACTTTCTGTCCTCTTCCTGGTTCTTTCTTTCTGTACTGCTTGTCTTATAAGTTACATGCTATTCTTGATTGAGGTGTTCAGAAAATTTGGTTAGACTCATATCCCACTCACTGCCCTATTTTTTGCTCACAATGTTCCTTTTCTCATCAACTAACTTAACACAATGAAACTACCTCATGTGCTACTTCAAAGCCTAATATCTGCAAGCAGAGTTAAATGCTTCTCAAATATTTTCCTTTACAAATCCTCCCATGGTAACTGTTCCATTGTCTACCTATGTCTCTTTTATTTTTTATGCTCCTGAGGCACCATGGGGAGCCAAACTGTCTGATTCTTTGCCAAAGACTTAATGTTTCACCTTTTACGTGTTTTCTATTAATGTTAACCATTCTTTCTCCATCTATGTAAGCCCCCGTCCAAGGTATAGGGGCATCAGTTGGGGGAGGCAGTCTATAAGGTCCTCTATATCCGGGAGGCCAAAAGAGTTCCCTACTACCTAATCTGAATGGAAGCCGGAGGTGGGGGTGGGGGGGATTAGTGGGTTTCATTTTCTCCTCTGACCTCAACTTTGGGGTTTCTTCCTCACTCAATTCTCATATATCCTTCTCAAAATTCCCAAAGATATCTCACTGTCTAAGCCTCTCCCATGCCTCAGTTAAAGAAAGCCCCATCATATTGAAGCAAGTTTTAGATCTGATTTCATTCGTACTTCTCAAGACTGCCCTCGCATCCACTCCAGGTGCGGTAAACATGACAATGCACAAAAATTCTCAAGAATGGGTTTAACAACAGCCAATATTTGAGGGATGTTGGAAACCCTCCCTAGGAAGCTCTGCTCTGCAGAAGCTTCTTCCACCAGGCTGTAGCTTTGCTAGACAGCATGGCTGGGATGACTCCCAACAGGCAAGAAATTGCCTTAACTGAAATAGGCCTCCATGAAGGCCATGCTACCACTGCAAACAAGTGGGCATTGACAGCACTCTGTCTTATGGGAGACAGCCAGGAGAGGAGCCACCCCAGGCTAATGTACAGCTTTTAAATGAGGATTTAAACAGCCGGCCCGGATAGCCCATCAGCAGGAGATCACCATTACTCGTCTGGAGCCTTCAGTTAGCATAGATGTGTCAGGTAGGTCAGTAAGTTTTCTCCTAGATACTGGGGCCACCTACTCTGTCCTTATCTCCTTCCTGGCACCACCCCTGGCACCACCCACTTGCATTATCATGGGAGTGTCAGGAAAACCTGCAGTCAAACACTTTATGGAAACCTGAAGGTGCCTCATGGACACCTTTTACTTCTCTCACAGCTTCCTATCAGTCCCTGAATGTTAAGCTGCTCTTCTAGGCTGAAATGTCTAAGTTACACACCTACATAGTCAGAGGCCCTCATCCTAGTCCCACTATAGCTTTCCAAATGTTCTTTACCCTAGCCAATTGGCCACCTTGCCTATGTGCAGTAGCTGCAGTATACTAAGAGCAGTAGCTCTTAGTCCAAGAAGCAGTTAAGATTACCATATGAGGAACTTTAGAGGTCCTGACTAACCATAGGATCTATGAAATGCTACAAGATAAAGGCTATAACTGGCTTTCTGCCAGCCACCTATTAAAATACCAAATCCTTCTTATAGAGAACCCTGATGTCACCATCCAGACTTGTAGCACCCTCAATCCAGCTACCTTACTCCCTGGCCCTGGCGAGGACTCTGAGCCCCTCCATTCCTGGTTTGAGCTACTGTCTACTAACAATCTGCCTCGGCCAGACCTTAAAGACCAACCGCTTGCTGTAGCTGACTGTGTCTGGTTCTCTGACGGTAGCAGCTTTGTGACCAATGGAGTGCGCCGGGCCGGTTTTGCCATTGTTTCCTTTGACCAAATCATTGAAGCCAATCTCTTGCTCCTCAGTCAGCCCAGCTGACTGAACTCATAGTTTTGTCACGGGGCCTCAAGCTAGCAGAGGGAAAGAAATTAATGCTGTGCACGCATTCCAAATATGGGTTTTTAGTTCTCTATGCACACTCTTCTATCTGGCAGGAAGGAGGATATCTAACGCCTCGGGGAAGCTCCATTAAATATCAGGGCCAAATCAGGGCAATCTTAGAAGCTGTCCGAAAACCTACTTAAGTGGCAGTAGTTCACTCCTGAGGGCACCAGAAGGGCAACTCAGGTTGTCCTGGGCAACCGAGCATCCAACAGGGCAGCCAGACAGGTAGCGCTGGGCCTAAAACCCTTGCCTCCATAAGTGCCTAATTCCCCCAAGCCAGCATCTTCTTCCAGATTACTCACCGGAAGAAGTGGAATAAGCTAAAACTCAGGAATTCTGCCTTTGAACTGATGGATGGTGGGAGAAAAACAACAAACTCCTACTGTCACAAAGGTTACTATGGAAAGTTGTCCTCCCATCCTAGGTATACACCCTCCTTGACAGTGTTCACTCAACAGTTCTGTGGGGACAACTTAACCTTGACTATCACGTCAGTAACTGCTCACTGTCCCACCTGCTAGACCAGCAGTCCCCAAGGGGCACTTAGAAGTCACCTTGCTCAGCTCACCCAGCACAAGGGATCTTCCCCTAGGGAAGACTGGCAGATAGAGTTTACCAGGTTCCAGCATCCAAAGATTTAAGTATTTACTGGGTGGATTGAAGGATATTCCACCCACACTGAGAAGGCTCACAAAGTGTCTTTAAATTTACTTCAGAAAGTAATTCCTTGATTTGAGCTTCCCAAATCACTGCAGTGATAACAGGCTTGATTTCATCTTCCAAATCACTCAGGCAGTGTCTCAACACTTAGGAATAACCTATCATCTCCACTGTGCCAGGAAGCCGCAGTCCTCAGGGGCAGGAAGAGAGGATTAACCAACACTTCAAGCTAACCCTCAGGAAACTGACACAAGAAACTCAGGTGAACTGGAAAGATGCACTGCCAATAACTCTGCTACATCTCAGAATTGCTCCACGGCCACCTAGGCGTTTAACCCCCTGTGAAGTTTTATATGGGTGACCTTTCCTTGTAACAGAGCCAGCTTTAGATGCAGAGGTAGCTTCAAAACAGCAATGTGCCATAAGGGTAGCCCAATGCCAGGAGGAATTGCATCAGTATGGGCTCATCTAGGCCCAAGGAGAAGAAAAGTTCCCACCCTTCTGCCTGCCAGGAAACCTAGGTCTTATAAAAATCTAGAAGTATGGGTCCCCCAATTCCCAGCTCCAGCCAGTCTGGAATGGTCCTTTACAAGTAATTCTCTACCCCCACTGCCATTAAAGTTCCAGGACAAAGTGCTTGGATCCACAATTTATGGGTGAAACCGTGGAAGCCATTGCAGCCAGACCTCTCAGAAGTGGAGCAAACGGATAAGTACTCCTATGAACTACTGGATGGTCTTAAGATGGTATTTCACCACCACCATGAGATAGATAAGTGCTCCACAGAAAATCTTCCCTCAGACCCACAACAGTCTTTAAGCTAGTAAATGCTTTCACACAATTCCTGGGTTTAATGCAAACTGGCACCCACACCTGTCAGTCTTAAGATTTCTGTGTTAGTCTGGGTAGACTAAAGAAACAAATTCATAGACACTCATGTGTATAAGACAGAGCTTTATATTAAGAGTAATTGTATATTAAGAAAACATCTCAACCCAGTCTAAATCAAGTCTGTGAGTCAAATATTAGCCTGTATGTCTGATACCAATGTATACATTCCTCTTCAGACTCACAAAAAACACTATTTGCAGGAAGATCACAGCCCTTGGTTGGAAAATCTTATGGATCCAGTGACCATGGAAGCATTTCAGCATTGGCAGGGGTTTCCATGTGGCTCCCTCAGCTCCAGGACTCTAGGGTAGTTCCATGTGTCTTCTCAACAGGATTGTGCTCCAGCGAGCTATGTATCTCTTTAGTGCCTGCAAATGAGGTCATCAAGCTGGGACCTGATTAACAGGCTAAACTCCACCCCTTCACTCTTAAGTCTCAAATTGACAACAGATTATGTAACTACCACAATTTCTTTTTCCAATCTTTCAATGTGACCCATATTTTCAAGGGCACTGCTACCTCACAGCTTTGCCCCAGCCTTACCTAAACTATTCACCTGTTTTGTTTCTTCCAGTAGTTGTCAGGTTATAATCAACCCTAAGCCAAGATTGCTAACCCTAGGGTTACCAGCTCCTGGATCACTCCAACCTCATCCACTGTGGGTCCCTAATTTGACAACCCCTCCTCACAGAGTAGGAAGAGTGTGGACCCAAAAGCCCCACGCTCTGTCCCTTTTGTCATCAAGAAGCAGCCAGAGAAGTCACCACCCAGTTCCCTAAATATTTGAGTCCATACTCTTCATTGGGAAAACATTAGGTAGCTACATTTAGGGACAGGGGTGTTGTCCCTCCCATTCCTGCCAAGGTCCCTGTAGAGGAGGTTGGAAAGAAATCAGGCAATCATTAGATGCCTATGAAGACCCCAAACGGAGCATGCTCCTACTCAAGCCCCTTATCCAGGGGGGAGATACACCTGGGTGGTCCAAACTAGGCCCAGACCCATGAAATCACCCAGGTGGGCTCAACCCAGTCTAGGTGCAACCAATATAAGCAACAATGCTACTACCCAGAGGCTTGAAATATCCTGGCTGTGGGAAGGGGGCTCTCTTACCTGACTCCTAGCTGCAGGGAAGGGTGAGGGTCTCCCTCCCTGATGCAGGCACACATATGCCCGCTCTGGGTCTACTCAGGGCTCACAGTTTCTCTTACTCCATTTTACCCTGCTCCTGGTCAGTGGCAGGTTGGAGGGTGGGAGTGCACATGAGCCACCCAGGCGTACCCCCTCAGGGCCTCCTCTGGGCTTGCTTGGGGCCCACATACACCCACTCCAGGTCTACTCGGGGCCTAGAGCCTCTGAGCCCACATGCTCTTATCCTCAAGGGTTCTTGGGCTTTGGGCTTCATGTGATCCTACCCATCCCCCTCACTTCCTCATGTGTGGGTGCTCTTTTCCACATGGTTGCTTGTGGTTGCTACAAAACCTGAAACTTGTGCAGTTCTTCATAAATACCCACTGGGATGTCAAAACAGGCTTTGCTGTGAATTCTTTCATCGTGTGAAGCCACGAACCGAGGTATTACCCACTTGAGAAACCTTATACAAGTTCAAGTTAAAAAGCTGAAAAAAATAAAAGCAAGTCCAATCAAAATACAACATTGAGAATATCCCACCTCAATTTAGAGGCCGTCTCAAGAACATTTTTGACACGATGAACACTGAAGACTGAAGATTAGACAACTTGAGGAATAAGATCAAATGCATGAAGAAACCAAAAAACTATGAGAAAGAAATAAATTTCCCATAAAGATATCAGTAGAGACTGAAGCTTGTTCTAAAATGTAGAAAGACTAAAATGAAAGGAAGAAATGATGAAGTAAAAGCAGAACAGAAGATTTGAAAGGAATGCTTAAGAAAATACTTATTATAAGTACAATAATAAAATATAAAAGACCTATATTTTAAAAACCAGAAGGGAAAATATATTCGGTGCTTCTCAAGCTGGAATAAGTGAAGAAAAAATTCAAGTCTCAAGTTGCAATACTGAAGAAGTTGCAACACAGGAAACATCAAGAGAAGATGAAAGAAATACATACATCACTACACCATTGTAATACTTAACAAATATTATAACAGTAAATAGCAGATTATCAGGAACTGATGTCACATATAATGAAATGTGCAAACCCAGAATTAGAAAACTGAAAGGATGAACAAACTCAGCACATCTTAAACTTAAGAAAATCAAGAAAAAGATCCACATCTCAAGTTCTAATACTGAAAAATTCTATGGACAAAATATTGAATGATGTTTGAATCATCAAAGAAGATGGAAAGAATACACAGAATCACTGTACCCAAAAGAACTAGTTGACATTCTACCATCTCAGGAGTTAGCACATGAACAAGAACCAACAGTGCTGAATGAAGAAGTTCAGCCTTCAATGAAAGTATTAACCAAAACCAAGGCTTCAGGAATTGATGGAATAATAATTGAAATGTTTCAACAAGCTGATGAAGCACTAGAAGCACTCAATTGTCTGTCAGGTAATTTGGAAGACAGTTACTTGGCCAAGTGACTGGAAAAGATCCATATGTGTGCTTACTCCAAAGAAAGGTGACCCAACAGAATGCTCAAATTATAGAACAGTATCAATGATATCACTTGCCAGTAAAATTTTGCTGAAGATTGTCCAATAACGGTTGTAGTAATACATTGACAGGGAGCTGCCAGAGGTTCAGGTCAGATTCAGATGAGCACATGAAGCAAGAGAGAACAACGCTGATGTCAGATGAGTCTTGGCTGAAAGATGAGAATACCACCAAGATGTTTACTGTGTTTCATTGATTATGATTGACTGTGGGGATCATAACTATTGTAAACCTTGAGAAGGATAGGAATTCCAGAATACTTCATTGTGTTCATGGGGAACTTGGACATGAAGCAAGAAGCAATTGTGTAATGGAACATGGGAATACCGCACAGTTTGAAATTAGGAAATGTGTACATCAGTGTTGTATCCACTCAGCATACAGATTGAGTTAAGGATACTTATTATTATTGTAATAGTACTTATTCAATCTGTTTGCTAAATAAATGATCAATGGAAAGAAGACCCAAATCCTCACAGCTGGGTCTATAGTTAACATCATGATAAATGGAGAAATGGATCAAGTTGTCATGGGTTTTCTCTTCATTGAGACAAAAAGATGTGTTACATTAGGTAACTCTGCTACACAAGACCTCTTTAGAGTATTGAAAATCAAGGATGTTACTTTGAGGATTAAGGTGCACCTGGTATTTTCCAGTGCTGCCTATGCATGTGAGAACTGAGCATTGATTAAAGAAGACTGAAGAAGAATTGGTTCATTTGAATTGTGGTGGCGGAGAAGAATATTGAAGTTATCATTGACTGCTTCAAGGACAAACTCTTTGGAAAGAAGTATAGCCAGAGTGTTCCTTAGAGACAAGGATGGCAAGACTTTGTCTTGCGTACTGTGGACATGTTGTCAGGAGGGCCAGTCCCTAAGAAGGAGATCATGCATGGTAAAGTGGAAGGCCAGGGAAAAGAGGAAATCCCTGAAGGAGATGGATTGACACAGTAGCTGCAACAATGCACTCAAACATAGGAACAGTTGTGAGCTGGTGCAGGACCAGGTAGTGTTTTGTTCTGTTGTGCAAGGGATTACTATGAGTCAGAACTGATTCAATGGCACCTAACAACAACAAAACTGTACCAAAAAGAATGGGTTGTGATTCAATCATTTCAGGAAGTAGCATGTGATCAAGAATCAATGGCATTAAAAGAAAAATTTGAAGTTGTGCTTAAGGCACTGGTCAAAAACAAGGTGCCAGGAAATGATGAAATACCAATTAAAAGGTTTCAACAAATTGATGTAGTGCTGGAAGTGTTCATTCATGAATGCCAAGAAAATTGGAAGAGGGCTACTTGGACAGCTGACTGGAGATCCATATTCATGCTCATTACTAAGAAAGGGGATTCAACAGACTGAGAAAATTATCTGGTGATATTAATACTAAAAATAACTTTAAAATTGTTATATCAATGAATCACCAGAGAATTGCCAGAAATTCAAGCAACATTCAGAAGACGATGTGGAACCAGGGATATGTTTACCAATATCAGATGAATCTTGCTTAGACAGCAGAGAATACAAGAAAGATTTTTACCTGAGTTTTATTGATGAATCAAAGACATTCAACTGCATGGATAATAACAAATTATGAAAAACATTTCAAAGAATGGAGACTCAGAACACTTAATTGTGTTCATGCTGCACCTGTGTATTGATCAAAGTGCAAGTGTTCAAATAGAACAAGAAGATAATAAATGGTTTAAAAAATTTTAAAGGTGTGCCTAGTGTTGTATATTTTCACTTATTCAATCTCTATACTGAGCAAATCATCTGTGAACCTGGGCTATCTGAGGAAGAATGCAGTATCAGGATGAGAAGTAGAAGATGATATACTTTTGCCTGCTGAAAGTGAGGAGAACATGAAGCACTTGTGAAGATCAAAGTATACAACCTTCAATATGGTTGCATTAGTCAGGGTTCTCTAGAGAAACGAAACCAGGACACTTATGATTATATATGTATATAATATATATATGTATATATATATGTATATCTGTATGTATATATATATATAATTTTTTTTATAAAGTGAGAAGGAATATAACAGCTAATTAGTCCACACAGCAGTACAGAGAGTTCAGTTCAATTCACTTCCATGAAACAGTTAATATACTGGAAGTCCTTCAACTCACGTGGGTTGTCGGTTCCAAGGTCAATGAAGCAGATAGCAGAGTCTTTCCTTGAGCAAGGCAAGAAGTCTGACTACAGGCAGCAAACCGCAGGGTGGGTCACCAACAGTCAGTAGCTCGGAAGCTTACTGAAGCAGGCCCAGATGGGAAACAGAAAGCAAGCAATGTAATGCGACAGGATCCAACAGCCTCAAGCTAAAGCAATGTACGTACCAGCAGCATGGTGAAGCAGGTCTCAAAGGAGCCTCAAGCTCTAGTGACATGATCCACAGGTAAGTCTGGCCCACAGGTAGTGTAGCTCACAGGTTGAGGCAGAACTAGATAAAGCAGCAGCATGCTCCAGCACGTTCCAATCACCAGAGAGCAAGAGAGAGGGGAGTGGGCCTTGCAGAGCCATTTATCTCTTTACCCTCCAATCACACTGCAACCAGATTAATCCCACATGTTCCTATTGGCCAGGTTGGTACAATAAACCTAACTATCACAATGGTTTACATCTCAGCATAAAGAAAACAGCAATCCTCAAAAATGGGCCAATAAGCAATATCATGATAAAGAGAATATATTGAAGTTCTCAAGGATTTCTTTTTACTTGGATCCATAATCAATTACCATGAAAGCAGCAGTCAAGAAATTGAATGACAGAAATCTTGTCTCAGAGTCTTAAGATGGCATGCAGGTAGAATCACCTACCCAGTTCTCCCATTGTTCTATTGGAAAATTAAGCTAAGGAGGCCAATATTGAGAGCCTGTGGTAGGTATATAATCATTTGTCAATTTGAGGATTAAAAGTGTAGGGGTGGAGTCTAGCTTGTCAATCAGATCATAGCCAATGAGGCCTCTGTGTGGGAATGGCCTGGGAAATCCAGATTTTCCTCCTTGGAGGTGGGAGACTCTCTGCTCACACCCTGGGAGACAGAGCAGCTGACAAGACACATGGATCCACCCTAATTCAGAGACCCCTTCCAGTGCTGAGATGTTTCCTATGCCACTGGATCCAAATACTTTCTACTCACCGTGATCTTCTACCTTCAGTGCCACTGCATGTGTTTTGTGAGTCTGAAGAGGACTTTATTGATTTGTAGTGGACATATGGGCTAGTATTGGACTTATGGACTTGGATTGAACTGGGTTGGGATACTTTCTCAATGTTCAATTGCTCCTGTGTATAAATCTCTTTCTTAGACACATGTGTGTCCACAGACTTGTTTCTCTAGTCTCCCCAGACTAACACAGAACCTGAGTGCTAGAAGTAGAATCCCAATGTACCAGGGTTTGTGGTTCAGACCTACCCTTGCGATTTTCACCTAGGAAGTGATTTGAGGTCTCGTTGTGATGCTCTAAGTTCACCGTGTCTGCCCTTGTGGTCCCCATATTCCTCGCTAGTGGGACAGCGTCCACCACTCCTTCCTGCACCTGAGATCTGAGACCTGCCAATGTGCAGTAATTTCCTTAGACTGTGGTCTAGTGGTGGTCATAATCCAAGGCACATGAGAGCCTCTGGAAATTAGCAACCAGAGCTCACATAGGTGCTCCCTGCTCTGCTCGTGCAGGTCTTTGCACTTCCCCTCCCCACTCTGGAACAGAATGACCACATTTGCCACCCCCTTTCCCCTTCTCCCCAGCTCAATGAATGTGGCCTGCCAGCATGGGTTACGATGGATAATTAGACACTAATTTACTACAATCGACAGCCCCTGGACTATTAACCTGTGGCAGATTGCAGCTCCCCAGAGCACAGCCTACAGATTTGTGCAGGAGTGTGCCTGGAGTGAGCCAAGAGGGCAGCCAGGAGAACTCAGACACAGTGAGCACCAAACTCACTCAGCCAATCTAATCCTCCTTTTCTCGGGCAAGCACAGTGCAGCCCTGATAGCAAGACACCCTACAAACCCTGAAGAAACAAAAACACTACAAAAACCTTAAAAAACATGATCATTCTGAGGCTGTGCTCCTTTTTATAACGTTGAATCTAAGCCACCACATGCCTAGTTCATTAACAAAACTTTAACATAACAAAACAAGAAAAACTACCATGAGCTAAAGTCTGAGGTTTCAGCCCCAAACAAGTTTTTACCAGTTTGGGGCTTGACAAGGAGCCTTTGAAAAACTGTCCAAAGGTCATGCAATAGTCACTCAGCCAAAAACCTGCCACATAAGACACCAGCCTAGGGAGTAAGATATTGCTATACTTCCCCCTATCCCCAGGCCACTTAGGTAGGTAGCAGGAATAGACACCCCCCCCCCCCCCAACTTGGCCACCTCTACCATCCCCATCCTCTTTGACCTCATTCACCAGAGGGACAGTCTCTCAAGATAATTAACTCAATCACAAGAATATAACTCTCACAGCTATACCATACACTCTATCATCACCTGAACCTAAATCTCACCCCTCTTTGACTCCCTACAAAGCCACAAGGCAATAAAACAGCATACCACAAATGCCATCCCTACATAATGTGCAGGGTCGACAAGGACCCAAGTAGATCCACTACACTCCTCCTTTACTCTGACCACGATAACCTCTGGAACTTGTTCCCTTCATGTCAGCATCATACAACCTCCTTTAAACTCACCAAGTAAAATTATGTAGCTTTCTTGGGAAAGAGCTGGCTCCCAGGGAAACAGAGATGCAACTTGAATTTGTGGTATAGCTAGCTCCAGATAGTTGTTAGACCTATTCTTATTAGTTTTGGAGAAAGAAAACACAGGGCTTCTTTCCAGAACACAGGAATTGAAACTTATCACATCAGGGTTACTTGGCAACCTTGCCACCCCTGCTACCCCTAGCCAACCAGCATGGGTTCCCGTGACACAGATCACCTTTTGAACAGAAGCCCTACCTCACAGGGGCACTGACAACAATAGCCTTTGGCTACCTTGGGACTGTACAAAAGGAGAGGAGAACTCTAAGGTGTGCAGCACCCTACTATAAAGGGGCCTTCTGTTATAAACACAAACAAAAGTCTGCAATCTCCCTTTCACAATTTACAGGGTCAATAAGGCACCCTGGTAGATTTAACATATCCATCATGCACTCCAACGACCACAGCATCTAGAATCTGCTTCTTTCACCTCAAAATAGCAAGGGAAGTCCTAGACAAAAGCTTCCCCAATTTAATGAAGGAGAATCAGACACTCATCCAGAAAGCAGAGAGGAAACCAAGTAAATAGCCTCAAGAAGAACACACCAAGGCATATAGTAGTCAAATGATCCAACTTTGAGGCAAAGGAGAAAATCAGAAGAGCAGCTACAGAAAAAAATGTAGTCACCTATAAGTGTAATGAGATAAGAATATGCTCAGACTTACCAGCAGAAACCATGAAGAGGAGACAATGGAATAGCATCTTCCAAAAGATGATGGAGAATAATAGTAACTAAAGAATTCTATATCCTGCCAAACTCTCCATCAAAATAGAAGTAATGGTTTTCTCAGATCAGCAAAAAATTTAGAGAATATGTCAAAAATAAACAAATAAACATAAAAACACTACAAACATTACTTTCCAACTCACTTTCGTCAGAAGACCAACATCCACAGAGCACAAACACAAGACCACTGCACACATAATGCAACGCTATCCAGAAGCCAAAGCTTTGAAAGCAATGCCCAAGATGTCTTTTACACAATGGTGAAAAGAAGGCAAGAATGAA
>NW_022111324.1:66059443-66089755 GCF_000313985.2 Echinops telfairi | reverse complement strand
CACATACCTAACACACTGCTAAAGAGGGAGGGTGGAAAATATCTATCAGAAAAGGTAGGTGAAGACAGCAAAGAATCCACAGATGGATGTAATAACTCTGAATGTCAATTGTCTGAATTCCCCCATCAAAAGACAAAGGCTAGCAGACTGGATGAGGAAACAAAACCCAGCAGTCTGTTGTCTGCAAGAGACACATCACAAACTCAAAGACAAAAACAGGTTGATAATCAAAGGTTGGCAGAAGGTATATCAAACTAATGGCAATCTGAAAATAGCAGAAGTTGTTTTTCTAATCTCTGACAAAATTGATTGCAAGGTGCAAGACATAACTAGATATAAATATGGGCATTATATAATGCCTAAGGGATCAGTAGACTAAGAGCCAGTGAGCATAATAAACATCTATGCACCCAACAAAAGACCCATGAACTACATCGATCAAATTCTTCAAAAGATGTAAAAAGAAATCATGGATCGACAATCATAATAGGCTTCAATGCACTGGTCTCTGAGACAGACACATCAGTGGGAAAGAAGCTCAACATGAAGTCTACAGAATTAAACTGTACAATTAGACAACTCAACCTGATAGGCATATTCAGAGCTCTCCGCCCAACTGTAAAATTCACATTCTTTTCAAGTCCACATGACATGTATTCGAAAATAGACCACATGCTGCAACACAAGTCAAGTTTGAGCAAATTCAAACATATAGAGGTCCCTCAGACTTCCTTCTTTGACCACTAACCCACAAAGCTGGAAATCAACAAAATAAACATTTAAAAAAACAAAACAAAAACCAAGGGCGAATACCTGGAGGGTGAATAACATTTCCTCAAAAGGAGTGGGTACTGGCCCAAATTAGAGGCAAAATTAGTCAGTTTCCAGAAACCAATTGGAATGAGAATACAACATCTCAAAATCTGTGGGATACAGCAAAGGCTGCTATAAGAGGATGCTTGATAACAATAAATGTGCATATGAAGAAGGAAGAGAGACTTGTGGTAAATACCCTCTCACAAAACCTTCAACAGGTGGAACTTAGTCCACAGAATAATCCTTCTAATAACAAAAGAAAAGAAATTATAAAAATCAGTGTGTAGATAAATGAGTGGGAAAAGAAAAATATAATGGAAAATCAACTCAGTAAAAAGCTGGTTGATTGAAAGGATTAACAAAATTGACAAACTATTGGCCAACCTAACAAAAGATAGGATGGAGCATATGTCAATATCCACATTGAGTAATGAAACGGGGGAAATGACAATAGACCCCAATGAAATTAAAAGACTAATTACACATTATTATAAAGGACTGTACTCAAAGTAATACAACAACTTGGAAGACATAGACAAATACAAGGCAAAACAAACCCTCCCCAGATTATCTCATATAGAGGTCAAGAACTTGAATAGACCCATAGCAAAAGAAGAAATAGATAAGGTGTGTGTATCTATCTATCTATCTATCTATCTATCTATCTATCTATCTATCTATCTATCTATCATCATCTATCATCTAGCTATCTGTAAATACAATCAGAAAGCAGATGGACTTTGAACCTCTACACAATTCTTACCTCAGCATAAGAACAGTTTGTTCTTATAATGTGGCAATGTATGGTATTCACCTTCCTGACAGGATCGCTGAAGTCCAAATGGGTGCATATGCAAATATGGGGAAGAAAGCTGGTGGTTCCCGGCTCTTATAAGATATAGCATCTGGGGTCTTAAAGGTTTGAAGTTAAACAAGCAACCATCTAACAGGAAAGCATCAAAGCCCACATGGAAGAAACACATCAGCCTGTGTGATCATGGGTTAAAGGGATCAGGATCAGATGTTCAAAAACAAGCAACCAAATTGACATGAAGGTACACAGGCAAAGAGGAGACCAGAACCTACCTGTAAGATAATTGCACAGTCACTCACAGAAGGGCCACATGGAAGGGATGATATATTCAGGGTGTAGTATAGCACTGATGAAACACATAACTATCCTCTAGTTCTTTAATATTTCCTCCCCTTACTTTTAAGATCTTAGTTTTACTTCATTAATCTTGTTAGACCTGGCTATGTTCATTTGTATAATTAAGATTGTTCAATGCATAAAATCCAAGATAGATAAACCCTTCAGAAATATTAATGGAGTAATGATTCCCTGAGTGTATGGGAAAGTGGGGGTAAGAGGGAACCGATAGTGAGGATGACTGTATAACCCCACTCGAGGGGAACAAATAACAGAATTGTAGGTGAATGGGTACATTGTATGCTGTAAGAGATGGCAAATATGTATATATATTATATATATGATATATTATATAATGTTGAGGGTTCCTGGGGGTTAGAGTGGAGGTAGAAGGGGATAAAGGGGAGCTGATATCAAAGAGTTTAAGAGGAAAGAAATGTTTTGAAATTGATGGTGGCAACAATTGTACAATTATGCCTGATTTAATTGAATCATGGATTGTTATAATATCTGTCAGAGCTCCCAATAAAATGATTAAAAAAAAAGAATGACAAATTACATTGAGCAAATCTGTAGCAAAATATACCTTAAAGTCTTAAAAAGCAAAGATGTCATTTTGAGAACTATTGTTGCACTTGACCCAAACCACGATATCTTAATTGCCTCATGTGTGCATGAAAGCAGGACAATGAATAAGGAAAATAAAAGAAAATTTGATGCCTTTGGATTTTGGTGTTGGCAAGGAATATTGAATATACGAGGGATTGCCTGAAAAATGAACAAATCTATATTAAAGGAAGTGTAGCCTGAATACTCCTTAGAAGCACACCATGGATTTGGAGGTACTGTTTCATACTTTTTTTACATGGTATCAAGAGGGACCTTCCCTGGAGAAAGCCATCATCCTTGATAAAGTGTCAGTGAAGACAAAAAAGGCAACCCTCTGTAAGATGGATTGACACAGTGAGTGCAACAATGTCTTTGGACTCGAATCCAGGAATAATTGTGAAAATGGTGGAGGACCAGGCAGTGTTTTATTTTGTTGTACACATAGTCACTATGAGTTGAATTAGTGCATAAGAATTTACTTGAAACATAATAGTCTTAAGACAAAGCTTTCCCCTTCAGATATTAGAATATACTTTTTCCCTCCTCCAGATGCAATGAGTTGATTCTGGCTTATGGTGAGCTTCATGTGTCAGATTGGAGCTATGCTGTAGAAATAGGTCTTTCTTCTGATGTGTCTTAAAAAAAACACCCTCTAAACTCACTGCCATTGAGTTGATGCTGATTCATAACAAATCAATAGGACAGGGTAGAACTGTCCCCAGTGAGTTTCTGAGACGGTAACTCTTTAAGGAGTAGAAAATCCCATATTTATCCCATGTAGTAGCTGGTGGTTTTGAACTGCTGACCTTGTAGTTAGCATTCCAACTCTTAGCCACTATGTCACCAGGGTCCTGATGTACCTGTAGGTCAGCTCAGCAAGCTGAATAAGCAAAATTTATAGCTATAAATAAAATAAATATGACACAAATTCTGCTGTTATTGTTAAGCATTAGGTTTTATTAGGTATTGTTAGGTCTTAGTCCTGTTATGGTAAAAGGATATGTAAAAATTTAATATAATAAAAAATCACGGGAAGAGAGGAAGAATATGATATGTAAAATTTGAATTAGTAAAATTGCCAATTTAAGCAGAAAAATAATTTAATCTCATTCCCCTAAGACTTATTCCTGTCATATGAATTATGAAACAAAGTAAGAAAAAAATTAAATGAGTATCCCAATGATGTGGATTCCAGAAACAATTGTTCAACTTAAAAGTCAATGGACATAATCTCCAAAGAGAAGATCAATACATCTGATTATATAAAACCTCAAATTATAAATTTATATAAGTAACCAAAATTAAAATATAAATAGTATGTTCATTTGAAATGACTGCATAAAGAATTTCTAAGCTCATGTGCATCTGCAGAAGTTTAGTTTTTGTTGGGTTATTAGTTTCCTTTGACTGCTGTGGAGGAACACTGGTGGCATAGTGGGATTTTGAGATTCAGTGAGGATTATTAAGTCACCAGGGTTATTTTTCTCACAAATATTGGTGTTACTAGAGTTGGCGTCATCCCAGGTTATAACTCATGGTGTCACACTCCCACCCCCATGGACCTCTTCCTGTACCAGGCCATACTAAATCCTTAGTAATGTTTATTATCAATTTTAATCCATGGATAATGTGATATACATTGCTATAAATTGTTTAATGCTACATTTATTAGGTTATATGAATATTAGCAACAAATCTGTTTGGTGAAATCCACCATTAGTTAAAGCATTATTAATAACTGAGCAGACACCTCTTTTGATGTTTATCCTTTTTCTTTAGTTAACATTTCAATCACCCCAAAGTTATAGATGCAGGTTCACAAACACAAATACCAGAATATTGTAGCTAAGAAAACATTAGTGACCACAAAAACACCAGTAGCACCAAAAATAGCTTGTGGGTCATGGATGCGTGATGTGACATTGTGGGGAGTACAACCAATGAGATGAAACAACGAGGATGCATTGCTGAACGGAAAACTGAACTGGTTTGTAACTCTTCACTCAACTTACCATTAAAAGTTATTTTTTAAAGACATGTGATTTTAAGCATTATTGTACTTACTTAATAACAACTCTGATTGAATTGGAAGCTTCCATAAGTATGTCAGTACAGAGTTTTCGCCATGGAGGTAGACCCATACAAGTAAGCTAGATTTACAAAAGCAACAATAACAAAAGTTTTCGTTGTTATAGCTATGTTTTCATAAAGGAGAGTACAGCTACATATTTTTATGAAAAATAAATTCCCGCTGAGACACCGCACAAAAATTTTACAAATGATCATTTTGGTGTCTCAACTGACACCTGGTGATTTCCGCACAACCTCGGCCACCTATGGCACTATTGCTTCCCAAACAGGTAGCATTGTTCTCTATAGGAAAAATCCCAATATTTCACATGCCTACCCATACGGCATGGAGTCCTAATGGTGTAGGGGTTACATGCTCCTCTGCAAACTGAAAGGTGGACAGTTCAAACCCACTAGCTACTGTGAACTTGGCAGCCTTCCAAGATCGATAGCCTTGGAAGCCCTGTGAAAGCTCTCCTGCTCTGGAAGATTGCTTTGAGTTGGAATCAACTGGTCCTCAAAGGATTTTATTCTCCCATTCTCTTTGGACCCATGTGGCTGCTTCCAAATCTTGTGATGTTTGTTTCAAAGACACATGTTTCTGAATCCTTTGGAGCATCCATTGGAAACATAGCTTTCCTCTCTGTTTTTCCTTAAAAGGGATAGCGTCCCTCTACTTTCACTCATCTCTAGCACAGATTCCTGTTTGTGATGTAATTACGACCCAGCCAGGGACCTCATTATTCCTGACCTGACGAGGGCCTTTGTATTATGTTTGATTGCCTCTTTAGAAACATCCCTGTAAACAAGAAAGGGACAGATTACATCATCTGGTTGGTGTTAAACAACCAAGCAGGTGAATACTAGCAAGACTAAAAGGCTTTATTTCAGTTGAACAAATTACTCTTGGACTCCTGGTCTCAGAGCCTGCATTAGTGAGTCCGGGACTGTTATGCATCAAGGAGACATATTCCACCTTGCATAAAACCTTTCCATTAAAAACTCACCTCGCTATGGGAGTTAACAGTCTCCTAGGTAGTATTCATCAGGAATGACAGGATTTACCCAGTGCTTCAGAATGATCAAGCAAACAAAAAAAGAAGTAGGACTCTCTTGATCCTGTCAGAATTTCAGACTCTCTTTTTAAAGAAATATCACTCCCACCCGCCCTTGGAACTATCACTGACTTCCCGTTGTGAAAGTTGAATTTAACCAGTGTGTCTGTAATGATATGAGAAAAAGCTAAAACAGAACCTGAGCATAACCCCTTTCCCCCCCCACCTAATCCTTCAGAAATTGAGTGGCTACATCACCTAAGGTAGAGGATTTTTCATCCAGGTTAAGGTCTAAGGGTCCAGCCTGTCTTGACAATCCTTCGTTCATTCATTCAACGAATATTTAAGGAGCTCTTATTACATGTCAGGTTCTGTTTGAAGCAATATTGCTGCTCTTAGCTGCCATTGCATCAACCCCAGTTCACGGTGATCCCATGGACAATGTAACAAAGCACTGGCCAATCCTGAGCCACCTTCATGATCAGGTGCATATCGGACTATTGTGATCCAAAGGGCTCTAATTGTAAATTTAATTTATTTAGTTAGTTTTATTGTTGTTGAGAATACATAAGGTTTTCATTGACTGACTTTTTTTTTGGCCAGGCCTGCTTCCTAGTTCATCTTAGTTGAGAAGTTCTCCTGAAACCTTTTCAGCATTCTGATAGCCAAGGCGTCACTAGTGAATGGGCAGTAATAGCATTAGGTGCACAAGAACCCAGTTTTCTGCATGGTAGCTAAGAATTCCACCACTGAACCACTACTGCCCTCAGATTTTCAGAATTTCTAATAACAGACTACCTCCTTGTTCTTGCTATGCTTATACATGACGTTAAAGAAGCAACAGTAGCTATATGATAATAAAAGTAGTGGGAGGATGGTAAAATCGGGCATATATTTGGTTTGAGATACAATGATGTCTGGAGTGGACTCCTTTAGCTCGAGGTCAGGGAAACACTTTCTAAGGAGGTGACATTTGATGTGGAGCATGAATGGTACGATCAAAAGGGTTATATAACAATATAAGGGGATATGCTTCAGGAAGATGTGGTATATCATTGTGTAAAAAGTAGTTTATTGCACTAGGTAAGTACACAGTACAATAAGAGAGGTAGGCAAGGTCAGATCATTAGTGTCCCAGAAGAAATGGGGGCTGGGGAGGGGGGCATAGGATTCATTCAAAGAATTCATTGACAGAATCTTAAGTGTATTTCTTTTTTTTAATGATTTTTTAACGATTTTAATGGTGTTTTTAAAAAATCATTTTATTGGGGGCTCGTAAAACTTTTATCACAATATGTGCATACATCCATTGTGTCATTGTGTCATAAGACATGAAAATTAATCATTTATAAATTATCAGGGCTCATGAGGGAGGGAGGGTGGGGGAGGAAGGGGGAAAAATGAGAAGCTGATACCAAAGGCTCAAGTAGAAAGAAAATGTTTTGAGGATGATGATGGCAACAAATGTACAAATGTGCTTGACACAATGGATGGAAAGTATTTCTGAAAGACGGCTGGAGTTCTATTGGAGAATATGGAGGTCGAAGAGAAATTCAAATTCAGTTAAGAGCTTATCATAGAAGACTATATGAGAATTCAAGGTGGCTTAGATTAGGGTGGTAAAAGAAAAGCTAAGTAAAAATCAGCATATTTAGGGTATTAGATGCAGAAACAGCCCTCAAAGTGACATCCTTGCTCTTCAACACTGTAAAGAGGTCTTTACTTGATATATATTAAATACTTACTACATGCAGGACTTACAGGAATAAAATACATCTGACATGCAGCCTGAAAGTTCATTCTACTTAACTGACTTCTCCAAAGCTCTGTTTCCTCCTCAATTACTCTGGGGTTAATTCTGATGCCTGATTTATGGGCAGAAGTGTGGGGAGCAGATGAGATCATGCTTATAAAGGCTTTGTAAAGGAAACTGCTTACTCTTCCTTTGTATCCTCTTATACAATGCTTGGTTCCTAGTTCAGACTTAACAAATATTGTTGTGCACATGGACCCCTCTCTAGCTAATATACATCACAGATATCTCCCATAGGCTAATTGGCGATACTGATGATGATAAATCTGTAAGCTCAGCCCTCTGGTTTGAAACTATCATGATCATGTCTGTTAATATGTAGGATACTGGGTAGATATTAGGCAAAACTCCTGAGGAAGTGACTTTGAAGGTAACATTAGATGATAATTAGGAAGAGGTGTTGGAGAGGGATTATACATTTTCCAGAGAAAATAGCATGTGCAAAGAATTAGAAAAGGAAGAAAAGATGTCAAATTTGTGAAACTAATAGAAATCCAGCATGGTTGAGCATACATTAGGGGAGAGTGGTAAAAATCAAGATTGTTAGGTAGAGAGAGCTGAGGGCCCAGGGTTTCTGAGGACTGGAACATTTCTTTGTTGTGGGGTCTCTTCTGAGCATTGGATATTTAGCAGCATACCCACCAGCTACCATCAGCACATTCGAGAGTGACAACCCCAAATGCATCAGATATTGACAAATGCTTTCTGCTGGGCAAACTCACTGAGAACCACTGGGGAAACGAGGCCATTGCCGGGCCCTGTTGGCCACCTGAGGAGTTTCAGGAGGGAAATATAGGAAAGCATAATTATCTGCATTGCATTTTCTTGGGGAAAAGTTAAAAAATTTACTCTTCCTGCTGAGCATATGCAGGAACACAAGCTGGGAGGCCATTGCAGAAGTTTGTCAGTGGGAAGTTTAAGAGTGGGATGGAAAGCAACTGACAGACTCAGTAATTATTTATAAGTAGAAAGCAAGTTTATTATCTTGCCGGCTATCTCTTTAATGACCATTTTCACCCTTCTGTCTGACTGCTCCTCCTTACAGTCTTACACCTTCTGATTCCAATTGGTCACATCCCTTTTAAGATTCAGGAGATTTTCTGCTTATTACTGTTTTTTTGTGGTGTTTTTAAAATAATTTTATTAGGGGCTCATACAACTCTGATCACAATCCATACATACATCAACTGTGTAAAGCACATTTGTACATTCATTGCCCTCATCATTCCCAAAACATCTGCTCTCCACTTAAGCCCCTGGCATCAGGTCCTCATTTTTACCCCCCGCCCTCCCCGCTCCCTCCTCCCTCATGAACCCTTGATAATTTATAAATTATTCTTTTGTCATATCTTTCCCTGTCCGACGTCTCCCCTACCCACTCCTCTGCTGTCCGTCCCCCAGGGAGGAGGTCACATGCAGATCCCTGTAATCAGTTCCCTCTTTCCAACCCACTCCCCCTCCACGCCACTCACATGACTGGTCCTGTAGGGATCATCCTTCCTGGATTCCCTGTGTCTCCAGCACCCATCTGAACCAGTGTACATCCTCTGGTCTAGCCAGACTTGCAAGGTAGAATTATCACTTTTAAAGGAGAATTTGTAACTCTGCACTAAGCTTGCTTTGGGAACTGCCCAGTGTTACGGAGTCGTGCCCAACAAAAGACCACTGACCCACAAGCAGCTGCAAAGTAACAAAGCAAAATTTTATTACAGAAGAGCAAAGGTTTATTAGAGAAAAAGAGCAAATAGCAAATCTGGATTTGGGCTACAGCATGGCCACGCAGGGCCCAAGACTGCAGCCCGCGGATTTGGGCTACAGCATGGCCACGCAGGGCCCAAGACTGCAGCGCCAGGCAAAAGTTTCTCCTCCTCTTTATACACTTCAAACCAACAAAGCGAGGTGGGTAGAGCACGGGGTGGGGAAGGACGTTTGCACAAGATAACAGAATGTGGGTCGTTCGGCATGTCCTGCCCGGTTTATCTTGGACCAGATATTCTTGCAAAGTTTCTGGCTGACGTATATTTGCAAGGCCATAGTGACTTGTTTTTCTAAATAACATATTTTTAAAATGGAGGAACATATTTCAAGATGGAGTAACTTTAGACATATTATTTTACTCTATTAGGCCTTTACACCCAGGATATAAAGGACATTTTTCCATTTCCTCTTGACACAAAACCCAGTGAACCCAAACTTCTTTTGACTATTTACCTATCGTTCCTGGGAGTGGCATGTCTAGAAGCATGTCAAAGTAGTGCCCATCATTCCTTTGGTCTCCATTTGACAAGCAAACTCAGGACCAGAATCCTAAATGAAATGGTGAAGTAGCATCATTGAGTTTGCCATAGTCTGGGTCTCTGCTGCAGTCAAGAGAATCTTCTGGCTATCACAGGGAAAAATCAACAACAGTCAGAGTATATTTACTTCCCTACTTAATGGGATTTATGAACAATCTAATTATGCCCACCATCATATATAGAAGGTCCTTTTCATTAGTAAAAGCAGGAACAGAAGGTCATAGCTTCCGTGCAAGTTCTACACACTAATTAGAGAACACCCCCAGCCCCTGCCTTTTAAAATAAATCATTTTATTGGGGGCTCATACAACTATTATCGCAATCCATACATCCATCCATTGTGTCAAGCACATGTGTACATTTGTTGCCATCATCATTCTCAAAATACAGAAACCCTTTACAAGGTGAGGATGAACATAATTGGGCCATTACTGAAGCCCACAACAATTTTGTTTTATTACAGTTTTATTCTTATTGGGTTTGCTGTGAATGAGACATTTGCTGTGAGTGATCAATAGATGATTAAAGAGTAGCAAGAACATTACTGATGGTTTTCTAATCATAGGATTCTAGCCCCAGGGCGTCTATTAATAGTTTACACATTACAGAACCTTTTGGGCCAGATAGTCACTTGGGAGCTGTGGAAGAAAGATGAGGCTGTCTGCTCCTGTCAAGATTTAGTCTTGAAAGCCCTAAGGAGGAATTCTACCTTAGAGTCATCATGAATGGGAATCAACTGCATGGCAGTGAATTTGGAGGATTTCTGAGCCAAAGAATTTTACATTTTAGTTTTACAATAGTGAGTCATCGTCATTGGTAAGCTCAGGAGATAATATTGACAGTGGATGAAAGCTCTTTCTTTCAGTAAAGGCACCAAGGTTTGCTTTACAGAACAGTATTACAAAGCCAATGTGATGAAACCATCTCAAATATGTATATTGATCAGAAAATACATGTAGTAATAAAACTTGTGGTACCCACTTCAACCTAGAGCTGTAGGAACTGGACTGGAATTGAACAGCAGAGTCTGGTCTCAAGTCACTGAGAAAACCACCTGCTTTGTGGAAAGGTCTCCCTCTTTGGAGGGAAAGGCCGCTATTTAATTTGATTGCCACTCTCAATATGTTTTCTCTTTTCCTTACCGTTGTGCAGTGATGAGGCCTTAGTACAAATCACTTATATGGATGATGAAGCCAAAGTTCAATGTCTGATTTCTTTCTTAAGAAAATGAAGTTTCATCTTTCTGCTTTCATAAGAGAGTCCATTTTCAGAGACAAAAAACAAATAAAAAAACATTATAAGAAATGAGGGAGGGGGGAGCGGGGAGGGAGGGGAAAAACGAGGACCTAATGTCGGGGGTTTAATGGAGAGAAAATGTTTTGAGAATGATGTACAAATGTACTTTACACAATTGATGTGTGTATGGATTGCGATAACAGTTGTATGAGCCCCTAATAAAATGTTAAAAAAAAAAAGAAAGTAGATATTGTTCAACAGCTTAATTGTGATGAAATCATGGAATCATTTATAAGAGCAAAGAATAATAAGAAATGTTTTTAATTGTAACACATTAGAGATGAGAGATCTATCTAAAAACAAAATATAATCATTTGTAGCAATATTGGTTTTCAGACCATAAAATGTTCTTTTTATTTATTTATAATTATAGCATTTATTACAAAATAGGCATCACCATTGAAGTGTGAGACATTTAAATAAAAACTGGTGAAAGGAAAAAAAAAACTTACTAAAGCCTGAGACAATGTGCTGTAACTTACCTTAAACACATTTGCTGTGGTATAGGCCATTTCCAGTGTGTTGGGATAGTTTCTAAATGACATCAGTATCAGCATTTGTCTTGAGAAAAGTTCTGTCTATTAATACCACAAACTTCTCCAGGGTAGTAGAATCCAAGAAATAGGAAAGCAGACATTTTGGCAGATAGCCTGGCAAGGCAACTTTGTAAGCCATGGGACAGAAGTATCACTGGCCTGGAGTCTGGTTTATGAAAGCTAGACAGTCTCCCCATCTGTGTGGTCTTAGGGGTATCAGAATCAATCGACTTGCATTACTAATATGCAGATGTTGAAAAAGTTTTTTGGAAAAATTAAATTGAAAGATAATGGCATTTTTATACAAACTTTTGGGAGCACCTTTGTATACCAAAGATTTTTTTCAAGGCATTGCACTTCTATGAATAAAGGAAAAGAAAATTCTGGAGTCCTTGGGTAGTATGAATGATTACTATACTCAGGTACTAACTAAAAGGTTGGAGGTCTCAATCAACCCCAAGTACCTCCCAAAAAGGCCTGGTGACCTCCTTTTTTTTTTTTTTTAAAGCAGCCATTGAAAACCTATGGAATGCAGTTCTACACTAATATTTGGGTTCTTCATGAGTCAGAATCAATCTGATGACAATTGCTTGACTCATTCTGATACTTAAAATTTAAAAAAAAATTCACAAGATCCCATTCTTTACGCTAATCCTCCATGACTTCAAGTTGGTTATGAGAGGGAACGGAAAAGTTCCTTGCTATGAAAAACAACTCTGTCTTTAGGTGATTAACTCCCTGACCTCTTTCTCAACATGGGAGTTCACGCACAGTACTCCTGCATGTTGTGATGACTTTCTGTCCAGGCTCAGAATAATTCTGAAAAACAGAACTGGTCTTCTCACACCACTACACAGCAGATACCTAGAGCAAGACTGGAAGGTTTGACAATCATTTTCACTGTTAAAATTTGAAGTTTCCTATTATTACCCATCTACAAGTCAGACAGGCTTCTCCATCTCTTAGACAAAAGAAGCTCAATGACTGAGTGGCTTAAACTGAACAAAGGGATAGTAGGTGGTTTAAAATTAGATAAAGGGGTGGTGCATCAAGGTTGTAGCCTTTCACCACACTTATTCAATCTGTATGCAATTCAGCAAATAAACTGAAGAAGAACTTTGCATCAGGATTAGAGAAAGGCTTATTAACAACCTTGATGACACAACCGTGCTTGCATAAAATGAGGAGGATTTGAAACACTGGCTGATGAAGATTAATGATTGCAGCCTTCAGTATGGATTACAACTCAGTGCAAAGAAAACCAAATCTTTACAATTGGACCAATAGACAAAATCATGTTTAGAGAAATGATGGAAGCTGTCATGGATTCCATTTTTCTTGGATTCACAATCAATGCTCATGGAAGCAGTAGTCTAGAAATCAGATGACATATATCACTGGGCAAACCTGCTGTACAAGACCTCTTTGAAATATTGAAATATTGAAAAGCAATTATGTCAATTTGAGGACAACTTGTGTCAGACCAAAGCCATCATATTTTTAATTGTCTTATATGCTTGTGAAAGTTGGACTATGAATGAATAAGACTGAAGAAGAATTAATGCATTTGAATTGTGGTGTTGGTGAAGAATATTGAAAGTGCTGTGAACCGACAGAAAAACAAACAAATCTCTCTTGGAAGAAGTCCAGCCAGAATGCGCCTTAGATTTGAGGATTTTTGAACTTCCACTTCCTGGAAAAGTAAATGTTTGGTAAAGTAGAAAATAGGAAGATTCTCAACAAGGTGAGTGGACACAGTGGCTGCAACAATGGACTCAAACATAGTAAGAATTGTGAGGATGGTGCAGGCCTGGTGTTTTAGGTTGGATTGATGAAAGAAACAAATCCAGTGACACATATATTTATGCGAGATTTATATCAAGAAGTAATTATATATCAAGCAAACATCCCAGCCCAGTCCAGATCAAGTTCATAAGTCTGATACAAGTCCCCAAGGCCCTCTTCAGTCTCACTCGGTCACAAGCAATGATGCTGAATGCAGGAGTATCACTGGCTGGTAGGTGCAAACGCTTGTGGATCCAATGGTGGTGGAGGCATCACAGGGTTCTTACAGGTCTGGCATGGTTCTCAACAGGAAAGTGAAGGCAGAGAGAGAGGAGCTAGTCTCCAGCAAGGCACTTATATCACTCATACCGCCAAAGGAGGTCATCAAGCTGCAACCGGATTGACAGGCTAAATTCCACCGGTAGCTTCTTCCAGGAGCCATGTTGGCACAAAAAAACAAACAATCACACCTGGGAAGCTCATCTTTCTATTATATATCAGATCACTATGAGTCAAAATCTACTTAACAGCATCTAAAGTAACAATAATGATAATAAATATATATTTACTTGAAGAACATAGCTAAATAAGTGATGAGATATGACGCCCTCCTTTAGAGTTCATATTCATCCCCCCAACTGTGGTTTTATCAATTATAAAACCACAACCACAACATGGCTACATTTTTGCATTTACTTCGTGTGTGTCTGCCTAACACACTTACTATTAAGTTTATACCATGCATGTTACAGTAGCACCCTGCTCCACAGGGATTTCAAGGGCTGTAAGCTTTTGAACGCAGTTCATCAGGCCTTTCTACTGAGGCATTTCTGAGTGGATTCAAGCCACCAATCTTGAGATAAGTACTAGAACATTTAACTATGTGTACCACCCAGAAACTATTCATGTCTATTAAACTGTTAAACCCTGGGAGTACGGGAAGGAGGTCTGTAAGAGGAAAGAGAGAAAGGAGGCTGCAGACAGAGCAAACAGAATGGCATGATTCATCATTTCTTTCCCCTCAGCTAGTTCTTTCACCAGCCTGGTTCTTTAATGAATCCCTTTGGCCACTGTGTTAATGACAAAGAGTATTCAATTGCATAATGGAGGGGAACTTCCACAGCAGAAGGAGAGTCCTTTAAATCTACGTTTCATTTTCACAACTGTAGACATAAATTTAAGTAAGTGGTATCTCTCCGGCTAGCTGTGAAGGTTTTGATGGTTTTGTAAATCCCATGATAACTGGGATTTGCAGTTCACTGTAGTTGACTTCTTAAAGCAGGGTCAGGAAAGTTAGCAAAGGGAAAATGATATGGAAAGATCTCTCTCATGCTCATGCTCCCATTCCTTAAAATGCTTCAGTGAGAGGTTATGAGAAAGGGGCATGGAGGGAAGCATGGTAAAGTATGTAAGTCTGCTTATTCCAAGAAGGTTTAAGTGTGTCTAGGCAAGGCAGCTATGCTATGTCATCAATTGCTTTGTTTGAATTACTATGTACTTGGAGTAGAAGTTACTCCTGGCATTGGAATCACATCATTTCCACTCTGCCAACTCATGTATATTAAAAAACAAAAGGCAAAATGATCTACCATTTCATAACTCTAATCCCTTTCCTCTTTGAATCACAGTTGTGAATTGTAGGGGTTAGAGGTATTGGGTAGTATACATTTTGCCAAAATCACTGTGGATGCGTCTATCTAACTGTAAATGTATAATAGCTATTGGGCAAGACTATCTAATGTGTTAGTAAGCATCAGGACTGTAGGGAGAAGCTAACACATTGTCTGGAGACAGGTGCCACCAGATTAATTTTCTCTACATCAAAGGATTTAACGCTCTGAACCAAAAACTTAAAGAAGGAAATTCCAAATGTGATCAAGGGCAATTAGATTGGCCTGTCCCTGCCTGTCATTCACAGGAGTGTGGTGCTTTGTATATTTCTAGAAAATGTGAAAGAATTGGGCTGTACTCAAAGAAAAATATGAGAGGACAGTCCAAGAGGCTTTGTTTTTAATTTGGGGAGGTGGAAAGGAATTAATTCTAGGGAATTAGAAGGAGTCCTGGTGAATGAGTGTTCAAGCAATTGAGTGCTAACTGAAAGATCAGTAGTCAGAACCTACCAGCCCATCCAGTCCCCAGAAAAAGAATGCTGCAATCTGCGCCTATAAAGATTACAATCTAAGAAACCCTATGGGGAAGGTCTCTTTTGCCTACAGGGTAGCTGTGAGTGACTGCACACAACAATAACAATAGGACACAATTAAATGTTACTAAAGTCATTGACCATGGAGCCCTGGTGGCACATGGTTATGCACAATATTGGCAACTACAAGGCCAGCAGTTCTAAACTGCAGACGCTTTGTGGGAGAAAGATGAGTTTTTCTATTTCTATCAAGAGTTACAATTTCTGAAACCCATGGGGCAGTTCTACTCTGTCCTATAGGGTTGCTGTGAGTTGGGATTTTCTTTATTGCACTGATGTTGGTTTTGCGTTAAAGTTATTGACCAAGAACCAAGAAGAAGGAGAAAAACAACAACAAAAAATGAAAACAGTTGCCATGGAGTTGAATCTAACTCATGGTGACCCCATGAATTGCAGAGTAGAAACTGCTTCATAAGGTCTTCTTGGCTACACTCTTTACAAAAGCAGATTAGTCATTTTGCAGGGGTGGGGAACTTTTTTTTTCCTGCCAAAGGCCATTCGGATATTTATAACATCATTCTCAGGCCACAGTTGTCAAACATTTAATTGACTCATCCCTAATATGATGGCTGGAACTACTTCTCTTTGGTGAGGCATGTGATGTGAGCTAGTATTGATGATTTCAAAGGCCTCATATGGCCAGAGGACTGAAGTTTCTCCACCTCTGTCTACAGTATTACTGGGAAGGTTTGAACAGCTTGGAGTGCAAACATTTTGTACCACTAGGGACCTTTTATTGGCTAAGAGATATGTCCAATTTGAAGAGATATGACTTTAAAACTTTGGCATGATACTTCTGTCTATTTGGTTTAAGGACCATGTATCCTGAGGGATATATGTGGGAAACAGGAACAGGAAGAGAGTGTATGCGGGCAAATTCTTTATTTTCATATTTTAAGAAGCCTGGTGGGCCAGGATTCTGGGAGGAGGGAAGCCTTCATACTTGTGGGCTAGACATGAGTCCCAATTACATTCCCATAACCAAGATCGATCCCCACGATATCCTCCCATAATAGTGCTGTCTTTAAGTTACCTCTTACCAGCACATGGCTGATTGCTATCTGGTTGGCAGTTTTAACTATTGAAGCAGACATATACAATTGTTCTCCTGCTCAGGGGACAGTCACCTCCCTTTACCTGCCCTCAGCACTGGTGTTAGATTACTCCTCCAAGGATTCGGGGACCTTTGGGGTTAGAGTACAGCCCACCTTGTTAAGTATGTGGTTACCTGTTAACATAGTTAAGGTTTATTGTGCCAACCTGGCCGATAACCACATGTGGGATCCATTGAAGGGAGGAAAGAGAAATGGCTCTGTGAGCCTTGCCTTTCCACTTCTCTTGTTTCTTGCTCTCTGATGGTTGGACCGGTGTGCAACCAGTGTGCCTTAGCTAGTTCTCTGCTTCAGCTGGCAAGGCTCACTTCCCTCAAGACATCCCTGAGGACAAGCCACATGGACTTACCCTGATGCAGCCCTGGGTGCTGGAGAAGCCATGTGGAGACCCCTGCCAGTGCTGAGATGCTTACACAGCCACTGGATTCAAAGACTTTCTTTCTTTTTTTTTTTAAAAACATCTTATTAGGGGCTCATACAACTCTGATCACAATCTATACATACATCAATTGTGTAAAGCACATTTGTACATTCATTGCCCACATCATTCTCAAAACATTTACTCTCCACTTAAATCCCTGGCATCAGGTCCTCATTTTTTCCCCTCCCTGACCACTCCCCCCTCCCTCATGAACCCTTGATAATTTATAAGTTATTATTTTGTCATATCTTGTCCTGTCTGACATCTCCCTTCACTCACTTTTCTGTTGTCCATCCCCCAGGTAGGAGGTCACATGTAGATCCTTGTAATCGGTTCCCCCTTTCCAACCCACCCTCCCTCTACACTCCCAGTGTGATTCAAAGGCTTTCTAACCACTGGCCTGTGATCCTCCTGCATTCGGTGTCATTGTGTGTGTTTTGTGAGTTTGAAGAGGATTTTGTAGATTGGTGTTGGACATATGGGCTAAGTCAGACTTATGGGCTTGGACTGGACAGAGTTTGGATACTTTCTGAATATACACTTACCCTTTATATAAAACTCTCATACATATGTGTTTCTGTGGATTTGTTTCCCTAGTTTACCCAGACTAACATATTATATCTAATGGACATATGACCGCATGGGTTCAAACCCCACTCCTGGTACCATAATGGTGCTTTGGCTGGGAAACAAACCCAGGTTAACTGTTTGGAAGGCAACTGTGCTCATCACTATACCACCAATGCATCATAAATCCAACTTAGCCCATATGTCCAATACCATGTGGCTTCTCCAGCACCCAGGGCTGCATCAGGGTAAGTCCATGTGGCTTCTCCTCAGGGACGTCTTGCAGGAAGTGAGCCTTGCAAGCTGAACCAGAGAACTAGCTAAGGCAGCCACACACACTGGTCCAAACATCAGAAAGCAAGAGACAAGAGAAGTAGAAAGGTCAGGCTCACCGAGCCATTTATTTCCTCCCTTAAATTAATCCAATGTGTGTTTATCAACCACATTGGCACAATAAACCTTAACTTTTTAAGGGGGTTTGCATGCTCTGAGAGTATATAAGATGATGTAATTATGGAGTCTCTCTCTGTGCTCAGACCTGGTTCCTGAAGCATGTCAGAGGTGAGCACCCCCCAATTTTTTCTGCCTCTTAATTTCTTTCCTTCCATTACACAACTGTCCCTTAGGACCTGTTCAAATATGAGGCTGAATCTCACAAGTATATTTAGAAGGGTCCAAGAGATAGCAGTACAAAGCCAGCCCAATGAATTTGGGGTAAAAAGTAGCATGATAAAGTGCACGTGTCCACCTCCTTCCCTTTGGAACTGAACTCTTTACTAGTATGTCATCCGCCATTCTTCCCTGAGCTGGTTAACCATTTCCAATCCCAACCAGGATTCCTAGTCCTGAAAGCCACAGGATTTGAGCATTTGTTTGAGCTGGTTTTTTCCCCTGACAGATACTGTCTGGATAAGTACTAGCCTGCAGCAAGTAGGAATTATGAATTAGATGGCTGGCCCTGTCCTGTTCCTCAGGAGATAGGGATGAGGAGCTATGAGGAGGAGCATATTACCACACAAGTCTAATCATTCCCAGCTGCCTCCCAGATATTACTGATTGCATTTGTGATTGCATCTACTACCAGCGGTGGGACGTGGCAGGACTCTGAGCAATGGCTGTGGTTTTTATGGCCAGATTGGTCAAAACTTTAATTAACTCACCCTTGATGTGATGTCAGCAGTCCTTTTGCACCCTCCCTTTCCCATTTTCATTGTTCTTCTTTCCCTATTACATGAACACACAGAAAAGAAAAATATGAAAACAAACCAATTACTTGCAACTAAACAGATGCATGCTTGAACTGTCATGCTTGAAGTTTGTTGCAATTTCTTGTATAAAGCATTTTTCTATCTCAGTAATTCTCTTTGCGAGCATGAGCTGCTGCAAGATGGTAAAAAGGTTTGACTAATGATCAATATAATCACTTTCAACTTATTGCTACTCTTTAGAATACAGAACTGACAATCTAATAGTAGTTCATAGTTCCAACAGGATAGCAAACTGGGATTCTGAACTTTTCCTATTTTCTCAGAATTTCATAATTGAAGAGAAGGAGCCTACTGTGATAGAAATAAGCATGAGCTTAAATAATAGAAATAAATATAAACATGAGTTATTCAAGGTCTTTTGGATATTTATAACATCATGCTCTGGCCAGACTGGTCAGAACTTTAATGAACTCCCCCTTGCTGTGATCTCAGGAACTGTTTCTCGTTTGTGAGGTGTATGATGTTAGCTGGCATCAATGACTTCCTGGATTTCATGTGGTCTGAGGGCTGTAGATTCCCCACCTCTGTCTACAGTGTTGCTTATTAACTACATGAATTATACTAACTATATTAATCCCATATGAAGTCCATTAATAACTATATTAATCCCATTCATTACTTCTATTAATCCCCCAAATCTTATGTTCTTTCAAATGGGCTCATTTTAATAAAACCACATTTGGAGTTTACCATGCAATCTAAATTTAGGTTTCATAAAACCATTCCAGAATTTTTCTTTATAAAATAATAAAAATGGGTTTTATTGAATATTTATTAAAGAAAATCACATAATTTTATAAAAAACACTGCCCTGATCATGAGAATTTTTACCCCTCCCCCCTGCAGTTCCACACCAATATTCTATACAGATTGACTTAACCTTGAAGTATAATCCAATAAGACTGAATATCAAACACATCAGGTACTGGACAGACAATAAAATAATTTTAAGCCTTCTGGATCCTTGGATTGATTAACATCCATCAAGGCACCAATTTTTGATGTGAAGAATGAAATGTGTTCACCTCTAATGGCGATTTCAAGGTCCTGCTGGCTAACTTGGTCAGGAGACCCCAAAACATCGTCTTCTTTGGTAACTTCACTGTCCTCAATTATCCTCTTTAGTTCTTCCATCACATTTTCCTATACCTTTGCCTCCTTTCAGATCCTGACATCATTTTTATAGTTACTGTTGTTGGCATATCTCAATTTATTGCTAGGTCAGAACTCTAGCTCTATGTGCAACGCATGTAGTAACACAGATAGAAGTCACTCTCCATGGCTAGCGAAAGCCAACAAAGACTGAACTGCTCTAATACGCCGCACCACCCAGAAACATTCTAAACTGGAAGGAAAAAATGTTATGAATGAGAATAGTAGGATCCGGAAAATTATGCCTACTGAGCCCCCTTACCCCCCTGCCCCTGACCCTCTAAATGACATCTAAGTAGCCAGAAAGGAGTGCTGGTAATGCTGGGATTGGTCTGCTAACTGTAAATCCAGTCATTTAAATCCACCAGCCATTCTTAGAAAGATGAGGTTGTCTGCGGCTATGAAGGGTTACAGTTTGGATGGCCTCTGCCAGGTGACTAAGAATAAGAATCTATACAGTGGCATTGGGCTTGAGTGTGGGTTGGTAAGCAGTCAGACACAGATGAAATACTTTCTGCTTTCTTAGTGTGTTCTCATTGTAACTACAGCTGAAGTATTTTAAAAGACAGTGTTATTTACAAGAACGAAAACAACACACAAAAGGAATGTCTGGGCATTGGGAGACATTTCCTCTGTTTTTAGTCACTTGGCACTTTCCTCTTGTGAAGAGGAGGAAAGCAAACAGGAAGATCCTTTTGAAATTGATATGAATAGCAGAAGATCAAATGAAATAAAAAATCCGCCTTGTCAACTTCCTCATTTATTTCGTGTGACTTGTCCTGCTGGCCAATCTTGTTATCATTTTTAATGTGCAGATGTACTAATCTATTTACATTCATGCAAACATGGATGCCACTCAGTGGGTAGGAGTCATCATTTCTGAATGAAGGGTTTCACACTCTCCCAGGCACAATGAAAAGGGTAGCGACATCTGTGACCTGCGATCCCCTGTGGTCATTTCAGGTGCTTGGAAGAGCACGTTTTCCCTCTGGAGGGGAATGGCATCCTCTGGCCTCACTTTCGCTTTCTTTATTTGCATGGGCTAGCCTTTTTATTGCAAATAGGGCTCTAAATCTTACTTTGAAAATGGATATTGCACTATGTGCGAGTGCATGTGCAAGAGAAGCTATCAATAATGTTAGTTATGAAAACCTGATCATAAGTGTTTTTAGTCCATTAGCCATTTCGCTTTATTTATGTTCCCTCTCAGGCAGGATTTGAAGCCAATATTCAAAAGATGAAGTTTGGATGAAGAGCAACACAAGAGGGCATAAAACACTGTCATATTTTTTCATGCTGGAAAATATTTCTTCCTCATATTATTTCTTTCAAGAGCATTTCACAATAAGTAACCTCTGGGGAATAATGGTTGCAGAATGAAGAATTGGGCCATGGTAGCTATTGTTTAGTTTATCTATCTATCTATCTATCTATCTATCTATCTATCTATCTATCTATCATCTATCTATCATCTATCTATGTATCTTTCTGCCTACTGCCTATCTTTTTCATATCATTCTTCACTATTTTAAATAAGCATTGTTTCTAGGTGTCTTGGAGTTAATTCAAACTCATTGCAACCCTATCTCAACAAGATAAACATGAACACAGTTTAAAAATTAAATATTATACATCCAATAAATTACTTAGTAGGGGCTAATAGGCATTTTACCATAATAATTTTGTTCCACTTTAGCTGCTAGGTGAAATACAGCTAATGATCTCTGAGTAAGATCCCATTTGCTCTTATTTGCTGTCCTAGCTTTCAAATAACATAAAATACGAACAGTTGAAGCTGCGAAGGCAGAAATGTTTCCGGTGCCTTTCCTGGTGGACTGGCTTTCAGCTGTTGAGATGGCTGGCATGTGGTTGCCAATTTGCTTTGTCCCCAAGCCATCACTTGATCCTGCCACAGTGAGCCGCTGGTGGAAACAGCAGTCCCTGGACTGCATTCTGAGCCCCTCCCATGCTGTGGATAGCAAGGCCCAGGCGATCACTCCCAGAGGCTCTGCTCTTATTCATAAAGCCCTAGGAGAACAGGGGGAGAGAAAGAGCCTGGTAAGGCAAAGGAGGTGTTAAACTCACAAACTTTCTTTTTATTATATCCAAATTCATAATCATATAAATGCAAAAAAGAATACATTTTCTCTTCTAGGCTAATAGGCACGTGGGGAGGGGGCTGTCCTTAAGAGAAAACAAAAACAAAAATAAAACTGCAGTGTTTTGGCTCATGTCCCCAAACAGTGAGCTACGAAACTCAGCATTGGGTGAAATGCTTCACTTGAGCTCCCTGGTCTTAATAGCAAGGCTCTCACTTTTACATAAATTTCCATTAAGGATGATGCAGATGTAATGTTTTAAATTTTTGCACAGATCCAAATGAGAGAGACTGCTAGCTCCTTCAGCCACCTATAGCCCTTCTCTGTGGAATCATGTCTAATTGAATGTTAAGATCAAAGTTTAAGTTTATAAGAAAGAAAAACAAGTGCAGATAAATAGTTATTATCTGACACCCTTATGAAAATTCATGACCTGCAGTTTTATCAGAGACCTTATAAGAATTCTAATTGTGAAGTATGCAAAGCTATTAAATGGCTAGTACGTTTCAGTCTCTTGATAAGAAGTGAGTTAAATAATTGTCCTGTTTAACTTGTGCTTGTTAACCTTTAAGGTCAACTAGTTTGAACATACGTTTAATGAAATCCTGGAGCCAGAATTTATGATACTGCTGCTGAATGTTAAATTGGACAATTTACATAAGCAGGACATTAACCTTCTGAGCACTAAATAGCATTTTAGCACTTAGCCGCTGGGGACAATAAGGGACATGTTCTATATATTTGTGATTAGCTTGCCTGGAAACTCTCATGATGACCAATTGGCCTACCAAGTTTAGCAGCATAATTAAATGAATGGACTCAGCTTAAGTAAATTATCAGTGCTATGTACAGTATATCATTATAGTCCTAAGGAAAAAAAGAGATATGAATAATTTAATAATACATTACTAATTTATCAATGCTAAGTGACTTCGAGGAGGCTATTTGTAGTTCATTGTTTTGTATTTGATATTTCATTTACTGCTCATGTGATTAAAACTGAACCTATTGCATGCCCTACCTAAAATACATAGGAGCTGTAGATTTTATTTTCTTTCCTTCCTAGGTGAAAAGTGGGCTGTTTTCTGCTTTGCTGATATTACAAAATACCCATACTGTGCCCTGATTAGCAGGTAAACTAGCAATTTGTCACAATCAGATGTATATAGTCCCTACTACCTGGTAGCCTTCCTGAGGGGAGGGCACTAACCCCTGAACCATTCAGAAACCCCCCTTGCAACCCAGCAGCAATTATCATTATGGCTTGGAAGGGTCAAGCAGCAGGGAAAGCAATTTGCACTTCACCTAGGAATGTTCCTGCTGATTGTGGATAATCAATCCATTGGACTGACTCTCCCAGAGTTGCATTCTCTAAACTCCCTCTAAAGATAGAGCGTACTGAACTTTCCTGACCAAGTATCTAGGTAAGGAACTAGCAAGTCACCCGGGAGGCAGCTGGGGTCCCGACCTTTAGACTTCTAAGGTAAATCTGCCCAGATCTCAGTGCTCATCGGGGAGGGTCCAAAACTCTTCTCTTTGTTCCTGGCAAGTTCTGGATTTGTATGTTCCCATGCTTCTCTCTCTTAATGTTACTCTTCGTTCTCCCAGGTTCTTTCTTTTTGAGAGGCTCTCTGAGAGTTGAACTTAACAATGAAACAATGAGTTTCATTGGCTTCTTCCAGAGTCTACACAAAGATTAAGAGGGGTGGAGGAATCGTAGTGCTTATCTTAATCTTCATCCTTTCCCCTCTCCTTTTCCTTTATTTCTCCAAAGGAACAATTGAATCGTGCTCCTTATATCACAGAGGTATCTCTTGGATTTATATTCTATCCTAAGTGTTTATTCAACCAGGTATTTTCCCATTTCTAAAAGGAAAAGGATAATTATTCTCATATCTAGTTATAAGAAATAGGAATATGATACTAGGTAAAGTGTATATTTGGGGGAAAAAAGTGTGTATTTGGCAAATACTTGGTTGATCTGCTTGAAAGAACAAGACAAGTTATAAATGTTAAGTCTCCTCTTTCTTTTTGCATAGTTCCCAATTAAGAATAAAGTTGTCTCACCAATACACAACAACACAAATAATAATTCCTTGCATTTTTATACTTTGAAGAGTGGCTTTTTTCTTATAGCACCTCATCTGATCCTTAATCCTGTGAGATGTGGGGCATATTTGTTACTATAATCTTTTGCGATAAGAGAAAATTATGACCAAAAGATTAATACAGTATGCAAAGGAAACCAAAAAGTCTGCGGCAGCAAATGTAAAACGTATGTCTGATTCCAGGTCAGTGTTTTTGGATTAACAGAGATGTTCCATGCATTCTAGTTATTCTTCACATCAACAAAACGTTATCGAGCACCTAACATTTCTGTTTCATTTTAAGTTTTATTGACATATAATTCATATATCCTACAACTCAATAGTTTAAGCATTAAAAAAGAGTTGTGCAATCATCACCACATTCAATTTTAGAACATTTTCTTCTTTTACATGCTCATTATTATTAGATCTCTATTTCTCACTAGCCTCCCCTGCTCTACCCACGAGAAACTATGAATCCAGTTACTGTCTCTGTAGACTTATCTCTCCTGGATTTTAAATTGAAATATCACACAAAAATAAAAAGCAAAACAGCAACAATAATATCAAAATTAAACATGAAAAAACTTTAGTTGAAAGGGATAAAAAAAGTAAAAACCAGAACAAATTCAACTGGATCCTGGAGAGCAAATGATAGGTTGTTAAACTTTAATCTAACTACATCTACATTAGGCCCCTTTCCAAGGCACTCTTTCTGAAGCAGGGCTATTCCCATCCCTAGAGGGAATTTGCTGGAGGCTTCTTCCAAGTGGGGATCCTGCAAATGGATTTTAGGCTTTCAGTGTTATCCATAGTCTTCTGCAAGTGAGTGCTCAGAATTTAAGCTCTAATACTGTTCCCTTCTCTGGTCTTGGATTTTATTGTTTACAATCCTTAGATTGTTACAATCCTTATAGGCTGCTTTGCTTCTTCCTGTGGATTCAGCTGACACCTCACTTAGAAGGCTGCTTGTTTTAAGACAACAAGCCTTGAATGCCACAAATACCATACTTTCCAATAGCGAGGCACCATCTGGTCTCTTCACCACACTGCTATATCTTCACTGATCTCTTCATGAAGCAAGTATTGAATAGGGCCATGCCATAAGAACAAATTGAGCTACAATTATATTGGAGCTCACAATCCATTGATGTATCTCTAGTACATCTATGACCCTGGTCCCCTTCATAGACATCATTATTCCTCTATGGAAGAACATTATAAATCATCTTCATGGTGTAATCCCATTACTAGTATCCTTAATTTAGTTGATGTTACAGAATTTCGAATACTGTTTCTAAAATTAAATTGTGCATACTTAGGACAGATTTTTAGACCCCACCAAAAGATTGTTAAGCTGTATAGATCAAAACCTCAAGTAACTAGACACTACTTATGCCAAAAAAAATGAGGGTTGGAGATAGGACAAAACTATCAATAATATTGATTCACAAAGGCAGAGCCTCCCTGCTAGACTAAGATATGTCATAAAAAAAGTAAATGGAGCATGCATAAAGGCAAATATATGGTAGTCCTGAGCCACCATCCATTGGGCAACCTCAAAGCCAGGTATGTGGACCAAAGTCCAATAAACTCCAACTCCCATAACCTTGGGATAAGACAACTCATCTGCTTCTTTTCACACTCGGGTATTTCAGCTTTAAGTCCAAGGGAATGTTTCAGTTTTTAAAATGTCTACTACTGGTGGGCTTAAGGTAATGGGTAGTTTGTTTAGTGGTGTTTTCAAATCCAAGCTTTCTGATATGGTTTACAAAAGACCATGAAAGGACAGAGTCTAAAGTCCTGGTTGTCTAGAGCAGTTATACTTTTTATTAGCTTAAATCAAAATAAAACAAAAAAATCACCTTTAATAATTCATTCACATGAGACAAACTAATTGTTGTTGTTAGGTTCCAACTCATTGGGATCCTATGTAAAGCAGAAACACTGCCCAGTCCTGCTATCTCACAGTTGTTGCTGTGTTTGAGCTCAATATTGTAGCCACTGTATCAATCTAGCTTGTTGAGGGACAACCTCTTTTCTGTTCTTCTACTTTATCAAGTATGCTGTCCTTGTCCAGGGACAGATCTCCCCTAATAACATATCCCTAAATGCATGAGATGAAGTCCTCCCACCATTGTTTCTGAGGCGCATTCTGGCTATTCTTCTTCCAAGACAGATGTTTGCTTTTCTGGCAGCCCATGGTATGTACCTTCAGTATTCTTTGCCAATGTAATAATTCAAATGCATCCATTCTTCTCAGGTCTTCCTTATTCATTGTTCTCTCATGCTCATGAGGCAGTTGAAAATGCCATAGTGTGGGTTGGGAGCACCTTAGCTCTCAAAGTGACATTCTCACTCACTCACTGTGTACATAGGTCTGTGAAGGAGCTGTGTTCAATGCAAATGCATCGTTTGGTTTCTTGATCGCTTTACCATGAGTGTTGATTTCGGGTCCATGTAAAATTACATCCCAATAACTTCCATTTTTTCTGCTTATAATGAAAAAAACCATTAGAGTAGTACAAATAACTACTACACTGTGAAAAGTCATCATTTTTTCTCTGATTAAGTCGCCCTCTATCAAGATGATCTTTCATACCAGCATCATGTAGAAATTGAAGTGATAGTCTATTTTATAGAAGTTTGTATCTTGATTAAAATTTTGGTAATATACAATGTAATCTAGTAAAAAATCTTCATTTTCACTCAATAATTTTCTTGTTTCATATAATCACACATTAATCTATCTCATTAAATTTAAGGGTTTCATAGTATCCTATTGAATGCATTTGTTATAATTTACATGTTCTATTAGATGAGTCTATTTATAAATTTCTGGTGTTTTTATTATAAATAATATAATTTAGTATTACTTTTTTGTTTACAAATTTAAAAATATCTTAAAGACAAATTCCTTATTTGAAAAAACATCAAACATTTTGCTACTGTTCCAGGCCATGCACTCACTGTGGTACCAAATTCCTCAATCAAAAAGAACATAGTTTCTTCTTATTAAAATGCACTCTACTTTGCTCTCAGTTGCTTCAACTTCATTCCATCTTTTCAAACTAAGCTATCCCTAGGAGACTGCCATCAAATTGATTCCAACTCTACAGAACTGAGTAAAATGGCTTCCATGGGTTTCTTAAACTGAAATCTTTACGGTAGTAGTTCACAAGGTCTTTTCTCCTACAGAACCATTGAGGGTTCAAACCACCAACCTCTCAGGTACAACCGACCATCTAGCCTTTGTACCACCAGGGCTCCTTTCACTCCTAGGTTAGGTCATCAGAATTAGGAACATAGCAGAACACAAGAACATTAAGTGAGAAACAGGATCTCACTAAGACCAAGGGAAATCAGAATGGGGAAGGCCCTGGAATCTGGAGTAATACAGTAATACAGGTTTAGGTTCTAGTGATATCTTTATCAGTGCAATGTATTCAAGTGACTTCCACTCAGCCTCCTTTTCTCATCTTCTCTGCGTGGCTAGTAACATTACCAACATTCACAGACTTCTGAGGGATTCAATTACAGAATATTTGTAAATGCACAGTTTCTGACTCATAATAAGTAGTCAAAGCATCTTACCTATTATCAATGGTTAGCCTTATCAAAACTTTCCAAAGTAATTGATTAGACAGTGAAGTTCATCCTAGACACAGTTAGCAACTTATTTAAAAATGTTAAACTATTTAATTAATCTCTTGTGTATTGGTCATAGTAATAGAACAATCTATTTAAACTAACACTGTTAAGATCAGCTTAATAAGATATACAATACAGGCTTCAAGGTTTGTTGTTGTTAGTTGCCATTGAGTTGATACTGACCCATGGAGACCCTATGCAAACCCAAATGAATCGCTGTTTTGTCCTGAGACATCCTTACAATTTTTCATATGCTTGAGTCCATTGTTACAACCACTGTGCCAATCTATCTCCTAGAGGGCCTTTCCCTTCTTAGCTACCCCTCTACCAAGAATGATATCCTTCTCTAGGGAGTGGTCTTGCCTGACAACGTTTCTGATGTAGGTAAGATGAAGTCTCTCTATCCTTGCTTCTCCGGAGAACTCGGGCCACACTTCTGAAATAGATTGGTTTGTCCACAGTACATTCAATATTCTTCTTTAGCACCACAATTCAATGTATCAATTCTCCTTCAGTTTTCTTTATTCAATATCCAACTTCTGCATGCAGATGAGGAATTCAGGGTTGAGTAACTATAATATACATTTTCTGGGGAAATAGAAATATCACTGTTAGGTGACAATTTTCAAATGAAGTGTTAAGCTGAAATATTTTGTAAGTGTGAGTTCCTACTTGTTTCCTTTCTCTGTTTCTAGTTTGTTTTATTTGTAATTTAGTGTTGTTTTGTAAAGGGAAAGAACTATCAAAAGGTATAGCTTCTGGGGTCTTAAAGGCTTGAAGGTAAACAAGCAGCCATCTAGCTCAGAAGCAACAAAGCCCACATGGAAGAAGCACACTAGTCTGTGAGAATACGAGGTGTCGAAGGGATCAAGTATAAGGCATCATCAGAACAAAAAATCTTACCATAGTGAATGATGGGGGGAGTGTGGAGTGGAGACCCAAAGCCCACTGGAGATCCCCTTGCAGAGGGGTCTCAGGGAGGAGATGAGCCAGACAGGGTGCATTGTAGCAACGATGAAAAATACAACTTTCCTCTAGTTCTTCAATGCATCCTCCCCACCACTATCATGATCTGAATTCTACCTTGCAAGTCTGGCTAGACCAGAGGATGTACACTGGTACAGATAGCAACTGGAAACACACGGAATTCAGGGCGGATGATCCCTTCAGGACCAATGGTGTGAGTGGCGATGCTGGGAGGGTAGAGGGAGAGTGGGTTGGAAAGAGGGAATCGATTACAAGGATCTATATGTGACCTCCCTCGGGGACAGACAACAGAAAAGTGAGTGAAGGGAGACGTCAGACAGGGCAAGATATGACAAAGTAATAATTTATAAATTATCGAGGGCTCATGAGGGAGTAGGGAGTGGGGAGGCAGGGGAAAAGGTGAGACCTGATGCTGGGGGCTTAGGTGGAGAGGAAATGTTTTGAGAATGAAGAGGGCAATGAATGTGCAAATATGCTATGCACAGTTGATATGTGTATGGATTGTGATAGAGTCGTATGAGCCCCTAAGAAAATGACTTTTAAAAAGTATGAGTTCCTACTTCTTTCCTTTCTCTGTTTCTAGTTCGTTTTATTGTAATTTAGTGTTGTTTTGTAAAGGGAAAGAACTTAAAAAGAATGTTTGCAATCCAGGGATACATATGATAGCCAACTAAAAAGGGGGGGGGGGGGGGATTGGGTAGCAGAGGAACAGGGTACTAACCCACCCAAGGGGATGGTATTGTTTATATATCCACAGGGAAAGAGGGGAGGGACCACATTTCAACCGAGTGCTCCAAGATGTGAATGCAACATACTTGCATGAAGCACGGAACCAATAGAGAGGTCTGAGGGACTGGCCCAAATCCTATGTGGACAGCTGCCTCTCCCACCAGAAAAAATTACTTCAGAGAACAGCACTGAAGCTATAGCTCAGGGTGAGGGACATGTCTGATCAGAGCACATGGGAGCAAATGAAGGGGGAGGAAGAGAGAGTGGAGCACATCTTGGCCCACCAAGCCTTGAGGATGATTTCCCTGCTCAGAATAGCCTATACACAAAGAGGACCATAGGTCTGGCCCCAATATAAGACATGACATCCTTCACTGACTCATAGCCCTGCAGGGGACAACATTGGAGGCACAGTGTGGGAATTGTGCCCGGTATGACACTATCCTAATGGTGTGCAACAGAACAGCAAGGGGAGCAGAGCAAGAAAGTCCCCAGGGAGTACCAAAAATAAACATTGGGGCCAGGGCTTGGCACCCCATCAGACTTGACCAGAAAACACTCCTAAAGGCCAACAAACAGACCTTGAACTATTTACAGGCTTTTCTATGT
>NW_022111324.1:66055768-66058150 GCF_000313985.2 Echinops telfairi | reverse complement strand
AAATGTTTTGAGAATGATGATGGCAACAAATGTACAAATGTGCTTGACACAATGGATGGATGGATGGAATGTGATGAGTTGTAGGAGCCCCGATAAAATTATTTAAAAAAAAAAAAAAGAATGTTTGCTCTTTGCTACTTTGGGATGCCCTCCCTCCTCCATTTCCATAATTGGGGAAAAAGGAAAGGAAAGGAAAAATTAGATTTTTTTTCCTCCTCATGTCTCAGCTGACTGTAGAAACATGAACTCTTCCTACAAAGTAATGTCTGCTAACTACTAAAAGCACTTGAGATTGTTTGACTTCCGCCTGGATTAGACAAGGCCTTATGACTCTGCTTCTAGATTTCCCAGATGTGGAGATCCTGGGACGATTTAGCCCAGTGAAAAAAATGCTCGCTTTAGAGTCAGAGAACTTGTACTGTGTTTTGTTAGGCTGCTGAAGTGTTTTGCTTCCTGAGTCAGGCATTTACCGGTGTCAGCTTCTTTATTTGCCAAGAGTTGTGAACATTTTGGCCTGGTTTACTTGACAAGAGCAAACAAGATGAAGAAAATTCATTACATATTGTAGAGCACTAGGAAGTTATTAATTATTATTATCATTGTGATTAAAAGTGTTCAGTTACTAGCTGAAAGGTCAGGGGTTCAAACCCACTAGCTACTACATGAGAGAAAATGTCTGCTTCTATAAAGGTTTATAACCTTGTAACTTTAAGGGGCAGCCCCTCTTTGTCCTTCAGTCTTGCTATGCCATAATTGGTTCAATAACAATGAGTTGTCTAGTTTACTTATTATCATTATTATTATGGTAATGAGAAGCAATATCCAGAGAGTCAGAGATAGTATATGGGGTCAGTGAAAGAAGTTCTATCTTGTTGACACATGAATGGCACATATACAGGTCATAAATGATAATAGTCCAGGGTCCCTGGTTGATACCAATGGTTAATGCTATCAGTTATTAACCTAAGCAGAATTTTTTTTCAAAGCTATATTTAAACTTTTTTTTTTTTTTAAGATAAACTTTTTTTTTTTTACAAAACAACCTTATCACCTTCAAAGTACTCCTGATTATACTTAATACATTTGTCAAATTTGTGATTCCATTCTTGGAAACATTTTTCAAACTCATATCTTTCGATGGCTGACAGCACCTCCTTCGCATTTTTCGTCACCTCTTCTACATCATCAAATCGCTGTCCTTTCATGTCCCTCTTCATTTGTGGAAACAAAAATAAGTGACACAGAGCAAGGTCAGGTGAATAAGGTGCGTGGGGCAAGAGAGGCATGCTGGTTTTTGCCAAGAGCTGGTGCACTGAAATGGCTGTATGGACAGGTGCATTGTGGTGGTGGGAAAACCAGTCCCCACCCCAACCCCTGTCTGCCACATATCAGACCTCCCCACCACCAGCATACTGTTACGTAATCTTTTTAGAACCTCTAAATAGAAAGTTTGATTAACAGTGTGACCTGGTAGAACGAATTCCATATGCACTATGAGTAGATATTTTTATTCATTTGGGAAACTGTCAGATGTCCAGAATGAGGTCTGTCATCAATCAACATTTCACCTTTTTTGAAATGTGAAAATTACTCATACACGAGTTTTTCCCATAGCGCTGTCCTTGTAAGCTGTGTTCAACATCACAGCAGTTTTTGTGGCATTTTTCCCAAGCAGGAAACAACATTCCCCAGCAGCACATTGATCTTTTAAGTTGGCCATCACAAAAAACACGGTTCTAGCGAAAGTGCTTTTATGAGAAAATTCACTGTGACCAGAGAGAACCTTCCCATGTGATGCCACTGAGTGCACTAACTCAGAGTAGTGCACACATAGTGGGAAAATTTTGTACAGAAGTTCACACACATAATGGGAAAAATGTGTACAAAAGCTCTACTATGCCCAGCACAATTCTGAGTTGTTGGTTTTTTTTTTGGAAGGGGGGGTGATTACCCCCTCATACAAAAGTCAAAAGTTCAAATTTACTCAGAGACATCTATGAACAAAAAAAGCCTGGTTATCGATTTTGGGAAAATGAGCTGTTGAAAATCCTATGGAACAAAGTTCTACTCTTATACACATGAGATGGCCATGAATCTGAGTCAACTTGATGGGAACTAGTAAGAGGTTTCCTATTGGAAGAACTTCTCTCCCTTCAGACTCCTGCTGGATATTTTGTAAATTACCATCTTGATACTACCACTGAATGATGCTCTCAACTTTCTTATCATTGAGGCAATATTATTTCCACCAATTCAGTTGAACTTGTAAAAAGCTCCCTTTCGATAGCCAGGCACCATCAGCTTTCTTCACCACATTTGCTTATTCACCCGCTTTGCCTTCAGCGGTTGTGTCGGGAAGGTGAGCATCATAGAATGCCAATT
>NW_022111324.1:66011421-66054522 GCF_000313985.2 Echinops telfairi | reverse complement strand
GAAAAAATGAGGACCTAATGTCGGGGGTTTAAGTGGAGAGAAGATGTTTTGAGAATGATGTACAAATGTGCTTTACACAATTGATGTGTGTATGGATTACGATAACAGTTGTATGAGCCCCTAATAAAATGTTTTTTTTTAAAAAAAAAGCTCCCTTTCCTTTTTGATAGATCTTTCCATAGACAATCTCCTAATTTCTCTCCCAGCACCCTCCAACAAATCAGGCACACCTTAGTCCTCAAAGTACCCTTGTTGCTCTTCAACACTTTAAGGAGGTTGTGTGCAGCAGATTTATCCAATACAATGGGTGGTTTGATCTCTTGACTGCAGCTCCATGAGCCTCGGCTATGGATCCAAGCAAGGTGAAACCCTTGATACCTTCAACCTTTTCCCTGTTTTTTATGATGTTAGCTACTGATTCTGGTGTGAGGATTTTGGCTTTCTTTACATTGAGTTGCAATTCTTATGGAAGGCTGCAATCTTTGATGAATCAGCAAGTGATTCAAGTCTATAAACTGAGAAGGTAATCAGAGAAGGTGGATTATATGAAGAACAATGAGGCCTCAGGATTAGAGGAAGGTTCCTTAACCACCTTTGATATGCAGATGACACAATTTTCCTTGCTGAAAGAGAGAAGGATTTGCACTTGCTGATGGTGGCTTAATTCCTCTTTTCTCTGAATTCTTTTAAAATGTTCAGTTGTTTAGAATAATTCTTGGTCAACCAATATAGTAAGATAGAATTTCCATCTTGTTTCCACCTTTCCTTTGTGGCACACCTTCTTTAGAAAATATATTTATGAATTAAAATACTTTGAAAGAGCAGTGAAGAATAACTCACAAATCATGTTAAGAAGTCCTGGTAATGCAAATAAATAAACACTAGAACACTAACCATAAGGTTATCACCCCAAACCTACCCTGTGCAAGAAAGACCTAGCACTCTGCTTCATTAAAGACTAGCCAAGAAACTCCTATGAGACATATTTACTTGGTCATATGGGATTGTGATGAGTCAGAATTGACTAGACAGCACCTAAAAATGATGCTAGATCTTGATACCAAAATCTTTTCAGTAATCTTTAATGGACTTAAATGACTATCTTCAGAAGTGAGACCTGGTGATCTGGTTACAAAAGATCAGTCAGTCTTGAAAATCCTCACCACAAGTTGAAATCCACTGGGCAGCAACTAACAACAACAAAAATGGTTGTCATATCCATTCAGTTTGATTGAGTTGATCTCTTTTTCTTCATTAATCATATTACTGTATATACTCAAGTATAAGCCGAGTTTTCAGCACATTTTTAATGTAGTTTTTGTGGTAAAAGTAGGTAGCTTGGCAGATATTTGGGTCAACATATACCTGAGTATATATGGTAGTTTCCAGACACTAGAGCATAGGTTCCCAGACTAATTTGGCCTTTCCAGGAAAAAAAATTGCTCAGCACCCCTGGCCATTAAAAATGTTTTCACTATTGCCCATAATCCAGGTTAAAGTGTAGGCATCTGCTTTTGCAGTCCCCAGGATCATTCCACTGCCCCCTGCCTCTCTAGGGGGCAGTGTTACCCACTTTGGCAAACACTGTACTAGAGGGTCCTTCGTTTCAGAATCTTTTCCAGGGCTGTAAATGGTTTTGAAGTCCTCTGTTTACTGACCAATATAATCTTAGTTAGAACTACTTGTCAACAAGCAGTTGACTCCTTAATAAGATAGGTTTCTTTGTCTCTTCTTTAGTACTCTTCTGCCTTCCCTAATTTTTTGTTTCTTGACTTAGAATACATGGTTTAGTTGTGCTAGGGAACCTTATATTATATCCAGTCAGCATCTGCCTAGATATAAATATACACAGATTTTTTTCCCCATCTCTCAGGATAAACTCAAAGGAAATGAAAATGTTATTTTTTTAAAGTATTAGGCGTAGCCTTCTGAAAAGATATGAAACATTCTTTTAACTTTATTGCAGTCAGCACACACTTTCCAAAGAACATCCTTTGTCTGAACTGGGAGGTAAAGACATTTCCCTGACATCTTTCCCACCTAGCCCTCCTCAAGATAATTTCCTCCACTGCTTTGGTAAGTCAATCACACTAACAGGTACCAGTTATTCTGTGCCTGCCTTGGGCTAAATAGAGCAGGGGATAAAAACCCTTGCAGATTGTCAGATATTAATGTAACATACCCCTAGACCTCACTGCTTATTCATCTTCATCTAGTTGACTAATGCTTTTCCCATGTTGTTACATGTTGGTAAATTAAAGAAACCTTCCAGACAGTTCTGTCAACAGTTTACTGAAATGTACCTCATTAGTGAGGTTGAGCTGTCACATGAGTGTAATTTAATCCTATTGAATTATCACTCAAAAATGCCTAAGTGCCTGGTTTTTATATACTGAATAGAAGGTTTGCCACTAACACTGTCACTTTCCCAGTTGATGAGAGAGGAAGCAAGCACAAAATATGCAGGTTCCCCTTTGTCCTCCCCGCCCCCTCCCTGAAGCAGAACGATACTTATGTCAACTCCTGAACAGACTATTATGTCTCACAGTAGATCAAAAACACCCCCTGGATTGTTTTCTTTTCAAATCAGCACTCACACACAGAGCCTGTGTGTGGCATTTCTGTAATGGTAATGGGACTCCAGTTCCTTATTAGTGAACTCTTGCAGACTGTACTGTGTGTTATCAATGACAAAGTAGCACACAAGAGTCATTATTTTTCCTGGGCTGTGCCTTCATTTGTGCTACCCTGAGGGGAGCTGTGTCGAGGGAACCACACGAACTGACTATCAGAAACAGGAGGAACATTTTGAGAACCTCCCCTTCTGAGGACAAAATGTTCTCCCTTTCCAAGGGTATCTATCTGGATCATTGGGATGATTGGTGAAGGAGTGAGCTTTTAAATTGTCCCTGCCAAGTTGATAAGTCTAAGCTGTAGAAATTAAGGAAAGTCCCTTTAGTAATGAAAGAAACATGGTTGAAAGGTATGCAAACCAGTTGCTATTGAGCTGACTGAAGTTCATGGTACCTCATTTGTGTCATAGTAGAACTACCCTCTATAGGGTGTTCAAGGGTTGATTTCTTTAAAGTAGAGGCAGGATATTCTTCCAATTTGCTTCAGGTGAATTTAAACCTCAAATTTGGAGGTTAGCAGTCAAAAAACGCGAATGGTTTATGACATCCTAGAGTTCCGAAAGGTATCTAGACACATGTTAAGTTGTTATAAGTCCGACATGTGGTTGTTGTAAGGTGCCATTGAGTCATTTCCAAGCCCGAGTGGCCCCATGCACACCATAGAAAACACTGCTCTGTCCTGTGCCACCCTCACAATGATGGATGGCAGTGAAAGAGAAAAGCCTTCAAGGAGAAGGACTAACCCATTGGCTGCAACATTGGGCTCAAGCCTGATATGTCACAGGTCTTTTGATAGGTTGCTCATGTTTAGCCTTTTATTAACTAAGACATGGATTCACTTTTCTCATGTCTCTCCATAACTTGGAGAGTTTGAGTCTATTATTACTTCCATTTGATAATCAAGGAAGTGGAAATTTCAAAAAGTAAGGCTATCCAGCTTACAGATGGCAGGGTCACAGGTTGAACCCAGAGCCCCACCCTCTATTCCTATGCGATCCTATGAAAAGACTGTGAAGTCAGAGTTGAACCGATATTCTGACTTGTCACCACTGTTCTTCCAATGAGTGCGGGCCTTCGGGCAATGCTAGGTCTATGGCTTGCATCCAGCATCCTAGTTGTTAGGAGGCAAAGCTGTAAGATTTCATAATTGCTTCCCTATTCTGTCACTGCATGTTAGCTATAGGCCCAGGGTAGGTAGTATTTCCACTGCAATCCATGTCATGAGATGATGAAATAAGGTCCTGAAGCTTTTGGAGAAAGACTTTTGGCATCACAGTGGTGAAAGCACTCGAGTGCTAACCTGAAGGTCAGTGGTACTAACTCATCAGTCACTCCATGGGAAGAAGCTATGGCAGCCAGCTTCCATGAAGATTTGCCTGACTAGTATCCCTATGACAGCACACTCGACCTTACTTGCTTTCTGTGATTTTTTGGAATTGAGGATTGTAAATTATATGGCTGCTTTCTTAGCCCCTCTAACCTCCCTCCACTGACCCTCCATGTCCCTGTCAAGCTTCACCAAAAGTGCACTAAATTCTACCCGGTGGAGAACTGGCTGCGCATAGCCGATAGGTCAAAAAGGCCAAGGAACCTGATTCCCCCACTCAGATGACAGCCAGCTTTGCTCGAGAAATGAGAAAAGAAACTGCTGCAAGAAAATTGCACAAAGAATACATATTTCTTCACACGAATTTTTCCCTTCTCAAAGTAGAGCAAAGCAATCAAAATCATCTCCGAAGAGATTCCATTCTAATGGACTAGATCCCATAAGCCTTCTCAGAATGCTCAAGTCAGAAAACTGCTGATTTTAACGGCTGTTTTATGTGGGAGACACAGACACAGACAGAAGCACTTCTGTTATTTTACCAGTAGCAAAGATGATAGAAAGAATTGGATGGGGAAAACAAAAAGTTTTAAAGAAAAAAAAAGAAGAAAGAATTAGCTGAGGAGTTCAGGGGTCTGTTGATATACTATATACTTTTGGGAGATTGGGTTAGAAAATCTAAAAATTCCACTTCACTTTTAAACACTAAGTCAGTTCCAGTATCTTACTATGATTTGGGGGTAAATATAAGCTGACTTGCTGTTACACATCAAATTGTGCCCCGTCCTCCCCCTCTCTGCTTTCTAAATCTTAACTCTATGCCTGTGCTTGCAATCGCCTTTGGGGATGTGTTATCCTCTTATGTTAATGAGGTGGTCCTTGGTAAGGTGTCTCTTGAGTCTATCTCTTATGAAAGAGATTAAGCTTGATGACAAGCACAGGTGGAGAAAGAGAGATGACCAGGAGTGGAAGCTCAAAAGAGACAATGACGTTCCTCCAGAGCTGAAACAAAGAGAAAGCCTTTCACCAGAGACAATGCACTGGATTTGCATTTCTAGGTGCTGAAGCTGTTAAAGCTACCCGTATTTCCTTATAGAATGTATTTCCTTATAGAAGCACCAAATAACGAAGACACCTGCCCGCCACCAATCTCTTATTGCATCTTGTTTCAGTGTTCTCACAGTCTGGTCCCCAGACCAGCAGCATCAGGAATTTGGGGGCCCAGCAATCTGGAGTAAAGTCAGCTGCTAAAGGAAAGATTTGAAAAATTTTTAAAAAGGGGGATGTGTTTTGGACTAGATAACATACCAATGCTTTTGGTTAAAAATTCATTAATTTGGTTAATAACTTTTCTTAAAAATTCATTATTTTAAAATATCATAATATATTTATAGAAGAATGATGATTAATGATAATAAATTAACTAAAACGAAAAACACTGACATTTTATTACAAGTTTCAAAAGTTCTGATCAACACAATCAGGTGTCAAGGTTTTGCTTGCTTTGTTATATTTTGTCAAATTATCCCAAATAATGGATTTTTCCTACTTAAGTTACTATTCATTGTCATATTCTATAAACAGCTCTTTTAAATAAATAGTGAATTGTGGACATGAATGATTTCATGGTCTAAACTTGCACTAGAAGAGCATGTAAAAAGTAATGGTTTCTTCTTTCATTATATAGGGGATTTCAAAAGTACATGGATAAAATGGAAGTCAAAGATCATGGATTTTTTTCTCAGATATTTTGAAACTCCCTCATATAGTGTGCTGTTATTTCCCTCCCCCCACTCCCTGCACCCCAGATTAACGAATGGTTTAAATGAGAAAGTCCAAGATTTCCAAGTTTGTAATTTTTAGAAAACTTTTTTCTTTAAGAAGTAAAATATCTCTTTGATATCACAAAAATTGGAGGTAATGAAGCTAGAAAGTTTTTGAAATTATAGAAATGACCATCTTGAATATTAACTTCCAGTTCTTTGGGTAAATCTTTACAACTAATATCAAAGACACATTTTATTTTGTAGGCACAATTCAGGAATATCTCAATTATTAATTTAGCATTATTTCCTTTATTTATTCACTCAACAAACACTTTTAAAACTTTATTCTGGGCTACATAGTCCAGATATTAAAAAAAGAAGTATGACCTTGCACTACAAAAGAGTTGTTCCTTGCTAAGCTGAGGGAAGAAAATTTTCCACTAGGCAGACAGAACTTTTCAAAGGGTGCTTATAGCACAGTGTGAAATAATTACAGAAGTATTTCACAACAGAAAAAAAAAGGGGGTAATACAATTCTTTCAGAATTTCCCTTGTATATTCAATTTGTGAATCAGGTTGTTGTTGTTCTGAGCATTCAAGCAGGTTCTGACTGGTAGTGGCCCTATGTACTACAAAACAAAACACTGCCTGGTCTTGTGGCATCCTCATAGCTGTGTGTGTGTGTGTGTGTGTGTGTGTGTGTGTGTGTGTGTGTGAAGCCATTGTTGGCAACCTTGGTGTCAATCCATTTCAATGAGTGTCTTCTTCACTGACCCTCTAATTTACCAAGCATGATGTCTTTCTCAAGGGACAGGTCCCTCCTTGTAACATGTCCAAAATATGTGAGACAACGTCTCACAGAATCACTTCTAAGGAGCTGTGATAATTACATAATCTACTGTCAACTTAAGCAAAGGGGTGGAGTCTAGCCTGTCAATCAGGTCATACCCAATCAGGACTTGGTGTGGGCATGGCCTTCTCCTGAGAATTCTGGGAACTCCACTCTTTCCTCTGTGGAGGCAGGACTCACACTCTCCCTGCAAGACATTCCTGTTGACAAGCCACATGGAGCTACGCTGATGGAGCCTGCGCCCTGGAGCTGGAGAAGCCACGTGGAGACCCATTCCTATGCTGAGATGTTGCCATCGCCACTGGATCCACAAGACTTTCCATCCACTGGCCTGTGCTCTTCCTGCATTTGGCGTCACTGCATGTGTTGCATGATTCTGAAGAGGAATTCATAGACTTGTATTGGACATATGGGCTTATATTGGAATTAATGGATGTGATCTGTACTGGGCTAGGATGTTTTCCTAATATACAATTACTCTTTGATATAAAGCTCCTTTTTATACATATATGAATATCTCTGGATTTGTTTCTCAAGTCAACCCAGATGAACACAGGAGCATTCTGGTTATACTGCCTGCAAGACAGATTTGTTTGTTCTGGTGGCAGCCATGGTACTTCCAGTATTCTTTGCCAACACCATAAGTCAAAGGCATTGATTCTTCTGCAGTCTTCCTTATTCATTGTCCAGCCCTCACATGCATACGAGACCATTGAAAATAATCATGGGGGTCCGAAGGCCCCTCAGTTCTCAAAGTGACACCCTCACATTATAAGAGGTCTTGTGCATCAGATTTCCCCGAAGCAATAAGTTTCCAAGAGTGTTAAGTGAGACCAGGAAGCCTTTACCTGATTGACAAATTGACACACAGATTCACCATTTGGGAATTAGAGAACATTTCTGTTCAATATGGAGATGAGCGAGGTTTTCATGAATTGAGGACCTTTTATTTAAAAACCCTCCCTGTTCCCTATAGCACAGACAGAATACTCTCCTGGTCCTGAAAACCACTGGTCCTATAGGGCTCATCCGCCCTGGATTCCCTGGATTTTCAGTTCCTATCTATACCAGTGTACATCCTCTGGTCTAGTCAGACTTGCAAGGTAGAATTTGAGTCATGGTAGTGGGAGAGGGGAGGAAGCATTTAGGAACTAGAGGAAAGTTGTATTTTTCATCATTGTTACATCGCACCCTGACTGGCTCATCTCCTCCCCGAGAACCCTCTGCAAGGGGATCTCCAGTGACCTACTAATGGGCTTTGGGTCTCCACTCCACACTCCCCCCATCATTCACTATGGTAAGATTTTTTGTTCTGATGATGCCTTATACCTGATCCCTTCAACACCTCGTGGTTGCATAGGCTGGTGTGCTTCTTCCATGTGGGCTTTGTTGCTTCTGAGCTTGATGGCTGCTTGATTACCTTCAAGCCTTTAAGAACCCAGATGCTATACTTTTTGATAGCTGGGCACCATCAGCTTTCTTCACCACATTTGCTTATGTTGTCTCCGTAGGTCTGTCTGGATAGGACAGGCTGGATGAACAATCTGGAGGAGAAAACAACGGGACTGACAGTTCCAGGGGACATGGGTGAGGGGGAGGTGGGGGGATGGGAAGAGGTGGTAACAAACCCAGGGACAAGGGAACAACAAAAGTTTAGGGTGTTCACCCTGCGCAATGGCATCAGGAACCAGGTCGGAGCAGAGAGAGAGACTGTATTTTCATATCAACTTATATAGTTCCTGGCACACAAGCCATGGTAAGCACATATGTAACAGGAAGGGGTTGTATTAGAGGCATACATGTAATAGGAAGGGAACACACAATAGGAAGGGGAGGCACTAGAGGCATACATGTGACAGGAAGGTACATACATAACAAAATGGGTGGGCCCTAGAGTTAAGATAGCCTAACCTTAGTAGTCTCTGAGTTGGCTTGACCTTGGGAGTCTCTGAGCCCTTCTCCAGGGGAATAATCTATGATCCTTATCAGAAGGGAGTGGGCTGTACTTTGGGTTAGATGGTCTGACTGCTTTTGATAGTAGATTACCTATAGGCAGATAGCCTTCACGCAGTTGACCTTCAAGCGTATAGGTGCTAGCAAACAGCACCTTAAAATTGGCATTAGTATGGAGGGCCATTATAGGGAATGGCTTTTACTTAGGAGAATGTGACTGAAATGCATCTCCAACCTACAAATGTGAAGATTTCTCTTCACAGGAGCCTTGGTAACGTATGAGCGTAGAGAATTTGTCCGAATACATTCTCTTCCTGGTTCTGTTTCTCACAGTATCAATCAGTTAAATGACTCACTGCCATCACAAGTCAATGCCGATTCATAGGGACCCTGTAGGACCTAGTGCCCTGCCGGTCTCAAAGTCTGTAGCTCTTTATGGGAGTGCAAAGCCTGGTCTTTCTTCCAAGGAACCTCCGGTGGTTTTGAATGTTGGATCTTACCAGCCCAATGCTGGAGTTTCTGGGACTAAATCTTTATGACAGCAGACAGTATCATCTCCCTAACTCAGAGCGACTGGTGGGTTTGAACAGCTGACTTTGGGATTAGCAGCTCAATATGCAACTCACTATTAAGTATAGGTTGGAAATGTTTAGAATTGTCACGTTTGCTTTTCCAATACGTTCTGTCTCAGATGTCTTATTTTGAGTACCTACTTATTCCTCACACTCGCTCCTCTCTGCATAATCATGACCTGAGATGCTGGAAGGCATTATAGGGCTCTTCTCTGGACAATTAAATCACTCGTGTGGTGCGTGGTACATTGCATACTATTTCTAAAAGAAGCTCTAGATCCTGTGGGCTCTTCAGGGTTTTAGATTTATGTTTCTGGGCTTTCCTAGAAATCCAATGGCATTTCATTCTCTCCCCTTTCTACTGTGAAATTGCCCCATGAGGTTTCTACATAGGGTTCTCACCCCCTACTCCCCAATAATTTGAAAAATCAGATGGTGCTTGGAATTTATTACATTTGGAGTATTTTTGAATTGCAATAGCCACCTTCGTAAAAAACCAAAACCCAATAGCTCAAGCTATTAAATTAGATTATGACACTTTCTGAGAAGAACCTGCATTTAATTAGTTCTAGTTTCTTATATCCCCTTTATGATATAGATTAGATTTGACACCTGCTTGTAAAAGTTTCTTCAGTTTATCACTTGGCCATTGCAAACATCATCTATTCTACAATCCCTTTCACAACTTGCCTCAACTCCCATCACCATCATTATTTCTGCCTCTCTACAACCACTGTACCTTGTTTATACTTCTAATACTGCTTTTGTACATTTTTGTTATTATTTCTCTTTCATACTCAATTGTGATTATTTTGTTTAATATACATCACATTTATCTGAAATAATGTATATATGTCTCTAACTATATATAGTGGGAGTGTTAAGTGCATTTAAAAATACATTTCTTGTATTTTCCGATATATTCAGTGTTTAATTGATCCAGGTTTTCTATGAAAGAATTAATTCTAGCTATTAGGGAAGAATTTGTAAATTATTTTGTTTTCATTTTTTGTTTGTATTCTTTTCCATTGGTTCAGACGCAATAATTTGAAAGGTGTTAGCTGGAAGATGAGGGGTTACCTCGATGATGGCTTGGTGAAATCTCTATTAGCATGATTTTCTATTCTAGGTCTTAATTTACTCTTTTACTCACTGCTCAATGTCATGTAAAAGTATAATAACATATGGTTTTTCCCAGTTATAAATTAAGTGGTATATTTCAGAATTAATATTTTATGTTCAAATAAACACACAGAGAGCTACTCTAAAGGAAGAAAAAATGAGCTGGGGGTGGGGTGGAAATCTCACCCATAGTCATAAGTGTAAATCTAGTTGTCTGCATATTATGGGGAATTGGTCACTTTTTAGAAAGAGCTTTTAATTGTTTAATCTGAGTAATGTGGACAATGGCATACGTGTTTTATTTTAGGATCTACCTAGCTCACTCAGAAAATGTAATGGACCTAATTTTCATTTAGTATAGGTCTGTGCAGTTCCTAAAACATCTAAATGGCTATTAATTTAATCAGGTAATTTAGCTATAGCTCTAGAAAAGGCCACCAGCTAGTTGTCACACAATGATTATGAGGATGACATTTCTATCCCATGATGCCAGAGGCAGACTTTGATACATCATTTTCTTTTTGAAGGTTAAACTCAGATAACCTGCCTTTGGCATTTAATTAGCTACATATTAAATACTTTTAATAATAAAATGATTAAAAATTTTATTGCTTCTCAAATGAGGCCCTTTTAGATAGATTTAATGACTTGGTTAGAGCTCTGTAGTTTGTGAACCAAACCTTACTTAGTCCAGTATGTAGTAATGATATGCTTTACAGCTTACAAAATCTGTATTTTATTCAAATGATGGCCATAATCATTTTGGATAAAACTTATAATGCTTTCTTCTGTATTTTTAAGTCTAACTCTTAAATGTCTTTGCAAAGTAACCAGAAGCCCATTGATTAGAAGTTCCCGGAAATTTATCAAGTTCAAGATCAATCAAGAGACAGTGTTGGCTGCTTAATGTGCTGAATCTTATATACTAATTATTTACCCTTTGGAAATCATTTTTCACCATTGAATACCTGCAGATAAACCAAACTATTGTAGACATTATGGAGCTGTGTGAGAGGACTGCAAATCCCCATCCATATTCTCAGTTAATATTAACTCTGCAGTGAAAATGGTCCTCAAGAGACCATTCAGTGTTCATCCTTAGAGTGAATTGGGCAGGGGTATAAGCGGAGGAGTTGACATATCTGTAAAATAGGCTTGAAGAGACAGAATGCTGTCACACAAGAGCATGGACTAACTATAGTCTGAAAAAAATTGACCATTTGACATTTACTCATTTTAAAAAGATTTTTTAAAATGTAATTTTAAGTTTCTTTTAGTATTTGTAGGTGCACCTTAAGTGGTCAGTCCAGTGAGCTTTGCCAAAAGTTTGATCATCATCCTATGCTGTTATTGGTGTTAGCTGCTCTTGAGTTGACCCCCAACACATGGGGACCCCATGCATAATGGGATCAGACCATTATGATCCAGAGGGTTTCGATGCACTGATTTTCAGAATTAGGTTGCAAAAATGTTTGTTCTAATCTCTCCTTACCTCGAATATTCCCTGAGACTTATTCTCCATCCATTAGGTACACTGAGCAGGAATCGAGAACCAGACCTGGGTCCTCCATGTGGAAGGTGGAGCTTTCACCACTGAAACACCAATACTGTCAATTAGCTCTCTTCTACCGGCCCCAAAGCCCCTCATGCTCCTTCTCCATCCGTGTTCCCAGCACCATTCAACTCTTTTGAATTTTATCAAAACTGTAGCTTAGTTTTCTCTATTCTAGATTGGCATATAAATGTAATCATTTAATGCAAATGTTTCTTTTCATTTTCCCATTTATTCAAGGTTTTTCAAGTTTTTGATGTATCGATATTGTATTCCTTCTTATAACTGTACAGCACTGCACTGCATGAGTCTGTCTCAATGATTCTCCACTCACTTGTTGATGAACATTTGGCTGCTTCCAGTTGTTGATTAATATTAATAAAGTTCTGAGCATCTTTGCCCAAGTATTTTTTGTGAACATATTATGTTTCCATTACTGCTGTGTAAATGACTAAAAATGGAATTACTGGTTCATTATAAAACCTGTATGTTTGATTCATGAGGAATTGCCCTTACCTTTAATCTTGAGGTATTGGTAAACCTGCATCTACTTATTTTAGCTTGGAAAGATAAAAGAATCCAGTGAACAACTGGAAAAATGCTGAGTATTTAATGATGGTTTTCTTCTATTTGAGATGCTTGAGATTTTATAACTACTAGTTTGAGAGATCCTAGCTCATTCCATAGCAACATATTACTGTTTTTATTCCAGATTTAACTCAATATGGGCCTTATTTTTGGATTTGAGTGTTTCAGAAAAATAAAGGGAAAAATAATAAACACACATATCCTTAATCAAATTAAGAGGAAAAATATAGATGGGGCTACCTGACTTTATGTATGTGTGTATATATATATTGTATACATTGTACATTAACAAAACTTCTATCAAACATTGTAGATGACAATAATATATTTTCCATTTAGTCTGCTGTAAACAACAAGTTATCAGATCATAAAAGAAAACGTATTTATCTGTTTAGCATCCAAGGTGGTTGTTGCTATGGGATGCCCTCAAGTTGGGTCTGACCCTCAGTGGCCCTATGGACAACAGCAGGCAGCACTGCCTGGTTCCAGGCCATCGTCACAACTGCTCCCATGTTTTAGCTCATTGATGAAGCCACCGTGCCAATCCACCTCATCAAAAGTCTTCCTTTCCTTCACTGCCTTCACTCTCTCAAGCATGATGGCTTTCTCCAGCAACCAATCTTTTCTGACAACATGTCCAAAGTACATGATACAAAGTCTCACCATCCTTGCCTCTAAGGAGCATTCGTGCTGTCCTTCTTCCAAGACAGACTTGTTTGCTTTTTAAGCTGCCTAAGGTACTTTCAATATTCTTCATCACACTACAATTCAAATGCATTGGTTCTTCTTCGGTCTTCCTTATTCAGTGTCTAACTTTCACATGAATATTAGACAATTGAAAATACCATGGTTTGGGTCAGGCACACCTTAGTCTTCAAGTAATTCTGGCCTTTCAACATTTTAAAGAGGTCTTGTGTAGCAGACTTACCCAATGCAATGCATCATTTTATCTCTTGACTACTGGTTCCATGAGCATTGATCATGGATCCAAGGAAGACAGAATCCTTGACAACTTCAATCTTTTCTCTCTTTATCATAATGTTAATTACTGGTCCAGTTGTGAGGATTTCAATCTTCTTTACATTGAGTGATAATACATGTTATAAACTCCAATCCTTGATCTTCTTTAGCAAGTGCTTTAAATTCTCCTCACTTTCAGCAATCAAAGTTGGGTCATCTTCATATCTCAGGTTATTAATAAGCCCTCCTCCAATTCTGATGCTGAATTCTTTTAAAATCACCTTTTCTGATTATTTGCTCGACATATAGATTTAATACGTGTGGTGAGAGGATACAACATGATGCACACTTTTAAAAAATTTTAAATTATGCAATATGTCTTTGTTCTGTTTATATAACTGATTTTTGATCCACTGATAGAGGACCTGAAGAGCTATGGGAGAACATCAAGAACATCATACAGAAAGAAAGCAAAAGGATATTAAAAAGACAGGAAAGAAAGATGAGGTTAAAGTGGATGCCTGAAGAGATTCTGAAACTGGTTCTTAACTGTACAGTAGCCAAAGTAAGTGGAAGAAATTATAAAGTCAAAAAACCGAAGAGAAAATATCAAAGAACAGCTTAAGAAGACTAAGTAAAATATTATAATGAAATGTGCAAAGACCTAGTGTTAGAAAACCAAAAAGAACATTCGGCAAATCCGAAACTTAAAAAATTTCATGCCTGAAGTAGCAATATTGACAAATTCTATGAGAAAATTATTGAATGATACAAGAAGTATCAAAAGAAGGTAGAAAGAACACACAGAGTCACTGAACTAAAAAGAACTGCTCAACATTCAACCGTGTCAGGAGGTAGCCTGTGAGCAAGAACAATGATACTGAAGAAAGACGTTCAACCTGCATTGACAGCCTTAGCCAAAAACAAGGGCTCCAGAAATGGATGGAATACAAACTGAAATGTTTCAAAATGCTGGTGAAGCTCTGGAAGCACTCACTCATTGATGGCAGGAAACTTGGAAGACATCTACTAGCCAACTGACTGAAAGAGATCCATATCTGTACCCATTCCAAAGAAAGGGTGCTCATCAGAATGCTCACATTTAAGAACAATATCATTGATATCACACGCAAGAAAAATTTTGCTGAGGATCATCCAACAATGGTTGCATCAGGGAGCTGCCAGAGATTCAGGTTGGATTCAGAAGAGGGTGTGGAACAAGGGATATTATGGCTGACATCAGATGGATCTTGGCTGAATGAAGAGAAAACCAGAAAGATATTTACTTTGCTGTATTGATTATTCCAAAGCATTCAGCTGTGTGGATCATGACAAACTATGGACAGCCTTGAGGAGGATAGGAATCCCAAAGCACTCACGTGTGCTCATGCATAACCTGTACATGGATAAAGAGAATCCAAGATAGCTGTCCCAAATTCTTATGATTGCAGGCCCTTCTTTAAATTCTTCAGGGTAGTTGACTGAAATTCAGTGAAGGAAAAGTTGGATTTTCCCTCCACACACACCCCCATCCCCTAAAATTGCTATTATAAATGCCTCGTGCCTTGTGGACCATGTTTAACATCACAGTAAATATTCTATCAGGTTTCTTTGTGCTTACATATGCTCATACATATACACTTTATGCAAAAGGCCTCTAGTCATCCTTCAGGTCTGGAAATTAACTCACCTCTGTGGTTCCATTTTCAACCAAATGATAGGTCATATGGGAATAGTAATACGAATGAAGTATGCACACCTTAGAATAATCAACAATTTGAGACCAAATGTTCAAGGACAAGGCTCAGAAGGGTTAGGAAAGGAGAAATGGAAATCAGAAACACACCGAGAAGGTGGGATGAGTGTTGGCACATTGAAGTGATTATGATCAATGAGATGAAATGAAATGTGTATGAATTGTTAAATGGAAAACTGATTTGTTCTTCACTCAATTCACAATAAAAAGTACTTTGGCTCTTAGCCAAAGGCCGAGAAGTGATTCACAATAAAAAGTAAACAAATAACCAAATAAACCCAATAACCTACTATTTTTACCAAGTACAAAAATATCTTTATTGTCAATATAGATTATCTGCAAAGTAATTAAAAATATTTGAATAGTATATAATTGACATCATAGCTTATGTAGCCAGCTCTATTATTGGACATTTATTTTTCTTAGGATTTTATGCTCTTATATATAGTGATAGAGGAAGCATTCTTGTAGATAAACATTTGACACACTTAATTTCATTTTCCTTAGAATAAGTTTCTATAAGTAGAAATACCCAATGGATATTTGTACTAATTTTTTGTCAGCTTAATTATTTTTAAATGAGTAAGGAAACTTGAAAGTGAGTATTAATTTTTAACATTTTAGGGAGAATTTTTCATATTATGTTACATAAAATGTTGAAACCTTTTGTGTCCTATATAAATATTATTGACTTTTGATTTTGTAAGAAGTCTTAATGAACTGGAATTAAATCCATAGTAAATTAAATTTCTGATTATATAGATTCTTTAACTATCTGTAGAGTAACTAGAGACTTAAGATTTAAAAGTAGAATTCCAGCTGATTTTTTTTGCAGATACACATCTGTAAATCCAGAGTGAAATAGAAACTGATGTATATCAACTAAGAATAAACAGAATAAAATTAATAGCAAAAAATAGAAAGACCCAAATAAAATATTTGACCAACAGAAATCATCTGCGCCTACCTCCGCAGGCTTTGTTAATACATTTTCATCATTCTATGTCTTTATAATTTCAAATAATTCATAATTGTGTGAAAATATCAGCTCATCAATATGTGGCTTGTTCTTTGTTAACTAAACTGACTGATGTGTTTGAGTAACTGGCCTGGGGAGTGCAGATGTTTGAAATGCAGATGTTGTGAAATTTCTAGTCCTAAGTGAGACACAAATCCAAGAATGATTATTTCTTAGATAAAATGCTCATGGATTTGATGACTGCATTCCTGAACTGTGGTATCTATAGCTCTTGGTATATCTTATCCACCATCGTTTATATGGAAGTCAAATGGAAGCCATTTAATTGTCAGACACTCTGACATTTACTGGCCTCTTCTTTACTAGGAGACATGACATTTAAGAGCAAAGATGATGAAACCAATTAAACTGGCTTTGAATTTTGGCTCTATTACCTAACTGTGTAACCTAAAAACTCACCATTGGGTATCTGCCTTCACATTATTAAAATGGGCTAATATTACTGTCTTAGTATTATTAATTCATACTACTAGGTAGTAGTATGAATTAATAATACTGTCTTAGTATTATTAATATTACTGTCTTAGTTACCCAGTCCATAACGATTTTCAGCCTCAGTTCTGCTGTGTCCTGTAGGGTTATTTTGGGTCAGAATCAACTTCAAGGCAGTGGGTTAGTTACCTAGTGGATGGATTTAAAGAGCAGAAGTTTATTTTCTCACAGTTCTAGAGGCTAAACATCCCGGAGTCTTGGCCATGCTGATGTCTTCTGTGGCCCCCTTCCTGAGTGTCCAGTGGCCCTTGGCATGTCCAGTACTCCTTGGCTTTCTTTGGTGTCTGTCTTCTCTCTCTGTGTGTGAATGGGGCTGTGGACATGCTGTTCTTTTTCATACCTCAGAAGTGATTAGATTTAGGTTCCTCTACACACTGGGATGACTTCATTAACACAGCGACCAACCCCTGCCCCACCTGCCCCACTTCCAAATCGGATCACATTTACAGATAGAATGGTCAGGATTTCCCATAATTGACTTGATAGCAGATTTATTTTTTGGTAATTTGATTTATAACAAATAATAACTAGCTAATGGAGTGTTCTGATCATTAATGCCTTAAAAATGCAAGACATAGATAAACTGAATATATTGTCGAAAACAATGTAATAATATACTACAGGTTAAAAGCAAAAGACTACTCAGTTCAATGGAAGTTTTTGAGGACTGTCACTTTTACATAAAACCCCTGTTTATAGACCTTCACACAGACTTAGGCATAAGAACCCTCAGATAATTATTTTTATCTTTTCAACAAACCATTAAATGTGCGTTTTATCTCTTCTCAATGAGAAATATTTAAAACAGGGTTCTAGGGTCAAAATATCTTCCTTTGTCTCATAACTACATATGGCTCTTGTAGGTGGAATCATTTTGGGGGAAAGGCACTCGATATCCTTCACAGAGTCCATTTCTGTAACTCAGGATTTTCACATAATCAACGGAAGAGTTAGACACCTAATAAAGGATTATTATCATATTCAAAGCTAAAATGTAGTATGTGCTAGATGCTGCTTTATACACTCAATATATTAACTACTTAATCTCACAATTCCATGAGAGATGTGCTGCTACTGTCTTTCTCTGAAGATGCCCACCGATGCACAAAGGGGCCAAATGCCTAAGGTATTCCCCTAGAAAATGACAACACTAGTATGTAAGCAAAATCAATCTTTATCACCACATTTTACTACAAGAAAGATCTAAATCTACAATAAAGATCTAAATAAATGACTTGAATTAGACAAGCATGCGCAGGACGGATGTGCCACCATATTATTATTGGCCATGCTATAAAGCATGAGTTGCCATTTTCCTGGTTTCCAATAGCAATTTTCGCAGCACTTTCTCAGCCTCCACTAAGAGTTTGTTTGCTATTCCACCAGCCTGCACTCCGAGCCGCTATGAGTCAGACTCCACCTGATGGCAGTTAGGTTTTTTTGTTTTTCATGTGCCGCAATTATGCAATTGAGGTTGGGCTCAGCTAAGCAATTGGGAAATGGGAGAAAGTAATTTGTTGTGAGATTTTCTCTGTCACAATTTGGCCTGAAAGGAGCAGCATGATTGAAGAGATGAAAAACATAAATAAAATAAACCTGAACTTTATCACCAACACCAGAAGTGGTATAAAGAGAAGCTGTGAGTGCCTGAAACTATTGTTGAAATACTTTAAAATTTAAAAAATTATTATTCATAACTCCACTCCTCAAATAATTTTGAGGACTCAATACTCCATGAGGCAGTATTTAATTGAAAGGCAATAAAGATTGATCAAAAAGTAGTGTGTGCAAATTTATATATATTGGCAGTATAAGCTGACCTTACAATAAATTAAGAGCTAACAAAAAAGAGGAAGATCTCAACAAAATGAGTTGATATTGTGCCTGCAACAATGGGCTCAAACATAGCAAAATTGTAGAGTTAGTGCAAAACTGGGCAGTGTTCTCTTGTATACAGGGTCACTATGAGCTCGGACTGACTAGAGAGCCCCTAAAAACAACATGTATCTCCTGAAGAAAACTAGACCTACAATGCTGTTTAAAAGCATAAAACTTAGTTACAAGAAGGACCTAGGCCCACTCCTAAGTTTATTTGCCTAGACTTTAGTTATATAGGTTTAGTTGTATAAATAATGACCAACCTAAAGCATTTTCCTACCACCATGCTCCCATCATTCATTATAATGCACTTAGCATATAACTTGTATACAGTAAGGGCTCAATACCTGATAATGATTATCATTATCACTAACAGTTCAGTCTTTAGTGCCCATGTTGGTGACAGCCAACTTGAATGATGGAGCATAGTTTTGACTAAGTATGACAGTTTCTATTCCTGAGATCCTGTAGTTTTTAAATCAATAAGAAAAAGAAGATGATTTACTATTGGAGCATATGATCTATTTCCTGTGGCTGAATACTGCATCAACATAGAATATCTATATGCAGTTGAAAGGTAGGTCTGATGGTTAGTTTTATGTGTCAATCTGGCTAGGCTATACTGCCCAGTTATTCAATCAAATGCTAATCTACACGATATTGTGAAGGTATTTTTGTAGATGACATTAGCATCTATAATTAGTTGACTTTTTCCATGGAAGAGATTACGCTGTATAATATATGTGGGCCTAAATCCATTGAAATATCCTAAGACTAAAACTGAGATGTTTCCTGAGAAGAAATTCCACCTCGAGATGCAGCACCAACTCCTGCCTGACCTTCTAGCTGCTGGTCAGTTCCACAAATTTCAGAACTTGCCAAAACTCACAAGTACTCAAGTCAGTTCCTTGAAATAAATCTCATAAAACACACACATATGTTTGCATATGTGTATTGTACATATATTATATTATTATCATAATTTCTTTAACTGCTCCCATCTCTATCTTTATATCTATACCTATGCCTATGTCTATGCCTACACCTGTACCTGTATCTATATTTCTGTCTATATTATTCTACTGGTCCTGATTCTCTGGAGAAACTTGAATGGTATAGTAGCTAAGAGCACTCAGAAGATAGGTTAGGGAAATGATGATGATGATTCTCACTGTCATTTATATTTAGACTCTGCTATGTTTTGAGCATTGTTCCAAGTATTTTATATACATCACCTCTTGTTACTCTCAGGGCAGTCTATTAGAAATGAGCTATTATAAAAAACAAAAAACAAACTCAAGGTCATAATGAGTCCCAAAGACTATAGGCTCATATCAAGTACAACTTTGTATATCCTGAGACCAGAAGAACTAGATGGTGATTGGCTGCCACTACTTATCACTCTGATCAAGGGACCAATAGAAAGTTTTGGTGAGAATAAGGATTTTGTTTTGTTTTTTGTAATATAGAACAAAATTCAAAGACACACATACACACATACCAAAAAACAAAACAAAAGAAAAAGACAAAGTTTCCTGATCACTAAGAGACTAGAGAACTCCCTGAGAAAACTGTCAAATTTGAAACTGAAAAAATTCTCAGTGGCCACCTTCCAGCCCAGTAATAGATGGGGACCATAAAACAAACAACAATAACATCCATGAAGACTGGGTCCCTCAGAACAATCAACTTCATGAGAACCAAAGGGCAACATTTTCCCCCCAACTAAAGGTGAGAAGATGAGGCGCAACAGAGAAACGGGATCCGGATCCGTGGAAATGGAGACGAGGCAGAGGAAGTGAGAACATTACGAGGGTTGTAACGCATGGCACAGACCCATCTGTGTAGCAGCTACAGATTGGGAATACTGATTTACTATGTGAACATTCCCCCAAAGCACAACACAGTGGTTAAAAAAATAATAAATGGAGGAATTACTTTTGTTTTACATACGAGGGATTTCAAACTTTGAAGTTAAAATTTCCTGCCCATGGTCAAATGATCAGAAGATCCAACTTTCTGCTGTCTGGGTCAGAAAAGACTTCGTAATTTAAGGCGAGCATCCTACATTCATCATCTTTGTTGTCTCATCAAGTATTTATGGAGAGAATGAACGTGTAGTTGAATTAGTAAATGAATAATAATGAATGTAATGAAACATACAATATTTAGGGCATTGGCAGTGAGATTTCTGTCCTGTTATGAAATTAAACAAACAACAAACAACTTTCCAAGCAAAGTTGTTGATCTTTAGAAGAAGTAAATAAGATCATTTGACACAGTCTTTACTAAGAAATTGTGTTGTCCCTTTTTCTCTCAATTGGCATACTTTCCTAAGACCTGGTTTCATCTTGTAGCTCATTTGTCAATATTAATAATATATGAATAGGGAATCTTTGAACAGTTTAGGGAAAGCCGTGTCTTTGATGAGTCCGTTTGGGGCAGAGCACATATGGTCTTTGCAACCCCCACCTGACAAAGAAGCTATTGTCTTCAAACATTCAACCTTCAACTGACAAGTTGTGCATTAGCATGTTATTTTTTAACATGCTTGTAGTATTCTCCCATCTTTCTTGCCTATTGCTGTTTGAGTCACTTGATCTTTGGCTAATCAGCTTGATGGCATGGAGTAATCACACCAGCCTTTCTAAACAAGTTTCCTTTCCCGTCCTTGGCTTCCTTTCCATGGCAGCATGCTTTCCATCCAGTCTCATTGTTCCTGGGGGAAGTACAGCTTCTTTTTGAATCTTTGTATACCACCAGTATCTCCAGAGAGTAAAATGACGATTCTTGAGGCTGACCATAAATTCTAGTTTTGACAGATACCAAGGAATGCCGAGCAAAGGGGAATCCTCTACTTTTCTGTATTTCATAGAACCCATTTTTGCTGTTTCATGATTAGAAAGGAAGCCTCCTTCAGCTAGCAGATCAGCAGACACATAGCCATCCCCACCCCCTCCCCCCAACCACAAACACGCTTGAAGAAAGCAATCTCCTGGCAAAAGATATCATAAAGCCCAAGGATCTTGCATAGAGATTATACCAGTGGTCATTTTCCTTCCAGCAACCTTAAATGTTCCCAGTCCGCAGCAAAGTGCCCCTCTGTACAAGGAATGAAATTACTTCCCAGCTGTGGCCATAGCAGGAGCATCGATCCTCATCTGTTCCCCACCACTGAGTTCGCCACTGTGCACTATAAACAAGCAGCACACCGTCCAACACCAGTGGGACCTGGCTTTTAGAAAGTAAGATTGAATAGCCATTAGAATGGATGACGGGTATAACCTAACACTCTCTAAAGAGAAACCATGGTAATGAGGTAGTGCAGAATCATAGCATGTTAGACCTGGAAGGTTCCTCAAACATCATCTTGGACAACTTTTTCATTTCATAGGTAAATAAAGGGAGGTCCAACGAGCCTAATAGACTTATCCAAAGTCACATTGTGAATGATTGTCTTTTTGTTGTTCCAGGTCACCCTGACACAAAATTATTTTCTCAAGGTTTCTAAGAGTTCATAGTTCATCAAAGATAATATTTAGAAATGGTTTCCTTTAGAACTCACTCTAGAGGATCTAACGGCAACATATATGTATTTCAAATATTGCAGGTAATTTTTCAATAGGAAAATGACATTTCCATGCTTAAACATTTAAGGTAACAGGAGATATAATAACTATAAAGAGAGAAAAATCAAGTGCTTTATAATAGGATCTGGCTGTATAAAAGTGAATCCTATTGACTAGGTGTCTTGAGAATTATCTTAACTGATTTGTACACATCGAGGGCCATTGAGTCATGAATCTCAAACGCAGACTCAGTGCCATTGAGTCGATCAGGGCTCACAGCAACCTGAGAGGACAGAGTAGAACTGCCCCTGTGGGTTTCCGAAGCTGTAATTCTTTGCGGGTGCATGTCTGGGAGGTTTAAACAGCCAATGTTGTGGTTACCAGTTCACCTTTAACCCACTATGCCGCCAACGCCCCATTCATGTCTTAAAGACTGTAAACTTAAGGTGTTAAATAAGAAATTGCAACCTGTGATTCTGAATATACCACCAACAATGTCTGGGCATGTCAGCAGCCCATTATTTGGAGGTATGCTACCATCCAAGTAAAAATTCCACTTGAATCTTGGGCTGTGGTTGCACCTCAGCATCTCTTAATCCTAGTTTCTTCATCTCTAAAATAAAATGATCAAATCAGAGGCTCTTTAAAGTCCCTGTCAATTGTCACCTTCTATGTTCCTTTGTTTAGTGGATGGTCAAAAAGGAAATGCAAAATACTTCATACATTCTAGTAGATTTACATTTGATCTGTGGAAAGTCCTCTAACAATCTTTTTTTCCTAATTATTGTTTTGGGTCAAAAAATTGCATTAGACTTTTATATGGAATTCCCTACAAAAATAAATTGTTATTTTTTTTAATGTGTGCATTATCAACTTTCTCTTTTCAGGGCAAGTTTGGGTTAATTATCAGGCATTTGATTGTGTAGAATATAAGTTTAAAATTAGAACAACAAAAATCAAGTTATATACATACAGACACAGTCGTTATAATATAAGTCTCACTACTGCTTGGCCCTGTAATGATCAGAGATCGAGAACTATGTATCCAAGCACTGGAGGTGTTTTTGATAGGTAAGTGAGCACTCATTGTTCCCATGAACTTTTCCATGTCTGCTGCTACAAAGTTCTTTCAAAGGGAATAGTTGAATAAGTCATCAAGAGCCTTGAGTCAACAACAGCCCTGTTAGTGGTGCCTCTGAATGATAGGGTCTCCCTAGTGGTTCAAAAGCTTAACCTGCTCAGCTACTCGCCCAAAAGTTAGAAGTTCAAATCCACTCATAAATATGTTGAGCAAGATATGTGTATTTCTGAAAAAGTCAGCCATTGAAAACCCTATGGAGCAGAGTTCTTCTCACTGAGCTGCGACTGGTGGAACTCATCACCCTAAGTGGATGATGTAAGTAAGTTGATGGGAAACCAGCTCCTGGTTTCCCTCAGCCTTGAGCAATGCGACAGTAACCAGTCACACCAGCAATGTTTACTGAGTGCTGCCAAAGGGTCCAAACTGTGCTAAACACTTAGCATCTATCATTTTATTTAATGTTCTCAATTATAATATGTGATATATACTGTCATTATCCCCACTATATGATAAATGAACTGCATCTTTGATGGTTAAGTAGCTATAGGGTGACCATTTCCACCCCCCTTGCAATCCTCTGGAGGACTGATATTATTCAGAGTGCACTTTATGTGGTGGGACAATGGGTGTGAAGACCAAGGGGTGTGTATAATAGTGATAGAGGTTGGGAATGAGGTGAATTTTTCATTCTCATTGGCTTTAGCTAATTGGATTTATTTTGAATCTTACCAGGATTCTTTGACAAAGGCTCTCTCCATTGTGCAATATCATCTGAAGCTGAAAAGGCTGGTGAACTGCTTAGCATGCATGATTCCTTCAGAACCTTCACTTGCAGACACAAACATGCATCATCCAACTTAGGTCTGAACAGTGAGTTCAGAAGCCATTTCATTATTTAAATTTCTGGTCTGCAGCTTTGTATGAAATACTGTTGAGAACTCAGTGCTTTAGGATCTGTGGAATATCAACACACCGCCAAGCCTAAATCTAAAGTGATGGTGCTTAATAATTTATATGACCGCATTTCCCCCCTCTCAGTGTTGTTAAAAATAATGAAATAGAGAACCAGTACTCTCAGAGAATGTAACAGGCCAATTTATGATTCTAATTCTCTGTTTGGTCATCTGAAATATACTATTTTAGCAGTTTTATGCCTTTAACAGGTATTTCTTAAAAGCAATTCCTATTTGCATTACTGTTCCACAAATGTTTTGGCTTGAAAGAAAAAATGTGTCCTTCAGACAACTTTATTTCTTGCAGGGCGACTTCTGGGTGTGAATTCCTCGGTGTGCTGACTACCTAGTGTTTTCTGGTATCATCTTTTTAGGGTTCAATTCATTACCCCTGTTCATTATTCAATTTGTTGGGCTTTGAGCACCGGAATAATTGAAAGCTATGCAAGTATTATAAATTATATTGTCCACATTCATAATCCCAGTTTTAGAGTTTATAGCTTCGTTGTAAAAATTCACTGTGTTGGAACATGACATACAAGGTCTTACATTGAAAACAAATTAATTTACAAATACATTTTTCCTACCTCAAATGCTGTATTTATCAAATATTACATTTTTCAGTTATGGTTTTTACTGCCACTGCAAGGCCAATATTTTACAGATTCACTTATTCATTTCCTTTATTGCAACGAAGAGTTATTGAATGACTATTATTCTTATGAGAGTAGAAGGCTGGACATCAGTCAGTCTATTCTCTTTGATAAGAAAGAGAGAGAACGCAGAATTTACAGGCCATTCAGTTATGACCTCTATTTTCTGATAGCATTCCAAAAACAAAAACAACCCCCAAATCCTCAGTAGCCCTGCCTCTGTGGTCCAGTGAAAGTCAGAAGGACTGGAAAATTCTCCAGCCTCTTGGGGGCAGCTCAACTCTGCATTTGAATCTTGAGATAAACTTGCTGATAGAGCAACGGACTAATGCTTTAGATCTGAAATTAAGACAGAAAGTAAAAAGAAATTGGGGAAGAAGGAAAAGATAGGATGAAAAAAGGAAGGAAGGAAGGGAAAGAAAGAGTAAAAAACATGTGGCTGAGGTTGAAGTGACTGATGTCGCTTGCTAGAAAGTGTCTGAGCTGGAAGATTGCCTCAAATCTTGGAGATGCAGGTTCGATGGGGCTTTTAATGTCACCGAGTGCTGCATCTATGTTGATAGACTGACTAATTGATTGCTTTTATCACAATAAAAATAGCTTCACTGCTTTATTTTCTCTCAATTATATTAGTACTCGCTATTCTCCTTGGAAAAGCCAAAACAATGGATGAGAGAGTAAAGTAGAAGGTGAAACTCTCTTTCCAACGTGCTTGTTCAACAAGCTTTTATGAAGCACATATTCTGTGTGGGTTGTGCCTCAGTAAATAGTGGTGACTAATATGAATGTTGGCCCTGCCCTTACTTTGCCTGAAATTCAGTGGAACACTTGTCAAGAATAAGAAATGAAAGCACGAGGGAGTGTCACATTTGTATGAAGGCCAGGACCTTGTATGTACATTTGTATGAGTGCCAGAATGGAAAATTCACAAAAGGAGAAACTACTTCAGCTGAGTTGAGCTTCCCCAGGAAGTGGCATTTTAGACGAAGGTGTCTCAAAGAGTTTTTCTATCTGTATAGCTATACATTTTTACTTTACAAACAAGTTTATGTATGCTGCTCTTCTACTTGCCTTTTCAACAGAGCAGTGTTAACATAAATCTTGCATGTAAATAAGTACAGGTGGAGAGTTTTATAGTACATGAATATATCATAATTTTAAAAAATCAATCTTCCATTGATGGATATGGATTTTGGGTTTTTTTGCTTTAATATGTATTGCTAAAATGTATTTTCCTCTCTCTCTGTATGTGTACAGAATATGTTAACCATGATGTCTTAGCATAAATGCAGAGAAATTGTTTTCTTTGGTCTAAAAGTAGCAAGTGATATATGTCAAAAGCAATGTAAAAGAGTATACCAATTCATATTCTCTGCAATATCGTGTAAGGCAGAAGAGAATCATTTTAGAGGGTAAGTTTTAGATACATTTAAACCTAAATTGCAAATCACATTATTTTTTATAAAGCTGTGTGGCTTTGGTCAAGCAGTGTTACCATCCAATGGCACACAGCTTCTTCATTGAGAATGTGGCCATGAAAATTAAGGGGATTGTTGTGAAGATTGAGATAACCCATATGAGCATTTATCAAGTACTTGGTATATGGTAAATGCTAGATCAATATTAGCTGTTGCCATTAATATTGTCCCTATACTTCTGTCAGGAGCCCTACTGATGCCATGATTTAGCACTGAGTGGCTAAAACGATCCAGATTTGAATAGATTTGAACCCATCCAGTGGCTCCATGGGAGAAACACCTGGCAAGATTACAGGATGGAAAGTATCATGGGGCAGGGCCATTCAGTCCTACATGGTCTCTGTGGGTCAGGATCGACTCAGCGGCACCTCACCATGACAGCACACCCTTCTCAGTACTGGAGATGATTCATTGTCTAAGTATTTAACATTCTTAAATTATTAAAACACACGCACATATTTAAAAATATATGCTTGTAGTAAAGAATATTTCAAGTCATACTAAAAAAAAATATTGAAGGAAATCAAATGAGATGAAAAGCTTCCTTCATCTACAACTATGTCTACATGGGTAATCACTTAAAACGCTTCTTAATTGCAATGGCAAGTCTAAATTAAATACCTAAACCTGCCATCCTTGAATGATCAATATTAGACAAAATCTTGTGGCAGGCCACCATGAAGGAAGAATGTAGCTCCCATCTCTTCCAGATCCATCTGATTTCTGCCAGTTGTTATGTCCAGTTGTTAGAAAAACAACATCTTAAAGTCGGTGTCTAACAACTGTGTTGCTGGAAACCTAGTCTACTAACATCTATGGTTCCCTTTTCATACTGGCTTCCCCAAAAACCCACTAAATGAGATAACCCCGTCACAGATGTGGCATATTTAGGCATTGGATCTCTAGTTTCCATATTGTGCTCAATCATTCTGGGTTACCTGGAACAGTTCAGTCCGACTTTTTTTTTCATGTAGATATGAATAGCATCACTATTTCCTCTCAAACTTACGTTGTTTGGATGACAACTTATCTGTAAGTCCACTATACCTTCCTGCATAGAAAGGTACAGGGGCAAGCATCTTTGGAACAAATGTGGTGCATCTGATTGAGACTGCTAGTAATCACAGGTGTCAGATGTGTTTTTAGCCCATTTGGCTCTATTCATATAATTACCGAGTAGCTAAAGAGAAGTGCAAATGGTTACCACACTCGGCTGCTAACTAAAAGGTTGGAGGTTCAAGTCTACTCAGAGGCACCTCAGAAGAAAGGTCTGGTGAACTACTTCTGGAAGCCAGCCATTGCACTTCCTATGGAGCACAGTTCAACTCTGACACATATGGGGTTGTCATAAGTCAGAATCGGCTGATGGCAACTAATTTAAATGGGGTGCATTGCCATTGCTTTCTAAGGCCCAAGGTCTCCTCTCATAAGCTCCCACATAGTTGGATGCCCTTTTGCAATACTTTATTTACTGGGTGTACTCTTAATGTCAGGGTGAAATTTACAGTTGTGTTTCACCTAACAAGTGTAAGATGGTCAAGAAAGAAGAATCAAATTTATACCATGAAATTAGCTACCGCTGTTGGCAAGTGCTGTTGAGTTGAAGTTTTGCTTGTTGAGCACCTTGTACAGCAGAACAAAGCAAGGTCTGGCGCTACGCCAGCCTCACAGTGGCCACGTGGGAGCCCATGGTTGCAGCCACTGTGTCCATCCATCTCCAAGCTGTGTCCATCCATCTCCGAGAAGGCCTCCCTTGTTTTCTCTGTCCCTCAACTTTACTAAGTATGTTGTCTTTTCCCAGGGACTAGTTTCTCCTGATAAGATGCCCATGAGACAAAGACCTGCCATCCTTGTGTTTAAGGAGCGCTCTAGCTGTACTTCTTCCAGGATAGATTGGTGGGGTTGTTTTTTGTGGGGGAGGGGCAGTCAATGGTACCTTCCATATTCCTTGTCTGTACCACAATTAAAGTGCATCCGTTCTTCATCTGTCTTTGTTAGTCTCTGTCAACTTTCACACAGATCTGAGGCAATTGGAAAATACCATGGCTTGGGTCAGGCACACCTTAGAGCTCAGAGGAACATCCTTGCTTTTCAGCAATTTAAACAAGTGTTGGGCGGCAGATTTGCTTCATGCAATGCTTCGTTTGGTTTCTTGACTGCTGCTTTTCTCCGTTTATCATCGTGCTGCCTTTTGGTCCAGTTGTGGAGATTTTTGTTTTGTGTGTCTTGAGTTGTAATCCATATTGAAGGCTACAATCCTTGACCTTGATCTGAAAGTGCTTTAAGTCCTCCTTACTTTCAGCATGAAAGCCTGTGTCATCTGCATACCACAGGTGTTAAGAAGGCTTCCTTCAATCCTCATACCACATTCTTCTTCATATAATCCAGCTTTTCTGATGATTTTCTCAACAAATAGTTTGAATAATTAAGGTAAGAAGCTCAATCCCAATGCACACCTTTCTTGATTTTATGAGGCAGTATTCCCTACCTCTGTTTACACAACTGCCTCTTGATCCACATATAGGTTCCGCATGAGCCAATGAAGTGTTCTGGAATTCCTATTCTTCCCAAGGCTATCCATAGTCTGTCTAGACCAACCAGTCAAATGCCTTTGCATAGTCAACAAACACAAGCAAACACCTAATACTGTTTCAAAGCTACGCATGAAGTTTTCTGTGGTTACTTCCTCTGAAATGCACAGAGGAGTCCTTCTTCTTAGTCTGGATGCTCTGCTGAAACCTGTCCAATGTGGTGACCCTGCTGGCACTGAAAATACCAGTGGCACAGCTGCCAGCAGCACAGCAACGCACAAGCCACCGCCGTACGACAGATTGGCAGTCCAGGGTAAGACTTCATCTTACTTTGGAGATGTTGTCAAGAGACCCCAGTCCCTGGAGAATGATCCCACGCTTGGTAACGTGGAGGGGCAGAGAAAAAGAGGAAGGCTCTCAAGATGGATTAGCACAGTGGCAGTTGGTGCAGGCCCAGTCAGTGTTTTATTGTTGTGCTTGCAGTGGCTATGGGTTGGAACTGACTCAATGGCATCTAACAACAACAACAGCAGCAACAAAACATCTTTCTGGTATTCTCTGCTTTCAGCCAAGAGTCATCTGACATCAGCAACTGCATCTTTCATTCCACATCTGCTTCTGAATCTGGCCTGAATTTCCGGCTCCCCCTCAATGTACTGCTGCAATCATTTTTGGATGATCTTGAGTAAAATTTTACTTGTATGTGATATCCAATGATATTGTTCTATAATTTGAGCATTCTGTTGAGTCACTCTTCTTTGTAATGGTTACAAATATGGGTATCTTCGAATGGATTATCCAGGTAGTTGTCCTTCAAATTTCTTGGCAGAGACTAGTGAGGGCTTCAGTGCTTCGTCAGCTTGTTGGAACATCTCAGTTGGTATTCCATCAATTCCTGGACCCTTGCTGTGGGTTAATGCTTTCAGTGCAATTTGAACTTCTTCCTTCAGTACTGTTGATTCTTGCCCACATTCTAGCTCTTTAAATGGTTGAATATGGTCTAGTTATTCTTGGTACATGAACCTTGTGTGCTCTTTCCATTTGTTTTTATGTTTCTGACATTGTTTAATATTTTGCCCACAGAATTTTTCAAAATTGCAACTAGAGGCTTGACTTCTTTTTCTTCAGTACTTTCAATTTAAAATAACATGAACATGTTGTTCCTTTTGTTGTTTTCTAATTCTAGCACATTTTATTATAATATTTTACTTTGTCTTCTCCACAAAGTAAATTTTTCAAAGAAAGAAAATGTTTTGAAAATGATGATGGCAACATATATACAAATGTGTTCGACACAATGGATGTATGTATGGATCTTCCTGAGGTTTTCCATATCTGACAATGTTTGGATACTATCCATAAAGTGTCCTAAGACTAATTCCTCTGAAGTGAACAGTTTATTTCTTCTTTGTAGTCTGTCCTAGTCTGGAAGCTTTGCTAAAACCTGTTCACTTTGGATGGCCCTGGAGATATTTGAAAACACTCCTGTCCAAGTTCAAGCTTTGCAACAACACACAAGCCAACACTGTAGGGCTAACCGAAATGAGCTACTATCTTGGCAATCTTATTTTTCAACTTGGCTAGTGAGTTAGTTAATTGTGCCAACCTGGCCGATAATCACATGTGGGGCTAATTGAAAGGCGGAGGGATAAATGGGTGGTGAGCCTCGCCTTTCTAGTTCTCAGGTCTCTTGCTTTGTGATGGTCGCACCAGGGTGCAGCTGCCTTAGCAGTTCCCTGCTTCAGCTTGCAAGATTGACTTCCTGCAAGACATCCCCAAGGAGAAGCCACATGGACCTATCCTGATGCAGCCCTGAGTACTGGAGCAGCCGTGCGGAGACCCCTGCTAGTGCTGAGATGCTTATTTGTTCACTGACTCAGCTTTCCTCCAGCAGTCAGCATCATTGCCTCTGTTTTGTGAGTTGGAGGACTTTGTGGACTGGTGTTGGGTTAATGGGTTAATGTTGGACTTGTGGGCTTGGGCAGCATTGGGTTGGGATGTTTTTGTGATGTACATTTTTTTTACATACAGCTCTCTTATACATGAGTTACTGTGGATTTGTTTCTCTAAAGTACCTAGACTAATATAGCTAGTAATTATTATGAAGTGTTTCAGATTTTTAGAACTATAAAGAGAATAATAATGTATGCCTATAAACTTCTTCATGATTGGAGCACATTTTTCTGACCCCTGGGCAGCCATTCTGCTAACTGTAATAATTTTCATTTAGTTCCCTGAAAAAAATGTTATGGCAATACATAATATCATAGGTAGTATTGCTTTCATGCCTGTAAACTTTGTATCAATGGTATGCATTTTGCTGTGTTTGCTTTTTTCTTAACATCTTACTTGGCTGAGTCATCTTCCATTACTTCTGTAGGAGTAGTCGATACTTCTTTCTTATTTTCTGATACTGTGTTGCATGAACAGGAGCATACCATGATTTACCCATTCTACTATTTTACTCTTATAAACTAAGCTGCTGTGAATATTTTTTTAAAAACCTTTTATTGTGAATAGGAGGAAGGCTTACAGTTTACATTCATCAGTTCATACACATTTTGTTTCAACTCAGCTATTACAATTCCTTCAAAGCACCACCACAATGATAGGCGTTATGTCAAGTTGAGTGGGCCAGGGCTCTCTTACAATATAATCTAACATTGCATGGTCAAGTCCACAAAGAGTTCTTCTGTGAAGCATCCAAGAAGTTGTGGAAATAATAGGGTAAACTCCTGTCTCCTTAACCTGGTCACGGTCTTGATACACTTGATGGAGGGGATATTCAGGACGTGGCTGGCTCAGTATAGATTGATGGTGTGTAGAAGTTACTGCACTTCTTCTGCTGGACCTGGATCCTGTATCTGGTTCATCGATCTCCTGTGATCTTCCTGCATCATCTTTCTATTTCTGGCTCATCAGATGTAAACTGGAGGCTTCTCTGGATTCCTGTAGCTAAGAGGCTGGCAAATAGGAAGCAGGAAGGTGATGCAGGAAAATCACAAGCTGGTGGATGCTGAGCTGAATGTATCCAAGTTTATCAGTTCATTGATGACTCCTAGTACGAACAGGCAATATAACAGAATGTCAACAAACCAGATGTAAGCTGGCCTGCAGAGTGCGGGGGTAAGGGGGCTTTGAGTATCTATCAGTGCTAAAGGAACATTGTGACAATTACCCAATCAGACAGAGGCCAATGGGGATACGTGGCTGAGGCTGAGGATGAGAGAGACAGGGGACCAGAAAGAGACAAGAAGAGGTGCTACTGTTAGCAAGAGGATTGCATCTATAATGTTTTCTGTACCTGATCTGGTCATCAATTAATTTCCACAATAAATTCCATAATCATAATGTCTGTGACTTCTGTATCATCACTGCAACAGATTATTGAACTTGGCAAAGAAGTGGAATGTCATGGGAAAGACCACTGGTCTCAGAATAGGGCAAATGAAGTTGGAGGCTGGAGGCAAGTGTGCACTCTACCTCATATGGGTCATCCTTAGGCAGATGTGGAGCTGGATTCTCCTTCTCTTTGTGGAGCCAGAGGAGGCTAGATGTGACCCCCACGCATTTCCTCAGGTGAAATCATTAACATATTGGTCTGGAGACTTAGAGGCTGGAGGTTTGAGCCCACCTACAGTTTCTTGCAAGAAAGGTCTGGTTATCTGCTTATGAAAATGCAGTCCTTGAAATCCCCATGAAGCACAATTCTACTACAATATGCATACATTTGAAATGGATTCAAATGGAAATTACAGGTAAATACAAGGAAATATAGTAGAGTTTCTGCGTTCTGAGTTGGGTGGTAGAACATAGATGCCTATGTTCTACAGTGACCCTGTAAGACAAAGAGAAATGATCCCATAGAGTTTCCAATACTGCATACTGCCTAAAAATCTATGCAGAAGCAAACTGCTAGATCTTTTTACCCACAGGGAGGCTGATGGACTTGAACTGCTGACCTATTGGGTGACAGTCAGCGCTTAACCACTTCAGCACCAGGGCACCATGAAATTCTTCACAGGTGACTAGAGTGAAAGGGGTCATCAGGAAAAAGGAAGCTCCCCAACAAGGTGGACCGGCACAGTGTCTGCACCAATAAGCTCAAGCGTAGCCACAATGGTAAGGGTGGTGCAGGAACGACCAGGCACCGTTTGGTTCTCTTTGTACATAAGGTTGACTTGAACCAGAATCAATTGGAAGGCACCAAACCACAACGCACTTATTGGGCAAATACTACATGTCAGGCATCATCGTAATAATAATAATACCAAAGGATTTAGACAACTTGCGATGCTAATAGCCACAGTTGTAGGGGCTGGAGTCATCAGAGGAAGGCAATATTACTTTGGACTGTGGTGAAAGGTGAGGCTAGACGGGAGAGAACAGAGGTGGAGAGAAGTTGGAGAATATTCAAGGGAAGAAATGTTGTGAGCGACCTGACTACCTCCTCTTTGGCACCTTCTGTACAATGGCGAAAAGATATATACCACATTGCTGCATTTTCCAATTATTGAAGAAGACAAATCAGAAATGAAAATATTTCACAAATGAAAATACAGAGATGGCGCGTATATTTTTAATTGCCGTTGGTAAATTGAGATATCTGAGATAAAGTATGTCTATTTAAGTGCAAACGTTTTTCCATATTCTAAATGCACTTCAGAAAAATTCAAGCATTCTCTGCATAGACTTTTGTTTGTCAGAGAAAACGAATTGTAGGAAGATAGACAAGCGACTGTTTTATGGGGCTTCTGCATAAATCTGATGTCCATAACATGATCGGAGGACATAAATGTCAGCAGCTTGTTTCTGTCTCACCTGCCGTGGAGCCGCGGCTGTCCTACAGCAATATCCCGAGTGGAATTGAGCTATTTGCTGTGCCATAAATAAGGAAGGGTGTCATGGCTGTTTTCATTTGACTGAGCAGTAATGGAGTTAATTATACTTTCAGTCTCTTTGTTTTTGATCTGTGTTTCCAAAGTCATCTAAGCTTTGGGGAGTTCTCATATTTTAACTCTTTCGTTGTCTGATTGGATTTCACAGCCTTGGGGGATTTTGCAATGGTAGTTGATCGCGCTCTTTAAAATGCCTACTTTTTATCTGTAAGAGTGCATACTGTGCTTCCTTTAATTCTTCCTCAAAGGAATACGGCACTGGCATTCTTTGGGTGTGAGAGGCGCATTTCAACTCTGGTATTTTACAGACAGTGTCTGTGCAGGAGGAAGAAAAGTGGCTTTTGCCATGGACTCTACTGGTCCAGTGAAAGCATCCGGAATGCATTAGAGTTTTCCTGAGGATCTTTGATGGGAGTGTGAACTGTTATTTAAATACAAAAGCAGTTGTATGAATTTCCTTCTAGGTTATTATTTATTGATTAACTTGAGAGATTGTGCAATATACATACACAAAATCATATACACATATATCAAGATCAGAGTGTTTTTTCATCTTTATAGTATTCTTTTTTAACATTTTATTAGGGGCTCATACAACTGTTATCCCAATCCATACACACATCAATTGTGTAAAGCGCATTTGTACATCGTTTCTCAAAACATTTTCTCTCCATTTAAACCCCCGACATTAGGTCAGTATTCTTATCTAAGTCTGTACTACACAATCTGAAATTGAATCAACAAGGACTCTTTAGGCTTAATTAATTTTCACTTAATCTTTCTGCTTATGTAGGTATTCTCATTTGCCTCCCAACTAGGCTGCTGAAGAAGAAATTTAGAAGAAATCAAAACATTAATAACTAGTATTGACATATTTGGAACTTGGGAGACTTGTCATTTTTGTTTTATCAGTTGAAGGACAGTTTGGGTAGATGAGACTTAGGAAAGACTGAACATATTATTCTCATATGCACATAAGCACAGCTATACACACAATACACATGAAAACAATAACATAAATTTACAATTGCATGGTTTAATTTCAAATATGATTTTGCTTTTTCATTGGTACAACTCTTTTTATGTAATGTTCTCTTTGTAATGATCAGCTTCGCACAAAAGCTGTTTGACCCATAATACTGCTTACAATTTAGGATTTACTATCAAAGGTGAATTAAATAAAATTCCAAAGTTGCTTCTTTCTATTCAAAGTACTTAAGACATTCTAGCAAAAAATTATTTCCTGCTGCCTTTTGTTTCCTGGATAAATAGCTTTACTATCAATTGTACTATTCCTGTACTATTGCCTGCCATCATTCTTAGGAAAAACTTATGAATTACTTATTTTTCATCATACAAACAAACAGGGTAACTGCAATACACTATAAATAGGAGCTAAAAAAAACCATAGGGGTGCAATGCAGTAAGCACTTGGCTGCTAACCACAAGGTCATTGGTTCAAACCCACCAGCCACTTCTCTGGCAAAATATTATGGCAATCTGCTTGTCTGAGAAACTCTAGGGAGAACTTCTACTCCATCCTACAGTTGTTATGGGTGGGAGTCGACTCAGTGGCAGTGGGTAATCAATAGGAACAAACCATAAAGGAAATTGTGACAATATTATTAAAAGATTGATCAGGGAGTCTGCTTTAGGTAGAAAATGATAACTCAAATTTCGGTCTGTGGTTTTCTATGAGTTAGTATCATTCTTTTTGCAGGCCTGAGTATGAAGGGTGTGGGATGGTATTTGCTGTCAAAACATAGTGGGAGAGGATAACATTCCTTCCCCGATTCCAAAGCAAGACCCCACCGGGCTTCTTTCAGGTTTTCCTGAGCAGGTTTGAGTTTTTGTGGGTGACTACATTCGGCTGATCTTAAACTTGATGCAACAAGCTCAAGTGCTGCTACAGTAAAATCCTTTTGCAAACTGAAAGAAAAATCCGTTGGGAAAAGTCATTTTGCCATAGGCGATACCTGTTCAACAAAAATCTCCCAAGATTACAAAAATGGTGAGAAAGTGAAGCAGCTTTTTCGACGAATTGCGTGACTGGATTTCAACATGATCAACATGATTGTATTGGCACTGCACTGGGGCCACATCTTCTGTTCAGAGTGGGGGTGTGGACAAAACGAACGCCGGTAACTTGAATCGAAGAAGAGTGCGGAAATGGCAAAATATTTGATATGCGAGTATTTCCCATAATTTAAATAAAAAGATTCCAGTGGCTCTATCCCTCAGACATCAGTAAGAGAAAATATTTACTGATCAGAAGTCACCAAGAAAAATTCCTAGAGGGCGTAGAAGAGGAAAAGCAGACCAACAGTCCTACCAGGCGACACAAAAGCAGAGATCAGGCACGCCAGCAGCTGCGCCTGTCGCCGTGTCAGTTACGAGCACTAAGGGGAGAGAAGAGCCCTTGCTCTTTCACAGGCATACGTTTCAAACACGAGATTCGCCACGAGCTGTCTGGGCGACTTGACACTGCCTTGACAGTGTGCAAACTAGAATACCAATTTGTGGGTTTTCTGAGCAGATTTAAATGCCACCAAAAAAGAAAATAGACGTCATTCATGTGTGCTCTGAATGCTGCAGAAAGTCCATACTTAAAAATGCCTTTGACTAAGCAGCAGCCTTTTACCAAGGAAGGTCACATTTTCTTCTCCGAAGTCTTTCAGGCTCCCAAACCAGTTTGCATATTGAGCTCCCTAGGACTATTTTCAACTACCTGGAGCACTTGAGCATGAAGAACACCATTCTCAACGTCTTTAGCTACAAATTGGTACGCAGATGGGCTTCAGAGGTCTGGTGAGGCGGGGCAGACCCCTTAAACCGGGTCTGTTTATGACTGAGGAAGTTCTGATCAAGTTTATGGTGTTAAGACTCCAACATATCAACTCCATTGAAGAGCAGGACAAGCCATTGTAAATAGGAACCATCAAAGCATTAGCCATTTCAATGAAATGAAGCAAATCAATTGTTTTTCAGAAAGGTGCCTTTCAGATCTCCTTCGAGATCGGTATAGCTCAGGGTTTCTGCTGCAAGTTTGCATTAATACAACTTGTGCTAGAGAGAGTTTAACTCAGGGTCTCCGAAGGTCATGACTTGGCCAGCAAACCATGATCCTCTTAATCTGTGGCAAAATACTAAATTTACTACTTTAAAGCAAGTTTAGATCCTCCAGTGCTATTACTTAGCATGTGGGTTAAAACTGAAAAGCTGAACTAATTGCAGTTACCGGGACTCAGTCTTTGAATTTGCCTCTATCAATCAGACGACGCTCATCTAGTGGTAATCGCCTTCCTTCTGAAATGGGTTATGCTTTATTATAATTTACATCAAGGTATCAGTTGCATATGAGAAGGCTTCAACATGTTCTTGGAAAAGTGGAAATGAATGATAAAGGAATTTTTTCCACATACTTTTTGCACACACCTGGTACAGGTTTGGCTAAAAAAAAAATTTTTAAGTAAAAAATATCTTTTGTTAATTTATAGTAACATTATATTCTGTAAAAATAATTTCAGTTGCAGAGAGGATGCTGAGTGAGGTTTCTGTATAAATGACTAAGAGTATTTGCTATCATTTATTCTGATTACTTCTTTACATATATTAATCACTTGCCTTTTATGCAGCAAATGTAGAACAAGACACGTTCGTATTATTTTGCCTAATTGAATGCGAACATAATCAGTCTCCATATAATGTAGGTTTGGGCCATTTGGAATCTTGTTTTATAAATCTTTGTTTATCCTAACACCAAAATCAAACTTGTTGCCATCAAGTTGATGCTGCCTCATAGTGACCCTATGTGGGCAGAGCAGGTAGAAAAAATGTGACCAGCAGATAGATAAAAGGTCTTAGTAACACAGGTAAATTGTGCCTTTTTTTTTAAGTGGGAGTGGGCAAAGTAGAGATTAGAACAAAAGCAGCAGTAGAAGAGAAAGATGGATTCATTTAATTTTGTACCTGTTAAATCTGAACCATCTCTGTGATATTGAACATATGCAGGAGGCATATGTGTGTGTGTGTATCTGTCATTTCCTAGGTCCCACCCCTGAGATGCATGCTCTTTCTCAGCCCCCAAATGAGATGGAAGTCATGTAGGAAGGCTTTATTTTTACTGCTTACCTTTTTTTTTTTTTTTAAGATGAAAGCTTTAGAATTTAGGTTTCATTGAAAATAATGTATTGTGATTTTTTAAAAAGACAGTGCTTGGTAGAAACAAAATTTACAGTAACTAAGAGAAGAGACACTTCTGTGTTGGAATTTTAACTGTGACTTTGGGTAACTCATTTAACATCTCTGAATCTCAGTACCTTATCTATAAAATGAGATTATCATTTACTGATAATGTTCTGTATATTATGGGAAATATATATATAAAATGGGTGGCAGAATAGGTGACATGCTTCAGTAACTTATTAAAAGGCCTAGCAATGGCTTAATAATGTTAATAAGGCAAGTCTTACTGAAGAGTAGCACATATTCAAAATGATAACTGCTCCTTTTCACAATTTCTTCATTTATTATCCACCAAAACCCCGGGAGATACAAATTATTATTCTATTTCACAGTGAAGCTCAGTAGTCAATAGCTGCTAGGTTGCTGGGTTCAGATTTCAACCCAGATTTAAAATTCCTTAAATTGGTGTTTTATCTGCCCTCTCCGACTTCGGGGGGATATGGGTCAAGTGTTCTTGCTTATTTCCAAACAGACTCCAGGATGCTTTGTAAAGAGAGATGAGCACATTCGGGGCAATGCAGAACAGTTACTGTTCCGCTACAATCCACTCAATGCTGTGAGATAGACTGAGAATAGAGATGATTCTCTCTTTGTCCTGGGTATCTGGGCCAAACAAACGTTTACATAGAGACTGTAGTGCTGTGTGGTCTGAGGTCAAGTACAAAGAGGTAGGAAAAGGAAATATGGCATACCAATAAAGGAACAACTTTCTTTGTTCTGTGGCTGAGGACTCAAGGGAAATAAAAACCTAAAAAGAAGGAAGGAAGGAAGGAAGGAAGGAAGGAAGGAAGGAAGGAAGGAAGGGAGGAAAGGAAAGCAGATCAGAAGTAGAGTGCAAGAGAAGAGAGGGAGTCCATGATATCTGAACTGAGTCTATTTGGAGAGGCTTATGTGATATAAGAATAATTATTTTTCCATGTTTGTCCATTAGGTGGGAAGGCCATCACTAATGTTGAAAGAGCATGTCCTCTTTCAGTTCCTTATGTGAACACTAGAAACACTATGATATCAGGCAGCTTATGCTTGGTCAGATGGAGAGGCAGAGACAAAGAGGAAACCCTTGATGACACTGAGGACACAGTGGCTTCAGCAATAGGTTCCAGTAAGAGCAATTTTGAGGCTGGTGCAGGAGCAGACAGTGTCTCCGTCTGTTATCCAGAGGGTCGCTGCGAGTCACAACCAGCTCAGCGGTATCTACCACAGCCGCATCACTAGTGACAAACCTACTTTAGAAAGAAAATGCGAGCGCTCTAAAAGATCAGGGTTGTGTAAATTCCAATTTTGTGAGTAAAAAAATCTGGAAAATCAAATCACTAGCTGATTGCCTGAATTCAAGTTCTGTGCTTTAGTTATGGGATCACAAGGTGCAACTTAAATTTTCTGTTCTCTTGTTTTCTTATTTGTAAAATAAGGTTTCTATAAACATTACTTATGAGGAAAAGACAGTGTAATTATAAAATCTCAGACTTTCTCATTAGTGTGCCTATGTTTGGTGTGCAGCATGAACCTAGACAAGTCACCTAAATTGTCTGTGATTTAGTGTCTTTATCTGTAAGATGAGGATAATTAGAACCTACCTCAATTGTACCAATTTAGCAAATTGTTTATCATTTCCTCACTAATATGAAATATTGTCCTGTGACAGATTAAGTTCTTACATAAGTAGGACAGTTGGGGGTGGTGGCTACCTAATATGTGCAGGTACCCAAAAAACAAGGGGGGGAAGTTCCACTGGGTGGAACTTCGGTAATGTGCATTCGCCGCCTCCCACCCCCCACCCCTTCCCCCAGGTAAGCATCAAATAACTTGCTCTGAGAGAGTGCTCCCAGTGGCATTGCCTGGGAAGGTTCTCTTCCCAGAGAATTTTCTTCCTAAAAGCAGTTTTTTGGCCAATTTAAGAGAACAGGGTGCTGCTGTGAAATTTTGTTTCCTGCTCAGGAAAAATCCCGCAAAAACTATTTTCATGTGAATACAACTTACAAGGACAGTAGTCTGGGAAAACTACAAGGTATGAGTGGTTTTCTAGTTTTAAAAAAGGTGAAATGTCGATTGATGACAAACCTCATTTTGGACGTCCATCAACTTCATGAATTAATGAAAATTTCAACTCATAGTACATTTGGAGTCCGTTCCACCGAGTCAGATTGTTAATCAAGCTTTCTATTTAGAGGTTCTGAAACAATTGGGTAAGAATATGTGACAAAAAGGCCTGGTTTGTGGCAGATGAGGGACTGGTTTTGCCACCACGACAATGCACCTGCTCACACAGTCATCGCAGTGTGCCAGTTTGGGGCAAAACCCAGCAAGCCTCTATTGTTCTAGTACCTGGCTCACCTGACCTTGCTCCTTGTGACGTCTTTTTGTTTCCACTAATGAAGAGGGACATGAAAGGACAGTGATTTGATGACTTAGAAGAGGTGAAGAAAAAAGTGAGGGAGGTGCTGTCAGGCATCCAAACAGATGGGTTTCTAAAATGTTTCCAAAAACGGAGTCGCAGATTTGACAAATGTACTGTGTAATGGAGAGTACTTTGAAGGAGAGGAGGTTGTTTTGTAAAAAAAATTTAAATACAAGGTTTTGAAAAAAAATCCTATTTGGGGGGAGGGTAGCCCCTTGTATATCTATCTTTGCTCTTGCTTTTGAAAAAAAAATTTTTTTTTTATCCTTGGTCAGTGTGGTATTTTATAGTTGCTTCAGTTTTAGAAGACATGATTCTAAATACATGAAAATTCAATTCCTCATCATTCTATATCCACACATACATACAGACTTTGCTACCTTATTTATTCTTCAGGGTAAACTTAGAATAATTTTATAAAACCATGAGGGAAAAAAATTCTTTAAATGTTTGATGGGATTGTATTGATGCACAATTTTATATAACAGAAGTTGACCATTGAATCTTCCCACCCAGGAATAGGTCAATTTTTCAAGTCGTTATTATATCCCATAGGGAAGCTTTGTAATTTTCTCCACAAAAGTTTATATAAGTTGCCATCATTTTATACTACATATATGTATCTGTTGCTAATGTGAACAGATTACAATTTTTTAATTAATTCTTTGATTATAGAAATATTACTGATTTCTAATATTTACTTTGCTACCACTAACTATCTTAGTTAATTTCCTGATTATTTATAGTAATCTTTTTGTGAATTCACTTCTGTTTTTTTGCTGGAGCAAAACTGGATACTAACTGCATTTTGCTCTTATGATTTCTTTACAAAGAGCTGAAAATAGGATTATATTTTATTGATTTATTGCTTGAAAACATAGCCAAGATTTTCTAATGCCTGTAAATAAAAAAGAGTATGAAAAGAATATTAAACCACTCAAAAGCTTCAGGAAGTTATCTTAAATATTGAAATAGAGCAATTAATGGTTAACATACTTAGTATTAAATAAAATTCTACTCTTCCTATGTATGAATGTTTTAGATTTATTAATGCATTCTTTCTAAATTCTAAAATACTGTAGTTTTTTAAATCTGCTATGTTTCTCCTTGTAAATTATAGGAAAATTAAAAATCCCCTAAGCAGTAGGCATTCACACACTCCATTTTAGACTTAGCTATGGACTGTGGGCAGCTGCAGTACAATTAAGTTTGATTGCTTTGGATTCTGAATACAAGATTCCTTGAATGGCACTTTTTTATTTGTATAGAGAAATAATACTGACCTGGAAACAACTTGTTTTGAAACTGGTTAAGGGCAGGAAAATACTAATGCTTGCTCCAGAAGCAACCAGGTGGAAAGCAGTGTAGAACGAAAATGGGGTGAGAAGGGGAAGTTTGAACAGAAAAAGTACCATTTCTTATTAGCAAAAAGAAGAGTGGACCTTATATTTCTATATCATTGATATATTTACTCTAAATGTTACTTCACTAACAAACTAAATCGGACTTTGTGACATCATTCTCTTAAGGAAAGTGTTTCTTTTTGGCCTTTTGTTAAATCGAATTATGACTGCATAATAAGAAAACACAAAGAATACTTCCCTTATAGGTTTTGACTATTAATGTATCTGCAAAGAACCCTCTGAATATCTAAGTTTAAGAATTAAAATTATTTTTTTAGATTTTGAATTGACCGTCTACAGATGGATAAGCCAGGTAATGCTCTATGCATCAGAGGAGAGGGATTTCTGTCAGTGGTTTCACAGAACGGAGTGCATTTTCTTCAAGCGAAAAAGGCAGGAAAGATCTTGAATGCTAAAGCTGCTTTGAACCAATGAAGAGGAGGCTTCAGGCGTGGGCGAAAAGCTGTGGTGGTATCAGAAAGAATTTCTGATCTTAGAACAAACAGTAAGTCAGTTTGTCATCAAATCAGGCAAAGACACTTAGGAATAAAATCAGGTATAGTCACCAAATTTTATTTAGAAAGACCCCCCTCTAGGTTTTCATTTCTCCTACTTTTTATTGGTATATAATTTACATATTTTAATATTCAATATTTCAGTCGTTAAAAAAAGTTGTGTAATCATCACCACAATCAATTTTAGAATATTTTCCTTTTTTCTTGTAGTTATTGTTGTTAGCCCTCCATTTCCCCCAAGCCTTCCCTGCCATGTCTCTAAGTAATATTAATCGAGTTACTGATTCTATAGATTTGCCTATCCCAGATTTCATATACAGATAAAAACATAAAACAAAATGAAGAAACAAATTATCAAAACCAGAAACCCACCCACAAGGACAAAATTAAATAAAGAAAAACTTTGATCCAAAATCAGTGGTAAGGAGAGTGTAAGAGGCCTGGCAGGGATTGATCAAGGGCAATGTAACCAAGAGGAATTACTGAAACCCAAGTGAAGGCTGAGCAAGATAGTGGGACAAGTGGAAAGTAAAAAGAAATAGAGGAAAGAACTATGAGGCAAAGGGCATTTATAGCTGTTTGGATACTGGCATGCACATATGTAAATATATTTATGTATGATGGGTTTAGTATTAAGGCAGTAGATGGACATTGGGCCTTCACTCAAGTACTCCCTAAATGCAAGAATACTTTGTTCTATTAAACTGGCATTCCATGATGCTCACCTTCCCGACATGATTGCTGAAGCCAAATGTGTGGATAAGCAAATGTGAAGAAAGTCGAAGGAGCCCGGCTGTCAAAAGATATAGTGTCTGGGGTCTTAAAGGCTTGAAGGTAAGCAAGAGGCTTTCTAGGTCAGAAGCCACAGAGCCCACATGGAAGAAGCACACCA
>NW_022111324.1:65996397-66010847 GCF_000313985.2 Echinops telfairi | reverse complement strand
AGCTGATACCAAGGGCTCAAGTAGAAAGCAAATGTCTTGAGAATGATGATGGCAACAAATGTACAAATGTGCTTGACACAATGGACAGATGCATGGATTGTGATAAGAGTTGTATGAGCCCCCAATAAAATTATTTAAACAAGAAGATTTACAATGTCACACACAAAAAAGTGGGCCAAAAGGAAGATCAAATGAGAAGGTGTTACATTTTAACCTCCACATCTGCCACAATTACATTTACACTGTTCTCTGTTTGATAGCAAGGGTTTTCACATCCCTGGACTACGGTCAGAGGCTTAATGCTTGTTGGGATTCTGCAAATGGATTTAGGGATTCTACCATCGTTCATAGCCTTCTGCAAACTGGGTGTTCAGAAATTAAACTCTGACACTGCTGTTGTCTCTTCTGCATTTAGATTTTATTATTTACAATCCTTGGATCACAGGTTGATGTGCCATATCTATGTGGACTTAGTTGATGCTTCTTTGAAGACAAGGCTTTCAGACTCCAGATACTATTTTTCTCCGATAGGCAGTGACCATCTGATTTCTTTACTACACTGTGCCTCTTTCTTCAGTGGTATTCCCAGGAGGGCAAGTGTCTAGTAGGGTCATGTCATCCATAAGAATTAATTGTTTTTTTATTAGGCCTGTGATTAAGTGTGAACCCGAAGTCCATCATATTTCTATGGTTAATATAGGTCCATGGTTCATTTTAGAGACATCATTATGATTTTATTGGAGACCATTATAAGTCAACCCCATGGGGCATAAGGTAATTGTATTGATAGTATCAGTAGTAAATCCAGTGGTACAGAACTTAAAACACTGTTGAGAAAATGAACTTTAACATGTATAGGACAGCTTGTTAGGCCACAATATGTGAATTGTTGACTTGCACAAATTGAAAGCTTAAGTGACAGACCACTATACAAACAGTAAGCCTAAGTACAGGACAAAACTTTGAATAACACTTATTCACAAAAGCAAAACCATGCCTCTTAGGCCAACATGTCATAAAAAAGCAAAGAGAGTATGGAGATCGTCAATATATGGTAGCCCCGGGTCTTGCATTGGTCACCCTAAATGGAAGAGCTCCAAACCAAAGTCCAACGACACCAATTCATAACCGTGGGAGAATGATCATCTGCTGCTCACACCAGGGCATTTGTGCCTTCAGGTCAAGTGGGTGTTTCCGTTCTTTAAATCTGCTACATGTGAGTTTAAGGTAAAGTCCAGTTCATTTCGTGGGTTTCCAAATGGGATCCTTCTGGTGTGACCTGTGAATGTGTTGTGAACCTCAAAAGGGCAGAGTCTAAAGTCCCAATTGTCTATCGCACAAAAGGCCTAGGTCAAAAAGATCTGGATAGAAACTAGATCTGAAGTGTCCAGTTACGAGCATAACATAGGACATATTCTCCCGTTTAGGTCCAACTAATTAATACTAAGCATTTTTCCCAATGGCATGTTGTTCCACCCAGTTTTCCAACCAACAGAAGTATAATTGACTTCCCTGAGGTAAGCATGCCTCTCTGCCAACCTGCTTACTTGAATTTCCAATGTGGTTTGCTAATCACTCTTATAGAAGTTTCTATTGACTTGAGGTGACCCTAGAAAAATGATATATGACAGGAACTGATTGATCTTCTCCTTCTTGCCCCATCCCCAGTTGAGGTGAGACCTTCTCTTCCCATGAGGTTTTTAAGATGCACTAATAAGGAGGTGCTGCTATGTGGTTCATTGATGCTAGGCAGGCTCATTATGTCATTGCTCAGGAGACTGCTTTAGAAAATTACATGACCTGCGAGGAGAAGCCTGCCTTTGTCTTGGTGTTTATCTTTATAGTAGTGGACTCATATAATATTTATTCTTTTGTGATTAACTAACTTCACTCCATTCCGCATAATGTTTTCCAGGTCCATCCATACCATATGGTGGTTTCATCAGTTTTCAGGGTTGCATAGTATTCCATTGCACATATGTACCAGATTTCTTATTCTATTTTACTGATGGACAATCTTCAGCTGATGGGCTGTTTCCAGCTTTTTGTTATTGTGTACTATGCTTCATGGTGTCAGATAGTGTCAAATGCTTTTTTTTTTCATCTATTGCTATGATTATGTGGTTCTTATTCTTTGTCTTGCTCATGTGGTGGATTACATTGATTTTTTTTTAATGTTGAACAATCCTTATATACTTGGTACGAATCTCATTTGATCATGGTGAATTATGTTTTTTGGATGTTTTGTTGGGTTCTATTGACCATCATTTTTTTTTTTTTTAGAATTTTCCGTGTCTCTGTTCATGAGGGCTATTAGTTTGTACTTTTGTGTCTTTGTGGGGTCTTTGCCTCACTTTGGTATCAGGATTCTGCTCACTTCATAGAATGAATCTGGGTGTTTGTTGTCCCTCTATGTTCTGAAATAGTCTGTGTAGAATTGATGACAGCTCTTAATTGAATACTTAGAATTTCACTGTGAAGTTATCTTGTCATAGACTTTTTGTTTGGTTGGAAGTGTCTCGATGACCTCTATTTCTTTTTTGTTGTTCATTTGTTGAGGTTAGTTACATTTGTCTGCATTAATCTGGGTATATTTCTCCGTATTTGTCCATTTCTTCTATATTATTAAATTTGTTAGAATACAGTTTTTCATAGTAGGTTATTATTCTTCTATTTCATTAATATCTGTTATTATTTCACCTCTAATTCTAGATATTTGCATCCTCTTTTTCTTTTCCTTTGTTAAGTTTGCCAGCAGTTTATCAATTTTGTTAATCCTGTTAAAAGTCCAACTTCTTATCTTGATTTTTTTTCCCCCTTTGGTGTCTGTTTTTCCAGTTCATTTATTTTTGCTCTAATATTTTGGATTTTTTTCTTCTGTTGATGGTGGGTTTGTGTTGCTACCCTTCTTCTAGTTGTTGGGGGTGCTGTGTTAAGATGCTAAATTTTGGATCTTTTCTTTTTCAATGTGTGACTATGAATTGCCCTCTGAAACTGCTTTAGCAGTGTTCTCAAGGTTATTGCTTTCATTTGTTTCAAGGAATTTCTGGATTTCATCCCTTATCTGATCTATTACCCAGATATTTTTGAGTGGTATGTTGTTCAGTCTCCATGTGCTTCTCTTTCTGTTCCTGCTCTTTATCTTGTTGGTTTCCAGTTTTATAGTGTTGTGATTTGAGAACAGGGATTATAATATCTCAATACTTCTGAATTTGTTAAGACTTAGTTTGTGGCTTAACATGTGATCTATTCTAGAGTATGTACCATGTGTGTAGCTGTCAGGTGGTTTAATCTGTAGATGCCTAGGAGGTAGAGCTGGTTGATTGTTTTGTTTGCTCTTCTGTTTCCTTATTGAGTTTCTTTCCTGATGATCTGTCTTTTCTTGAAAGCTGTGGATTGAAGTCTCCTACTACTATTTTCAAGCAGTTTATTTCTCCTCAGCTGTGTCAATTCATCTCATTGAAGGACTGTCCTTTTCCAGGGACTGGTCTTCCTGATAACATTCCCAAAATGCATGGGGTAAAGTCTCCAATTTTGCTTTTAAGGAGCATTCTGTCTGTCTTGAAGTCCATTGTACTATCAATATTTTTTTACCAACACCATAATTTAAATGCATCGAATCTTCTTCAGCCTTCCTTATTTGCTTTATAGTTTTCATGTGCATATGAGATCATTGAAAATACCAGGACGTGAGTGTAGAGTACCTATATCTTCAAAGTGACACATGGACTCTTCAATACTTTAAAGAGGTCTTGTGCAGCAGCTTTGCTGAATGCAATACATTCTTTGATTTCTTGACAGTTGCCTTGATGAGCACTTGACTGGTGATCCAAGAAAACAAAATCCTTGACAACTTCACTCTTTTCTCTATTTACCATGGTGTTGCCTACCAGGCCAGTTGAGAGAGGGTTTTCCTATTCTTTACATTGGGTTGTAATCCACACTGAAGGCTGCTTTCCTTGATCTTCATCAGCAAGTACTTCAAGTCCTCCTCACTTTCAGCAAGCAAGGTTATGTCCTCTACCTATTACAGATTATTAATAAGCCTTCCTCCAAACCTAGGTCACTTTCTTCTTCATGTACTCCAGTTTCTCTGTTTATTTGTTCAGCATACAGTTAGATTAAGAATGATGAAAATATACAAGTCTGACACATTCTTTTCCTGATTTTAAGCCAGAAAATTGTCCCTTGTTCTGTTCTTTGTCCATGTACAGGTTCTACATTAGCACAATGAAGTATTCTATAAATCTCAATGTCCTCAATATTATCTATAATTTATAATGATACACAGAGTCAAAATCCTTTGCAATGTCATTAAAACACAAGCATTTTCTTGATACTTCTGTTTTCAGCCAAGATCCATTTGATATCAGCAATGATATCCCTTGTGTCATGTCCTTTTCTGAATACAGCTTGAATTTTCTGGTAACTCTGTATACTGCTGCAATCATTGAGAGCCATCTTTAACAAAATTGCACGTGTATATGATATTAAAGATATTGTTCGACAATTTCCACCTTCATTCAGGTCATCTTTTTTTGGAATGAGTACCAATATGGATCTTTTCCTGTTGATTGCCCAGGTGGCTATCTTCCAGATTTCCTGATATAGATAAGTAACTCTTTATAATGATTCCTTAGCTTATTGAAACTTTTCTCTTGGTCTTCCATCAATTCCTGGAGTTTTGTTTTTTTCTCATGCCTTCAGTGCAGTTTGGATTTCTTCCTTCAATATCATTGGCTTTTGATCATATACAATCCCTTGAAATGGTTGTATGCTGACTCATTCTTTTAGGGATAGTGACTCTGTTGTATTCTTTCCATTGTGTTTTGATGCTTCCTGTCTCCTGCAATATTTTGGCCCCAGAATTTCTCAAGATTGCAAAAACTCATAGCTTGAGTATTTTCTTCAGTTCTTTCAGCTTAAAATTGCTGAGTATGTTGTTTTATTTTCTCTTTATAACTTTAAGTCTTTCTAACACCACAGGCATTTTGAAATTAAAATTTTAGTTTGCATATTAAATCACATGAATTGAGACCATTTTCTTTCTTGCACTTGTGTAAAATGATATTTTAGGTTATAAATGTTGTAACATTCTATGGGATTTTTATTAAAGGATGGATATATTACCTACAATTATTTTAAAGGTATATTTACTTCTACTACTACTACTACTACTACTACTACTACTACTACTACTATTTCTCAGAATGTAGGTGTTAAAATGTTTACTTTTCAATAAAAATATGTTCTTTTTACTCATCATTATGTTCTTTAACATATTTGAAATGAAAGGAACATCTGGACATAAAATTATATAAATGAGACTATAAAATTATAAAAAACCTTTGAGAAAGGACTATGTAAATTTAAGATCTACCAAATATTTTGCTTTGAGAAAAATCCTCTGAATCCATAAAACTAAAACAAAAATAGCCACAACAGCAACAACAAAAGAACAGAAATGCTTATTCAGTTAAAATTATATATCGGACTGTCAGCTATTCTTGATCGCTTACTTCTCACCCTTTGTATCTTCCATCCACAAACTGTATTGATTTGGTGGTAAGCCGCTCTACTCATTTGTCCAGCATATCTTTATTGCTGAGGAATGTATCCACATTGGAGTCTGGGGCAAAAAAAGGTCAATGACAAATACAGAAATACTTCATGTGCTAGACCAGTGTGCAGCTATTGTACACTGTAAAATAAACAGGAATCCCACTGCTGTCCAGTATATTTCAACTCATCGGACTGTATCAGATAGTTCTACCGCTCCTTAGTTTCTGAGGATGTAACTCTTCAAGGAAGCAGACTGCCTCGTCTTTCTCTTGTGGAGCAGCTAGTGGACTCAGGTCACTGACCTTTTGACTAGCTGTCTGACACAGAATGTACTGGGCCACCAGGGTCCCTTCATTCACAGTGAAGGGTTAATAATACCACAATATGTTGGATGTTTATTAAAACCAATCCCCAAAGAAAATGGTTTGAAAATGATGATGGCAACAAATGTACAAATGTGCTTGACACACTGCATGAATGTATGGATGTGATAAGAGTTGTATGAGCTTCCAATAAAATGATTTAAAACAAACAAAAAAATAATCCCCATTTCTGGACTTGATTGCTGATATGCACACAAGTCAATCTCAACCCATCTTAAATTATTTCCTTATGTAGATGTTGGGATTGGCTAATATAACAGGAGGATATAAATGATTTAAGAAAAAATCCCATTACACAAAATTTAAAAAAAATCATCTTCATCTGTTTGTGCATGCATGCAAATGAAATTTTAGTTGTCAGTATAAAATCGATAGTTTTTAAAAAGCCAAAGACTTAAAATTAAATCTATTCCACCCTTTTTCTTTTTAGAAGAGATATGAAAAGATGTGTCCAGGTAATTTCTGACTACATGACGTAAAAATGACTTAAAGACTTGGCTTTTGACAAATAAATCATTCTACTCCATTATTGGCCACTGGCTATTTTATGAGCTTAGACTAAGTCACAAATACTCTAACAACATAAAACCCTAATTAAGTAGAAGATGTTAATGGGAGAATAGTCTCCTATATTCCACAGGTAATGAAACACCCTTTCAGGTAACATTATTATGGTGTTTGCATTTCCCCCACTAATATATAATTATCCTGAATGAATTAATTGAGATTCAAGAGTAATAAGTGTAAAAGTATTTGACACACAAACACAGCTAACAAGTGTGAAATATTTTCATTATTCATCATCCATCAGATTTATGTTTCTTTCCACGTCCAATATGATTGTAGGCTCAAATGGCAACAGCCATTAAACTGGTGAAGAGACTGGCACTTAAACAGTTGTGTGATAATAAAATTTTTCAGATTTATCAGGTTTAGACATATTTATGGAGAATGTTAAATATTATTGTCATTTTTTAAAATCTGCAAATGTACAAAGATTCCTTATCAGAATGGAACAATAAATGACTGTAGCATATTGAGTACTTCTGTCAAGGGAATTAGGTTGGCTTTATAGAATCAACTGTGTCCCTCCAACATGTGAGTGTGTTGAAATCTTAACAACTATATCTAAGAATGTTGGAAATAGAATTTTATTTGCTACCAGTACTGATGCAGGTACACAGAAGGAAAGACCAAGACTATGTGAGGATCATGCAAAGAAACCAAAGAATAACTGGAACTGCCTATAAGAAAAACAAGCCAGTTCTCCGGTCTCTTGCTCTGTGATGGTCAGACCAGGGTGCAGCTGTGTTACCCATTTCCCTGCTTTTCCCGGCAAGGCTGACTTCCTGCAAGACATCCCTGAGGAGAAGCCACATGAACCTACCCCGATGCAGTCCTGGGTGCTGGAGCAGGCGTGTGGAGACCCCCACCAGCGCTGAGATGCTTACCCTTGCACTGATTCAGCTTTCCCCCTGCAGTCGGCATCATTGTGTCTGTTTTGTGAGATGGAGGAGGACTTTGTGGATTGGTGTCAGACATATGGGCTTATGTTGGACTTGTGGGCTTGGGCAGCACTGGGTAGGGATGTTTTCTTGATGTGCACTTAACCTTTATATAACACTCTCTTATTCATGAAAAAAAAAAAAAGAAAAGAGAAACAATCCAGGCTCTGAATTAAAGTATAACTTCTAGAACTTTGAGAAAATACATTTCTATTCTTTAGCATCACCTACATGTAATGTTTCTGTAAAATATCATTATAAAATCATAATTGGGCAAGAACATACTGGTGCCAGTTCTAGAGGAGTGGACTTTGCCTCAAGGAAGATTATTGTGAATGTTCTTGTTGGACTAAAGGCCATTATTCTGTCTCATAACTCATTGCCCTTTGTAAACCTACCATAACTGATAAATTTTATAGAAATTATCTAGCCTATTCATCCTATAAGGTTGCTATGAGTCAGAATTGACTCAATGGCAGTTAATAATATGGATTATTCTTCACCATTAAGAAAATGAAAATCCTAACAACTGAATTAATGAGCAACATCAGGATACATGGAGAAAATATCAAATATATCACAGAGTTCATAATACATGGATCCACAGACAATGCTCACGAAAGCAGCAGCGCTAACTTGGGCAAAGGGGAAGATAACGGTCTACAAGTGGGAAAAGGGGAAAGGGGGGAGGGAAAAACGAACTTCGGAGGTTTGATAGTTTAAGTTGTTGAATATATAGATCGATGATCTGAACTAAAACCTCTATCTAATTCAAAACAAAGTTTTTTTAAAAATTTAAAAATGCATTGCATTGAGCAACTATGCTGCAGAAGACCTCTCTAACGTGTGACAACAAAGATGTCACTTTGAGGACTAAGGTGAACCCTGACCTAAATCATGCTGTCTTCCATTGCCTCATATGCACAGGAAAGCTGGTCAATGAAGAAGGAAGATCCGAGAAGAATTAGCAGTGCTGGTGAAGAATATCCAATACACCACAGACTCCCAGCAGATCAGATAAATCTGTCTTGGAAGAAGTACAGCGAGAAAGGATGATGATGCAACTTCATCTCACATACTTGGGGCACGAGGGACCAGTCCCTTCAAAGCACATCATGCCTGTAAAAGTAGCGGGTCATAAAAAACGGGGAAAACCCCCAACAAGATAGACTAACACAGCTGGTTGCAGCAATGGACTTAAGCAAAGCAATGATTGTGAGAATGCGAAGGGCAAGGTTATATTTCATTGTGCTATAGACAGGGTTGTTATGAATCAGTGCTCACTCAGCGGCACTTAACAAAAATAAACACTATTTTTATGTGTCTAGTACCCAGGGAAAAAAGTCCAACATGTAAGCAGTCAATAAATAATTATTTAACTGCCTAGAGGAGTAATTTTATATATAGTTTCTATTAAACAGAGTGTTATTTAAAGATCTGTACATGTTAAAAATAAACATTTTGGAGTCTATAATGTAGAAACAGTTTAAACTATCCCCCCCAATTTTTCATCATTGTATAATTTAATTTTAAAATGACACATTGCAGTGCTTGACAATCTTTCTGTAAAATGCAAAATAGTAAATATTTTCCGATTTACTGATCTGTCAGAAGTCTTCAGCTCTGCTGTTATAGTACAAAACAACCACAGAAAATATGTAAATAAATTAGTGTGGCTGTGTGCCAATACCACTATATTTAGGGTATGGCAATGGTGTGGAGGCCACATCTGATCCCCACTGAATACAGACGGGAGAATGAGAGTCCATTTTCACATCTGCCCAAGGCCGATTGCCGCAAGGCAGAAGTCAGACAGGCCCCTGTCCCCATCTTTCTTTACCTGTTCTGACACCAACTATTCCTGCTCCTACACTCTGAATTTCTGTTGGGTTCTAAAATTCACATCACACAGAACTCACAGACAAAATTCACAATTATGGGACCCATGTAGAAAGTTAACAGTTTATTGCAAGTCAATGTCAGAAAGCATTAAGGATCCAGTCTTTTGTCCACAGCAGTACCTCTTGTTAGCTAACAGCCGCATCTCTCTCGGGTGTTGTGCCTCTCCGGTTCGCTGGTCTGTGGTCTTCATGGGCAAGGAAGCCTGTCTGCTGCTCTGCTTCACGGTTTCTTAGTCCCACCTCTGCTCGTCTGCTCTGTCTCATAGCCGCTTTGGATCTTTCTCTTGCCTTACTCTAGAATGGCCTCAGTAGCCTCTGCCTCTTCAAATGTACTCCCCTGGTGGTTCTTCATTTTTATGGCCCTGGGAAGTATTTTTCTCTGCTTCTGAGATAGCCCTCATTTAACCAGGGCAATGGCAACTCAATCTGACCCAGTCTCTCTATCAGTAGTTACGCAAGCCCTAATTGCATCATCCTACCCAATCGTTCGATGGGAGGTACAGAGGCATGGAGAGAAGAGTCATATTGAGAAATTTTACTTCACTGTATATTACATTGTAATTTGAATTTCATGTAACAAAAATATTTTTTGTCTTATTTCCAACCCTTTGAAATTGCAAAAATAATTTTCCATTGGCCATAGAAAACCAATCACGTGATATCGCCCATATCATACTGAATTCTGTTTTGCCACCACCGACAGCTAATCACTAAAATAATGGTTCATCCAGCTGTAAGATCCTTCACAGTGGTTTTGTATCCCTTGTACTTAACACAGCATCCAGAACATAATAGGTAATCCATAAGTATTAGTGAAATAAATTAGTGAATGAATATTGGACTCTGTTGACTGTGTGCAAATAGAATTTGAGAAGCTAAGATTAGAAGCAATAGGTCCTTGTAAGAATCCACATGACACAAAACGATGATCTAAATTAGTAACAAGAGAAGGACGAATCAAAATCCAGACATATTTAGGAAGTTTGTATTAGCAGTCCTTGACACATGACTGAGGAGAAATCCAGGCTAACGTGTAACTCTGGGTTCTTTGAAAAGTGTGATTACAAAAAAAGTGTAAATCTAGGAGGAGAAGCAGTTTAAGGAAATGATGGGTTTCTATTTAGATTGACTGAATTTTTTTGTGCTTGAATTTTCTAGCAGGGGTTTGGACTTGAACTTCAGTGGAGAAGATGAACTCCACTGCGAATTTGCTCATCATCAGATATTAATGATGATATAAATTATTTTTTGTTCATATGCAAATGGTTGTTAAAACTTTAAGAAGTGGATACATTTCACCATTCAGGAAAGATATGTCAGTTAAGTCTTAGGGAACATGGACATTTAAAGTTAGGAGAAAATGAATTTGTAGATAAGAGAGAGGAAGCAGCCCAAGATGTGGGAGAACAACCAGGTAAATGGAGCTTTTAGACAGTAAGGGAGTAGATATCAATTCCCATAAAGAAATATGATAGGATTTGGCAATGAGGAAATTATTGACATTTTAGCAAACCCACTGGGGAAAGATGTTAAAATTGTAGTAGATTGATTGATTCATTGACGGTGTGTTATGGAAACTGCACTTTAGAAAGATTTTGGTGCAAGAGGGAGGATTAGACTAAAGGTAAAGCAGAGTGCTTTGGCTAAGCTTACTAGATGAAGACATGAGTAAGAAGAGAGGGATGAAGATGCATTGAAGATGCAAGGGAGTGTTAGATAGGAGATGACTTTTGGAAAATATCGTGGAGTTAGCAAGAGGAGCAAGAGTCAAGGGCACAAGTTGGGCTTCAGTAGAGGAGGCCTTTACTCTAAGACTGAAAGAAAAGGATCCAGGAATAAATGTGTTAATAGAAAGAAGCCAGTGAACAGCCTGAGGCAAGTTGAAGGAAGTCTACCCCACTCTGCAAGCTAGCTTCCTATTCAAAGGCACTCAGCTTTCCTCAGGCATTCCTTGGCCGGGAAGTCCACTGCTCTGTCTCATGGTCTTGGCGCTGTGGCCTCAGATGCTGCTGTTGCCGTTTCTCTATAGGGCTTTTGGGCGTACTCTGCTTCTGGCTCTTTTTTCTTGCTGGTCCTGAATTGCACTCTACCTGTCTCACTTTACAACCACCAGAATGGCAATCACCTTAGATTCATCCTCCTATACATCCTATTTGTATGCTTCCACCTGGGGATTACAAAGACAATGGATAGAAGGAACAATTTCACTAACCACAGGTCGTGTCCAAAAGGAAGAGACCAGTAAAAGTCAATGTCACTGGAGACCTCTGTGAGTCCAGATGCGTAGAGAAGACCTGGGGGAAGGTTGAAATGACTAGTGAGTAAGGTCAGAGAGTTTAAGACTGTTACAGGATTGGTTCTGGTAGATAAATAGGAATATGTAGCTAAGTAGGTGTGGAAAGAGATGGTCGCTGATGAACTAGATAATGGAGAGTGAGTTAGGGGTAAGTTAAGGAAAGGTTGACTTGGAAGTAGGTTGGTGGAGTGGGGTATACAGCACAACAGAGTTTCAAAGGAAAATGTGTTCAAATATGCACCCCTAAGGATACCTAAGGATATCATATTTTGTAACATAGGTCAGTGAAAATGAAGGAAACCTTCAATAACAACACAAACGCAACAATGGACTCAAGGGTACCAATGATCATGAACATGAGACCCGACAAGGCAGTGTTTTTGTTGTATTATGTTCAGGTTGAGAACATCTAGGTTTTTTTCAGACTCTCATAAGAGCCAGGGTGACTTAGAGCCACCACATCCTAGGTCTACATTTCAGGGGAAGGATTCTGTGTTAGTCTGGGTACATTAGCAAAACAAATCCACAGAAACTCATATGTATACGAGAGAGTTTAATATAAAAGGGTAAGTGCACATCAAGAAAACATCCCAACTCAGTGCTGCCCAAGCCCACAAGTCCAACATTAGCCCATTAACCCATATGTCCAACACTAATACACAAAGTCCTCCTCCATCTCACAAAACAGATGCAATGATGCCGACTGCAGAGGGAAAGCCATGTCAGTGAATGTGTAAGCATCTTAGCACTGGCAGGAGTCTCCACACGGCTGCTCCAGCACTCAGGGCTGCATCGGGGTAGGTCCATGTGGCTTCTCCTCAGGGATGTCTTGCAGGAAGTGAGTCTTGCAAGGAAAAGCAGGGAACTGGGTAAAGGAGCTGCACCCTGGTATGACCATCAGAAAGCAAGAGACCCGAGAACTAGAAAGGTGAGGCTCACTGAGCCATTTAGCTCTCTGCCCTTCAATTAACCCCACGTGTGTTTATCGGCCAAGGTGGCACAATAAACTTTAACTATCTCAGCTTCTGTCTACCGTTAACTACAATCAGACAGCTTCCTGTTGTGTGTGAGCTGCTGAAAGTCCTCTCTCACTGCTAAAACGTTCTGTATGTTTCTTTTGTACCAAGAGCAAACTTCCCTTATGTACAATTCAGAGTTCTAAGTCTAACAATTTGTCTTCCCTTTCAAGTAGATTAGAAATGTCCTTCTGCCTTTTTTTGCCATAATCATGAGTAAGAAGTCACCATTCTCATTAATTTATTGTTCAAAGTATGAACAGTGAACTAGTTAGTAAAAGGAAGAACAAATAAGTGTAATAAAATTGGAATGTTTCCTCCCCGCTCCCACTATCATGACACGAATTCTACCTTGCAAGTCTGGCTAGACCAGAGGATGTACACTGGTACAGATAGGAACTGGAAATACAGGGAATCCAGGGCGGATGAGCCCTACAGGACCAGCGGTGTGAGTGGCGAAACAGGGAGGGTAAAGGGGGAGTGGGTAGGAAAGAGGGAACCGATTACAAGGAACTATATGTGACCTCCTCCCTGGGGGGACGGACAACATAAAAGTGGGTGAAGGGAGACGTTGGACAGGGCAAGATATACAAAATAATGATTTATAAATTATCAAGGGCTCACGAGGAAGGGGGGAGCGGAGAGAGAGGGGGAAAATGAAGACCTAATGCCGGGGGCTTAAGTGGAGAACAAATGTTTTGAGAATGATGAGGGCAATGAATGTACAAATGCGCTTTACACAATTGATATATGTATGGATTGTGATAAGAGTTGTATGAGCCCCTAATAAAATGATTAGAAAAAAAATTGGGCTGAAACATCACTTGGAGAACAGAAGACAGGCAGCAACACAAGAAAGGGAGCACGACCTGTGAATTGTGTATAAAGAGGAAGCAGGAGAAATGGATGGGACTTATGGCTATTTCCACTGGTAAATTATTATCTTTTGAAAAATATGTTTTCTTTGCCATATTCCACACTGATCCCTCAGAAATTAACTATTTCTGTTCTTTGTTCTTCATGACAGTATTCTTAATTTAAAAACAAATAACAGTTTGTTTGAAAAAGAGACCTAATTGGTCAGTGATTAAAGTATGGGGCTACTACCCAAAGGGTGTGGCTTGAACTCAACAGCACAATCTAGTGAAATGCAGCTCAGTCCGCACCATCTCCATGATTGGCTGCATGTGATTTGCAGGGTTTTCATGATCTGTCTTGAAGAAGCCCTGGCAGTGCAACAGTTAAGTACTCAGCTGCTAGCAGATGGGTCTATGGCAACCCACTCAGCTGCTCCTGCCTATCTGCTTCCATAAGGATTACAGAAGAGCAAGATGCATGGGGCAGTTCTACTGTGTTTTGTAGGGTCACAGTAGGTTAGAACACACTCATTGGCACACATCATGTCTATGTTAGGCCTTTTGTATTGCCCTTACTCTTAATCAAGTTTGGCTAGCAATAGAACTGAAGATAATTTTCCCTTAGAATTTGAAAACATGTTTTCAACCTGCTATCAATATGGCCAATAAGCAGTTTACTGCTAATTTAATTCTTGTTGCTTTAAAACTAATCCACTTTCTGGGTGAAAGGAGACATTGGACAGGGCAAGATATGACAAAATAATAATTTATAAATTATCAAGGCTCATGAGGGAGGGGGAAGAGGGGAGCGGGGAGGGAGAGGAAAAACTGAGCACCTGATGCCAGGGGCTTAAGTGGAGAGCAAATGTTTTGAGAATGATGAGGGCAATGAATGTACAAATGTGCTTTACACAATTGATGTATGTATGG
>NW_022111324.1:65982813-65996297 GCF_000313985.2 Echinops telfairi | reverse complement strand
GAGAGCAAATGTTTTGAGAATGATGAGGGCAATGAATGTACAAATGTGCTTTACACAATTGATGTATGTATGGATTGTGATAAGAGTTGTATGAGCCCTCAATAAAATGATTAAAATAATAATAATAAAATTTTTAAAAGTGAAAAAACAAAGCAAACAAACAAACCAACAAAAAAAACCCGAATCCACTTTCTGTTTACTCTAGAAGATACCAGACTCTTTCTTTGATATTAGAGCATTTGATTAGGGTGTATATTGCCTGCTGGCAATTGATGAACTGTTTCAATGTGAAATGTTTTCTTCAGCTCTTAGAATATATACATATTGTATATATGTTGGGCTTCCTGAATTCTTCATATCTTTAACTAAATTTATGTCATTTTTTACTTCATCAGCTTCAAGAACATAGGGACTATATTTTGCCCAAAGTAACATCACTAATCCATACCTAACTAATAGTAGTTACCCCAAAAATACTTAGTCAATTAATGAGTGAATAAGTTAAAATGTCCTTCTCTTTGTCTTTATGCTTTATATGCTGGAACTTTCTTTGGATTTCCATCTTTATTAAAATTAAATTTTAATTTCAATAATCAATTTTTAACTGTTAAGAGCAAGTTCATTGCTTTCTCACATGGATCCTTTCTCAAAAACAAAACAAGTCAAAAATTCTCATTCATTTTTTAATTACAGCGATGTCTCAGCATTCTCTGATGATACTAATTGAGAATATGTAAGCTTTTTCTTCTATTCTCAGAATCACGTGTTTTATAAAATATCTGTTTGTATTGTCTGATTTTCTAAAATCACAGTGATTTTTTTTTAATTAACTTTCAATACTTTTGAATGAAGTAAGGGCTTTATTAATACTGGTAGTTGAGGGTGATTTCATCTGAATATATATATATTCACATATATATATATTCAGATGAAATATATATTCAGATGATATATATATATATTCAGATGAAATATATATATATATTCTCCTCCAAATATGTTTTATTTAAGAAAGGTTTGGTTGAGTACAAAGTTGCTTAGAAGATGAATGATGATATAAATCTAAACTCTGTTGTGCATGAAATAGTACTTCTCAAACTTTAATGTGTACACATACCACCTGGGAAATATTGTTAAAATGCAGATTCTAATTCAGTAAGTCTGGGCTTAAACCTGAGATTTTGCATTTTTAGAAAATTCCCAGATGCCTATGTCACTACTCTGGCCATCACACCTTTAGTAATATGACATGAGAAATTCTTTAAAGACTCCCCCCCCCCCATTCATTTTGTTCTTATTGTAGCATGTTTGCTTAATTAACAGCAAGCAGAAAATAAACTGGGTCTTGTTTTGATCCAAACATAAATGTTTTAATGGTTGTACACAATATTTGTTAAAAAGAACCTATAAAAATACCCTTTTAGAAGCTTCTATAAGAAAGAAAATACAAAGTTTAACCCCACAACTTTCCTCTTTGCTAAAATTGCAAACTATTGCTACAATTTTAATTAGACTTTTTTGTTGTTTAAACTATAAATCCAGGAAAATCTAAAAAAATTAAAGAAACATACATATAAATGATTGCATATAAGAACATGAACATTAACGACAACAGTAAAGAAATGAATGTTAGAAATCCTATCAAATATACAAAGGTTCTAGAATCAATCCTTCAAAACACATTCCACAAACAGTATTTAAAAGCCATTATTTGTTCTTTACAGGCAGGTCTAGATTAACAAAAGCCCAAAGTGAAAACAGTAATCCCCTAAAAGGAATTGCTTTTCCGCAATACTTATTGTTTTAATCTGCAAGCAGCAATGTGGGATTTTAGAAGATGCTAGCTTTGATTATGAAACATGATTTAGACATGTCATATCACCTTTCCTGTCCCCAAAATTATCTTTGAGAGAAATAATAGAAATTAGGAATGGCTGCGGGCTAGTACTTTCTCATTTTTTCAGTCTGGTATTGCCAGGTTTACAATAAAAATAAAACAAAACCAAATTCCTAGTTGTCACTTCTGCTTAATATGGAGTAAGTGCCTGCCCTGCAAATTATTTTAAATCTCATGTCACCACAAAATCACCAATAATGGGAGCATTGTCTTTCAACTTGCCCCACAGAAATGAACTTGAATTGTAAGAGGGATGTTCTTGAAGACTTACGGAGGTTTTGCAACAAAGTCATCCACCAATTCAGTGCTCAAAGTGTCAAAATTTTGTCTCTCCATTACCACACAAAGCCTACTCTCAAACTATGTACTTGCTTCTAGTGAAGAAAACTAAGCAATATTATAGGTGTCAACACTGCTCTTTAAAATTTACAATAACTACAAAAGAACACACCCACCTCCCGCATACACACACACCAAAAAATTAGTTTGCCATCATCTGCTCAAACTCCAGTTTTTCTTTAAGTTTCTATGTTTCAAGTCTTCTGAGAAATCAGGGGGAAAAAGCAGTGAAGGCTCTATGTTTTAGTCAAATACTCAATCTTGCTTAAAAATGCTAGTTAACCCAGCTGGCCTCACCCCCACGAGAGTAAGGCTAATGAAAGAGCCATACAACACTGCAAATTGAAATAAACTCATCCACTAAAGATGCCTTGATATCCTACCAGGCCTTGAAGGTCCTCCCTGAACCTAGATGTGTCTGAGCAGTCAAGTGTTGTCCTGTGGCTACCACTCTATCTTGTATCACTCTATCCGAACAAGCTACATTTCTAGGTCAATAGTTCTACCAAATACAGACATGAAAGTTTATTTTAATAGGACAATGTTGCAAATTTTGGTCAACCAGCATCCTTTCACCAATACTTCAAACATAAAAAATGAGAAATTTTTACAAAAGTATACAGAGACTCCCCAAATTGGTAGCTGCCTGGACTCTTAAGTGGCTTCTCAACAGCTTACCATGTCAATTAAAACTGTTGCCTGGTACAGAGAAAAGTGAACAAGTGTGTTTTCAAAGCATCATTGCAACATTGTATTCTTGATAATAAGTAAAACAAAACTATGAGTAAATGAATGATACATGCCTAAAGATATCATGGTTTATATGTGCTGTTAGTGGCCACTGGATATAGGGCTAGTCCAAGACCTTGATCTAGATTGTGAGCTAGACTTAGACTGATCTTGACTGAGATTTGGATCTAGGTGGTTCTTTTTCCCGTGATTCTTTTTCATATCTTCAGCCAGACTTAAAATTGTTTGGTGTGAGATGCAGACCTACATGGTGACTTAGCCCTCATTTCATTTCTTTCTTGGGCTGGGACTTGGACTGTGGTCTTGAATTGGATTTAGATCTTGAAAATGATGGATTTCGGTGTTGGAATCTATCATTGTTGGAATGGCTTCTGGTATGTCGTGGTCTTCCAGTTGGTCTGCTGTTTCTAGAACATTATGATCTTCTGTAGTTGTCATCAAAAGACTGACTTCTTTATCCCTTTCATGGCTTCAGCTTTGAGAATGTCTTTATGTGTTATTATCTTAACAGTGAGAACTGTACACATTTCCTTCCTTGGCCTTCATCTGATTTAGTGTCTTCTGATCTCCCTGTGCTATCTGAATTTCAATTTGATGACCACAAATCCATTTTCTGTCCAAATTACATAAAACATCTTTGGCATCATGGACATCCTCAAATTGAACATAAGCAAATCCTCATGGATGTCGTGTGTAGAAATCAGGTGGAACATACACATCAACTATAGGACCATAGCGACCAAATTCTCAATGCCAATCTTTGGACCTGGTGTTGTTGTCAGTCACACTCTTCAGGAACAGAGATGTCTTGTGAGGGTGGGGGTGCAGTTAGTGGGACATGTCGGTGGGGTAAATCTCAGCCAGGGGCTCTAACAGACTCTGCAAACCATCCGCATGTCTTGTGGTGGATGAGACCTTTTTTAAAAAACAAAACATTTTATTGGCATATGAGTTAGTTAATTGTGCCAGCCTGGCCAATAATCACATGTGGTGCTGGTTGAAAGGCGGAGGGATAAATGGGTGGTGAGCCTCGTCTTTCTAGTTCTCGGGTCTCTTGTTTTGTGATGGCTGTATCAGGTGCAGCTGCCTTAGTAGTTCCCTGCTTCAGCTTGCAAGATTGATTTCCTACAAGACATCCCCAAGGAGAAGCCGCATGGATCTATCCCGATGCAGCCCTGGGTGCTGGAGCAGCCGTGTGGAGACCCTTGCCAGTGCTGAGATGCTTACACGTTCATGGACTCAGCTTTCCTCCTGCAATCAGCATCATTGCCTCTGTTTTGTAAGGTGGAGGACTTTGTGGACTGGTGTTGGGTTAATGGGTTAATGCTGGACTTGTGAGCTTGGGCAGCATTGGGTTGGGATGTTTTGGTGATGCACCTTTTCTTTACATAAAACTCTCTCTTATATATGAGTTGCTGTGGATTTGTTTCTCCGAAGTACCCAGACTAATACAGCATATAATTCACATATTATAAAATTCAATTGTTCTGTTATATTTAAAAGAGTTGTACAATCATCACCACAATCAACTGTAGAATATTTTCTCCTTTCTTGTACTCATTGTTATTAGCTGCCTTCTTATCCCTAGGGAACTTCTTATAAAAATTGCACTTGGGCATGTTGTTGGTGTGTACCACAGAGTCCAATCTGACTCACAGTGATCCCGCATGACAGAATGTGGATTTTCTACCGCTGCTTCATTGGGTTTTCTAAGCTGTATTATGATAGGATCACTATGAGTTGGAATCAACTCAATGGCAGTGAGTTTTTGTTGCTGTTGTTTGTCTAGCTTTTAATATGAATAGGAAGACTTCTGATGGCTTAAGTGTTGGGCTGCCAGCTTTAATCTCTGCAGCTCACACCCATGAGACTGTCGGCTCCTGTGAAGACTTACTATTCCAAAACCCTAAGGAACAGTTTTATTCTGTCCCATGTGGTGGCTTTCACTATAAGTCATAATCAAAACAATGACAGTGAGTTTGGTTGGGTAATTTTTAAAACAGTTTTATTGACATATAATTCAGTGGTTTAAATATCAAAGAGAGTTGTGCATTCATCACCACAATAAATTTTAGAACACTTTCTTCATTCTTGTATCCATTATATTACCTCCCAACTTTTCCTGTCATAACCCTAAGAAACTATTACTATACAGATTTAAAATTGCAGCCTTCAGTGTGGATTATGACTCTGTGTAAAGAAGATAAAAAATCCTTGCAACTGGACCAATAGGTAACATTATATTAAATGGAGAAAAGATTGAAGTCGTCAAGGATTTTGTCTTGCTTAGATCCATAAATCAATGCTCATGGAAGAAGGAGTCAAGAGATCAAAAGAAATATCGCATTAGGTAAATCTGCTGCACAGGACCCCTTAAGAATAGTGAAAAGCAAGGATGCTACTTTGAAGACTAAGGCAGACTTGAGCTAAGTCACAGTATTTTATTGCCTCGTGTGCATGTGAAGGTAGACATTGAATGAGGAAGACTGTAGAAGAATTGATGCATTTGAATTGTAGTGCTGGAGAATATTGAACGTATCATGGACTGCTAAAAGGACAAACTGATCTGTCTTGAACGAAGTAAGACCAGAGTACTCATTAGAGGCAATGATGGCAAGACTTTGCCTAACATACTTTGGGCATACTGTCAGAAGAGACTAATTCCTGGAGAAGGATATCATGTTTGGTAAAGTGGAAGGGCAGTAAAAAAGAGGAAGGCCCTCAACAATATGGGTTGACACACTGGCTGCAACAATGGTTCCAGGCATCAGAACATTGTGAGGATGGCGCAGGACCTTGCACTGTTTCACTCTGTTGTGCATAATGTTGCTATGGGTGAGAACCAACTCAATAGTATCTAACAAAAACAGTATCTTTTTACCTATTGTGAATTTCAATTAAAGAAAATAATTAAAAACTACCAGAACAATAGAATAAAGCACAGGAAAACACCTCAATCCAAAATATAATAAATAATAATAATAACTCCCCAAACTCACTGTCATTGGGCCCATTCTAACTCCTAGTGGCCCTATAGGAGAGGCTAGAACTGCTCCTCTGGGTTTGAAGACTGTAATTATTAATGGAGTAGAAAACCTCATCTTTCATTCAGAATAAAAACTGGTTCGTTAAAAATGGATAAAAGGGTAAACAAGTGGTGAGATGTTAAATTTTAGCCTAACTACCAACGGGGTACCCTCCTAAAACCGGAAAAAAGCTCTGCTGGGTAGAGCTTTCATAGTTTGCATTTGGCCCACTAGGGGAGCATCCAGCAACTTGTTCTGAGTTAGCGCACCCAGTGGTGTCGCTTGGGAAAGCTCTCTCTGGTCACAGTGAATTTTTTCATAAAAGGAGTTTCACTCAAACCTCATTTTTTGTGATGGCCAATTTAAAAGAACCACATGCTGCAGTGAAATTTTGTGCCCTGCTCAGGGGAAAATGCCACAGGAACTGCTGTGATGTTGACCAGAGCTGACAAGACAGTGCTATGGGAAAAACTCAACGGTTTAAGTGGTTTTCTCCTTTCAAAAGACGTGAAATATTAACTAATGACAAACCTTATTCTGGACATATGTGAACTTCCCGAATGGATGAAAATGTTGACTTGTATTGCATTTTGAGTTCATTCCACCAGGTCAGACTGTTAATCAAGCTTTCTATTTAAAGGTTCTGAAAAGACAGCGTACCAGTGTGTGACAAAAAAAGGCCTGATTTGTGGTGGACGAGGGACTGGTTTTGCCACAATGACAATGTACCTGCTCATGGACCCATCTCAGTACGCCAGTTTTCGGCAAAAAACAGCATGGCTCTCTTGCCCCATGCAACTTACTTACCTGACCTTGCTCCATGTGACTTCTTTTTGTTTCCACTAATGAAGAGGGACATGAAAGGACAGTGATTTGATGACATTGAAAGTATGAAGAACAAAAGGAGGGAGATGCGGTCAGCCATCCATACAGATGAGCTTGAACAATGTTTCCAAGAACGGAATTGAATATTTGACAAATGTATTAAGTATAATGGAAAGTACTTTGAAGATAGTTCGTTTTGTTAAAATTTTTATTTACATAGCTTTGGAAGGGTTTGGTTTTTTGGGGGTACCCCCTCGTATATCTGTAGTAATCCACTTCCAAGGTACTCTGTCTGTGGACAAGACTATTTATCTTCTTAGTTTGTGGACCAAGGGAATCCAATAGAGGTTTAGTCCATGTCGGGGCTCTGTACATAGAGTTTGGACATTCACTGCAAACCAGACATCCAGAATTTAAGCTATAATACAGTCTCTTCCTGTGATCCTGGATTTTTTTGCTAATAATCATTTTTGATCATACTAGCTGGTGTCCTTTGTACATGCAGACTGAGCTGACACCTCTCTTAAATAGCTGCTTGTTTTAGGACGAGACTTTAGGTCCCCAAACCAAAACCAAGCTTGCTGCCATCAAGTCAATGCTGACTCATAGCAGCCTCCTGTGGAGTTCCTAATTTAGCTGCTCTCTGGAGTAGAACGTCCAGTCTTTGTCAACTATGTGGATCGCAGCTGAAATTTTAACCACTACACCATACTGTTTTTTCCAATAGCTGGGCACCGTTTGGTTCCTTCACCACATTTTGCTGTAGCATCATCTCCTCAATGATTTTGTCATGAGGGCAGGGTCGAGTAGGGTCATGTCATAAGAACTAATTGCTCTTAGAGTAGGGATTACCCTTAAAAAACAAGCTCAAAATCCATTTGTATATTTATAGTATATACATATTATATATCTTTAAAGACAGCATTCACATTTTTGAAGAATAATATAAATAATCTCCATGGCATATTTGGTGATTTTATTTTACTGGGAGCAAAGTACCAGTTCTTTCTCCTGAGGAGCCACTGGTTGGTTTTAACCTAACCTTTGGTTATAGCCTAGTCTTTAAACTTTCTGCCACCAGGATTCCTTACCTAGATATGTAGAGCATAGAATCTACATAATTCTAATTCACTTCATTTTGGGTTGTCTGAGGGGACTTCAAACAGTTTGTATCAAATTTCTATTATTTTCCAATTCCATTTTACCGTGAATTTTATGAGGTTCCTTTATAATATGGTCCAGATGATTAGCCTTATGATGGTTGTGCTACAAGACAACAATAATGAGCAGGAGAGAGACAGCATTGCAAGTGGGTAACATGGAAATATTTGCTGCATGGATATCAAGCATGGCCAATCTTACCAACAAATCCTTGTCTTTGAAACTGGGAAACTGAATGACAGAATACGAAAAGGGGCCACGTTTCTTAGAGCACAAGCCAACAGCGTCCACATCCCTTTGGAAACTCACCATTTTGTAAAAGAATATAAGCACACTCAGTGCTAGTCTGTGGGCAAGTTAGTATAGGGTTAAGACTGAGTATGTGGGCAGCTAACAGACATGCCACTTTTGAGAATAAAAATAGTGTGTACCTTATTAAAAGCCGCCTGACAGGGTCAGCAGCCTAGTCGCAAAATACCTACCAAGAACAATTTCAATTTTAATAGGTTTTACTATGTATTTCATAAGCATGCCCATTGAAATTGAGTCATCAAAGCCTCCCAGTTCCTCCAAGACAGATTTTAGCCTGAGAGCTTGGAGTAATTATCCCACTGGATGTTAGCCTGTGTAGCTATTTCAGCCTCGTTCATCATTTCAAACAGCTACATACTCTGCCTGCTAATTTCTTCCGATGGATTAGCTGCTCTCACTTGTCTATCTTTTTTTATTTCTGGGGGGTGAAATATTGCCTTCTTCCCATGTTTTAATAAGCTGAGCAGGCATGCACCACTGCACAGCTCCTGACTCCTATTTCTTTCAGCTCAAAGAATGATCTTCTGGGGGAAGAGCAGGGTATAAATGTGAAGGTGAAAACTTGGCCACTATTACCTGCAGGCTGAAACCAGCTGCTTTTAAACGAGGGCTGGAAGCACAGAGCTGGGCTGGGCTGCATTTATCTGTGACTAGTGCATGCTAGGGTGCTCTTCCTGCACTGTGTTACTCACACCAGTTTCTTCTAGGCTCTGATCTCCACCGTCCCTCTCACTATCTTCCACTTCTGCTCTGCCTCTGCGCCGCACATTAGGAAACCACAATGCACAGAACTATTCATTGCAGGCTGTAACATCTTCTGTTCTTCATGATCATGGCCGTGCTTGAGCTTTTTAATTCACGGGTTCAATGATTTCTTTATTTTCTGACCTTCCAGAGAGAATACACAGCTTCATATCCTGGTACAGCATTCCTTTTTAGTTAAGTGGCCAAAAGAAGAGGAGGAGGAGGAGGAGGAGGAGGAGGAGGAGGAAGAAGAGGAGGGCTGGCAGCAATGAACCAAGGTGTTACTCCTGTTTTTGCCACTTAGAAGCTGCGTGACCTTGGGCAAGTGGTTCAACCTCTCTGAGCTTCCATTTTCCCTCTTAATAGGGATCGTTTGAATAGAATAGGTTTCATCTAGAGTCATAGTGAGAAATAAGAGCTCTGGTGGGGTAGTGGATTATGTGTTGGGCTGATAACGACAAGGTGGTTCAAACACATTAGGCAGTCCAAGGGAGAAAGATGAGGCATTCTACTGCCATAAAGATTTACAGCCTCAGAACCCCCTAGGGGCAGTTCTACTCTGTACTACAGGGTTCCCAATGTGTTGTGATCAACTCAATGGCAATGAATAAGTGAATGAGCAGAGATAAGTGGAATCATTGGACCTATCATATAATAGGTATCCCGCCACACAACCTCTATCTCCTTTACCCTAGTAATTTAACACATGGACTCTTTTTCTCCCTTACCCGAAAATCAATTCGATTTTAGACTTTGGCAGCTTTGCAGTGGATTAAAAATAATCATCATGAAGTCAAATGCTAAGGTGGCTTACTCACTCAGTTCACATAATCTAATATAGTGCTCACAGCTCTCCACAGTGCACCAGGATCTGAAATCCTGTCGACCAGTTCAGACGACCTCACTTAGAGCTTTCCTGTGACCCCATTGGGGCATTTAAGACTCCCTGGAAAGTCTCCTAGTTCCCTGAATTGATAAGAGGGGAAGGGACTGTACAACCCAAGGTAAGGAGGGGAGGGGGTGGATTGCTTCCTCGGATGAACACCTTTAGACAGATAACGGGAAAGATAATGGGGGCTACATTTTCTGGCTTTAGAAAAGGCCAGTTGCATGAGAGGTGACAATTTAAGGAAAAACCTTCTTTTATTCTTAGGCCCAGAACTGTAATGCATTTGCTGATAAATTAAAGATGGATACTTTTTATCCAGCTCAGGAGGATATGTGGAAGGTGGTAATTGGTAATTCTTAGGGAGAGCAGGATAGCCTTCATGACAGTCTCAAGATATTTTTTTTTGAAATTTGATATCATATGGAACTATATTAATAAGAGAACTGCTTAGGATCAGAAACCTGGAATTGGGGAAAAAAATTTTTTTCCCTCAGAAACGTAAAGTATCCATGTTCTTCATTTACACATAAATTATGTAAGTGGGTAAGATCCTCCTCATTAGAGAATGACCTTGATGTTCGGGCACATTGATATTACAGGTGATGGTTTTTGGAATTTTGCAAATTTCTGACATTAGTTATGGTTCAGTGCCAGTATCAAGACCGTTAATATTGAGTCAAATGCATTCAAATTCACAAGGCAGTAATTAAAATGATGTTTCTAAATATCTATATCCCCAATGAGATCATATATATGTGTATATATATGTGTGTGTAATATAATTTCACCTCCAATTCTTTACCCTTTGTGGCCTCTTATTTCTTTCCTACACTGTGGGCGGTGAAAGGCCTTGGGTGACAGGAGATGGGGAAAGCATGTTTGCTAGCAGTCAGTACAAGTCCCAGTTGCTGTGGAGTTGAGTCTGACTCATTTTCACAACAAGAGGACGTAATCCAAAGACCGAGCTCAAAAGATATCCTCTTTCATACAGATGCACTTTGATTATCAAATTGAGGAAAAGTCCCTCAATTAGGCTTTTGCTGTTTAGTCCTCTTTCCCTGCCCTCCCCACCCCACCACCCAGAAAAGCAATCAGTTTTATTATCTTAAGTGAAGAAATAAAACTAAATATTAGACAAAATCTCCTTTCACCTAAGTGGTAGTTTACTGATTCTATACAGGAAAGGATGGTTAGTAAATGCACACACTGTTATTATAATGAATAATCTTTTGATAACTTAAATGAGAACCAATTCATAGAATAAAGCTCTCGCATAAAACATTGGATCTGTGTCTCATTAGGTTACTGTATATGAAATGTGACTATGAAATATTGAGCTTTTTAAAGCCAATTTATCTGATCCTGTATAGCCAGATGAATTTCATCTTTCAAATGATCTCAGAGTCTAAAATATATCCCCAAACATTTCACAAACGTTTGGAACTTCATCATCATTGATCCAAGAACACATGAATTTGGAGAGGGTGCAGGTCATATGTAAGGCAGCAGTGTTAAATCAATTAGCCATATTAGCTCAAAAACATATAGATTCCAAAATAAAGCCCATGACATTTCACTGACAACCAAAATTAAATAAATAAATCAACCGTTCCCTTCAAGTTGATTCCAACTCAGGGTGACCCATGTGTGTCAGAGCAGAAATGCACCACCGGGTTTTCAAGGGCTGATCTCTCAGTAGACGACCAGGTCTTTTTTGGAAGTACTGCTGGGCACACTCAATTCTCTAACAGCTCAGCTAGGGGCTGAGCTCAACTGGTTGTGCCACCCAGGAGGGCTGACAAGTTTATTCCTGCAAATAATTGGACATTAAGAAGGAAGAGCAAATGGAATACAAATGAATGATTATGGTGGTTGTTACTCTCTAATTCAGACATTATAGTTTGTCCTTTAGTATTTTGTCATATAGGAGGAAATAGATATATTAGAGAAAAGTTTGAAAAGAAAGATAAATACAAACTTCATTCATCATCTGACAGATACAACAACTATTAGTACTTGTGAGTTTACTTCTGATGTTGTATGTAAATGTACATCTACATATAATGTTAAACATTATAAAAATGTGCATGCCATTTGATGGCTTTTATTAGGAAGGCATTCTCCTTATCATAGTCATTACTTGAAATAAATGTGGTATATTCTGTTACAGTGATATTGTACAGTTAATTTTCCCTTCACATGAAAGTTTCCAGATTTTAAACTAGAAATATGAATAATTCTGTGATGGAGTTCTTTGTGCATTATATTCCCTACACACTGAAAATAATTTCTGTAGAAAATGATTTTGAGAAGCTGTTGCCTTGCTACATGACAAAAAAATTAAAAAAGAAAATTTTACTTATTTGCCTTATGGAAAACCTTAAAAATACAAACCTGTATGAAGATGGAAATAATAAGTACGCATAAACCTATAAACTAGGAAACATATTACTGATAGCATTTACTAATACACATATACAACAGATATGATTTATAAAATTAAAAACCTTATTCTGTCTACAGGTGGAAGTTCCTGTGAAGTCAATTTCAACTCATATTGAACCCCACTTTTGTGACAGAGTAGAGCTCTGTGCTCATACTGACCCCCTCTTTTGTGTTAGAGTAGAGCTCTGTGTTAGAGTAGAGCTCTGTGCTGACCCCCACTTTTGTGTTAGAGTAGAGCTCTGTGTGTGTTAGAGTAGAGCTCTGTGCTGCCCCCCCACTTTTGTGTAGAGTAGAGCCCTGGGTATCCGACAGTTGATTTTTTTTAACCATTTTTTTAGGGGCTCATACAACTCTTATCACAATCCATACATACATCAATTGTGTAAAGCACATTTGTACATTCATTGCCCTCTTCATTCTCAAAACATCTGCTCTCCACCTAAACCCTGGCATCAGCTCCTCATTTTCCCCTCCCTCCCTCATGAATGCTTGATAATTTATCAATTATTATTCTGTCATATCTTTCCCTGTCCGATGTCTCCCTTCACCCACTTTTCTGTTGTCCGTCCCCCAAGGAGGAGGTAACATTTAGATCCTTATAATTAGTTCCCCCTTTCCAAACCACCCTCCCTCTACTCTCCCAGTAACGCCACTCACACCACTGGTCCTGAAGGGATCATCCACCATGGATTCCTTGCATTTCCAGTTCCTATCTGTACCAGTGTACATCCTCTGGTCTAGCCAAATTTGTAAGGTAGAATTGGGATCATGATAGTGGGGGAGGAGGAAGAATTTAGGAACTAGAGGAAAGTTGTATGCTTCATCATTGCTGCATCGCACCTTGACTGGCTAATCTCCTCCCTGAGACCCTTCTGTAAGGGGATGTCCAGTGACCTACAAATGGGCTTTGGGTATCCACTCCAGACTCACCCCTCCCCCTCATTCACTATGATAAGACTATTTGTTCTGATGATGCCTGATATCTGATCCCTTCGACACCCCATGAGCACTCAGGCTGGTGTGCTTCTTCCATGTGGGCTTTGTTGCTTCTGAGCTAGATAGCTGCTTGTTTACCTTCAAGCCTTTAAGACCCCAG
>NW_022111324.1:65906725-65982390 GCF_000313985.2 Echinops telfairi | reverse complement strand
TCACTTGTTGTTCCCTTGTGCCTGGGTTAGTTAACACCACTACCTTTCTGCCCATCTTCCCGTCTCCCATGTCCCCCAGGAACTGTTGGTCCTGTTGTTTTCTCCTCCAGGTTTTTCATCCAGCCTATCTTATTTAGACAGAACTGTGGAGATAATAACATGCACAAAAACAAGACAGAGCAAAACCAAGCAACAATATACAACAAAACAACAACAAACCAATGACAAAAAACAAAACACAACAAGAAAGAAAAGCTTGCAGTTAGTTCAAGGACTGCTAGTTGACCTTTAGGAGTGTTTTCCAGTCCAGTCTGTTGGGGCACCACACCCTGGCCCCAAAGTCCACATTCAGGATTCCCTGGGGACCTCGCTGCTCTGTTCCTTTGCTGTTCTGTTGCACTCCCTTAGTGTTTTGCCTCAGGGTGGCTGGATCAGTTCGGGCGCAATTCCCACATCATCTCTCCGGGGTTGTCCCCTATAGGGCTATGGGTCAGTGAGGGATGCCATGTCTTATAGTGGGGCCGGCCATGTGGTCCTCTCTGTGGACTGGCTGCTCTAATTGGTAACATCGTCCTCAAGTCTTGGTGGCCCAGGATGTGCTCCACTCTCTCCTCCTCCCCCTTCATCTGCTCCCGTGTGCTCCTATCAGAAATGTCCATAACCGGAGCTGTAGATTCAATGCTGTTGTTTGAAATAAATTCTTCTGGGGGGAGGAGCAGGTATCCACGTAGTAGTTGGGATTGGGGCCGGCTTCCCAGACCTCTCACTGGTTCCCTACTCCATGCAGGCATGTTGCATTCACATCTTGGAGCACTGGGTTGAAGTCTGGTCCCTCTTTCCCTGTGGAGATATAAACAATACCCTCCCCTTGGTTGGATTAGTGCCCTGTGTCCCCACTACCCATTTCTTTTTTATTATTTTTTTTCCTTTCCCCACTTCCTTTTTAGTTGTCTACCATATGTATCCCTGTATTTGTTCTGGTCCCTGCCATACTACCTGGTCCTCACCCCAGGAATGTTTGTATACAGTAGTTTTTTCCCTGTGCGCGTTTTGCTTTTTTTTTTTTTAAGCTTATCTCAGTGGACTCATGTTGTACTTGTCCTTTTGTGCTTGCTTACTTTGCTTAGCATGATTTCCTCCAGTTCTTACCATGCAGCGATGTGCTTCATACGTTCATCACTGTTTTTTAGCGATGCATAGCATTCCATTGTATGTATATAGCACAGCTTTTTAATCCACTCATCCGTTGATGGAAATTTGGGTTGTTTCCAACTCCTTCCGATTGTGAACTGTGCCGCAATGAACATTGGAGCACAGATGTCTGGCCTTGATTTGTTTCTTGCCTCTTCTGGGTATATGCCCAGTAGGGGGTTTGCTGGGTCATATGGTAACTCCATTTCCATCTGTTTTAGATATCGCCAGATCAATTTCTATAGTGGCTGTACATATTTACAGGTCTACCAGCAGTGAATGAGAGTTCCTGTCTCCCCACAGCCCCTCCCACACTTGTTGTTTTCTGATTTTTTGAATTGGGCTATCTTTGAGGGTATTAGGTGGTACCTCATTGTTGTTTTAATTTTCATTTCTTTTATGGCTAAAGATCGGGAACATTTTCTTATATGTTTGTTGGCCATTCGGATGTCTGGCCCTGTGAAACTTCTATTCAGGTCCTTTGCCCACCTCCTCAGTGGGCAATAAATTTTTTTGTTTTTGGAAGCTAGCAGAGTATTGTAGATTTTAGTAATAAGGACTTTGTCTGATGTGTCATTGCTAAAGATGTTTCCCAGTCCGTGGACTCTCTTATTACTCTCTTTTGATGTACACAGGCGTTTCATCTTCAGTATATTCCATTTGTCAATTTGTGTCTCCTCTGTTTGTGTCCTTCCCTATTTCTGATAGCCTATGTATTTCCTGTGCCAAAGTTCTCAAGTTAGTCCCAATTCCCTCATTGATGGCCCTAATCATTTGGGGTTTAACTTCAAGGTCTATGATCCACCTTGAGTTTATTCCTGTGCATGAAGTGAGATAAGGGTCTTGCTTCATTTCTCTGCAGGCAAATACACATTTTTTCTAGCACCATTTGTTAAAGAGGGCATCTGCTTCCCATTGGATATTTGCAGGGCCCTTATCAAAAATCAGTTGTCTGTTTGCTGATGATTTTTATTTCTGGGCTTTCAGTTCTTTTCCATTGGTCTGAGTATCTGTCATTGTACCAATACCATGCGGTTTTAACAACTGTGGCTGTATAGTATGTGCTAAAGTCAGGTAAAACAAGCCCTCCCACTGTGTCCTTCTTCTTGAGGAGTTCTCTGCTAATTATGGGCTTCTTCCTTCTCCATATGAAGTTGGTAATCAGTTTTTCCATTTCTTTGAAAAAAGATGAGGGTAATTGTATTATAATTGCATTAAATGTATATAGTACCTTTGACAGAACTGACATCTTGACTATATTGAGTCTTCCAATCCACGAGCATGGGATATTCTTCCATTTGTTGAGGTCGCTCTTAGTTTCCTGTAATTGTGTTCTGTAGCTTTCCCCATATAGATCTTTTGTTCTTTTAGTCAGGTATATCCCTAGATATTTCAATTTGTGTTTGGCTATTGTGAAGGGTACCACCTTTTTGATCTCCTCTTCTGTGGTCTTATCCGATGTGTGTAGTAGTCTAATGGACTTCTGTTTGTTGATCTTGTATCCTGCCACTCTGCCTGACTCCTCTATTACTCCCAGTACTCCCCTTGTGGAACTTTTGGGATTTTGCATATATAAAATCATATCATCTGCAAATAACAATAGTTTCACCTCTTCCTTCCTCAGACGAATACCTTTGATGCCTTTTCTTTGCCTTATGCTGTAAGCTAAAACCTTCAGCAGGATATTAAATAAGAGTGGGGACAAGACCCATCCTTACAGAAGGGTCTCCAGGAGGAGATTAGCCATGTGATTCTTATAGTTTTTCATGTCAATGTTATGAATAATACTAATGGTCTTTCGTATGTTGTACTATCCCTTTGCATCCCTGGTATGAATCCCACTTGGTCATGGTGAATTATTTGTTTTATATACTTTTGTATTCTGTTGGCTAGTATTTTGTTAAGGATTTTTGCATCGATGTTCATTAGGGAGATTGGTCTGTAGTTCTCAATTTTTGTGGTATCCTTGCCCGGTTTTGATATCAGAGTTATTCTAGCTTCATAGAAGGAGTTTGGGAGTTTGTCTTTTTCTATGTTCTGGAAGAGTTTGTTTAGGATTGGTGTTAGTTCTTCCCAAAATGCTTGGTAGAATTCTCCAGGGAAGCCATCAGGTCCAGGGGATTTTTTTGTTAGTAATATTTTGATAACTTTGTCTATTTCTTCTATTGCTATGGGTCTGTTGAGATTCTTGACATCCACTGGGCATATTCTAGGGAGGAATTGTTTGTCCAAGAATTTGTTCATGTCTTCCAAGTTGTTGAATTCATTGGAGTACAATCCTTCATAGTACTGTGTATTTATCTTTTTGATTTCATTAGGGTCTATTGTAATGTCCTCTCTTTCATCCATTAATCCTGCTATTGAAATTTATTCCCTCCTTTCTTTGATTAGGTTTGCCAGTGGTCTGCATTGATTCTGTTTATCCTTTCAAAGAACCAACTTTTAGCAGCATTAATTTTTTCCATAGTTTTCTTATTTTCCCTCTCCTGAATCTCAGCCCTGATTTTTATTATTTCATTTCTTTTGCTATTAGTAGGATTGTCTTGCTGACACTGCTCTAGTTGTTGTAAATTTTGTGCCAGCATATCAGTCATGAGTCTCTCTTCCTTTCTCAGGTGTGCATGTATTGCTATGCAACTTCCTCTGATAACTTCCTTTGCTGTATCTCATAAGTTTTGGTACCCAACAGCTGATTTTTCAGAGTTGATCACCAGGTCTTTTTTCCAAGGTATTTCTGCGTGAAGTTGAACCTCCAATGTTAGGTTAGCAGCTGAGTTTCTTAACTCTTTGCACCACCCAGAAACCAGAATTTGCCTTTCCAGCTAACATTAAATAATTATTTTCTCAAGTCATTACTTTCTAAAATTTGGCTTTTAATGGGTATACCATTATTCATGACCTAGTTTCTTATTGCTGAATGTTTACACTGGTTCCAAAAATTTGCTGTTAGAAGTACCATTTCTTTGTATGTGTCTTTGATTATTTTCATCTTGAGGATAGAGTTCCAGAATTTGGGTGAAAGGTTGTGTCTTTATAGAAATTCATAGTGCCAATTTTGGTTTCCAAGCAAGTCAAACTAGCCTTTCTAGGGCAATGTATGAAGTTCCTTGTCTCAGTGAACCCCGAATAACATTGCATAATATTATCAGATTTTAGTATCTTTAATTGTAAAAGTAAAGAATGTCAGCTCATATAGAAAGTTGTCACTTATTTTATGACTATTGAAGTTTTCTGTTTATAATACATGATTCATCAGGTGTTGAACTCCCTTCCATCCAAATTCATGTTCCTCACTGAACGTTTGAGGACAGAGCATATTTTCCCATAAGAAATAATGGAAAACCAAATAATTGGTTCTGAGGCCCCCAAATTATACTTAAAAAATCACTGTGGAGACAATTAGCCTTCTCCCAGATCACTGTCTCAGATACTCTGTTGCCATCAAGTTGTTTCTGATCTAGCTAAATCAACCGTCACTTTTCAATCCCTTCATTGCTCTGGGTTCTTTGTTTCCTGGCTAATGATGTCACACCTTTTGCTACGTTTGCTGCTTTAGTCACACCCCTCCCACCCCACGGGGCCAAAAATAAATTGATAATGTTGAGTTAGACATGTTGAATTCAGCAGCCAAATCAGACATGCAGCGATTCCAATGTCACAAAGATTTCTTTCTTTACCGTGGTTCTCACAGTTTCCCTCTTAGCTTAACTGCTGGTATCACTAACTTGGCTATGATATTTTCAACATTAAAGCACACACACACACACACACACACACACACACACACACGCACGCACACACGCAGAAGCACAAAGACGAATGCATTAACACACTAGAAAAGCACTGTGTTGTCTGAGCCAGGTTGTGCAGGTTTGTGACAGTCATATTTTCAGTTTGACTATGGAACAAAGTCACAGATACTTGAGCGGACTTTTTTTTTAAACTTTGCTGTTTGAGTAATGGAAAGTTTGAGCTTGTAGTCATTTGACACCATTAATCATTGTATATTGATGGGTAATGTTTAGTTTTCCAAGATTGTTTATCCATGTACTTTGCTAACTCGTGATTTCTTAAAGTTTGAAAATAGTTGTCATGAACAAAGGCCGTAAACGTTTTATCTTTTTGTACATTTTTAATATCCGCTTACCTTTTATTTTAACGAGTATTTGTTGTCAGATATTATTATATTTTTAATTCATTGCTCTTGTATTTACTTACATACAGTGAGACTAAATGAACATTTGTCTCTTCATTTTTTTCTTAATTCTCTATGGTTTATTTCTTTTTCAAAAATGGGATTTAACCAAGTCAATTTCCCCTCCTTTCTTCTCGGATGGATGTTGATATGAAGTCGGCACCGTTATGGAAGGGAGCGTGGAAAATGGTCTCTGCAGCCACAGTCCACAGAACATGGGGCCTTGGAGTTGGGATGTCACAGTCAGTAGATAACTACATTGTTATTATAATTCTAGAATATTCTATCACATGAAATGACAAAATGCTACTTTTGCATGTTATGCTGCTGTCAGGTGCCATTGAGCCAGTGCTGAGTCACGAGACCATATGCACAATTGAATGAAACACTACCCTGTGGGGCGCTGTCCTCACAAGTGTGGCTATGTTGCTTTGCTTCAGGATTTTCCCCTTTTACACTGCCCCATGGTGTCCTTTTCCAGGGACTGCTCTTACTCGACCACATGCCTAACCAACCTGAAGTGCTCTTAACGAGTGGGGTAATCTTATGTTAGCTTACTAGATGAATTTACTAATCTGTACATTGTTTATTCATCCTTTGTCCGGTGGTTAGATCTGAAACCATACTTGCTAAAAGCGTAAATCAGATTTCTGTTCTAAACCTTGGCAGTCTTACAATGGGACATTTTTCAATCAAAGAAAAGTTCAATTTAAATGAGATGTAAGAAATACAATAAAAAAGCAAACAGACAGAGATGTGAATAACCTTATTATCATGCAGAATGCAGTGGAAAGTGGATTATGCAGATGTGGCTATTTGAGATTTAACACTTTATCAATTTGCTCTCCTTTTTGACCCATTTTAAAGTTGTTCTAGTTTTTAATATTTTTCACTATCTTTTTGATTGAGGTTTTTCTCTATTTTATTTTACTATTATTGTTAGCTTTTGTGTTTCCTAGCTTTGATTTATTTTTCAGAACATTAAATCCAGGATGCTTGAATCTATAGAGACAGTAACTGGATTAATGGTTTCTGGGGGCTTATGGAAAGGGAGGCTAAGGGGAAATGAGCTAATAACAAGGAGTGCAAGAAAGAAGAAAATGCTCTAAAGTTGATTGTGGTGATGATGGTACAACACTTCTTGCTATGATTGAACTATTGAATTCTGTGATATGTGGATTATGTCTCAATAAAACGGATTTTAAAATGCAGAAATGGAACACCTCTGGAATTTTATAAGCTGGAGAAAAGGAAATAGAGATAAAAATGGAGATAATAATGTTTTCATAGTCACGAATTTTACCCATCCCATCCATAGACTCAACTTAGACTATTGGAGCCAACATGTTCCATCATTGTATATTTCCCTCAATTATCCGCAGGCCAGATTTCCCTCTGATGGTTGGACAGCAGACACCCTGAAGCCTATGCACTCATGTCTGGCAGAAGTCTCTCCTCTCGTTTCTCACATCGATCATATTCTGAGACGGGGTGGACAGATATCCATAAAGATTTTTATTTATTCGATTCACTTTGAGGAACCATTCAATGTTTTGGCAGGAAATTCTTTGTCAAAGGAAATATTTCACGGAAATTATTTTCTGTAAACATGTCCCAAGTCGCTAACATTTTTTTCTGGTATAGTTTGATATCCTTTGCAGTTACTCTAAGGCTCAAACCATACCGGCATGTTTAGCTCAATATTTTCTTCTTAATCTAAAGGTTTCTATAACTTTTGTGTATATCCCTGTAGTTCAACTTCTTCTACTAACCTCCTTGATTGATATTAATTATTCCCTAGAGTTGCTAGCTTGCTGGCTTATTCTAAAGGATAAAATGAAGGATCTATGAATATTCAGGTCCCTGAGTAATGCTAACAGTTTGTGTTCGAGTGCTAGTATAAAACTTGGTTGTTTAAGCCTACACAATGGTGTTGTGCAAAAAAGGCTTGACACTTTGCTTCCATAAAAATTAGAGCCATGCATTCCATGATGATCACCTTTCCTGACATGATTGCTGAAGACAAAGCGGGTGCCTAAGCAAATGCAGTGAAGAAAGCTGGTGGTGCTTGGCTATCAAAAGATATAGCATCTGGGGTCTTAAAGGCTTGAAGATAAACACTCAGCCATCTAGCTGAGAAGCATCAAAGTCCACATGGAAGAAGCACACCAGCCTGTGTGATCATGAGGTGTCGAAGGGATCAGGGATCAGGCATCAAAGAACAAAAAAATCATATCATTGTGAATGAGGGGGAGTGCGCAGTGGAAACCCAAAGTTCATCTATAGGTAACTGCATATCCCCTTACAGAAAGGTCGCTGGGAGGAGATGAGCTAGTCAGGGTGCAGTGTAGCAATGATGAAACATACAACTTTCCTCTAGTTCTTTAATGTTTCTTCCCCCACCCCCACCCCCCACTATCATGATCCCAATTCTACCTTCCAAATCCTACTAGACCAGAGGCTGTACTCAGGTACAAATAAGAGCTGGAAATACAGGAAATCCAGGACAGATACACCCCTCAGGACCAATAATGAGAGTAGTGATACCAGGAGGGGAAGGGGAAGGTGGGGGAGAAAGAGGGAACCGATCACAATGATCTACATATAACCCCCTCCCTGGGGGATGGACAACAGAAAAATGGGTGAAGAGGGTCATTGGATAGTGTAAGATGTGAAAAAATGATAATGTATAAATTATCAAGGGTTGGTGAGGGAGGGAAGAGTGGGGAGGGAGGGGAAGAAATGAGGAGCTGATACCAAGGGCTCAAGTAGAAAGAAAATATTTTGAGAATGATGACGGCAACAAAAGTACAAATGTGCTTGACACAGTGGATGGATGGATGGATTGTGATAGGAGTTGTATGAGTCCCCAATAAAATGATTTTTTAAACAATGACAGGCATGAAAATCCATGGAGTAGCTCAGGTTTGGGACACGCGGAGTCACTGTAAGTTAGAATCGACTAAGGCAACTCTCTTGGGTTTGGGTTTTGTGAACATTCACGCTGCGTTCACGTATGGCTTTTCTTAACGTCTGTGCTAGCAAAAGGATAAACAAACCTGTCTTGAAGGAAGTGCACCTAAGATGCTCTTCAGAAGCTGGGATGGTCACCTAGTTTGTACATGTTGTTAGCAAAGCGCAGACCGTGGTGCAGAACATCGTGTTTGGAAAGGAGAGGGTGAGTGAAGAAGAGAAAAGCCCTCAAGAAGAAGGCCGGACACAGTGGCTGGCCCCACGAGTTCCACCATAACGACTGTGAAGGTGACACAGAAGCAGGCCATGCTTCATTCTGGGGCACGTAGAGTCACCTGAATGGCACCTACCAACAACTAAGACATCCAGATACAAAAGTAACACTTAAATTTGCTAAAATATATCTCATCACTCAGAAAAAAAATACCCAAAACAACAACACAGGCACTTTGGCAGGGGTCGGATCCAACCCAGGGATATGGCAGCCAAGTAAAAAGGAGGAGAAAAGATAGAAATAAAACACTAAAAAATGAGAATGATGGGGGAACAGGACACTAATACACCCACGGGGAGGGTATTGTTTATGTTTCCATAGGAAAGGGAGAGGAGGACCAGAACCCACCCTGAAGCCAAGCTTTGAGGGCAACATACTGGCATGGAGCATCGAACTAACAGAGAGGGTCCAGGCACCAGGCCCAAGCCAAGCTATGTCGACACCCCCACCCCCAGAAGAGTGTAATACAGAGGACAGCACTGATATAGGCCGGGGAGTGTGGCGGGTCTGGTCAGACAAAATGGGTGTGAACTAAGGGGGAAAGAGACAGAGAGAGAGAGAGAGAGAGAGAGAGAGAGAGAACTTAATCATGGTCCACCAAGCCCCAGGGATGACATCCCTGCTCAGTGTAGCCAATGCACAGAAAGGCCCATAGGACCGGCCTCACCAGGAGGCATGTCATTCCCTCCCTGACCCAAAGACGGACAGCACTGGAGACACTGTGTGGAAAGTGTGCCCAGTCTGCCCCATGGACAGCTGGTTCAAACTAGAAGGAAGTGCAACAGGGCATCAAGGGGAGCCAAGTCCCCAAGGAATAGACTTCTGACTCAGGAGACAGGGCTTGGCACCGCATTAGACCCAATTGGAAAACACTAATAAGGGTCAACAGACAGACCTGGAACTATCTTTCAGTTTTGTTTTTTATTTTGCCCCATGTCTATCTATCTAAAATAGGAAGGACAAACAAACCCTCAGAGAAAGCAACCGAACCAGTGGTCCCAGGGGGACATGGGAGAGGAGGAGGCGGGGAAGCAGGGAGCCAACAGACTCAGGGATAAGTGTAGAACAAGAGATCTAAAACTAAGGGTGTGGAGGGAGTACAATGACTGGTGGGGTTTGATCAAGTGCAATGTATCCGAGAGGAATTACTGAGAGCTCAACGGAGGGTGAGCATCATAGGGGACAAAAGGAAGGTGAAAGTAAATAGAGGAAAGAAGTAGGAGGCAAAAGTTATTTATAGAGGTATAGCTATAGGCATGTATATATATAAATATATTAATTTATAATGAAAGGAATAGAAGCCAATGTACATATATTTATATGTTAAGTATTAAAATAGCAAATGGACTTAAGTCCTCCCTAAACACAAGAACACTCGGTTCTAATTACCTGGCAGTCTTAGACACTCACCTTCCCAACACGATCACTGAAGACAAAATTGGTGCATAAGCAAATGTGGTGAAGAAAGTGGATGGTGCCCTGCTATCAAAAGATATAGTATCTGAGGTCTTAAAGGCTTGAAGGTAAACACGCAGCCATCTAGCTCAGAAGCAGCAAAGCCCACATGGAAGAAGCACATCAATACACCACGAGATGTCGAAGGAACCAGGTATCAGGTACCAAACGATCCCAAGCAAACAATTATGTCGATGTGAAAGAGGGGGTTGGAATGGAGACCCAAAAACTCATCTGTAGACAGTTGGACATCCCCCCACAGAAAGGTTACAAGGAAGGGATGCTTCAACCAGGGTGCAGTATAACACCGATGAAACACACATCATTCCTCTTGTTCATGAATGCTTCCTTCTCCCCAACCCCCACTACCATGACCCAGTTCTACCTTAAAAATCTAGCTAGATCAGAGCACACACATTGGTAGAGATAAGAGCTCTCAACACATGGAATTCAGGACAGATAAGCCCCTCAGGAACAGAAGTGGGAGTAGCAATAACATGAGAGTAGGGGGCAGTTGGGGGTGGTTGGGTGGAGGGAGGGCTGAAGGGGGAACCCGTCACAAGGTTGGATATATAGCCCACCCGCCAGGGGGACGAATAACAGATATTTGGGTGAATGGAGACATCAGGCAGTATAAGACATGAAATAACAACAATAATATATAGTTGATCAAGGATTCATGAGGGTGGGAGGGTGGAGGAGGGTGGAGGAAAAAGAGGAGCTGATACCAGGGACTCAAGTAGAAAGAATATGTTTTGAAAATGTTGGCAGCATATGTACAAGTGAGGTTAATACAATTGAATGATGCATTGTTATAAGATTTGTAAGAATCCCCAATAAAATGATTAATAAATTTTAAATAATCATTAATATTACGTAATTGTTACAGACCACCCTAGACAAATGTAGGTTTTGAAGCATAAATAAATATGTAGCATAAATATTGATGGAAATATTTGTAAAAATTGAATCACAATAGAATGGCATTTAAAAAAATTTTAAGTACTTAATTTTATGTGGTGCACAGAAAAAGAAACAAAAGTGAAAGTGAAAATTAAGTTGAAATTCTGAGAAATATTTTCCACTTTAGGAGAAATGGAAGTTTCTAATGTTAAAAGAAAATAATTTTTGTTTGAAATGACATGTTTTACTTTCAACTTCACTGCTGTTGAATGGATTTCAACTGACAGTGTTCCTTTATGGGGTTGCTGGGCCTATAAATCTTTACAGAAGCATCCAGCCTCATCTTCATCCCATCAAGCAGCTAGTGAGTTTGAACCGCCAGACGTATGATTTGCAGCTCAATGCTTAATCCAACGAACCAGAAGGATCCCTTTGTTGTTGTTGTTGTTGTTGTTGTTGTTGTTGTTAGTGCCATCGAGTCTGTCCCAACCCTATTGATGACAGAAAGAAACAGTGCCCCGAAGTTGGTTTTGAATTTGTTTGTCAGAGAACGTCACGGAAAAGAATGGCCGCAGAAACCGGAGCAATAAAGCAGCAAGCACTTGGGTGACAAACAACTGCCCTGCATTCACACAGATGACTGCTTTCCATCCCAAGAACCCCGAGCTTCCTCTATAATCCTTCTGTTTCATGCCGGAGACTTTGTCCTGAGAGCATGAACTATGGCTAAGCATGCGCATTGCACATTGGCTTTGAGAGTGTGAGATTGTCAGGTCTTCAGGACTTTACTGTGGCCCCTATGAAAAGCCTTCAGTGTAATATGGAGTAGTTCAAATATCTTTTGTCCTGTGTTTTTTATTTTCTATTTTTATGCTGTCAAGTCAGTTATGACTGACAGTGACCCCCTGGGACAGGGGAGCTGCCCTGTCGGGCTTTCTAGGCTGGAATCTAGGTTAGTATAGTAAGTGAAAAGAACACTGAATTAGAAGTCAGATGTGTTCTTCTTACTTAAAATCTAAAACTCTATTATTAATTATAGTCAGCAGACTTATCTTTATTTCATGAACATTTAATTAATATTCTACCCAGACTCATAGCATAATGTGATCAGGATTTCAAGTTCAGCATTGCCACTGCATAATTATATCCTGATAGGAAATAGATAGATAAATAGTTGCCATGCAATTGGTACTGACTTATGGCAACCTTGTGTACAATGAAACATTGCTTGGTCCTGTGATGTCCTCACAATGGCCAGCATGTGCCAGTTCACTTTTGCGGCTACTATATCAGTGCAACTAACCTTCACTGGCCCTCTACTTCACCAAGCACGGTGCCCTCCTGATGACTTCTACACAGCCAGTGAGTCAGACAATGTTGTGTTGTGATCCATAAGATTTTAATTGGTGTGTTATTCAGGGAAAGCATATAGCTATAAATGGAGAGATTTACTTAAAGGACATGTTTCACACAACTGTGAAGATATGGTTTCTGCAACTGTGGGGGCTGGTAAGTCCCATATGCAGGGTCAGGTGACAAACTGACAATCTCCACTGGCTCTGGTCATAGAGGCTAACAACCCCGACAATATAGGTCAGGTGAGGGACCGGAAGCCTCTGCTGCTCACATAGTAGTTGGAGTTGGCAAAGTTAAAGCTTGCAGGTTAAGTAACAGACTGGAGCTTTCTGCTGGCATAATTCACAGTAAGTCGGCTCAGATGCCAAGAAGATTACTGTATTTTTAAAAGATTGAACTTTGCCAAACCTTGATTTACATCATGGATGCTGGCCACACTGCCAAGGAAATTCCTTTTCCAAGTGATTGGCTGCTCTCATCAGATCATAACATGGGAGGTGGCACATCATGTCTGGACAACCACTGAGCTTATAGTTTGGTCCAGCTGTTGACCCAATTGGGTACTTTTCAGAAGTAGATCCCCCAACATGGCCTGCTAGTTTGTCTTAGTCTGAAAGCTCTGCTAAGTCATTTCTAGCCTGGGTGACACTCAGTGTATTTGAAATAGCAATAACCAAAAAACAATATGCAAGCCACCAAAGTAAAACAATGTGACAAGTGGGTGGTATATTTATAGTTATGGATAGACTTAATATATTGAAATGTATTTCATTTGATGCGTATTTACAAAGTGCCTGATATTTACCTAGCACTGTTGAATACACATATTTATGCTAGATGTGAGTTTGATAGTATTTTTCAACAGAAAGAAAACAGAAAGCTTCACAACTTGATTAATAAGCAACATAATGACAGACAGAGAAGAGATTTAAACTGCCGAGGATTTCATTTCTCAGATCTACAATCAATGAGCATGAAAGCCCACCCATTGCTAGCAAGCCCATTGTTGACTCATTGACAGACAGACTCAGGACAGAGTAGATATGCTTCATAATGTTTCTGAGACTAAATACTTACAGAAGCAGAATGTTTTCTCTTTCTCCCACAGAGTAATTGGTGGGTACAGCACAGTGCTTAATCCACTTAATAGCCAGGGAGCCTTCAAGAAATCAAATGCTGTATTACATTGGACCGATCTACTGCAAGGCCTCTTTAAAGCGTCAAGAGGCACTTAAAAGTATTGAGTCCACTTTGACGATGAAGTTTGTCTGATCCAAGTCATAGTATTTCAATCACCTCATATGCATGAGAAAGCTGGACAGTGAATAAGGAAGACTGAACATGAATTGATACATTTGAAATATAGTGTTAGCAGAGAATATGAAATATACTGGCAGAAGTACATCCAGAATGCTCCAGATAGAGAAGGATGAGGAGATTCATCTCAAGTACGTTGGACATTATTATCAGGAGGGACCAATCACTGAAGAAGGAAATCCTGCTTGGGCGAGGCTCAGCAAAAAAGAGGAAGACCCTCAATGAGATAGACTGAAAGAGCAGCAGCAACAATGGACCCAAACAGAGAAACTATAGCGCGGGTGGTGGAGGACTGGGCATTATTTTGTTCTGGTGTACACGGGGCTGACGGGTGTGAACAAGCTCCGTGGCACCTAACCGTCACAGCACGGGAGGTCGAGGCACCGGCTAGCCGAAGCTTTGGTTTGTTTTCCACGGAGTTGCTTTCTTTGCACCGTTAGAGAAAAGAGAGCTTTAAAGGTGAAAAGAAAGGGAATCGACAAGGAGAATTGGTGACAAACTAAAAAATGTTCAGTGCACATAAAGGTGTACACTGGCGTTTTCAAAGGGTTAGACAGAGAATGGACTAAGGGACAAGATATTGAGGGCAATAGAAGAACGAAAAGCATAAGAATGTTAGATTTCAAACCTCCATTCATTGTGGTCTTTGTTCTTCAAGTTCTTTGCCAACCTTAATTAATTAGTATGCAGAGTACCTTGGGAAATAAATATTATCATCTCAAATTTAAATAAAATGGAAGAATAAAGGTTAAGTGACTTCCCTGAGGCTACAGAGGAATTAGATTTTTATATTTTACAAGGAAAATAAAAAATGAGTATTTAATAACAGCGTTAAATGAGATATTGGATGTGAAAATCCCTACTTATCACTCTGGTCACAGAGTATGTTTGCAATGAGTATATGCTGAATTTTTGAACCATGGCACTAGTTTAGGAGAAAAATGTTCAAATATATCTACTCTTTATATTAAATATGTGTGCAACCCATGAGGAGAGTTCAAAAAGTTCTTGGAGAAATTCCATTATCTTTCAATTCCATTTTCCACACGTACGTCTTGAGGCACATGTATATGTATATGCATACAATATAAATTATATACATAATATTATAAATACACAGACACACCTCCACATCTGTATGTGTGTATACATATAGTCAAGAATTTTTACATAAATTAAGCACTAAGAATAATTTTAAGAGTTTAAGTTCATGATCTTATTTATACATTTCTTTTCAAGAAGGGCTTCACCTGTTTCTCTGAGAGCAAGCAGTTGTATTTTTCAAATTTCCATGGAAAGAGATTATAGATTCTCATTGATATCTAAGGATACCCAGGGTGGTACCAAACTGTATGGTAAATTTCATGAGGCTAATATATAACTCAGTTAATCATTAATAGGCATTGTATATCTGATACCCAACTGACTGAAATTTGATCTAAATTTATTTGTGATTTTGGTGTCTGTATTAGGCTGGGTTGACTGGAGAAATGAGTCCAGTGGCACTCAGATATGTGTAAGAAAGAGCTTTATGTCAAGAAGTAATTATATAGCAAGAAAGCATCCCAGCCCAGTCCAACTCAAGTCCATAAGTCCTATAGTAGTCTATCAGTCCCTCTGCAGACTCACACAGCCACATGCGATGATGCAGAATGCAGGAAGATCAGAGGCCGGTGGGTGCAGTCATGTGGATCCAAGGTTTGTGGAATCATGGCAGGGCTTCGAAGGCTCTCAGGGTAGCCAGCAAGCAGGAAGGTGAAGGGGAGAGATAGTCACGGTGGGTCCAAGGGTCCCCGCTTATAAGAAGGTCTCACCCCAAGAACACAGCATCAATCCGTGACCTGAGTGACAGGTTTGATTCCACGCCTAGCCAGGAGTGTCCAGTTAACATAAAAATCATCTGACTAACATGGTGTCATATTAAAATATTATGCACGTCTGTTTGGGCAGGACATGGAAAACAAAGAGAGTCTAACCTTATCTTAATCTTATATTTAACTGAACTTCTTTTTAATATATTTCACAAAAATTAAGATACCTTACTTTTTTCTGGTTTCTGTTGGGGACATACAGCTGAGAACGGGGAGCACTAGATGCTGAGCAATTTCATAAAAGGCAGACACTTTGCTCTACACAATTCAATCATTTTCATCCTTACCCTTTTTTGGTTTTAATATTGTCCTACTCATCTGGATCTAAGGATGTCTGGGGTCATGCCCTGTATTAAGAATTTGACTGCTAATCAAAAGGTTGGTAGGTTGAACCTATCAATGGCTCTAAAGGAGAAAGATGAGGGAAACCCCTTGTAACATTTTAAAGTCTTGGATAATCTGTCTTATAGGAGCACTATGAGTTGGAATTGACTCCATGGGAGTGAATTTGCTTGTGTGGTTCTTCTGCATTATTTCTACTATTTCCCCCCCCCCCATAACAAACAGAGGTCATTTTCAATTATGTTGTTATATAAATAAAATAAAACTTACAATTATTTAAATTTTTTCCGTCTACCAGTAGTTCATCCTCTGTTACAAGTCCAAATAATTTTTTGCTTGAGATATTCATAAGTTTCTGCAATTAACTAAAGCATTGTGGGGCCCTGCATTTGCATGGCCAAGTGATATCAGCAGAAGGCAACAAGATCAACTAGGACGATACAGGGTTCAAATCAGGGTGTCAGGGTGCCTTGGATCCTTGTCCTCAAATCAGTCAGTTAAATGTCAAATCTACGTAGTTAGGGAGGGGAAGTTAATTCAGTGAAGCTCCTTCCCAGGCCTACTTGGAAGGGGAAACCCTGCATAGTGGGCAGGGCCACAGGTTAGGGAGAAACAGCAGAGAATTGCAAATAACATGGGCCTAGACTTCCCCAATAAATTGCTAATAGCTGCTATTTGGTGTAATCAGATCATCCAGGTTTGGAACCCAAATCTAATATTTGCTAATAGTAAAGTTGCTCTGATAGCTACTTAATTTTATGGTATTTGAATTTCTTCACATGAAAATAATTTTAAAAATTAGCATTCATCCCATAGAGTTACTGTGAAACAGGGGTGCTCAATACATTGATCGCGATCTGCTAGTTGATCGCAAATGTAGTGTGGGTAGATCACATGGCATTAAAAAAATAGATGTAAGCCTGTCATCAATCCTGTCACTTAAACGATATACAGCACAGCCAATCAGATGCAATCTTAGGTGTCAAACGCATGTGCAAACAACTGCGCTAAGTGCAACAAAACTGACGAGCTAAGTTATCACCAATTTTTAGACCTTGGTTTTTTTTCTCTTAAACGTAAGAAAGGGTATTAAAATGAGCGGGGGAGCTGGACCAAGTAAGAAGACCAAAACGTATCACTTTCATACGGAATGGGAGATTTTGACACTACAAGCCGACATTCAGCTGAAGTCCAGAGAGCATGAACAGTTCTGGAACTTACTCGCATAGGGAAAGTACCCAAACATGAGAAAATGTGCTACCTCCTTGGCTGCATTATTCAGCTCTACTTATTGATGTTAGTCAGCCTTTTCCCACATAAAGGCCATTAAGTCCAAGTACTGTTCCACCATGACTGATGATCATTTGGAAGTGTGCTTGAGGCTGGCTGTCAGCAGCTACTGCCCGGACTATGCATCCCTGGCTCATTCCATTCTGTGCAAGTCATCAGAGTAAACTCAGTAATGACAAAAAAATTTACATAGTTAATTGTGTTGTGCTGTGCAATATGGACTCATGCGGTTCTGCAAGGTAGGTACATAAACATACATTGTACATATAAAGAATTCTCAATGCATTGATGAATAATATAATAAATAAATAAAAATCTATGTTTTGCATTTTTGTACTTGGTAGATCATTTTGACTTGTTCATTTTATAAGTAGCTCACATGCTGAAAAAGTGTGAGCCCCCTGCTGTGAAAGGTAAATGAGGCACTACCTATAAAGAGCTAAGAACAGTGGCTGACACATAGCAGTATTGTGGATGATTACAATTATGATAATGTTGATGCATTTTATCCATATAAAGATGAATAATTTGAAAGAGAATTTTGGACGTTAGTGGCTAGTAAAAAAATACTAGTAAAATACTAGTGGATAGTAAAAAAATTTGAAATAATATCATAATCATAGTTATTAGGCTCCTGCAGATATAGTGATTGTGAGTATATATGTTTTTACACTAGTGAATCAGAAAATCATATGACTTACTGTGTTGAGAATAACACAATCAAGAGGAATGGCATAGTATTCATTGTCAGAAAGGATCTTGCTAAATCCATCATGAAGTAAAATGCTATCTGTGATTGGGTTATGTCTATCTGCCTTCCAGGAAATGCAATCAATACAACTATATAACTCAACTTTATGTAACAAACACAAAAGTTAGTAATGAATAAATTGAAGACTTCTACCAACAACTTCAGTTGAAAATTGATCAAACAAGATGCATTGATAGTTATTGGTGATCGGAACACAAAAGTTGGAAACAAAGAAAAAGGAACAGTAATTGAAAAATATGGACTTGGTGATTAAAAAGTAAAGCTGGAGATCGCAAGATAGAATGTTGAAAAACTAATGACTTGTGCGTAGTAAATATCTTTTTTCCACAACAAAAGGTAACTATACACATGGACTTCCCCAGTGGAATACACAGAAATCGAATAAACTACATCTATGGGAAGACATGATGGAGAAGCTCAATAGCAGCAGCTCAAACCAGACCAGGGGCTGACCCAGGAAAAAGCTGAAGACAATTAAAACTAACCCACAAGAGTCAAAATACAAACCTGAGTCTCTCACCCCTGAATTCTGAGGATTTCTCAAGAACAGATTTGAAGCATTGAACAGTAATGACAGAAGACCAGTTCAGCTGGTGGAGGACATCAGGCCATCATTCATAAAGAAAGCAGAAGGTCAATAAAGAGACAGGGAAGAAAGAACAGATCAAGGTGGATGTCAGAAGAGACATTCTATTAATCATAGAGTGGCTATCTTAAATGGAAGAAAGGGTGAAGTCAAGGAATTTTATAGAAAATTTCAAAGGGAAGCTCGAGAAGACACAGCCAAACATTATAACAAGAAATGTTTGGACCTAGAATTAGAAAGCCCAAAGGGAAGAACGTGCTCAATACATCTGAAACTGCAAGAACTCAAGAAAAAAATTCAAGGCTTGGATTGCAATTTTGATTGTATAGGCAAAATATTGAACGATGCAGGAAGCATCAAGAGAAGATGGAAAGAGTACACAGAGACATTATACTAAAAAGAACTAGTCGACAGCCCACTGCAGGTAGCATTTCAGGAGGTAGCATGTGAGCAAGAACCAATGGTGCTGAAGAAAGAAGTTCAAACTGCTCTGAATGCATTAGTCAAAAACAAGGCTCCAGGAATTGACAGAAAACCCACTGAAATGCTTCAGAAAGCTTACGAAGCACTGGAAGCACTCACTCGTCTATGCCAGCAAATTTGGAAGACAGTTACTTGGCCAACTGAATGGAAGAGACTATATTTGTTACCATTCCACAGAAAGGTGACCCAACAGAATGCTGAAACTATACAACGTTATCTTTGATGTCTCACTCCAACAGCTGTTGCAGCAGCACATTGACGAGGAACTGCCAGGAGTTTAGACCAGATTCAGAAGAGGATGGGGGACGAGGGTGATTGTTGATGATGTCAGATGGATATTGGCTCAAAGCAGAGAATTCCAGAAAGATGTCTAATCGTGTTTCACTGACTGTGCCAAGACGTTTGACTGTGTGTAGCATAATAAACTGTGGATAACCTTGAGAAGAATGGGAATTCTGGAACACTTCATTTTGCTTATTTGCAATTTGTACATGGAATAAGCGATAATTGTGTGAACAGAACAAGGAATATGACATGGTTTAAAATCAGGAAATGTGTGCCACGAGGGTTATACCCTTTCACCATAATTATTCAAACTATAGGTTAAGCAAATCATCAGAGAAGCTGTATTATATGAAGACGAGTATGGCATCAGGACTGGAGGAACCTGTGATATGCAGATGACACAACCTTGCTTGCTTAAAGTGAGTAGGAATTGAAGTACTTGCTGGTGAGGATCAAGGATTGTAGCCTTCAGTATGAATTACAACTCAATGTAAGGAAGACCAACATCCTCACAACTGGACCAATGGGTTACCATATGATAAATGGATAAAGCATTGCAGTTGTCAAGGATTTTGTCTTACTTGGACCCACATCAATGCTCATGGAAGCAGCAGTCAAGAGATCAAAAGATGTATTGCATTAGGTAAATCTGCTGCACAAGACCTCTTTAGAGTATTGAAGAGCATGGATGTTACTTTGAGGACTAACGTGCACCTGACCCAAGCCATGGTCTTCTCCATTGTGTGCATGTGAAGGTGGGACGGTGACTAAGGAAGACTGGATGAATAGATGCATCTGAATTGTGGTGCTGGAGAAGAATGTTGAAGACATCATGATAAAAAGACAAGCAGACCTGCATTGAAAGAAGTAAGGTCAGAATACCCTTTAGAGGCAAGGATGGAAAGACTTCGTCTTATATACTTTGCACATATTGTCAGTCTTTAGAGAAGGACATCATATTTGATAAAGTTGAGGGGCAGCAAGAAAGAGGAAGGCTCTTGATGAGATGAACTGACATAGTGACTGCATCCATGGTCTCAGGCCTCCGAACAGATGGCAAAGCACCATGCAGTGTTTTGTTCTGTTTTGCATAGGGTTGTTATTGGTTGGAGCAAACTCTATGGCACCTAACAACAACAACAACAATCAGTGAATCTACATTTGAGTGATTTCTTTCAAGATGGTTCCATTATAAAAGAGTATTATAAAAAGAGTTTTATAAAATTAAATTTTTCTTAACATATGATCAATTGTTATGTTTAGGGTCACTACGTTGATTTTGAATCACTGTGATTCTGTGTACAATGTGACAAAACGCTGACCGGTCCTGGGCTATTTTCATAATCATAGCAGATACTGTGCCAGTCTATCTCATTGTGATTTCTCTTTTTTTGGCTAATCCTTTATTTTACCAAGCATGATGTCCTTCTCCTGGACTGGGCCTTTCTTGATATCATGGCCAAAATATCTGAGACAGCATCTTATTATCTTCATTTCTAAGGAGCATTTTGGCCGCCCTTCTTCCAAAACAGATTAATTTATTCTTCTGGGGATCCATGATATGCTTAGTGTTCTTGCTGACACCATACTTCAAAGGCATCAACATGTTTTCAGTCTTTTTTATTCATTGTCCAACTTTCATATGCATATGGAGCAATTGAAAATAATATCATGGCTTGGGTTTCACCTTCTAGCGATTGCAGCACACTTGTAATATGTCGGTTGATTTCTTGGTTGATTCTTCCATAGGTATTATGGATCCAAGTAAAATTAAATCCTCGATAACTTCAATATTTTGGCCCAGTTTTGAGAAATTTTGTTTTCTTTATGTTGCGTTGTAATCCACATTGACAGCTATAGTCTTTGATCGTCAGTAGGCAGTACTTCTAGTACTCTTGGCTTTCAGCAAGCAAGGTGTGCCCTCTATAGATTACAGGTTGTTAATGAGCCTCTTTCCAAGCCGCATGCCACATTCTTCTTCATCTCGCTCAGCTTCTTGGATTACTTGCTCAGCCTCCAGACTGAATATGAATTGTGAAAAGAGCAACCCTGATGCACACCTTTCTTGATTTTAAACCATGTAGTATTCCCTTGTTTTGTTTGAATGATTGACTCGGTCTATGTATAGTTTCTATGGGAGCATAATTACACAATATACAAGTCATCACAGGATGACAAACTGACAGGTAAGTATGGGGAATATAATTAAGTGTCCTGGAATTCCCATACTTCTCAATGTTAACCATAATTTGTTATGCTATTCAAAGTTAAGTACCATTGCATAGTCAAGAAGACACAGGTAAACATCTTTCTGGTACCTTTTGCTTCCATCCAAGCTCCATCTAATGTCAGCAATCCTTCATTCCATGTTGTCTTGTGAATCTGGTTTGAATTTCTGGCAATTCCCTATAGATGTACTACTACAGTTAAAAAATATGCATCTTCAGCAAAATGTTACTTACATGGATGTAAATGATATATATTTTTAATTTCCACATTTTATTGACTCATTTTTCTTTGGAAAAAGCACAAATAGGGATCTCTTCTAGTCAGTTGACCAAGTAGGTGCAGTGTTTGCATATATCCATTGAAACAGTTCAATAGATATTCTGTCAATTCTGAAAGCCTTGTTCCAATTCCAATTTTCCAAGCCTTCAGTGAAGTTTGAACTCCCTGCAATATCTTCAGTTTGTTTTTTGGTTTTGGTCATAGTTAACTCTAGAAATGTTTGAACATACCCCATTTGTGTGTGTGTGTGTGTGTGTGTGTGTGTGTGTGTGTGTGCAGTGACTCAGTATATTCTTTCCATCTTCCTTTGATGCCTCTTGTGTTGTTTGATATTTTGCCCATTGGATCCTCAAAGGTTGGTTTTCTTTCTTCAATTGTTCGAGCTTGAGGAATGCGAACTATGTTCTTTACTTTTGTTTTTCGTTTACCAGGATCTTGCACATTTCACTGGGACACTTTACTTTTCCTTCCCAAGCCTTTTGGAATATTCTGTTCAACTCTTTCACTTCATCCTTTCTTCCATTCAATTTAGTACTCTATGTTCCAGAGCAAGTTTGAGTCTCTTGTGATATTTATTTTGGTCTTTCCTTTCTTTTTTGTTTTGTTTTTTTAATGACCTTTTCAGTTTCTTTATATATGACATGTTTGCTATCAGCCCAAAGCTTGTCTAGCCTTGTCATGAATGCTCGGTGTTTCAAATCTGTTCTTGAGATCATTTAACTTCAGATGGAATATATTCAAACAATATATCTTTTTTCATAAATTTGGTTTTATTTTCCTCAGCTTTAATCTGGACTTGCATATGAGCACTTGACGATATATTTCACAATTGCCCCCGGCCTTATTCTGACTGATAATGCTGTGTTTCTACATTGTTTCTTTCCACTGATGTAACCAATTTGATTCCAGTGCATTTCATTTGGTGATGTCATAAGTATAATTCCCATGTATGTTAATGAATAGAGGTATCTTCAATGAAAGTTGATGGCCTTGTAAAATTCTATTGTACAGTCTCTGGGCATCTTTCCATCACCAAGGCCATACTTTCCAACTAATAATTCTTTGGTTCCAACTTTCACATTCAAATCATCATTAATTGTGGCTACATTTTTATTAAAATGAGATATATTTCAGATCACATAAATTGGTAGTAGTGATCAATAGCATTATAAACTTGTCAAATAATAGCATGAAATCATCAGGTTTGGTTTTTTTCCTTTCCCTTACCACAAACTCTACTGAAAGCCTCATGATAAACAAATTGAGCATTTCTAGTCAAATTTAAAATAATGTTTTTAGCATAACATTGTTGAAATTAGCCGTTTAAATTGGGTAATGAAATCAAATAGTAAAGGCTTTCACCCTTGAGGCAAAATCAGGCAAATTTTGCATCTTAGACAATAATTATATAAAACTTACCATAGTGATAGGTTTTATATCATTGGGGGTAAATCCAGAATAAAAGTCAAATCGATCATTATCAAAACTCCCTTCTTAAAATAAATGAATGGCTAGCACCTTTCACCATCGGTTGTCACTGAGACCATTTCAACGCATGGGTGTCAGACTAAATCTGTGGTTCACAGCGTTTTCAATTGCCGAGTTTTCAGACGTAAATAATCAGGTCTTTCCTGGGGAGACTTCTGGCTATACCTGCATCACCAAAACTTTTGGTTAGTAGCTGAGCATTTAACTATTTGTAGTACCTAGGGTCCATGTGGATGCTACCTGATAATTTAGTCCATGACTGAACAAAACTCATAAGCAGGCTGTGAAACAGCTCTTGGATTATGTAAGACATAGACAAGCCATGCACTTTCAACTGAGTGTCTCGAACTCTCACCCTGTCTGATTACACTGAGAGTGTCATGCTAGAGAGGTCACAGATGCTGCTCTGAAGGGCAGCCAGTGATGCTCATTGTTCCAGCAGCCCCACCAAAGAGGGAGACCTGAGGCATGTGAACAAAGCAGCCGTGGAACATCCAGGAGAGCCCATCCACGGGCTGAGTTCAAGAGTGCATTCTGTGAGTACCATGAGGAGCAGAAAGATCACCCAACTAAGGGCAATTTGGACTCTTGGCCTATGGAGAAAGTTATTTTTCTCATTTACCGGTGAAGCACATACTAGCGATTTTTATTTTACTTACTGATTATTTTATGAAGGAGATGTAATCAGCTGCTTCCTATGTATATCACATAATATCAGTACCTTTCACCACCACCATCAAAGGTGTCTGGGTCCCTTTCAATTATTTCCTACGGCCCTTCTAGGCATAAATACCTTTGCAATGTAAATTACAACCTCTACATCAGTGATAATAATCCCAGGGAGGTTTTTGTTATGCTAATGGACAGGATAAAGGTGAGGTATATTTTGTGTCTCCTCAATATAGGGTGAGATTCAAGTCACCCCCTTTTTCCCTTGAGATCATAGGGTGCAGAAGACAAGCCCACACTCCCATGAGCACCATTGTTTTGTCTTCTCCCTTTCTGATTGAGTATGCACAGAAGCAGGGGCACACACCTTGACCTTTGGATCTTCTCAACTCAGAGCTGGCTTGCCTTTTCAATTCTTAGGACTCTAGTTGTGATCTATCACCTATTCTGATTTCAGCAGCTCCCTACACCTTTGTGAATAAGAGGAGCCTTCAGATGGATGTCTGAATGTTGTCTTGGAAATTTAACAGCACCGACAACCACAGAAGTCATTTTCTTAATGCTTTGTGATTTCTGTGAGACTTTGCCGTGAACTACAGAACCAGGGATGTGAGAGAATACACTAGGGGAAGGCATGGTGGTTGATGTAAGGGATAATAGAATTGGTACAGCATTTTGGAAAAGTTGGACATCTGGAACATCTTTAATCTCTACCTCCTTGGGACTCTTCTTGAATTAATATTTCTCTGAGAAATTATTTTCACAGTGAGCCATAGTGTTTAGTAGACAGGGAAAGATGACCCCAGAACTGTATTGTTTCTGTGATGAATGACATATCACAAACTCTACCCTAATCAATGCCATTTTATTTTATCTTATCATATGGAGTCCACAGGTCAGGAAGTCTCAGTTGGGCGATCCTTCTGCTCCTTATGGCATTGACAGCGGTCATTTGGCGGATCTCAGCTCTCCTGTAGGTTCCACTGCTGCTTTCTGCACATACTTTGCATCTCTAGTCATGGGAGAAGTGCTGGGATGCTGAGCACAACTGGCACTGTCATCTGGAGCACCTCAGGTAAACAGACAAAGTAGATGGGGTCCCCATCTAAGAATGAGACTCCCGGAAGAATCAGAAGAAGATGATCCAAATTCAATGAGAAGGCAATTTAACTCAATGATTTAACCATCTGAACAAAAGATTCTGTCTAAAATTTGTATATTTTGCAATATATATATACATGAATTGGTTAAATATATGTCATATATAGTCAATATATATGAACAATAATATGTTCAAAATAATTACTTGGGTTTATTTTTGACAAAACTTCAGCCTTTTCCATAATATGAACAGTGTAGTCTATCACTGTATTTTCTGGAGTACACTTGACTACAAGGTCAAGTTACTAAACTCTCAGTAGGTGACCCTAGAAGATTCACTTATATGTTTATTTGAGCAATGTGTCAGATGTGTTTTTTACAATGGGAAGAATTTGTGAAACAAGAGGAAGAGAAGTAATAGAAGCCTTTACTTCCTTGTGGGGACCTCTGTTTCCTTTTTGAAGACCAATCTAATTTTCATCCTTCCTTATTGCTATTTCTCCCACTTGCCTTGATCAATAGGGATCTCAGGCAAAAGGGTGAACACTCTTGTCACACTTTGGATTTCTTAAAAGACAAAGCTACATTTTCTATCTTTAACATAAGGTTATTAATATCTTAATAACCATACTGTGTTGAAGTGAAATTACTTGATATGGTTCTTCTATCCATAGTTATTTTTAACCCCTACCAAATGAGTATGAAGGAGCAAGCATATTGGGTGCTGAGGACTCTAAGGAGGGGATGGGTCAGTCCTGCCATTCTATTGGACAGAGAGAGCCATTTCAGAGGCAGGAATTGAGAAGCTCCTAGTCAGCAAGAAAGAGGAGCTAGGAATTTAGAATGTGGAGCAATATTGACCCACTGTGGGTCAGAGAATTGGGCTCCCTGGTTCACGAGTAAAGCTGAGTGCCTTCAGGCAAGGGGCAGGCTTTCAGATTGCGGGCCTCCTTGGGTATTTGTCAGTGTTAAGGGAAATTTGTCACACTTGTACAACCAGGACAGAGGCCAAGCGGCCATGTGACTGAGAGGTCAAGGACCAGAAATGCACTTGCCTGCTGGCATGGTTGAGAAGAGGCACTGTTGTGGATTCAAGAACTGTTTACTTAACATTTCTGATCCTGATTGTAACCCATATCCTTCTCTATGAAACCTTATAAACATGGGTATTGTCTGTGAGTTCTCTGTGGCATTGCAATGAATGGTCAGATCCAGTATAGTGGCAGAGCACCATGGGAGGAATGGTTGGTGTCAGAATAGGGTAAAGGAGGTTGAAGGATGCAGGCATGTCTGACCTCTCCCATGGGGGAATCAGCCTTCTATTGGTGTGGAGTTGAATTCTCTTTCTCCCTACAAAGCTGGAAGAGATCAGATGTGGTCTCCATACCATTCCCTTGAATACAGTCACAAAAGTCTGCCAATATTTAATTAATTCACTTTAGAATATGGTCTGTCAACTCTGATTTAAAATAATGAGATTACATAATAGTATAAACTTGTCTCCCTCTTGTTTGTAAAGAAAAAAATCAATAAGAATTGTGGTATTTGCTAAAAAATGTATTCCAAGGGTTAAATTAATAGCACAGTGGCTTCAAATCATAGCTTAAAATATGCCCCTTCTTAGAAAAAAAAGAAATGATGGGTCGTCACATGATTGACAACTTTTCCAAATAGAAGTGTTGCTATAATTAAGCAATAATGTATGAGTGAGTGTACATTATGACAAATTGGATGCTTGGTTGATTAGACTGAGCATATAAGCTGTCAGATTAATTATCATATTTTAATCATTTTTCTCCATTTTTTTATAACAGCATTGTCTTCAGTCTCATTTGGTGCTTATTAGATTGATATTCTAAGAGGAATTATACAGCATAAACCATGCCCTTTAACAGGAAGAACTTTAGATAAGGCCTTAGTTATGTCTATAAACATTTATAATGATCACTGTTATGTTTCTATGTTCTTATAGCTACTATTTTCATACTTTGTATAAGTATTACAATTTCTTTTTCAAGGAAAGAAGATACACTTGAGCATGCACTGCTCCATGAGATGCTCCCTATTGTTCAATAGACATAGAAAACATTTACCAAAGTCCTCTTCCAAATGAAGCTATCTCTGCTCCCTGCCACCTTCTGTCTGCTCTGCCATGTGTTAATATTGGTCCTAAGATAGACAATTTAAATAACAAAGTCAGCCACTTAAGGACAATGTTTTGAATCTGTTATTTCATTGTGCTCTCTTTGCAAATATTAAATGTACTGACCACACAAGAAGGATTTCTACCCCCCAGGAGGAGGAGGGCTTAGTTTCTATTAATAAGGAGAATAAGGGGTACTCGTGCAACCACTGAGGAAAGAATGCTAATGGGCAGGTAAGGATATTACTTACTATCCAAACTTTAAAGACATACTATAGACAGAGTATTTTGATGCTATAGATGCCGAGGTTGTGGGCATCATTACTGATATCAGATGGATCTTAGCTAACAGCAGAGAATATGACAAAGATGTTTCTTGAGGTGAGTGGGAATTCCAGGACACTTCATTGTGCTGTGTAACTTGTACCTGATCAAGAGACAGTTGAACAAATAGAACAAGGGAGTACTGCATAATTTAAAACCAGGAAAGGTGTGCATCAGAGTTGTGTTCTTTCACCAGACGTATTCAGTCTGTATGCTGAGCAATGAATCACAGAAGCTGGACACATGAAAAAGAATTTGGCATTAGGATTGGAGGAAGACTTATTAACAACCTGAGATATGCAGGTGACACAACTTTAATAGCTGAAAGTGAGGAGGACTTGAAGCACTTGCTGATGAAGGTCAAGGACGGTAGCCTTCAGTATGGATTGCAACTCAATGTAAAGAAGACCAAAGTCCTCACAACTGGACCAATAGATAACATCATGATAAATGGAGAAAAGATCAACATTTTCAAGGATTTCATCTTGCTTGGATCCACAGTCAATGCTCATGGAAGCAGCAGTCAAGTGATCAAAAACCCATTGCATTGGGTAAATCTGTTCTATAAGACCTCTTTAGAGTGGTGAAAAGCAAGGATGTTAATTGGAGGACAAAGGTGAGCCTGACCCAAGCCAAGGTATTTTCAATTACCTCATATGCATGTGACAATTAGACATTGCACAAGGAAGACTGAAGAAAATGTATTTGAACTGTGGTGCTGAAGAAAAATACTGAAAGTACCATGGACTACTAAAAAGAGAAGTCTGTCTTGGAAGATGTAAAGCCAGAGTACTTCTTAGCAGCAAGGATGGCAAAACTTTGTCTCCCCTCCTTTGGGCATGTTATCAGGAGAGACCAGTCCCTGGAGAAGGAGATCATGCGTAATAAAGTGGAGGGGCAGCAAAAGAGGGCCCTTAATGAGATTGATTGACACCGAGGCTGTAACAATGGGCTCAGAACAACTGGGAGGATGGCTCAGGACTGCTCAGTGTTTCGCCCTATTGTGTAAAGGCACCTGACAACAACCTAGATGATGTGGAAAATTAGAAAAGATTTTGTCTACTCATGTTCCGTACTCCCAAAATCAGAATGCTAGTCTGAAACTCTCAACAGATTCTTCTCGAACATGGAAAGAAATACTCACCAGCCTCTCATTGTTGTTTACTATTGATTCTGACACAGCCACCTGATAGGACAGAATAGGGTGTGGCATAGGGTATCCTGCGACATTCTCTACAAGAAGGACCTGAGTGGTGCTATGGGGTATGCGTGGGGCTGCTGATAAGCACAAGTGGCAATCCAAACCTGCGAGTCCTCCAGAGGGAGACAGGTGAGGCTCTAGGCTCCTTTAAGGTTCGCAGTCTCAGAAACCTTACCTACATTCCCTATAAGTGGGACTCTGTTTCAGGACAGTAGGTTTATTGGCAATTTCCCCAGGACTAGATCTCTAATCTTTCCTTAAGTGGAGGCGCTGGTGAGTTTGAACGCTGACTTTTCAGATAGCAGCTTAGCAATTACCCACCTTGTGTTGAATGCATAAGTTTTGAGGAGGCCTGGGAGGATGTGAGAAGGTGAGCAACAGTTTGCTAAGACCCCAACTAAGATCCCAGGAGCTTCTAGGTGGAAGGTGTGATTGAAGAAGCAGGAAAGTGCTAAATTATGTCACCCTGGTATTTCGAGCCCAGGATGGATTTTGTTGCTGTTTTATCTTGGAGGCAAGAGTTTTGAAGATGTTAAACAGGACCATTGGTTAGATTTGAGCTTTAAAAAAAACACAACAAAACCTCTAATGGTAGCATTGAGTACATAGTATATGCTAGGGAATTTCTAGGGCTTTGGGCTACAAAGAGTAATATGTTTTTGTCCTTAACAATCATTTTACTTGCTTAAATATGTAAACAGACTTGAAAGACAAAGTAATAAATGATTCCCTATATTTTATAGGGTTCAGCTTTACTGTGGACTTCTGTATCATACAATTAATCTAAAATGCAGTTAACATAAAATCACCCTCCACAGTGGCTATTTGAGTCTGACAGAACTTAGTTTTATAATCTGGAAGGTACTAGTAAACAACTGATATCTTCCTTTCTAGGAATCTGAGCTTGATGAATTTTAATGCCAAACATGCTTTACCACTTTTCCCTACTGACTCTTTGTGGTAGAAACAATGATGTTCAATTGCCTATAAAGCCCTTTAGTTCTTGTTAGACCTGGAGAAACATGGAGTAGGTCTTGATATTCAAATGGACTGAAAAGCTACAGACAACCTCCAAATCCTTGAACACAGATCAAACAGAAAAACACAAAAAGTTTACCTTTTGATAGCAAATAAAACAAGGTCTCAGTGTTATTTTAAGGGGCTTCAAAAAGTTAGTGAGAGAATTAAATGAAAAGATAGTGGAATTTTATCACCAACTTTTTGGAGCGTCCCACATATTGTCTATTTAAAAAAAAATCAAAACCAAACCTACTGCTATCAAGTTAATTCTTATTCATAGCACACCTATAAGGCAGAGTAGGGCTGCTCCCCAGGATTTCCAAGTCTGTAAACCTTTGTGGGAGAGAAAGCCTCTCTTTCTCACTCAGAGCAGGTAGTGGGTTCGAACTGCTCATTTTGTTGCTAACAAACCATCCTATAACCCACTATACAACCAGAGCTCCTCATTTGTTTAAAAGGGTACCCGAAATGCAAGACAAAGGATGCACTCTGTTAGCACAGCTTGTGCTCCACCCATATTAACCTCGGGTCCGTGGGGTCTGATGTTGCCAGCAGGAAGGCTGAGGATGCTGTTTAGGTCACATAGTCAAAATGCGTGTTGACGTGTTCTTTCTCCCTTTTCCACATGAATCTCCTCCATATAAAAACCAAAACAAAATCGGTTTGGTGCTCCTTCTACTACTCTATGGGCTTTCCCTGGAATGGTGGCACAACCAGTGCAGTAATTCTCTAGTGCTTGTGTCTAGCCATTACTGCATCTGAATCTTTTGGCCAGCTTTGAATATACTCTTAATGATTTCTGGGTCCCAGATTGAGAGAGTCTGACCCCAATGACCTGAATGGAGTCTATATATATCCTTTCAATTGAATGTTATATTAAGTTATGTAACCAAAACAATAGTTTTGTAAATTATAGTTTAGCAATGCATTAGGTAAATTTTCTGCACAAGACCTCTTTAAAGTGTTGAAAAGCAAGGATGTTACTTTGAGTAATATGGTTCACCTTTCCTAAACCATGGTATTTTCAATTGTCTCACTTGCATGTGAGAGTTGGACATTGAATAAGGATGACTGAAGAAAATGGATACATTTGAAATATGAAGTTGGTGAAGAATATTGACAGAATTATAGACTTTCAAAAGAACGAATAGATGTGTCTTGGAAGAAGTACAGCCAGATGTTCCTTAGAGGCAAGGATGGTGAGACTTTGTCTCATGTACTCTGGACATGCTATCAGGCGAAACCAGTCCCTGGAGAAGAACATCATGCCTGATAGAGTGGAGGGGCAGCAAAAGAGAGGAAGATCATCAGGGAAGTGCATGGACACAGTGGCTACAGCAATGGGCTCAAACATAAGAACGGTTGTGAGGATGTTTTGTTCTGTTCCACGTAGAGTTGCTATGAGTCGGAACTAGTTTGAAAGCACCTAACAGCAACTACATAATTGATGGACAATGTGCTTCAATAAAGAACCTCATTGCATGACAAACTACAGAGATTCATTTTGTCCTCAGAGCTTCCGTAATGCAGCTGTGTGTCTCTGATTATAACAAGGAAAGATTACGTATAAAAGCATCCTTCATCCCTAACAATAGCATTGTCTGAACCAAGTTTACCCCTTGGTATCCCAAGTCACTGTTTGGGTGGCTACTGAGCAAAAGGAGAAAAAAAGGGTGAATTATTATGGAACTAAATATTCTATTCCAACACCTGCCTGAGTATATCTTACCGTGGTGACTTACATGCTGCCAAGGTGCTGGAAGATATGACATCAGTAGATTTCATTAAATATTTCAGACTAATACACTAGGAAGAAAGGTTTTGCTATCTACCTCCAAAAGTGTGGATCATAGCTCACAGCAGAACATTGCCTGGCTCACTTGCATTGGACAGGCCATCCAGGAGAATCAATTGCTAGGTGAAGACATCATGTTTGATGAAATAAAGGGCCAGTGACAGAGACGGAGATCCTTAATGAAATGGATTGACACAAAAGCCACGAATGTGGAGTTGAATGTGCTGAATGATATGAGGATGATATAGGGCCAGGTAGCATTTTGTTCTGTTGTACATATGAGGGGTACACATTTTTCCCACTAAGCAAGCATATAGCAACTGGGCTCTGAGTTAGCACACCCAGTGGCATCTCCGAGGAAGGTTCTCTTTGGTCAGAGTGAATTTTTTTGTGAAAGCAGTTTCACTCAAACCAAACCTTGTTTTCTTGTGATGGCCAATGTAAGAGAACTTCTTGAGGCTGTGAAATTTTGTTTACTGCTCAAGAAAAATGCTGCAGAAACTGTTGTGATGTTGAACAGAGCTTACAAGGACAGTGCTATGTGAGAAACTCAAGGGTATGAGTGGTTTTCTCATTTCAATCTGACTGGACAAGAGCATATACTGGTACAGATAAGAGCTCTCAACACACAGACTCCAGGACAGATAAATCCCTCAGGAACAGTAATGGGAGTTAGATACCATGAGGACAAAGGGAAGGAGGGGTGTAAAAGAGGGAGTAGGGGAAACTGATTGCAAAAATCAACATACAAACCATCCTCACCACGCCAGGGGAGGAACAATAGAAATGTGGGTGAAGGGAGACAGCAGATGGTATGAAATATGAAAATAAAAATAAGTTATAAATTTTCAAGGGTTCACAAGGGTGAGAGGGCTGGGGAGGGAGAGAGGGGGAAAAAGCAGAGCTGCTACCAAGGGCTCAAGTAGAAAGAAAATGCTTTGGAAATGATGATGGCAACATATGTACAAATGTGTTTTGGTATAGCTGATGTATGGATTGTTATAAGAGCTGTAAGAGCCCCCAATAAAATGATTTATTTTTAAAAAAGTAAAAGAAAAACCAAGGTGAAGTGTTGATTGATTACAAACCTCGTTCTGGGCATCGGTCAACTTTCTGGATGAATGAAAATGTCAACTCATAGTGCATTTGGAGTTCATTCTACCAGGTCAGACTTTTAATCAAGCTTTCTATTTAGAGGTTCTGAAAAGATAGCATAAAAGTGTGCAAAAAAAGAGACCCGATTTGTGGCAGACGGGGACTGGTTTTGCTCATGCAGCCACCTCAGTGCACCAGTTTTTGGCAAAAAACAGCATGCCTCTCTTGCTCCGCACATCTTACTCACCTGACTTTACTCTATGCGACTTCCTTTTGTTTCTTCCCACGAAGAGGACATGACATAGAAGAGGTGAAGGAAAAACAACAACAGCCATGCAAACAGGTGAGTTTGAAAATGTCTGCAAGGATGCAATCGCAGATTTGACAAATGCCTTCAGTGTAATGGAGAGTACTTTGAAGGTGATAAGGTTGCTTCGCAAAAAGATTAAATACCTAGCTTAAAATAATCCGGTTTTTGGGGGTGGGGGTATTCCTCTCATAAGGTTGCAAGAAGTAAGAGCTGGAAACTCTACAACAGCAGTTCACAAGAACAATAAATATTCTATCGTTAGAGTCATGAAGTAACATTCTTTCTGGAAAGAACTCAAATAATTGCAAACTTAAATTTAAAACGGAATAACTTCCCAAGAGTTATTTTCAAACCTTGCAGTAATAGAGAGGTAGTAAAATTGAACCATTTACTGAGCATCTACTATTGTATTGTTCGCAACTCTAGGTCTGAACATTCACCTCTAATCTTCCCAATTCTGTGAGGTCAGCTGAACAATCTATGCTTTACAGACACAGAAATGAGGCCTGCTCAGTGATTGGACCAAGGCCATGGAACTAGTAATTGGGAGAAAGAACCAGTATTCGAACCAGATGTAATGACAACGACCACACAATCTTTTCAAGTCATAAGAAGTTGAGAATGAAATAAAACTATACTGAAAAATGATTTTGATAGTCATTTTACCTGACTAGCCAACACCCCATAATAATAATGATAAATAGTTACAAAAATAATAATAAGAGGAAATTATTCACTGTAATATCTAAAAATAATCAACCCAAAGCATCAATATGTGTATAAACTTGGTAATGATTTCGGGAATATATACATATGTCAAAATATATCAAATTAGATACTTCAACTGTGTGCAATTTCTTGTACGTCAATCATACCACCATCCAGCTCCTGCGAAACAAAACACGCTAGATCAGTTGGTTGGATGGCAGGGCCAGTTCAGATCAGTTGGTTGGATGGCAGGGACAATGGCGCCAAAATTAACATTTAAACTCCTGAGTTGTTCATCTGACTTCCGAATTCTCACTTTTTTCCTGTGGAAAACCCTGTTCACAGAGTTGTACTCTATGTATTAGATAAATCTGTCAAAAAAAACCCAGACAAACCAAAAACCCTCCAAGCTAGTTGCTGTCAGTCCAGCCCTGACTCATGGAGCCCATCTGTGTGCCACAGTATGAGAACTATGCTCCAATGGGTATTCAGTGAGTGGGCTTTTGGAAGTTAATCACCGTCCTTTCTTTAGAAGTGCCTCTCCATGAACTTGAACCTTCGATCTTTTGTTTAGTAATTAAGTGCATAATTATTCGTATCACCGAGGCACCACTTGGACAAATCTACCTTCTTTTAAAGAGGAATAAGTAGCATAATGGCTAGATTAGAAAACTAACTCCAGGAGCACACCCTTGACTGCACGTCTCTCAATCCACCTCTGAATTCACAGAAGCTGAGATGGAAAGTTCCGGGCACATGCTGCAATCCACAATCGGTGCTCATGGAAGCAGCAATCAAGAAATCAGTCCATTGCAACAGGGCAAATCTGCTGCACGAAAGCTCTTCAAAGTATTGAAGATCAGAGATTTCACGTTAAGGAGTAAGGGTCGCCAGAACCAAACATGGTGTTTTCAATTGCCTCATGCACAAGTGAAAGTTAGACTTTGAATAAAGAAGGCTGAAGAAGAATCAAGGCATTTGAAGTACGGTACTGGCAAAGCATATTGAAAGTACTGTGCACTACCAGGGGAACAAACAAATCCTTCTTGGAGGAAGTACAGCCAGATTGCTCCTGAGAAGCAAAGATGGTGAGCCTCGCACACTTTGGACATGTTACCACACATCTCCTGTACTCCAACATGCTATCGGGACAGACCAACAGACAGCCAAGGACATCACGCTTGGTCAGTGAAAAGAGGAGAAAGAGGAAGGCCTTCGTTGCGAAGGGTAAGCACAGTCGCGGTCACCATGGGATGCAACGCAGCCATTGTTGTGAGGCTGGAGCAGGACACAGTGGTTGTTTTTGTTGTTAGCTGCTATCCAGTCAGTTCCATGGAATGTATGGGTTGTAGAAGTCAGAACCGACTTGATGGCTCCTAACAACACTAGCAACAACACATGTTCAGCATTCAATAGACATTTAACTACTAAGAAAGCCCATCATTTACTTTGGAAGAACCTAAAAATGTAAGCAAATATTAAAGGATTACAAGATTTTAAAATTTGTTATAAATATGACCATTAGCATTATTGGTGGTAGATATTGGTATTTCACGTTGTGTAGGCACTAAATTAAGGTGTCCTTGAGGCAGTTCTTTTGGACATATCTGGTTGTTAGTCGTCTTTGAAACACCTCGCTAATGGAATTCTTCTCAGAATTCAGAGCACGCATGCCTTGTTTTTCTTACAGACTCACACGAACTTCTTTTGACTTTATAACTTTCTGCAAAGTCTTGTATGTTTTCTCCTGAATGGATAGAGATTTGGTCATCCATGGATATGTTCTATCTGTATTGCACTCGTTATTTTTTTAATTTTAAATCTAAAATTTTACTTCTAGCTAGCTATCCAACCCAGTGGTCTTATGCTAAAATAGCCAGGTTTGTCATTTTAAGATGTGGCATTGACATATCTATTTTATAGTCAAGTGCAGGTGTTCTCAGAAAAGCTCAAAGATTACCCCAAACTCCTGGCAGATCTTCTAAATGACCAGCATCTAGCCTTTTTTTTTGCTTTTGAAATGGCAAGTCAGCATTCTGGATTGTACGATGCCACGTGGTAAGGAGTTCTGTTGTGGACCTACACGCTGCAAGGCTCTCCTTTCTCCCGTCTATGAATATTTAGATTTTCCAGAATTTGGAGACAGGTTCTCTGTTCAGACAATTTCCTGTGTCCTCCTATAACATTATTCCACAGATTTGCTAGTGAGATGAAATACTGCTGTGACCTTTTCCATTCCCTTGACTTTTTAAAATCTTGGAAATTTAGCACAACACTAGGAGTTTAATCATATTCACTGAGGTAAAAGACAAAATAAGGCACCTTTAAATTCAGATGGAGATATGACCTCCAAGGTGTCAGACTGCGGCACTCACTGGCTGTCCCAAGGGATCACGAAAGCAATTCTACTCAAGTTTCTTGGGCCATGTGGCTGCATCTCGGACATGTGTACCTGCTATTGATGCTTTGTTTTGGCCCAAGATGCTACAAAATCTCTGCACTTGGATTGATTTTTAAAGTTTAACTGATCGAAATTTGCATTTCCTTTATTTGCTTTTTCTTTTGTAAGACTGTAAATTTTGGTTCATTGTGAATGATGTAGACTCAAAGATTTCAGTCTTTTGAAAATGCATTCTGCTCATTTGGATATCAATACTAGAAACTGACACTATGGTTGTTAGCGGCTATCAAGTTGATCGCTGCAACTCCTGGCAAACCTATGGTTACAACAAGCAAAATGCTGCCCGGTCCTGTGCCCCGCCCTGATCAGCTGTAGGTCAACCAGACGACCGATCCACAGGGCTGTGGTTGGCTTTCAGAAGTGGATACAGTGGGCCAGGCTCTTCTTCCTTTGGGGCCTTGGTTTAAAAGCTCTGCTGAAATCTCTTCAGCATCATTCAAGCAAACACAACACACTACCATCGAGTTGATTCTGATTCACAGTGAGCCTACAGGACAGAGTAGAACTAACTCTTTGGATTTCTGAACATTTACATTTTTATAGTTGCAGATAACCTGATCTTTCCCGATGGGTCTGAACTACTGACTTTGTGATTCAGTATTATAGCAACATGGATTTCATTGGCAGACACTTGATATACTAGTACTTCAGGGCCAGTTTTCTTGAATGGAATGTGAGCATTCTACTGAATCACCAATGCAGTTCAAAAACTGTAGCTGTTTGATGGAAAAAGTCTATTTATTTACATGGGTATCTGGCAACTGGTGGACTGATTCTTTAAATCAAATTCAATAGGCAGTGTGAATTCTTTTTGGGTGTAACAGTGTCCAATCATTTAACCAAATGCAATTGTATGTGGTATCGGGTTTTTTGTTTTGTTTTTTAACTTTTAGGACTCAATAGCTGTGTAGTTGGGTTGATGGATGAAATGGCCTAAAGAAAAGTAAGAAAGGGAAAAAAGAACAATGTTCTTCACATAGCCCAAAGTGACAGAGCAGATCAGTCCTCTTAAGTCCCCTGTGCACACAGTCATTGTGATCAAGGTAATTGATGAAGAATCCTATCAGCTCTGAGCGGTTTAAGTGTTGAACTGTTAGAAAAACACAATGTTCTCCCATGTTCCAGCAAATAGCTTTGAGAGGTTAGCATCTAACACATCTCTACAATGAGATGTGTTTCTTAAGATACACACAAATAATTACCCACTTACAATTGTCATGACGTTTTGCTCTAGGCAGCTTTCCCACTAGGGCCATTTTTAAAAAGTAGTTCACTGAATTGTTACATTTTTCATAACTACTTTTTAAAAAGTCTCCATTTGAATAATTGTATTCTACTAGTAGATAGAGGATAAGCCCTGATGGGGCAGTGTTCAGGCACTCAGATGATAACCAAAGCATAAGTAAATGGTTTAAACCTATAGGAGGGAGAGATAGCGAAAGGCTTCGGTGGGAAACCCCCTGGGGGCAGTTTGATTCTGTCCTATAGGATCACAATAAACTCAATGGCAGTGGAAATGGGGATGGATATGCTAGTGTAACTGTGATCATATGACAGACATTTGTTTTTCACTGACTGCAGCGTATAGATGATGCAGGTTATGGTAGTAGAGAGATGGCATGCGACCTTTCAGTCTCAATTTGACACCCCCAAATCATGTGTCTCCAAATAGCCACGTGGTCACAATTTGCCCTTCAAACAAAAGTTTCCAGGAAAATTAGAGCCTGAAGTGGATGGCAAGGAAAGGCGGACTATGTTCTTGTTTGCTGCCGTGCAATTGGTTCTGACTCACAGCGATGCAACAAAAGAACCACTGCCCACTTCTGCACCATCCTCACAACGTGTTCTTGTGTTTGTTTGCATACAGGTTTGCCCTTATTATTGTGGCCACTGTGGCCATTCATCTTTCTAGGGCCTTCCATTTCTTCCCTGCCCCTCTACTTTGCCATTCATGATATCTTTCTCCAGAGATGGGTCTCTACTGATAGCATGACCCAAGTATGTAAAACAAAATCTCACCATCGTTGCCTTTTGCCACTAAGGAGCATTCTGGCTATACTTCTTCCAAGTCAGATCTCCATATTCTATTGGCAGTTCATGGTACTTTCAGTATTTTTCACCAACCCCATGGTTCAAATGTATCCATTTTTCTGTGTTCTTCCCTATTTCATGTACAATTTGAACATGCATGTGATGCACATGAGGCAATTGAAAATACTGTGACTAGAGTCAGACACATCTTACTCTTCAAAGTAACAAACATCCTTGATTTTCAACACTTTAAAGAGGTCTTGTGCAGCAGATTTACCTAATATAATGCTCCATTTGATCTTGCTGCTTCCATGAGGATTGACTGTGGATCCAAGGAAGATAAATCATTCGCAACTTCAATTTTCCCCCTCTATCATGATATTGCTTATGGTTCAGTCATGAGAACTTTTATTTTCTTTATATTGAGTTGTACTCCTTACTAACGCCTGCAGTCCGCGGGCTTCATTATCTGTACTTCAAGTCCTCCTCGCTTTCAGCAAGCAAGGTTTTTCCATCTGCACGTCCCAGGTTGTTAATAAGTCTTCCTCCGATCCTGATACCACATTCTTCTTCACAGAGTTCAGCTTCTCTGATTACAGACTGAATGAGTATGGTAAGAGGATACAACACAGACACCTTTCCTGACTTTAAACCAAGCAGTATTGCCTTGTTTTATTTGCAAACCTGCTTCTTCATCCATGTACAAGGTCTACATGAGCACAATGATGTGTTCTGGAATTCCCGTTCTTCTGAAGTTTATCCATAACTTGTTATGATCTACCCAGTCGAATGCTTTTGAATAGTCAGTGAAACACAAGTAAACATGTTTCTGGTATTCTCTGCATTCAGACAAGATCTATCTGACATTAGCATTGACATAACTGGCCCCACATTCTCTTCTTAATCCACCGTGAACCTCTGGGAGCTCCCTGTCAATGTACTGCTGCGGCCACTGCTGGAGTATCTTCAGAAAAAATTATTTGCATGTGATATCAATCATATTGTTCTATGATTGGAGTATTCTCTTGGGTCACCTTCTTTAGAATGGATACAAATATGGATCTCTTTCAGTCAGTTGGCCAAGTCATTGTCTTCCAAATCCCCTGGCATAGATGAATGAATGCTTCCAGTGTTTCATCAGCTTGTTGAAACACTTTAATTGGTACTCCCCATCAATTTCTGGAACCTTGTTTTTGGCTAATGCTTTCGTGCAGCTTGGACTTCTTCCTTCAGTACCATTGGCTGATGCTCTTAGGCTACCTCCTGAAATGACTGAACGTCAACTAGTTCTTTTTGGTACCGTGAGTCTGGGTATGGACTCTAGACCTTTTTTGTTTCTCTTTCTTTCTTTCTTTAGATTTGACCCAGGTGACGCTGTGGCTTAAGCATTGGACTGCTAACTGAAATAGCAACACTTCAAAACCACCAGATAAGGTTGTCTGTTCCCATAAAAATTTATAGCCTCAGAAACCCTATGTTCAGTTATTATGGGTTGGAGCTGACTTAATGATAGTTGGTTTTATTTTATTTTAGCTGAAAAACTCACTGTCATGAAGTTGATTCTAAATCATGTGAACCCAATAAGACAGAGTAGAACTGCCACTGTGGGTTTCCAAAACCATAAATCTTTACAGAAGTAGTAAGCTTAATCTTTGTTAAAACACTATATAGAGAGTGTCTAGTAGTTTCAAACTTTTGACCTTGTAGCTAGCAGCCTAATGCATAACCCAGTTTGCTACCAGGTTTCGGTTTGGGCAGATCATAGAAAAATAACCTTAGTTCTCTTTATACTATAAAGCATATTTTCCAGAAAATATAATTAATTCAACCACATATCTTAATATTGACAAAAAAACAAGTATTGTTTTGAAAGTATATGTTTTGTAAATTTATAATCATCTTAATGTTATTACAAATGTGAACTTTACAATATCATGTATTCCTGATTGTTGAGCTAAAGATTCTTGGCAAAGGATTCCTTTATTTTGAATTGCTTATGTCTTGATTGCACTGGAAGTACTAAAGAAAAAATTAAGATGCCATTTAGAATGGAGAACTTGAAAGTCCAAAATTTACTTTATTTGGTATAGATTAGGCAATAGAAAATGTAACTAGTCATATATTTTGTATTTAAAGAACAAGAAAACTCATGAAAGAAAAGTGCAGAGTCATAGAATGGAGTCATAGAAAGGGAAAACAATAACAATTAACAATAAATACACAGGAGCTCTAGTAACCAAACCACAAGCAATATAAAGGTGACATTTGGTATTGATATTTGGTCTTTTGGAATGTGCAAATATCTTTTAAAAATTGTGTCAAATATATATGTAACAAAGCAGCCAGTTACAGTTTCAGCATTCTCCACATGTACAGCTCAGTGATAGAATTGTTCTCATCATGTTGAGCAGGCATAGTTATGATTATATAATGTTCACAATATACTCTTAAAGTTCTAGTTATTTAACCTAACAGTAAGTACCAGTACGTGCCTGGAATATCATTACATAGTTTCCACAAATTAAATAACATTATATATTCCTATAAATTTTGTTTGCAGACATTGTTGGCTGCCTACTGAATATTTTGTCCCCATGGAATCCTTACTGGAAAAACCTCACGCTTTCTAAGTGTCTGTCCCTTCCCTCCATGAATCAGCGAAGAGTGTCATTTCCTGGAATGTCTGGGATAGGGTCTCAACTGATGAGAGTGGTTCCTTTCCTATTCCCGGTGGGTGGGTAAGGAATGCCAAGCGATCCCTTTGTGTTCATTGAGATGTGTGTGAGTGGAGGGCTACAGTTTGACTCAGCTGTCTTTCAATATTCAGAATATTGTCTGGTAATAAGCTCATTATCAGTCAATGTCTTGAATGGATAAATGTTGAATGCCAAAGAGTTTCTTATATTCCATAAGAATTCGTGGAAGAGACGGCCCTCTGGGGACAACACCAGGTCTGGAGGTGATGACCAGAACTGCTACAACCGACTTGCTGCCAGCGTAAGGTGAAGTCAGCCCACAGATGAGGCAGAATCAAGGGGCCCAGAGAAGCCATGCCATGTCATTATTGGGGATCCCTACCTCTGAATTTCTTGGGGTAGCAAATCTGCTTGTTTCAGCCTATTTCATTTGTGGGGTTCTATTTATTTGCTACTGAAATCATCCTAATGGATGCACATTGTTTTATATCAGGAGTTTTCAAATGCCTCCATCTGAGCACCTGCTTTTCAATGACCTTATCATTTGTTAGACTTAATGGAAAGATGGATGCTGATTTTTAAGAGATTGTAATAATAATATAAGAATTAAACAAACAAACAAAATCCACACCGATAGTGACCCTATATAGAATTCCTGAGGCTGAAAATATTTACAAGAGCCACAGCCTCATTTTTCTCTCATGGAGTGTCTGGTGTGTTTGCAGAGCCTAGCAAGATACAAATACCACTTCTCTAGTTACCCAGGTTGCAGACAAACTGTAGAGCCTTTCTAATGGATAGAGAATTCCAGATCTCAGCCTATGATGTTTTTAAAGTTAGTCTCTTTGTGCGCCAAACTGGGCTTCCTCTGAAAGGGTGACCTCAGAGGAATCAGACTATTGAAATGCCAGCTGACGGTTTTCGCAAAGCCATTGAATCACTTCCAACTCATGGCGACCCCGTGCACAACCGAAGAGAGCTGCCCTCTAGGGTTTGTACTGTGCAAGGAAACAGATGGTCAGACTTCGTCTATGCTGTCATGGGTGGAATCTGATGACCAACCTTTAGGTTCGTCGTGAAGCACAAACCATGTGTATACCCCCCAGGATCTTGAAATTGTACATAGACGAGGATTGTCCTTCTCTGCCTTCCTTTTTGGCCCCAAGTGCCAGTTATCTCTTGAAGCATAACAAATTACCCCAACGTGCAGTGACTTGAAACAGCGGCATTCTTGGTTTCCGTAGGTCAGGAATCATGGAAGGGCTCAGCTGGATGGTTCTAGTCTGGGACTCTGGGGTTGCCATCAGGTGGTAGAACTGGAAAGTCGAAGGGGGAAAACTAGAGAAGCAATCAGCTAGAGACTGTCTGTGCTCTTTAAGCGGCGTCAAGACCTCTCCTCGTGGACTAATTTGGGCTTCCTCAAAACACAGAGGCCTAAGAGGAGTCAGATGGACGGCAGCCAAAGGCTTCTAGAGCAGCGCATTTGAGGGAGCCTTGTACGACACAGCATCAGAAATAACACAGCACTACTCCCCTGCGTTCTGTTGGTCACAGGGGAGTCACTTGACTCCCCTTGCAAGTGAAGCCTTCTCAAGTGCAAGCGGTGGGATTCAACTCTCTCTCTTGAAGCGGAAGTGGCCATGGCCTGGATGAACATAGGAGCAAGTGATATTAGGGTAGAGAATACATTGTGCAACAAGTCTTTTTAAATCATTTTATTGGGGGCTCATACAACTCTTATCACAACCCATATAATCATCCACTGTGTCAAGCACATTTGTACATTTGTTGCCATCATCATTCTCAAAACATTTGCTTTCTATTTGAGCCATTGGTATCAGCAACTCATTTTCCCCTCCCTCCCTGCCCTCCCTCCCTCACGAACCCTTGATCATTTATAAATCATTATTATTTTGTCATAGCTTACACTGTCCGACATCTCCCTTCACCTACATTTCTGTTGTCCGTCCCCCAAGGAGGAGGTCATATGTAGATCCTTGTAATCAGTTCCCCCTTTTTACCCCACCTTCCCAGTATCACCACTCACACCACTGGTCCTGAAATGATCACCGCCCTGGATTTCCTGTGTTCCCTGTTGCTATCTGTCCCAGTGTACATCCTCTGGTCTAGCCAGATTTGTAAGGTAGACTTGGGATCATGATAGTGGGGGGTGGGGTTGGAGGAGGAAACATTTAAGACCTAGACAAAAGTTGTATATTTCATCTTTGCTACTCTGCACCCTGACTGGCTCATGCAACAATTCTTAAAGACAATTACATCAGGATCACTTTGATTTGATGACAATGATCAGAAAGTGGGATTGTAAATAGGCGGTGGGAGCTTTCTTTTAAATAAACAAGCATGTGTTTGAGATCAGAGGCTACGAGTGTGGAGGAAAGTGAGTACCAGATGATGAGAGTGGCACTAGGAGTGGCACAAAGAGGTACCTAAGGTTTTTCATACTTTATTTTTTAAAGATAGTGATACAGAAGTTAAATCAAATTGGGGGCAAAGAGAATTTAAAAGTTTAGAAAACAAATCCCTGTAAATACAGTGTTAACCCTGATAATGGATTTTGGCTGTTATAAGAGTGCATCATAACCTCAAAGCATCTCCATTTAGAATTTCGTGATCAGTTTCTGGATGTATTATGACCTATAACATGCATTATTTAGTATAAGAAGCTACTCATTTGATGAATGATCTAACTGTTTACACAGACAACCTTTTGCAATAGGAAGCCTTATGTGCATTTCAGAAAAAAGGAAGTTCTATTTGGGGACTTTATAAATATATGAAGCCAGGTTTAGTAAAGCAATCTAATCTTTCATGAGTCCACAGAGTGTGACATTACAATACATTTACATACAATGAAATTGTAGCAGACAATGAGAATATTTATCTTATATTGAAAAGTAAAACCAAATAAATGATGGCACTTTTTCGGTAGGCTTTTTGGTAGAAGCTCTTTCTTCTTGTCCTGTGACTAACTTGAGGCCAGACTCGGTAGGTGCTCCCCTCTAGAAATAAGAAGCCATGCATACAATCCCAGAGATGTTCTAACTAACAGAAATCTGGGAGATGCAATTGACCTTGTACAACTGTTTCAGTAAGAGCATGTTTTTGTACCACTTCTTTTCTGGCCCAGATTTTACTTTGGTTCTTTTTGATTTGGTCCTTTGTATAAACATCGTACTTAGCACCTGCTTTGAACACACTGTGTTTAATTGCCTGTCTCTCCCCTTTACATATGTGGACATGAAAGCAGTCATTTATTCTGCCTGACACACCTGTGAAGTGAAGAAACTTTATCAGCAATGTTTCATTTAAGCAAGAAAATAATTATGTGTATTTGTGTGGTGTATAAACAGATTGAAAAAGGGACAATTAAAAATCAAAGTGTTTGGTGGGGGAGGGTGGGGAGCAAGGAGAGAAGATCAAATAGTAAGCTAGAGGGTAGACGATGTTAACTGGGGTAGAGAGAAAGAGAGTCTTCCACAAAAGGAAGAAGAGCAATCAAAGGAGAGTGGAGACAAGATAAGCTCTTGGGGAATTTGATGAGTAATTTAGGTTGTCGAATAAAAACTGAGCTAAACATAAACCCTACCTAATACAGAAGAAAAAAAATCCATTTAAAAATTGACCTATTTTTTGCAGCAAAACCAGGAAAAATAGTGAATTCAATAGGTTTCAAGCCATTTGTAAGAAAACAAAAATCTTCACAAATGGACTCACAGACAAAATCATCCTAAAAGAAGAAAAGACTGAAGTGGTCCAGGATTTTGTTTTCCTTGGATCCACAATGAACACCCGAGGAAGCAACCGTCATGAAATCAAATGACTGATTGAATTGAGTAACCCTGCTGCACTTTAAGTATTAATAAATGTCCAAGAGCAAAGATAGCTCTTTGGAGACTAAGGTGCTCCTGATCCAAGCCGTCGTACTGATGCGAAAGCTCATGTGAAAGCTGGATAGTACGTAAGACGACTGCAGAAGAATTGGTGAGTTCAAATTAGTGTTGGAGAAGAATATTGCAAGTATGGTGGATGGCCAGAAGAACAAAGAAACCTGTCTTGGAAGAAGGACAATTAGAATGCTCCTTACACGGGAGGCTATGGAGACTTCCGCTTACTTTGGGCCAGTTCCTGAGCAAGGATCCCCTGCTTGGTGAAGCAAAGGATCAGTTTCAAACAGAAGGACTCTGAACGAGACGGATTCCCACAGTGGCTGCAACGATTGGCTCAAACATAGCCATGTGAGGGTGATGCAGGACTGTGCAGTGTGTCATTCTGTTGAATGATTGTCCTTCTGATGTGATGATTTGAAATCAACTGCTGGCACCTAACAACAACAACAAAAACAACATGTAACAATGGTTAACTAAATACGATGACCCTCCTTCTTGTCAGAAGAATAAAAGCAGAGCCCTCCAGGCAACTCACTAGTATGATAAAACGGATTTTTATCCGAGTGGACAGTGACAGTAAATAACCTCTAACTTCTCTACTGACATGGTGCATCTAATCCTAGTAAGGTATCAGTTCTAAATGGCATGGATAAGGGATTTTGAACATTGATTATGCATCTATATTCATAGACTTCAGGAGCCTTGGTAGTGCTGTTGGGTGAGGATTGATAACGGACCACAAGGTATGAGGTTCAAAACTAGCAGCTGGTCTGCAGGGAAAAAATCATGTTATCTGCTTGTGTCATGGTTTACACTGCTGGACATCCTGTAGGGTCACTATGTGTCAGGATTGGCAGTGAGTTTTTGGTTGGTTGTAAACAGACATATTTCTAACTATGAAGGATACAATGTGGCAGAAAATTTCCTGCTCTGGTGGAACTTAGAGTCCAGTGAGGAAGATAAACAATAAACAAGTGAAATCTATAATTTTAGATGTGGTTCTCACTCACTGTCATAGAATTGGTTCAGACTCATACAGAGCCTATAGGACACAGGAGCACTGTCCCTGTGAGTTTCCGGGATTATAACACATTATTGGAGCAGAAAGTTTCATCTTTCTCCCATGGACTGACTGATGCTTTTGAACTGCTGACCCTGTGGTTGGTTAGCAGCCCATGTGTAACCACTATACCACCAGGGCTCTTGATAGTGGTTAGCACGGTAAAAACAAAGCAAACTGGTTTATTTGCAAAGAATGGCAGTAGGATGAACCAGATAAAGTAATATGCTATCTTATGTTCTGTTGTAACATTTCTATATAACCAGATACCCAGCACAAATTTAGTCCTGGCACCTCATGAGTTAACGTTATGAAAATTAGGTCTGTGTTGCTATGTGAATGCCAAAGAGAGGAGGTGCACTCTGATGGGGAGAATTTACAACCATTTGGGAAAAACAACTGAGTCATGGGCGAAAGAGTTACGTAAATAGTAGAACCGGGCTGTTAGGGGCAAATGAGAGACAGAGAGAGTTAGTATTGTAGGATATAATCAGCAGGGGAAAAGCAAATAATGTGCTCAGGAGTGATCTGGGGAGATATAGAAATTGCTCAAAAAATATAATTTTACAGTAAAATCATCAGAAAACCAAATGTTCAGGTTATGGTTAACACAATAATGGAGCGCCCATTATGGGTTCTCATATTTGATCTGTTACAAATTTCTGACATGCTTCTGCATGTAAAATATATCATTGCAAGCTCAGGGCCCATTAATACGTGCAAATGTTCATGCAGCAGATGGCATCTCACTGTACAAACATTACCAATGCAGATATTAGCGGGAAAGTGTTACCTATTTCATGTACCTACTTCTATAACCCGGACCCCAAGGATTGCTTAATTGTGAAGGTTTGTGATATATGATTCTCATCTCTGTTCTCTTTCTTTCTTTTCTTCCTTCCTTCCTACTCGGTTTTTCTCTTCTGTCCAAGAAAAGAACCTTCAAAGCCGTTCAATATAATGTGTATTATAGGGATATATCTTACTGCTTCCTCTCAAACATGGATGGCCACATATTATAATGTTATATTTTTATGTAGAAGGAACTTATTGTCCGTGGGGGGTGGCAGGAAGGAAAGCATTGATGCATTTATTCCCTATTTATTCACTCCAAACGTAAGTATTGAGTTCCTCCTGTGTGCCAGGAAGTGTGGCGTGGAGTGGGGAAACCCTGATTGATACCGCCCTTTCCTCAGACCTGCTCGGAGGGCAAGCGGCCATCTGAGGGGTAGCTCAGGTGTCACGAGGAAAGAGAACAAGCTGGACAAATGAGACTTTTTTATTTTTTGAGAAAACAAACAAACAAACCCTGACTACTTTTACAAGGAAAAAAAAAAGAATCTCAACATTTATGTACATTTTTAATTCGAAAATACTTTGAAACTTATTTTGTATGCCTTAATTATAAGCTCTAGCAAATAATGTCTATCTTCAAGGCACTTGAAGAGTTTGAGATATAAAGTAGTTAGCTTGATAATCCTTTAATGGGGAAAAAGTTCCTATTATTTGATAAGCATACAATTACCTGGGCAGTAGGAAGAAATACATTCTTTTATTCATCTTAAAAAAAATAACATTTCTCTCTTTAAAAAATTCTTTCAGCATTGTCTCCAATCTGTGGGGCTATAAACCTGTCTTGAATAAATTAATGGGATGTCTTTTGGTGCGGTGCGGGGCCTTTTGCTGCAGCGGTGCAAGGGGAAATGTGTCCCACACTGAGTCGTTGAAATGCCCCCATGGAAGTTCATTCAGCAAACTCACAATAAATTATTAATTCAATCTCCTGCTCTCTATAAATGGTATAAATGAGGAAGACCAATTATGCAACCCAGTATGACCATCCACCCTTTACGCTAATTCAATTTAAATCTAGGAGGGAATGAGGAACAACCAGATGTGGATCTTAAGACACTCTTCACAGCTGCCACTGCGGGAGGATTTATGAAGCCCTCCAATGGCCAGGGCCTTTCCGGACACCAGTGGCAGTTTCTATTTTAAGGTTGATGAAGACATTAAAGGGCTATGAGCAAAAACAACAAATTTAGCACTCAGGCTTTGCCTACAGGCACTGAGCAAAATGCAGATTTGATACAATCACAGACTTGTGTTCCAACCATAGTCAGGGATTTTCACACTGGGAGGATCTTTTAAAGACATGAAAATAGCCAAAGTTTTCCTTTCTAGACACTTCATCTACTTTGAATATGCAGAAGATGCCAAATTCTGCCTTTTACTAATATTAGTTTTGTATTTTGAAAGTTGAATGCTTAGGCAAGAAAAGCTTCTACTCTTCTGATACAGGGAGTCACCGTTCTGAAAGGAACTGGGGGACATTGGACATTAGTACAGGGCAAAGCTTAGGCTTTATGAAAGATTAAAATGACTAATTTTGCTTATATAATAATTGTTGTAATTTGGTTATTGCATAATTGAAACAAGATGGATCACACTGACTAAAAACAGATTTCACTATAGTGTAATTGATTCTTTCAGGTAAATTTGATGTTTTAAAGCGTTATTTTATGGACTAAGAGGGCAATTACCAGTAATTTAATTTCATGAATTGTAATTTTAGTGTTTATCATGAATTTGGATTATTTTCAATAAGAAAGATAAAAAGAGTTGCCCTGAAATATTTTTGTTATTGTGGCTTTTTGTTTAAAATTACTGTAAGTTTGTTGATGGTTTTTAGATTTGGGGGTGGGTGGGGAGAGAATATTTAGAAAGGATGTGATGTAAACCTAAATTTATAGCTCAATGTGGTAAGCATTAAAACTATTTTCTAAACACATATCCAATATAATTTGAAAACTAACTCCTGACCATATTTTGATCCCCTTGATAAAGATCTTTAACCCAACAATATTTAGAAAACTTAATTGTAAACAAAAAGGAATAGCAGGAAAACTATTGGGATGAGGTGATAATATTATATAAAATGTCTAAAAATAAAATGTGGAAAATAAATTTAAAATGGTTTAAAATTTGATTCTTACTGTTTAAGAAAGCCAGGCAATTCTTTACAATGGCTGCTTTTTCCCCTGACATTCTTCCTTTGCACCACCAGATGTCAGACTTTCATTGCAAATTTAAACTCCTTCCCGTGCACACAGGAACCCATTGTGGGTGCTGTTTTTGTTTTTTAATTTGTGATGGTCACTTTTCATGAAGTCAGTCACATCTCTTCCTCAGTTTTAGCACAGTACTAAAACTTAAACTTGTATATACATTTATAGACGTTGGCTTTAGCCAGTTCAGGTGTATATGTTTTATCTATGTGAAGTCGTTTAATCTTTCAATTTGCTTTTGTATTTATTTTGAGAGCTCTTTATGTTTGCACATGTACATCAAAAGCAAACCTCTTGATTTTAAAATGAAAATGACATACATAGTTACCAAAACAATAGCCTACATTTTAGATAAAAAGGTAGAAAAAGTAATACTTAGAAATTTCAGTAATTCCCAATTTTTTTATTTTAACAAAATTTTAAAAACCGAATGGACAATGCTATTGTACTTATTACATGAAACTTAATGAACACGCAGGTGCTTTTTTCTCACAAATATGTACAACAATATCTGTCCCCAAACTCCTGATTGTTTTCATGTGGGAAATAATCATATTTTTACCAAAATTTGAATGGAAACAATAAATATCAGAGTAATATTCATTATTTTTATTTTGTACATGCCATTGTTCAAGTGGTCAAATGTGATTAAAATATCTATCCTTTTCATTGAGCTATACATGAATATGAAACATCATCTATGAATACTGAATTAATTCAGGATAAAAATACCTTGTTTATAATTGTGGGGGGTTTTCTGTATATAATCCCCTATAAGCATACATATAAATTTAGTACAAAAAACTGTATGTTAAAATAATTGAAGAGTCTCAATATTGCAGTTTTTGTATTTGTGTCTTAAGTTTAATATTTACTTGCTTATTATTATCTGATTCTAAGTGATGCAAGATCTAAATTATTTCAGAAAGTATGCTATTAAACCAAGATAAACCAAGAAGAAGCATATTGTTTAGACCATTAAAAATTATTTTTAACAGAAATGTTATCATATATAGCACATTGATAAGGACTCAAATCAACATGCTACCATAGCTTGTGTTTTTGGCTTGCCATTTGCCACACTAAATTGTCAGGTTACTAAATAGCTACCTGCAACAAATTAACATAAGACAGCTATCTTAAAGGAAAAGAAGTTTCAATGCTGCTATGTACACATAAGGATTCTATCTTATTTAAACAAAATTGCCCTACCCTTTTAGAATCTGCCTGCCTTTTCTTTTTTACGTTTTTCTCTTTTGCCTTTTCATAATGTATCAAAAATAAGGTAACTGACATTTCCCCCAGAGTTGAGCTCTGTTAAAATTTAAGTTGTTTTTAATTGAGATGAAAAAAAGTAACAAACATTAAGAATTGGTTCGATTGACATTGGGTAGGTCTGATATCTGTTATAAAAATCCCCCATTCTTTTGTTTATCTTTTGGAGAAGTTTCCTTAAAAGAACAAAAAAACATAACTTTGGTACTTTCATTGTTAATAAAATATTTCTCACTGTCCCAAACATCATATTGCCATTTCATTGAATGTGTTTTTGAATTCTTTTTCTTTTTGACACAAGTGGACACATAAATCTAGAATTTTTTAACCATTAAATCCACTATGAGATGCACCTATTTTTTTTAACTCATTCGATCTGCCCTCTTTTAATGAATGCAGTATGCACAAATTCTTTAGCGAGAATAAAACTTTGCTTTCACTTGAGAGTGGGTACTTAATCCTCATTATTGTGACTATGCTGAAGCCTTGAATACTTGTCAAAGATTCATTTTATAATCCTGAGGTTGGTTTGGCATTCAGTGATTTATACAGAGGCTCTGCTTACAATAATTGATTCATTCCATACTTAATACCCACTGATCTCATTACAATTTTGGAAAAGACATTCTAGCTGTTATACCAAAGAACGGGGGGGGGGGGGGGGGGGGGGGGGGGGGGGGGGGGGGGGCGGGGTGGTGGCGGCGGGCCGGGGAAAGGTACCATCTACCATCTTTGATTTCTGCAACACTTGAAAGAATTAGAACATATCATGTATCAAAATAAAATCCAGGAATGGCCTTTGCAGATTTAAGAGGTTGCCCTGAAAATACAAAATAATGAAACATATTTCCTGTTAAGCACTATTTGCTTGGTTGAGAATGAATGTATTATCAACTCTTTTCAGATCTCTACTTTTTAATTAATAATTGTATGGTATTGAAGTGACCAAAACACAATTTCACTGCCAATTCTAATATTTAAATCAGTCTATGGAGAAGATGTATGGGTTGCAAGAATCAAATCTATGAAATGAACCATATTAAGTGCACTGGCTGGAGAGATTATGGGCATGTTGGCTTATCTTTAAAGGTATCTTCCATATTTCTTTTTATTACGTGCTCATATGCTCCTTTTATAAATACAAATGAAATGTGTACATTTAAAAATTATGAATCAATTTAGGTATGCATAAAATCACTTTTTTTTAACCCTTTGACAAAAATGCAATAGATTGCAAAGAAGATAATGAAGAAAGTTCCTTTTGTATGATAGGAACATTTAAATATTTAAGAACATAGAGAAAATTCAGCAAAGCACTGTTTATCGAAGGCAAAAAAAATAGAATTTATTTTCACAAATTATTAAAGTCTTTCAAAGTGGGTGTTGTACATCTCTTTAATTACTAATGTCATTGTGAACAATGAATACTATTATTTCACAGTTAAGAAAAAAAACAATTATGGTTTTTAACATTGTAATTTAATCCACAGCAGAAAACACATTTTATAAACTCAAAGGAATACTTTTACAATAAATATTTTCAAGAACTTATGAAGATTTACACGAAGTAAACACAACAAAAACTAGGATTAGTGCACTTAAAGTCTGTTGCTTATAATGCATATTCATTAAGCTAATATAATCATTCCTAACTTTTCCCCACCAGTGACAGGAAGGCATTTCTTTTGTGGGAATAAGAAAGTTTGAGTTTTCCTGTCAACTGTGAATATTCTCTATTTAGCTAATGGGAGTCCTGATCTCCCAATCCTCATATCTCCAAGTGCAGGAAAATCTAATTCATTAACTTTTCTAAACGTTTTTAAAGTTTCTTTTCATCAGGGACCGTTTTGACCTTCTTTATCCGTATCACTCAAGAGATCAGAAATACAAATGACAATAACTGATACCCATTAGTAAGGAACTCCGCAGCCCATTCTGCATGACTATACTGTCTAAAGGCAAATTATCTTGTACAAAAATATTCATATTTCAAGTTAACTGCTAAAATATGATACCATGAGGCCAAGTATTAAGATTAGTACAATACAACTTTAAAATATTTTGATATTTAAAATGTAAGATAAAATATTTTTTTAAATTTGCTTAGAGCAAAATATAATTTTAAATTATCCAGAGAATGTCTGTCTCTTTTCTCCCATTTGAATACTCACTTGAAATAGAAAGTGTAAAGCAAAGATAAATGAACAATTTTTAACATGCAGGATAGTTGTATTTCTCTGTTGCTTCAAAATTAGGGGAGAAATAGGTTTTTAAAATCTGTATTTGCTTGAACAAAAATGACTTGAATTTGTATGCATTCTGCTGAATAAATCTTTAAAAATCAGGTTATCGGTACATAATGAATTGTACATAATTGAATGGATAGTATCAGATGCATTTATCAAGAATTGGCAGTCATCAACCAAAACTGTTTCAATAGATTATTTTATTTATAACATTAAATCTTAAAATGTTTAAAGTTCACTTGTTATAAAATAATCACATAAAAAGGCAAATAAGGTACTGTACCTAATTGATAGAAACTACGGGGGACTTTTGTGCTTCATATTGAGGTGAGACTGGCTTCTCAGAAGATTGCACACAGTACTTAAAGATTTTAAAAGATACAAAGAGATTTTTTTTTTAAGTTTAGCTATATATGTGGGTTGGTAGTACTGACTTTTATATACTTGGAATTTACATTTCTTTTCTGTGTTACAGAGCTATATTATATCTACAGTAGAATAGTACACCTGAATTAGATTTTTTAATATGTGAAATATAAAGACCAGAAATAGTAATACAAATGAACACTTTTTTTAGAAGAATATACATGATTTTACTAAGATACCATGATTAACATATCTCAACTCTTGGTTAAGTATTTAACAAAAAGTTCGAGCTATTCATATGATTTATTTTGCAAGATAATAGTGAACATAACTATAAAAATATAGCAAATATTTACAGAGATGATTAATATGGCATGGTAAATTGTCCTTAAAACACTCAATTTTCTATTAGTTGTGCCTGTTCCTTCTGTCTTACAGAGAATTCACCTTAAAGATGTTAATATTTTAAATATTTTTCTAGAGTATGAAACATACAACATTGCTCTTAAATAAACACTAATCATGCACACCTTTCAACCTGCATTAATACTTAAAAAGTCCCAAGAAAAACAGATAAGTTTAAAAAATGAATTTGGGAAGTTTTGTACTACAATAAACTTTTCACTAACTAAAAAAGTATTTATTATAGCGATTAATTCTCAACATGTCATTACAATAGAAGACATCTATAGGTAGGCTTTTGTTTGTCTTTGAAAAAGATTTCCTTCTTTGCAGGAACAACTAATATACTGAAATCACAATCCCTTCACTTCTATAATTGGAACCATTAATAAACATTTGTGTGGCAATGATATTACCAAGCAGCGCCTAAAAATGTGTACTTTACAAATTCTGGATTATGTTCTCAATTTACACACCATTTCCCTTTCCACTTGGTTATAGCTCCCATACTCCCAGTGCTGCTTTTCTTAATCACACCTTTCCCCGTAGGTAGAAATGCCACGGTTATGATGAGAGAGGGCGAATAGGGAAACATGTTCTGTCGCCGCCGGCGCGTCGCCAGAATCCCCATGTTTTGCTGGCCACATGGTTGTTTTTTTGGCATCCTGACATTTGGTCCTCGTAGGGGACACTTCCATAATGTTTCTCCTTTGAGTTAGGTCTTGATTTCTTGCCTAGGCCACGGACACCCAAACATTCTCGCCCCCTGGAAGCCCTACACCCAAATCTCAGTCTGGAGATGGGAGACATTGACTTCCATTTTAAAACTGGATTTCTTATGAGAGTTGGCCTGGTGAGTGGGTTTCCTCCTACCAAACCTTTGGGTTAGACAGGAGGATAGGTAGACATTTTCTCCTTACGGTTTTTCATTCTCCATCCTAATGCCAAAGTAAGGTGGGATTGCGTAGTTTTAATAACTTTAAGTCCAAATAATACCTCTTGTCCCATTGCCTATTTCCTAAAACAGAATTTTGATGAAAACAATATACAGACAGTAACCCCTAAAGAGGATTTAAAATATTTTTTCTCATTTGCATAGCCAGATTTAATTTCCATCCCTTAAATATGACGAATTGCTGAGATTTTCTCCAGTTAATGCTTTTAACAGCTCCCAATAAACTTCATTAATCAGGAAAGCTCGAGGCCCAATGTGTAGCCTGGAAGCAGCTAATTTGCTTGATGAGACCCCGACTTTCGTGAATAAACAGGTGGATAATCTGAGGGCTTTATGGCCTTAATTACAGTCTAATCAATTCAGCGGTTGGCGGGCAAAAAGGAAGGAAAAGGAGGGTGTTCAAAGCCACTTTCCCGAAAACAGGAGACAGGTGCTTTCCCTAAGCACACCCCAGTGGCGGTCCTGAGTGAGATCTCGCCGTCCATTTCCGCGGTTCCCATTCTCTCTTGGCCCCCTCTTCCCCCCTGCTGCGCTTCCGCTGCCGGGGCGCTCCCCGCGCACCCCGCTTCCTGAGTCCGAGCGCCCGGCTCGGCGCACCCACGTTTCCTCGGCGGCGGGCGGGCGGCGGGGTGACTTTCCGGGCTCCCGCGCCTCCCGCGCTCCGGCCGCCCCCCCCCCCCCCCCCCCCCCCGCCGCCCCCGCCCCTGCGCGCGCCGCGCACCCTCCCCGGCACCCGTGGGCCGCCTGACAAAGCACGTCAAGGGCAGCGGAACTTTGAAGGACAAGACGCAGCTTCAGCATCTGGTCCACTCCCCAGATGTTTGTCTCGCCTCCTCTTCCCCTCCCCACCGCCCCTGCCCGGGGGTCCTGCGGAGCCCGGCTGGCTCCGCGCGCCCCGCACCCCGCGCCCCGTCTCCGAATGGAAGTCGCTCCGCTTCCCTTTTGCGTCTTTTGTCTCGCCGGCCTCCCTTTCTAGCCACACGGAGGGAGTCGGGTGACGGGGTGGGGGGTGGGGGGCCGATTTCGGTGCCGTTCAAGGTGTCTGCGTAACGCCGCACGGGAAAGAAGCCCCCGAGCCGTGGCACGAGGCCGTGGGAGGGCGCGGGCGCCGGTGCCGCGCGGCCGTCGGGAGGCGCTGGGCAGGCAGTCCGTGTCCCCGCTGGGCCGCGCGCTCGGGGCTCCCCGGCTCCCCGCTCCGCCCAGGCTTCGGAAGGGAGGCGGGCTGGCTGCCGGGGCGCGCGGCTCGGGGACCCGGGCCCCCGCCCGTCGGGGGACTCGCTAGCCCCGCCAGGCCCCGGCCGCTGGACACTGGAGGTGCCCCCAGGCCAACTGGGGCGCGTTCAGCTGGCGCGTGGAGGGTGGCAAGGCCACCTCGCGTGTGGGAGCGTGGGCACCCGCAGGCCACCCGACTGGGTCCGCCGCCCGAGGGAGTGCCCGACGGGCCAGGGGGGCGGGAGCGAGCGGCCGGGCCCGGCGAGCGCGGGGTGACACCCCCGGACTGGCGGAAGCGCCCCAAGGCTGTAGCCTCACCAAGCAGAGCCCCACCTGCTCAGTGATTTGCTCCCCCTCTTTACACCTCCTGCCTCATTTCCTTGGTTGGGTTTTGGTGACCTGTTGGGACGAAAGCGACTTGGGACATGCAAAGCTCTGCGCCAAAGAATGGCGGTTTCACGGGGCCAAACTGCCCTGCAGTTTACCTTCTCCCACCCCCTCAACCTGCACCCCCTGAGCACGAGCGGTCCGGGCACCAGAGCCCCTTTCCGCTCCTGGGTCGTCTGCTGCCTCCATTTAGAGCCCCGCAACTTTACTGGCCGAAGGTCAAGCAAGGCGGGGAGCCCTGCAAGGAGTCTCCGCCTTACAAACAATGAGATAACCCGCACCGAGCTGTTGGCGTCCCCGTGCCCAGTGAAATCCGGCTGTCCTAGAGAACAAGCCAGCCCTCAAGTGCTGCCGTCATTTTATTTCACCATAATTGTACTTGCCCACAGTTAGAGAAGGTGGAACGCGCTCATCTAGCCCCAGAAGAAGAAAAGGGTACTGGGCAAGCAGTTTACTCCCTTCCACAGTCGTTGGGTTTTGTTTTGTTTTCTTTTGTTGGCTTGTGTGTGTGTTTGTGCTTAGAAGTATGAACATTTGGCGATACAGTACATCGAAAGGGGATTCAGACAAGAAGGCAAATGTTCCCCTGAGAAACTGACTTTACGGGTTCAGATGGTTGGTTTTTGCTGTTACTGCCCACCACCACCCACCTTGGGGAGCATTTGCAGTTGCTGCATGCTGGTTTTTGTTTGTTTTTAAACTTTTTGTTTATCCGTCCCTTGCCCTCAAACATCTTTTCATTGGTAATGTCATTATTTTAACAAAATTATTTCTTTAGTGATCTTTGGAACCAAACCCGAATCATTGAACAGTGCTCACAATGGAATACACTGTCACCTTTTTATTCCTAAGGATCAACTTACATAATACATTGACTGGTGTATGTAAAATAGGCACTTAGATATATTTTCAATTAATCAATTGGCAGAAAATGATTTACACTGTACTGTAGTTGCGATTTCTGCACAGAGTGTAACCCTGAAACCATTTAAACACAGTAAGTAGATTAGGCTATTAAATCAGGTCCCCCCAAATCAGCAAGAGACAATGATTCCTTAAAAAACGGCCATGATTTCTTTTCCCCCCACTGCTCCCTCAAACTAAGTTGGATTATACAGTCCTTTTGGACAATAGGTGTGACTTGACCTTTTGTTCTTCTTCTTTTATGTAATCCTCAAGGAACAGACGTCTGTTTTGTGACTGGGTGAGTGAGACATCTCCAAAAGATTGGCCACGGTCAGCATCCTCTACTGATCTAAACGAAATTACAGCTTAATCATATCGCACCCGAGCGGCGCCAGTGCTCTCCCACACCTGAGCGGACTGGGCATTGTGCTGCCTAATTTCTCTTTGTGTTATGTCTTGATAATCAAACTGCATTATTATTTCTCTCTCAAAATACAATGGGAGCCCCTCTTCCCCCGCCCCCAAGTTCTGAAAATTCTCAAACCGGCCCTGGAGAAAAACAAATGCACAAAGCGACAGGCGAAGCAGGCCCTGTGTTCAGCACTCAATCATTTCCTGTCACCGGTGCAACCACTATGCATTATCCTGCCATGATGGATAGAGTGGGTCTGTGCAGACTGGGGCAGCTGGGGAGGCTCAGATGGGGTCTTGTCATTCGGGCTCCATTTCATACTACCTGTAGGGAAAAGAAAATTCTGTGCAGGCGATTGGCTGTTTCGTGAGTTTTAAATTTTTGTATCATATATAATAGAAAGGTCATATTTCCTAAAAGTTAAATATAGGTTTCAGCTTCATCTTAGAATACACTTCCTGCTGGGGTAAAACAAAAGTGTGAATCCTGACACAGTAGATGTCATTCCATTTAAAGTTGACCTAATCTTTAAACAGAAAAAACAAGACCGGTTTGGTTTATACCGCTAAGTAGTTTTAAAAGACAACAACCTAATACTGAACATACAGTCTATCTAACAAGGTTAAAACATGTATGCACATAAATGTGACTCACTTTAGTAAACAATGAATAGTGTTATTATATATCATTCCATAATAGACTGAACATAGAGGATACAATATGTAGCATAGCAGAACTCTTTATCATTTTCAATTGTGGTGGTACAAGCTTCATTTTAGCTGGGGACTTCATTTTTGAGATTGCTTTTGCTGTGATCAGTCAAGAGCTCAGCTAATTAATGTAAGATCAAAGTTGAGGACCAACTCACCAGTGTTCTACAAAACTGCAAAATCCTCCAGGTCCTTCATTTCTTTTTGAAATGGCTAAAGGCAAAATGATTTGCATAAGGAGGTCTCAGATTTTAAAATGTAAAACTTCTTTCATTGGGATTATTAAATGGCTTTCAATGATGTCCACAGATGTTCATGTACCCACTGCAATGCTTTAATATTTTTCCTAGTGGTTTTTTACCTACAGTCTGCTAGGTTGTTAAAAAACGATGGGACAGGAGAGAAGGAATCAAATGATCTTTAAGCTGCTTCCAATTTCTCTGACACTACAGTACTCTTTTATATCAAGATACCTGTGTGTTTCCAATCGCAGTAAATAATATTACATTTCTCCTCAATACTTGCAGGCTCCATTAACAATGTATGCTTTGTGTAATTTTCTTAAGCTGGCAAATTATAGTAAGAAAAACAAGATTAAACATTTTAGCAGATGCTCACCTGCCTCTATAAAGCATTTGTTTTTATAGCTCTCCTATTATAGCAACATTCTGGCAAGTACAATAGTTTAAATACCTGATGTCTCAAATAATCAGTCCTTTGGGGTAAATATATAAGGAGCATTTATGGAGGCATATTAATAAAAATAATTTACATCTCCTTTTTCTCTTTTTAATAAAAATCAGAACGAACACAGGTGTAAACTCAGACTTTTTTAGAGATCTTTCAATGAGTAGGAAATTAATGGACAGTATTTAATGAGCTCAATGTTAAGTAAGTGTATAGATTTCTATATCTGTGGATAAATTTTATTTAAACAATGGCAGGTTCTGTCTAAATAAGTATGTATTGGTTTCCTTTAGAGTGATGAGGGCCTTAAATATCATTTGGAGGGCATCTAAATGCTGTAACTATTAGGCTAATTCATTTTAAGATGCTAAACCATAAGCAACTTTAAAATGCATATCACTTTATTGGGATTAACATCAGGGATACACTAGATTCATAGATAATTCTGTCAGTTTTGTTTTATGTTAACTATTGAGCAAGAACAGTTGTAAAGTGTTCATGATACAGAATATTCCTTTAGCACCTCATTTATTATTATGAAATGAAAAATGTCCTCTTTCTTATATTATCATATAACTGTATTAAGGTTCCATACAAGGAGAAATAACATGTATACATAGAGAGAGATTTACAGTTTTAAAAAGTACCTTTCCGATGCACAAATAAAATGGATGCAGGATGAAAGACGATTATTGTTCAATGAAACTAGCATTTTGAAAGGGTGATAGAAACTTTGATTGGCATTGAATGTCAGTGTATGTGTTTCCTATTCATATTGGGTTTTTAGGCAATCTTATTTAAGTATTGATACAGACCACGTCTCTCACCCTCCAACTGTCTGACACGTCAAAATGAGATACTACTGGGGACATATGAATCTCCTTTCGTTTTTAATATGTAAATAGACCCTTAAAAGCAGACCCAAAGCTGTCAATTTGGTCACTAGGTAAATAATCCAAAGATACAGATGGGGAACCTGTTCCTATCATCTTTGTAGCTGCTCATAGGCAACCAACTCAGTAGGAAGGGGAGTAGGAAGGGTTTAGTTCTAAGTAGTAAGTGTGATATTATTTAGTAAATAAAACTTTCAAAAAATTTTCTTTCTTTATACATATATACACATGGGCATGCACACACACAAAAAAGTGGATCAGGCTAATCCAAAACACTATAAAATGAAAACTAAATTGATTCAAGCTAATAAAAAGCATTTATGAATTCTAGATTTGTGTGTGTGTGTGTGTGTGTGTGTGTGTGTTTGTACTTTTTTCTTTGATCGAGTGATGAAAGAATGATGCCACAATGCCGCCTTGGGTGGCACTGAAAGAAGAAAGTACAAACATATGCACACAAAAATAGAAAAAACAGGAATTTATAGATGGCTTTGACTGTCTCAGTTTATTTTTAATTTAAATATGTTTTGGTTGAGCTTGATCCATTTATTTTTGTTTTATTTTTGCTTCTTCTGGGCTGTAGAAACTAGTGATCAGGATCAGTGCTCCTGAAGCAACTTTTGGTTGAAAGCCACAATAATAACTTTAAAAATATATCTTGAGTAAGCCCATGAGACAGCTCCGTAAGTCAACACTACCAAAATTGAGCTCTATTGGAAAACTACAGTTCTCACCTTCCTGTCTCTGATTTTCCCTCTGTTGGCGCTCAGTGCAGCTATTCCTTGTTAAAACTTTGACAGCGTTTGGTTCTTCATGGTTGAGAAGGCTACTTTTCTTTCTGCCTGTTTTTCTTTTTCTTTCCTGTGATAGTCTGTACATAGCTTGTTAATGAAAGTTTCTGAAGTTGACTGGCATTTTGATTTATGAATAATGGTATTAATAATAACACACATAAGAATATTTCACAAGTGACAGCAACATAGTATAAAGAATACAGACAAGACAGGAGGCAAGCACCTGTCTGAGAATCGGACAAATGACCTATCACCAAATCAGCATACAAGTGCACATTCTTTCTTCTTATTCATGAAAGAATGATTTTGAGATATTTGCTTCTACATTATGAAGACAAGCTGAATAAAATCAAAGCGTATTTAGGTGGACCCTTGACTTCTCTATTTTATAACTGAAATTCAGTTGCCTCAGGTTTGGTAGAAAACCTTAAAAATAATAGAAACTTGCTCCTCTTCTGAGAAAATTCTGGCACCAGAGTTCCATGGGTGACAGTGGTAGTTCAGTGGAATACTTTTCACCGTGTTCGATTCTGGCCAACACATCTCTTATGCAGCCTCCTCGCTTGTCTGTCAGCAGAGGCTATTGTGTTGCTAGGATGCCTGACAGGTTTCAGTGAAGCTTACTGACTAAGCTGGACTAGGAAGAAAGTCCTGGTGATCGACTTCCAAACTCCAGCAGAAGCCTTATGGGTCCTAGCAATCCAATCTGGACTGAACACGGTCATGGTGTAGAACCCAGAGTGCTTGGCTGCATGTGCATGGGGTCAGTGTGATCTGGGACGGACTCTATCTATAGCAACTAACAACCACTTCGAACAGTGCTACAAAGTGTGGACTTTGCACAGCAGTACAAATAGCAGCATCGCCTCACACCTGCATCACCTCATCCCTTGGGTCCCACGTGAGATCTGTTGAATGAGCTTCTTTGTGAGTGCAGCCGGTCATTCTCTATTTTAACAAGCTCTTGGGTAATTCTTCTCTAAAATAAATTTAAATATGACTGTCTTAAGATCTAGCCAAATATTTTAGATGTTCTCAGAAATGTATTTTCCTGAAATATAGTTTACAATGTAAGATGTTCTCTATCCAAAGATATTTATTATACAAAAAAAAGAAAGCAATTTTAAAATCTTAGAGATTTGGAATCTCTGCCTAAATTTAGCTTATAGACTTTGTACATATTTTAAATTGGAGGCCCCAAAGTTGAGACAACAGATAAACGTTTTCTATATTAGGGTTAGTAACATAAAATGCAAGTGTGTTAAATAGAGATTTCTACATGTACTTATTGCTTGCTTAGTTTAGTTTTAAATGACTACATATATCACTCTGAAGGTTCTAGCAAGCTAGCCATTGTAGTGCTGCCTCTGTGCTTATCACTTCTCCTACTGGAAGTCAAAGAAGGTGGTGGAGAAGCAGAAGCAGCGGAAAAAAAAATAAAGTTGGAGGCTGATGAGAGGGGAGGGATTAGGATGAGATAACAATAACGTGGAACTTTTTTCTTTTTGGAAAGGCTTCTATCAAGACTGTAATGACCCACAGGAGTCAAGGTTGACAGATGTTTGTTCAATAACGTCATAGAACGATGGTGAAAATTGTCTTAGAGAGTTCTACTCATGTCTTTTGCCTATAATTCTCTTTTTTATTATTTATTTTAAATAAATCACTTTATTAGGGCTTCTTACAGCTCTTATAACAATCCATACATAAATTGTATCAAGTACATATGTACATATGTTGCCATCATCATTTTCAAAACGTTTTCTTTCTACTTGAGCTCTTGGTATCTGCTCCTCTTTTTTCCCTTCCTCCCCCACCTTCACCTTCGTGAACCCTTGATAAATTATTATTATTTTCATATCTTACTCCATCCACTGTCTCCCTTCACCCACGTTTCTGTTGTTCGTCCCCCTCAGGGTAGGGGAGGTTATAAGTCGATCATTGCGATTGGTTCCCCTTGCTCCCCCTTTCCCCGCACTTTCCCCCTACCTTCCTGGTTTCTCTACTCTCATTCTTGTTCCTCAGGGGTTAATTCTGCTTCTCGATAGAGGAAATGGCAGTCACTTCTGCATTGTCTTTCGACAACGCCAGGCCACATGTTGTGGAAGACGACCACCGCACCACTGCTTGAAGAGAGGATGAATGTCCTGATGAAGCTCGCTCTGGGAAGGACCAGCTCAGGAGACAGTCTCAAAAGGGAATGACCAAAGAGGGAAGCAACACATTGTACCACAGGAAGGTTTCCATTTTGTGAGCAAGGGAATAGTCACTTAATTAAAAAAAACACATGGGTGGGGGTTGAGGGTGGGGACGGGGAGTTGAGAAGCCAAAATGAGAACTGTCTATTTGTTTTAAATGCCAGCCGATTCAGTTCAGTGGTGTTTTTAGTTGCAAGTAACAGAATCCCTGAGAAATGCGCTGAAGCTCAAAGGAAATACAAACCCTCTCCAGATTATGAACTCATCCCCTTCTTAAACCCATCATTAAGGTGACTTTGCACATGCATTGGAAACATTAAGTCAATTCATATCTAACTTCAGTTTATCAAGTGTTTGTCTTGGTATGTAGTATATAGCATACCTACATAAAATACATAAAAAACATCTAAAAATTCAGATATACTAAAGTATCTTTAACATAATAAACCCAACTCACTGCCATCTTGTCCATTCTGACTCATAGCAATCTCATAGGAAAAAATATAACTGTCCCCATGGGTTTCTAAGATTGCAACTCGTTATGAAAGCAGAAAGCCTCACCTTTATCCCATGAAGAGGCCAGTGGATTCGAACTGCTGGCCTTCCAGATCACAGCCTATTGCATAACCCAGTACCCCACCAGGGTAATAGTATAGTAACATTAATGTTTTTAGGTATATCCTAAAATATCACCCATTTGTTTTTATAAACCTTTGTGTCTTTAATTTTTAATATAATAGACTTCATAGGGGTTAATTCATAACTATGGGTAGTATATAAATGGGAAATTCATCATTCAGGACTGCCTGTACTAAGATTACAAAGCTTAATAGTCTGAAGTTTGGACCGGCATCAGAAATGGCTTAATTGAGTATCTCAGTGATTCACTTAAGCTCTGGGTTATTTTCCTCTCTCTACCTTGCTTTTACCTACACCAGCTTCATCCTAATCCTGGCTCTTTCATAGTTCCCAGATTTTTTTAAAAAGCAGATTCCAGATCTACATACTTGCTTGTGCTATCAGAAAAAGTCATCCTTGCATCAGTATTTCAGCAAAACCGTAATAAAATGTATAAGTATGCCCATCTCTGAGCTAAATACGGCATCAAGAAAATTGAATGCATGCAATTGGATGAGTCCAGAACTCAAATATCTTTGTTAGAACTCAAGATACAGTTAGCATCCTTGCAATTACAAATCCTAACACACAGTATTTGGAAATAGACACTAAGGAGGCACACAATAAACATCTAATATAGGAGGAAATCAATAGTGCATTAATAAGCAGTACTTCTTCGAAGAGTTGGTACCAGACTGGAACTGAAAGATGTGGTAAATAGGAGAAAGGGGAGAAAACCTTAAGTATAGGGCAGAAAAGGTGAGCAGGAAGTCAAGAGTGCACATGAGAAATCAGAACAATTAATAGCTGTGACTGACCCAAGAAATCCATGTTGGAGAACATACAGATTAAGTTTGGTGGCTGTAGCTGCTTGGTGCAGGACAGACTAGTTGGGCCTAGAGAATCACCGTAGACTGATTGATTAAAGGAAGCACACGGTACCTGCTTATTCTACTTTGATCTTCCACAAGCAAATTGCATGTCTTCATTTATAGAGCAAATCATTACATGTGAGCTGCTAAGTGTACAATATAAAAGGCATAGATCCGAACTTTCCACTTTGCTATGTCTGCGAACGGAGGCCAAAGTGTTGCAGTATAAGCCTCCGCCGAGCGAGTGTAACCCGGCCTTGGAGGATCCGACGCCAGACTACATGAACCTCCTCCACATAATCTTTAGCATGTGCGGACTCCTGCCCAAGCTGAAATGCTGTGCTTGGCTTGCCGTCTACTGCTCCTTCATCAGCTTCGCCAATGCCCGGAGTTCGGAGGATACCGAGCAGATGATGAGTAGCTTTATGCTTTACATCTCGGCGGTGGTGATGTCCTATCTACAGAACCCTGAACCCATGACGCCCCCCGCCCCCTGGTGATGCCAGTCTTGAGGGATCGCATCCTGCGCCCCCTCTATTTCCTCCCGGATTGGTCTTGGACTGTTGTCTCGGGCTTCCCTGCCTGGGATGGCCTCAAGTCTCTCTCAGTTGAATGGAGGTCACCTGGTTCCTTCTCTGGACTCTCCCTCTGTTTGGATGCAAAGAGACTATCCTAAGCCTACCTACATCCGTGCCCTTCTCCACCTGCTGCTGCCCATTGCCGATGGAAATGCCGTCCGGGTTTCTGGACAACTTTTCCTGATGAAATAAGTTAATAAAAAAGTTGTTTGGGATTTTTTTTTTTTACTCATAAAAAAAAAGGGCCTGGATTGTGCACGTAGACTTCCCTATCTAATAAGCAACAACCCCTTTAGCAGACTTTGCTATGCAAACACCCTTCCTAGCAACTGGACCATCATTTTACCCCATTCATTTATTTTTGGGAAAATTCAATCAATTATAATTTTCTATTTTGGTATAAAGAAATTACATACACTGAATTGATATGTGGTGCCCTGGAGACTCAATGGGTAAGCAAGGGGCTGCTAATCCGATGGCCAGTAGTTCAACCTGTGGAGTGACTCTGTGGGAGAAAAGACCTGTGTTCCATGAAAGAGTTTGAAAAACACCAAAGAGGACCCCCGTGGTCATCCGGTGGCACAATAGGACACAGTGAAATCAACCCATAGGCTTCCCAATGCTGCGAATGTTGAAGAAGGCAAATTGCCACAGCTTTGGCCCCCTAAGCGCTGGTAGTTTCAAAGTACCAATCTTTTAGTTAGCAGCCAAGCAAGTAATGACTGCACCCACCAGGGCCACTTCGTAAACACCGCAGATTAGGAAACCACACAGGGCAGTTCTACTTTGGCATATGGGGTCACTGCCAGCATGAATCAACGCCCTGGCATGCAGCAATCACCAATAATTCTCTATCTATCTATCTATCTATCTATCTATCTATCTATCTATCTATCTATCTATCATCTATCTATCTATCTACCATCTATCTGTCATCCATTCATTTAACTATTCATCGATGTATGTATGTATGTATGGATGGATGGATGGATGGATGGATGGATGGATGGATGGATGGATCTTTATATACAAACCTTGCATGAACTCACATTTGGTCATAGTAAAATATGCCCTGATGAGCGTTGGATGTCATAAAGGTGAAATGGGTAAGCTCGGGAAGGACTGAAGTAGTTTTGGGATAAATTCATGAACAAAAACTCGAAAAGGAAGGTGCAGTTTTGAGAGAGCACTCCGGCTCGCTCTTAGGCACAGCCCTGGTGTCTGTCTCCCCGCGGGCCAGCGGGCGGGTTGTGATCCATTCAGCGGGGACGGTGTTGGCTGCTGCAGGTGGCACTGACAGGCGGTGAGTGATGGCACCGCCAGCTTCCTGCCGCGATCCATCCTGCAGCCCGCCGGTGAGGAATCACAGCCTCAGCAAGGTGCTGAGCCCCGCGACATATCATTAAACAAGGTTACCACCGGCAGATTTGTTCCCTGATCAATCTGGTCAATAACCGTTCCACCTCACTGTACAAGTCCTCCCCTCCCCCACCCCCTTAAAACATAAACAAGTCTTATGAAAGCACTTGCAGAACAATGTAAAGCTTTCTGAAGTCTTCATTTCTCCTGGCAGTCCACGGGCTTCTATAAAAACCCTTATAAATCATGAAAAATAACCTTTGCTACAGGATATATCCTCAGGCAAGTGCTCTACCCTAATTCCATATTTTATTACCTGATACTGACTGATTTTTCCCCCCTCCAATTGATTACTGAATAGCATTGGGACAATTTCTTTTTTATTTCCCCTCCAGTCTGCATAGCTCACTAGTTTCTTCCCTTAGGAGGTCCCAAATGAGATAGAAGTAAAACACTTATTGCTTTTACTGCTCAACTTTAATTCTCGTGTTTTGCATTTAACTCTTCACGTGCCTTGGCAGACAAATTGCTCCACAGTTGTACTGGCGAGTTGACGAACAAAGTGTCTCAACTCCGCTACAATGTGACTGACGCTGGTAAATGTGATCAGCATTAAATTTGAGAAATTGAACTGGGTCTCATGAGACCCATCCACTCAGCCTTCTCTGCCGAGTCCATTGGAATCAAAGATCCTATCCATTTTCTGGGATTTTTTTTAAAAAAAACATGCCCATGAATACACATCTTAAGGTTTCGACAATCAGCACGTATGTTATTTTAGTTTTTACAGACAGCTCCCATCCCATCATTGCTTTCTGAAACACACCATACCCGCGTTGTATGTGTGGGCATGCTGTTTACATGCTCTTTCCACTACTTTCTAAACATAATTAAATATTTTAAACTGAACTCCTTTGACTATTGGAGAAACTTTAACTTCTATCTCAGTCAATATGCTTCTAATATAAAAAAATCCCTTTTTAAAAGTTGGATAATATACAAATTTTGTTCAGGCAAACTTGGCATCTCATTCTAAAATTAAAGTTGTGCCTGAATCACCTGTGGTTATAATTTTATAACCACACTATACTTTATTAACTACCTACCTACCTATGTGTCTAGTTTGCGTTCAACTATTAACTAAAAGTCAGCAATTTGAATTTACTCAGCGGTACCACACAAGGAAGTCTGGGCGAGCTGCTTCCGTACAATTACAGCCAAGAAAACGCTCTCACTGCCTTGGAGGCAACGCTGTCTCACAGCAACGTCATGCAGATTTATGGGACCTGTTGTTGCTTTTGAACTGCCCACCATGTGGATCACAGCCCAACAGGTAGCCAGTAACCACAACAGTTGGCATCATCTTGATGGCAGCAGGTTTGGGGTTTTTGGTTGTTATTTAAGAAACAGACAAAACTCACTGCCATCCTGTCATATCAAGCTTAGATGACAGAGTAGAACTGCCCCTGTGGGTTTCTGAGTCTGTAAAGCTTATGGGAGCAAACATTATCCTTTCTCCCCTGGAGCAATTGGTGGCCTTTGCCATTCTAACTTAGACAGGTTTCATTATTGTGAAATTTAAGTTTGTTCTTATTCCTGTGTTCAAACAAAGGACCACTTGAGATAGAAGACAGATTTTTCTGTGCCAAATTTTCAAATCTTCCCCCTTAAAGAGTCACATCACGTACAATAAGCCATACAGAAATGCAAGTCGCCTGATCTATTTTTATTTATTCTTTCATTTAAATCAGTTTTCTTCCTTCCTTCTTTATCTTCTTAGCCGAGATGAGTTACAGCTGCTTACCTCTCACCGTGTAGAGCACTATCTATTTTTCAATGTCCATAGACTGAAACCCTTTCCTTTGTTACACCTGATTCAAAGCAAAGCACTGGCATGATAAATCTAAGATTTCTTGCCGGTGGAAATTTTTTGACATTTGGAAGACATATAGTTCATTGTTTATGCCTCAAAATATATTTGTTTCTCAAGGAGAACAAACAACAGAATTGTAGGTGAATGGATACATTGGATGGTGTAAGATATGGCAATAATGATAATATAATTTAAGGGTCTATGAAGGTAGCAGGGTGGGGGAGGGAGGGGATAAAGGGAAGCTGATATCAAAGACTTCAAGAAGAAAGAAAATGTATTGAAAATGAGGATGACAGCAATTGTACAACTATGCTTGATCTAATGGAACTATGGATTGTAATAAAATATGTAAGGGCTCCTAATAAAATGTTAATAAAATATATTTTTGCTTCTCATTTTAGAATATACCATATACTTCCTGTTCACTAGTGGAATTCAGTCTTGACTCAATTTTTAAAATGTGTATTCCTTAATTTATTTGTGAATTTCTTGGACTAATTCTTGCCAGGGAAGCCAGAATAAGAGCATTTAATTTATATTGATATTGCCTCTAGGAAATTGATTGTCTACTGATGTTGATTTAAAAAATGCATTGTCCTTCCAGGAGATATGTGTTAGTCTATTCTATTCTGCCTAATGTGGGTTCCCAATTCTCCTCGGGAATATCATTCTATATATCAAGGCTAATGACATGATAAAAAGGTTATAGATTGGTGGGTCTTATTTCACTTAGAGAAGAAAATGAGGAGGAATTTATAGTAGGTGCAGGTCATATCTTAATTCAACAAATATTTATTGAATGCCCATTGTGTATAAGGCACTATGTTTTAGTTTTCTTTCATAATAATTCCATGGCTGCAGATTACATTGCTATCCTTAGAAGATACTAAATCTGAGTCATGTAGTAGAGATTTAATTTGGTTAAAACCTAGATGACTTATAGTCTAGACACAATATTCATGGCAGCTTTGTAATGGGCTTAGGTAGCTCTTATACTACAATAATGCAAAAGATTGAAGGAGGCTATTGCTTCCATAATGTACTATAATTTGATTTAGGCTCGGCGTAGATACAGTCATCAATAACTCAGTTAAAGTGATTTCACATCGAAAGATCAGCTCTAGTGACAAAATCGCCTGGCCTCGTGAAAGTAAGATGATGGAAATAGAAAGCATTTTCAAATTATCCACTGTCTCTCTTTTACTACTGATTTAACTAATAATGCTAATTCAAATTCATAAGAACATAAATAAAAAGATATATAAATGGCAATATGTTCGGTATAAGTGGTATAAAGAGCATTTTATTTTTTTGATATTGCTTATAAATTTTTCAAGCATTTGTAAACACTCAATTACTATCAAATAATAGCATTTACTTTCAAATAGAGGTACATTTTATTTTTTATCACAGTGAAACTTCCCCGTGTATATGTGTTTCCTTTTCCTGGTTCCCTACTAAACCCCCAGTTTTGTGCCTTTCAAGTTTTAGATAATTTTCAAAAGCTTTCTAACTTCATCACAGGTAAATATTATTCTCAATGGAAATATTGTAGGAGAGTCAATCAAATACTTGAGTGTCTATCATAACATTTACTATTTATTAGACACTTAATTTTTTTTGCTTTTTTTCAGACACTTAATTTTTTTTAATCGTTTCATTGGGGGCTCATACAACTCTTATCGCAATACATCCATACATCTATTGTGTCGAGCACATTTGTACATTCGTTGCCCTCTTCCTTCTCAAAACATTTGCTCTCCACTTAAGCCCTTGGTATCAGCTCCTCATTTTCCCCCCTCCGCCCCCACTCCCCCCTCTCTCATGAACCATTGATAATTTATAAATTATTATTATTTTGTCATGTCTTACATTGTCTGTCGTCTCCTTCCCTTCACCCACTATTTGCTTGTCCATCCATCCCAGGGAGGAGGTTATATGTAGATCCTTATAATCGGTTCACCCTTTTCTACCCCACCTTCCCTCCACCCTCCAGTATGGCCACTATCACCACTGGTCCCTGAGGTATCATCCGTCCTGGATTCCCTGTGTTTCTAGTTCCTATCTGTACCAGTGTACATCCTCTGGTCTAGCCGCATTTGTAAGGTAGAATTGGGATCATGATAGTGGCAGGGAGGAAGCATTAAGAATTAGAGGGAAGTTGTATGTTTCATTGTTGCTACACTGACTGGCTCGTCTCCTCCCCACGAACCTTCTGTAAGGGGATGTCAAGTTACCTACAGATGGGCTTTGGGTACCCATTCTGAACTTCCCCTCATTTACAATGATATGATTATTTTGTTCTTTGATGCCTGATACCTAATCCCTTTGACACCTCATAGTGACACAGGCTGGTGTGCTTCTTCCATATGGGCTTAGTTGCTTCTGAGCTAGACGGCCGTTTGTTTACCTTCAAGCCTTTAAGACCCCAGACATTATATCTTTTGATAGCTGGGCACTTTCTTCACCACATTTGCTTCTGCACCCCATTTGCTTATGCACCCATTTTGACTTCAGCAATTGTGTTGGGAAGGTGAGCATCGTGGAATGTCAATTTAATAGAACACAGTGTTCTTGCATTGAGGAAGTACTTGAGTGGAGGCCCAATGTGCATCTGCTGCCTTAATGCTAAACCTATAAATATATGCATGTAGATCTATTTTCCTATCATCATATATAAATATACTTACATTTGTACATGCCTGTATTCAGACTTCTATAAATGCCCATTGCCTCTTAGTTCTTTCCTCTATTTCCTTTTACTTTCTTCTTATCCCACTCAACCTTCATTTGGGTTTCAGTAATTTTTCTCGGTTACCTTGCCAGACACTTAATTCTTTTTTTAAAGCATTTTATTAGGGGCACATACAATTCTTATCACAATCCATACATACATCCATGTGTAAAGCGCATTTGTACATTCATTGCCCTCATCATTCTCAAAACATTTGCTCTCCACTTAAGCCCATGGCATCAGCTCCTCATTTTCCCCGCTCCCTCCCCACTCCCTCCTCCCTCATGAATCCATGATAATTTATAAATTATTATTTTTTCATATCTTACACTGTCTGACATCTCCCTTCACCTACTTTTCTGTTGTCCATCCCCCAGGGAGGAGGTTATATGTAGATCCTTGTAATAGGTTCCCCCTTTCCACCCACTCTCCCTCCACCCTCCTGGTATCATCACTCTCACCACTGGTCCTGAAGGGATCATCCGCTCTGGATTCCCTGCAGACACTTGATTCTTAATTCACAAATTCTCCCTAGGAATTTCACTCTACTCAAATCAGATGAGATGGTGGGATGTCATCATGAATCCTTTTTAACGACAGTGACCATTTTAGTCTTCTGCATTTAATTTTCTCTAGATTATTCCCCTTAGTTTATGTATGGCCAACACAACACCTGATGTACGAGGGGGTACCGCCCCACCCCCGCAAAAAAAATTTCCCCTACAACTATGTATTTACTTTTTTTGTTAACAAAATCTTATCACCTTCAAAGTACTCTTCATTACGCTTAATACATTTGTCAAATCTGTGATTCCATTCTTGGAAACCTTTTTCAAGCTCATCTGTTTCAATGGCTAGGATCACCTCCCTCATTTTTTTCTTAACCTCTTCTATGTCTTCAAATTGCTGTCCTTTCATGTCCCTCTTCATTCACAGAAACAAAAAGAAGTTGCATGGAGTGAGGTCAGGTGAGTAAGGTGCAGGGGGCAAGAGAGGCATGCTGTTTTTTTGTGAAAAACTGGCACACTGAGATGGCTGTTTGAGCAGATGCATTGTCATGATGGCAAAACCAGTCCCCCATCTGACACAAATCAGATTTTTTTGGGTCACACACTGTTACACTATCTTTTCAGAACCTTCAAAAAGAAAGCTTGATTAACACTCTGACCTGATGGAACAGACTCCAAATGTGCTACGAGTTGACATTTTTGTCCATTCAGGAAGTTGACAGACGTCCAGAATGAGTTTTATCATCAATCAACATTTCACCTTTTTGGAAAAGAGAAAACCACTCATACACTTGAGTTTTTCCCATAGCACTGTCTTTGTAAGCTTTGTTCAACATCACAACAGTTTCTGAGGCATTTTTAAATTGGCCATAAGAGAAAACAAGGTTCAAGTCAAACTGCTTTGATGAAAAAGTTCACTGTGACCAGAGAGAAGCTTCCTAGGCAATGCCGCTGGATGCACTAACTGAGAGCAAGTTGCTTGGTGCTCCCCTAGCAGGAAAAATGAATTCTATGAAAACTCCACCCAGTGGAGCTATTTCCTATTTTTTAGGGCACCCCCTCATAAGCTTCAAGCCTTTTTATAACAGTAGCTGACTCCTTTTCTCATCTTTTATCTTAGCATTTGCATGAGTGTTTCCATGCCCTGATGCCCCACTGGTTAAGTGCTTACTTGCTAAGAGAAAGGCATTGCAAATAGGTAACTCAGCACCAGAGAGAGCAGGTTTTTTCTAAGTTTACTTGGTTAATGTTTGTAAAATTGTGAAACTAAACTTTGAAGGATTGGGGATTCCATTTTCTGTTTTGCCTTATAATTTAGGACCACGATAAGTTGGTTATCTACTACAACACAAATAGTGAGAATGACAGTGATCTAAGCCCCTCCAGTAATAATGTGAGGAGGGTTTTAAAATTCCATGGAAAAAATGAATAGAAAGGATTAATTTTTCCTGAAAATTAAAAAATAAAACAGAATCTTTTTGCAGGTCTTGTAACAGTCCCAATAGGCATCATGCTAGGTATACCCATAGCCACCTAGTTGATTCCTATGCTCTGCAATAATTTAGGACAGAGTAGAAGTGCTCCCTAGGATTTCCAAGGCTGTACATTTTGTGAACACAGACTTCATTTGTGCTGAAGCATGGTTGGTGGGTTCAGCTAGCTGACTGTTCGGGTAGCAGCTGAGCACCGAGCCTCTGTGCCACCAGAACATGGTAACAATCATACAAATGCTCCCTGTACACTATGATATTTCTCCCTAGACTACTACCTGGCAGTTTTACCGTCATCTTGGTATCATCCCTGAAAGCTGTGTGTGCCATGGCAAAACAAGACTAATTGAGAATTTCCCTGCGCCCAATCAGCCATGATGCATTAAGATGGCTAAACTTGAACAGCAGGAGCCTGTGAGTTCAGGCTCTTGCAATTCATCTCACTAGAATGGACAAGTTGCAAGAAATCACATCAACTAAAACCCTGATGATGCTTGATGTTGCCAGCCTCTTAACAGTTTGTGCGCTGGTTGGCTTCACTCAAGAGGCCTGCCCAGGATCGGACGCCGCTCTAGCGACTGGAGAGTTCCACGCAAGGCTCCAGAAGCTCTGACTCTACAGCAAAACCAGAGGAGACAATCCCAGGTTTGGTGCCAAGTGCAGCACCAGGAGAACACGGGATGATTTCAGAATAGAGGTCATAGAGAAATCCTTTCACCACCATATCTGCAAGCACTCCGCGAAGGAGTTAGTACTTCTGGTAGGAGACGCTGTTTTTTTAAATTTTATGTAACACAATATATTTACTATGAGTAGCTCGGCTCCAATCAGGAAGTTCCTACCGGTTGTGATCTGGAAGGCACTCTGTCTAGGGGACAAGGGAAACCTTATAGTGGGTCATTGCCATGCTGCTTCTTTTTTTAATCATTTTATTGGGGCTCATAAACTCTTATCACCATCCATCCATACATCAATTGTGTAAAGAACACTTATACATTTGTTGCCCTCATCATTCTCAAAATTCGCTTTCTGCTTGGGTTCCTGGAATCAGCTCATTTTCCTTTTTCCCCTCCCCCTCCCTCCCTGCTCCCCCTCCCTCAGGAACCCTTAATAATTTATAAATTTTTATTTTATCTTATCTTACACTGCTCGGCATCTCCCTTCACCCACCCTTCTGTTGCCCATCCACAGAGAGGAGGTTATATGTCGGTCCTTGTGATCAATTCCCCCTTTCTACCCCACCTTCTATTTTTTAAAGTGAGCAGTCCAAAGGAGCAACACGTGATCCAGAAAAGTGGCCAAGAGATACTTTAGGATAAAGGAGCTGTACATGCAAGGCATAGAGGTAGGACTAGCCAGCCTTCCCCCAGAGAGGCAATCAGGTCCGATTTTAGTTTCCTAGAGCGACCATAATAAAACACTGCAATGCTGGTGGCTGTAGAGAACCTAATCTTATTGTTTCAGAATTCTAGAGGCTAGAAGTTCAAATCAGAGAATGGTCCATGGCCATTTCTTCTGACAGCCTTAACAGAGGAATTGCTCTGTGACTCTCCTCGCTTCTGGTGTTGCCAACCATGCTCAGCATCCCTTTGCTGCTCCTAAATGAGTCTTCTTGGGGCCTGTGTCTCCTTCCTTTCATATGATCCCGCCTTCTTGTCTTTTTTCTCCTCATTTGCCACCCAAATGAGATTAGCACTCGCCCTCCTCCTGTGCGAACTTAACTAATCACAACTGCAAAGAAAGCCTCGATTTCTCCAAATGAGATCACCTATAGAGGAGTTGAGACTCAATCAGTCTTTTTGAGAGACATAACTCAATCCATAACGACATGCATGGCTGGATCACAGATTGCCTGCACACACAGTACTGGGCAGAGAGGAGGATGAGTGGATAGGCAGGGCCCAACTTTCGAAGGGATAGCATTCGATTTAATGCTAAAGTGAGCAATGTAACTCATCAGTGGGCTTGGAAAAGCTTTCTCCTTTTCTATCGAAGATTTTAAACCAGTGTACTAACACACTTTAAAAAAATTGTATTTCTGATTATATCCTAGTTATCTCAGGAATGTCATTAAAGCCTGCAAGTCTGCTTCTGTTATACTTTTCCTCCCTTTTAAGCCACTCGGACCAGGATTTAGAATTGAGGGGTAAGGAATCTGGAGGATTTTTGGTTCTTTGTCCATGAAGCAATTTTTATTTTACTTATTTACTTTGCATTTTTATTTTATTTTATGTGTGTGTGTGTGTGTGTGTCTGTGTGTCTGTGTGTGAAACTCTCCATTTTTTCTGGCCCTCTTTCCCCAGAGCCCTCCTCTCTCTCCACTTCCACTTCCATCCCTGGTCTGTTCAGAGTTGTCAAAGTCTTGTCTATTGGTGTATAAGCCACATTGCTTCTTCTTTGTTATTCCCACAAACAGTGGTGATAATTATTACAGGAGTAGAAAGCATCCTCTTTTTCCCTCAGAATTGCCGACTTAGTGGTTAACAGCCCAATGCATACTCACTCTGCCATCCTAGTTATAGAAGTAATTAATCCCTGCCCTCCCTATGAGACACACAGATCTCTGCTCTTCACAGGTTTATTATTATTTTTTAATCATTTTATTAGGGGCTCATACAACTCTTATCACAATCCATTATTATTTTTAAACTATTTTATTATTTTGTCATATCTTACCCTGCCCAATGTCTCCCTTCACCCACTTTTCTGTGGTCCTTCCCCCAGGAGGAGGTCACATGTAGCTCCTTCTAATTGGTTCCCCCTTTCCAACCAACCCTCCCGCTACACTCCCAGTATCGCCACTCACACCACTGGTCCTGAAGGGATCATCTGCCCTGGATTCCCTGTTTTTCCAGTTCCTATCTGTACCAGTGTACATCCTCTGGTCTAGCCATATTTGTAAGGTAAAATTGGGATCATGGTAGCGGGGAAGGAGGAAGCATTTAGGAACTAGAGGAATGTTGTATGTTTCATTGTTGCTACATCGCACCCTGACTGGCTCATCTCCTCCCCGAGACCCTTCTGTAAGGCGATGTCCAGTGGCCTATAAATGGGCTTTGGGTCTCCACTCTGCACTACCCCCCTCATTCACTCTGATATGATTTTTTATTGTGATGGTGCCTGATACTTCATTCCTTCCACACCTCTTGATCGCAGAGGTTGATGTGCTTCTTCCATGTGGGCTTTGTTGCTTCTGAGCTACATGGCCGCTTGTTTACCAACAAGACTTTAAGACCCCAGATGCTATATCTTTTGATAGCTGGGCACCATCAGCTTTCTTCGCCACATTTGCTTATGCACCCATTTGTCT
>NW_022111324.1:65879461-65906186 GCF_000313985.2 Echinops telfairi | reverse complement strand
TTCCTTTGACTTTCCTCTTGTCCCACTATCATGCTCAGTCTTCATTTGGGTTTCAGTAATTCCTCTTGGTTACACTACCCTTGACCATGCCCTACCAGACCTCCTACACCCTTCTTACCACCGATTTAGATCACTTGTTGTTCCCTTGTCCCTGGGTTTGTTAACACCACTACCTTTCCGCCCACCTCCCCCTCTCCGATGTCCCCCTGGAACTGTCGGTCCTGTTGTTTTCTCCTTCAGATTGTTCATCCAGCCTATCTTATTTAGACAGACCTGTGGAGATAATAACATGCACAAAAAGAAGACAAAGCAATACCAAGCAACAATATACAACAAAACAACAATAACAACAACAACAAAACAATGACAAAACATAAAACACAACAAGAAAGAAAAGCTTGTAGTTAGTTCAAGGACTGTTTCTTGGCCTTTAGGAGTGTTTTCCAGTCCAGTCTGTTGGGGCACCACACCCTGGCCCCAAAATCTACCTTCAGCATTTCCTGGGGACCTCACCACTCCGATCCCTTGTTGATCTGTTGCACCCCCTTAGAGTTTTGCCTCGGGGTGGCTGGATCAGATTGAGCACAATTCCCACACCGTATCTCTGGTGTTGTCCCCTGTAGGGCTATGGGTCAGTGAGAGATGTCATGTCTTATAGTGGGGCTGGCCATGTGGTCCTCTCTGTGGAATGGCTGCTCTAATCGGGAACATCGTCCTCACGGTCTGGTGGGCCAGGATGTGCTCCACTCTCTCCTCCTCCCCCTTCATCTGCTCCCATGTGCTCTGATCAGATATGTCCCATCTCCTGGAGCTGCAGATTCAATGCAGTCCTTTGAAATAAATTCTTCTGGGGGGAGGGGCAGGTGTCCACATAGTAGTTGGGACTGAGGCTGGCCCCCCCAGACCACTCCACTAGTTCCTTACTCCACACTGGCATGTTGCATTCACATCTTGGAGCACTGGGTTGAAGCCTGGTCCCTCTTTTCCTGTGGAGATATAAACAACACTCTCCCCTTGGGTGGGTTAGTGCCCTGTGCCCCCGCTACCCATTTCTTTATTATTATTATTATTTTCCTTTCCCCACCTCCTTTTTAGTTGTCTACCATATGTATCCCTGTATTTGGTCTGGTCCCTGCCATACTACCTGGTCCTCACCCCAGGAATGTTTGTATACAGTAGCTTTTTCCCTATGCCCCTTTTGCATTTTTTTTAAAGCTTATCTCAGTGGACTCATGTTGTACTTGTCCTTTGGTGCTTGACTTACTTCGCTTAGCATGATTTCCTCCAGTTCTTACCGTACAAAGATATGCTTCAGACGTTCATCACTGCTTTTTAGCGATGCGTAGTACTCCATTGTATGTATATACCACAGCTTTTTAATCCACTCGTCAGTTGATGGAAATTTGGGTTGTTTCCAACTCCTTGCAATTGTGAACTGTGCTGCAATGAACGTTGGAGCACAGATGTCTGGCCTTGGTTTGTTTCTTGCCTCTTCTGGGTATATGCCCAGTAGAGGGATTGCTGGGTTGTATGGTAACTCAATCACCATCTGTTTTAGATATTGGCAGATCGATTTCCATAGTGGTTGTACATACTTATAGGTCCACCAGCAGTGGATGAGAGTTCCTGTCTCCCCACATCCTCTCCAACACTTGTTGCTTTCTGATTTTTTGAATTGGCTATCTTTGAGGGTGTTAGGTGGTACCTCATTGTTGTTTTAATTTGCATTTCTCTTATGGATAAAGATCGGGAACATTTTCTCATATGTTTGTTGGCCATTCAGATTTCTGCCCCTGTGAAACTTCTGTTCAAGTCCTTTGCCCACCTTCTCGGTGGGCAATACATTTTTTTCTTTTTGGAAGCTAGTAGAGTATTGTAGATTTTAGTAATAAGGCCTTTATCTGATGTGTCATTGCTAAAGATATTTTCCCAGTCCGTGGACTCTCTTATTACTCTCTTTTGATGTACACAGGTGTTTTATCTTCAGTATATCCCATTTGTCAATTTGTGCCTCCTCTGTGTTTGTGTCCTTCCCTATTTCTGATAGCCTATGTATTCCCTGTGCCAAAGTTCTCAAGTTGGTCCCAATTCCCTCATTGATGGCCCTAATCATTTGGGGTTTAACTTCAAGGTCTGTGATCCACCTTGAGTTTATTCTTGTGCATGGAGTGAGATAAGGGTCTTGCTTAATTTTTCTGCAGGTAAATACCCATTTTTTCCAGCACCATTTGTTAAAGAGGCCATCTGCTTCCCATGGGATATTTTTGGGGCCCTTAACAAAGATCAGTTGTCTGCATGCTGATGATTTTATTTCTGGGTTTTCAGTTCTTTTCCATTGGTCTGAGTATCTGTCATTGTACTAATACCATGCGGTTTTGACAACTGTGGCTGTATAGTATGTACTAAAGTCAGGTAAAGCAATTCCTCCCACTGTGTCCTTCTTCTTGAGGAGTTCTCTGCTAATTCTGGGCTTCTTCCCTCCGCATATGAAGTTGGTAATCAATTTTTCCATTTCTTTAAAGAAAGATGAGGGTAATTGTATCAGGATTGCATTAAATTTATATAGTTTCCTTGGCAGAACTGGCAGAACTGACATCTTGACTATATTGAATCTTCCAATCCACGAGCATGGGATATTCTTCCATTTGTTGAGGTAGCTCTTGGTTTCTTGTAATAGTGTTTTGTAGTTTTCCCCATATAGATCTTTTGTTCTTTTAGTCAGGTATATCCCTAGATATTTCAATTTGTATTTGGCTATTGTGAAGGGTACCACCTTTTTTATCTCCTCTTCTGTGATCTTATCTGATGTGTATAACAGTCTGATGGACTTCTGTTTGTTGATCTTGTATCCTGCCACTCTGCCAAACTCCTCTATTGCTTCCAGTACTCTCCTTGTGGAGCTACTGGGATTTTGCATATATGAAATCATATCATCTGCAAATAACGATAGTTTCCCCTCTTCCTTCCCCAGATGAATACCTTTGATGTCTTTTCTTTGCCTTATGCTATAAAATAAAACCTCCAGCATGATATTAAATGAGTGGGGACAAGAGGCATCCTTGTCTGGTCCCCTTTTTCAGTGGGATTGTGTTAGTCTTTTCTCCATTGACTACCACATTGGCTGTTGGTTTTTCATATATAGCTTGTATTGTCTTGAGGGAATTTCCTTCCATTCCTATCTTCTCAAGTGTCCTAAACAGGAATTGGTGTTGGATGTTGTCGAATGCTTTTTCCTGCATCCATCGATATTATCATGTGGTTCTTATAGTTTTTCCTGTCAATGTGAGGAATAATACAAATGGTCTTTCGTATGTTGAACCATCCCTGCATCCCTGATATGAATCCCACTTGGTCATGGTGAATTATTTGTTTTATATACTTTTGTATTCCTTCCCAGGTTTATTATAACAGTGATACCTGTTGAAGAGGGGTGGGAGTAATCAACCCTTTATGTCTGAAAGTCATCAATAGAAATAGGAGTGAAATCATTATAGAAATAGGAAATAGTCTGAAGCAAGAAGGTATCATGTTCAATGAAAAGAGGCCCACACACCTGGTGAAATTAGACCAATGGAGAATTTCATAACTCTACATGTATTTTTCTTCCTTCAAGAGGTAGGGCTATCTAAATAATCTGAAGGGATTGACAAAGAAATTGGGGTAGAAGTGGGTAGGATGCGCTACACTGCCCCAGGCATGGTGTTGTTAAGGATGGTCGCTGGATAGATTGCTCGTCACCAAAGACGAATATGGTTTTCTCAGGTAGTCACCTTTTTCTCCAATAACTTTTGTGAAGCACGAAACTCCTCGGGTACTACTGTGAAAGCAGAAACACGTCTGCTTATGAGCCTTTCCTGACTGGGCGGTCCTGGCCACAGGTACTGCCCTCAGTGGTCAGCATGGCAGACATTTCCACCAGGCATATGGTGGAAAATGGTCTTAAAAATCAACGATATTGAAAGTCTTGTGTTCTCTCTGACCGGGGTGACAATCATTGGTCCCAAATAGAGGAAATGTGGAGCAGACATAAAATTCTCCCTTTGAAAAAAGCCAGAGAAGTTGCAACAAGAGGAGTCTGCAGGATTATTGCCTGAGGCACTCTTCACACCTAGAGCTGAGGCTTCCCCTGACCTTTCAGCAAAATATCAGAATGGTGCAAAAAATAACATTACTTATAAAATTGGTGTACTTCTTATAAATCAACAATACAAGATTAAATGTCAATAATTACTGAAGAATAAAAATGAGAAGATAAGGGAGTAGGGAAATTAGAGTACTAAATAGGGAACAAACAATATTAAAGAGTATATTGATATATTGTGGCAAATGAAACTAATATTATTGAACAGTTTGTGTATACATTGTCCAATGGGATTTGCTCTGTAAGCATTCACACACACACACACACACACACACACACACACTTTTAAAGTCAGCTGCCATAATTTGTTTATATAGTTAACTGGAGAGTCTTCAAAATAGAAGATGTTTGAATCATATATAAGAGATCATGTATTTCTAAAAGGTGTATTCTGGAATAAAATTCCAAACTATTAATTTAAACTCAACAAAGACCTTAACAAGGCCAAACTGGAAACTCAAACATTATTAAGAAGAAAATGAGTAGAAGATATTCAAGAACTGACTTCTTGTTTACATTTAAATGTCAAAGATAATATTTTTGGCCATCATATGTCAGTCATTTTGTCAGACTGTAGTGGCTTGCATGTTGCTCTCATGCACTGGTATTTCAAACGTCAGCAGGGTCACCCAAAGTGAACAGGTGCCAGCAGAGCTTCCAGACTACAAAGAAGGAAAAGGCTTTATACTTGGGAGGAATTCTCCACGGAAAGCCTTGAGAACAGCAGTGGAAGACTGTCAGATACTGAAAACCTCACACAAGCTGCAAACCTTGCCAGAAGATCAACCCCTCAGGCCAGAAGGCCCTCAAAGATGACCGAGGAAGGGCCGCCTTCCAAAGGAGAGTAGACCATGATTGCATGGGTGGAATAAAGCCTTCATTTGCTGATCCTGGGACTCAAAATGAAAAGAAAGAGCTGCAAGTATTAACATTTGCAATTTGAAATGTCCAAACTATGAATCTTGGAAAGTTAATGGTCATCAAGTATGAAATGGACTTTATCAAGTTCGACTTTCTAGGTGTTAGTGAACGGAAATGGACTGATATTGACCATTTTGAATCAGAAAGTTCAGTTGTTTGCTATTCTGGACATGGTAATTAAGGTTTTTTGTGTCAACACGCCACCTGTAAGAAGACATGGGTGGAGTTTAGCCTGTCAATCAGGTCGCAACCTAATGACCTCCCTTAGAGATGTGCTCTCTGGAGGCAGATCTCTCTCTCTCTCTCTCTCTCTCTCTCTCTCTCTTTCTCTCTCTGCTTTGATTTTCCTGCTTGCTGGCCACCCTGAGAGCTGCTGGTACCTGACCATCTTTTACACCATCCTCTGATCCAGACAACATTGCTCACACATGCCTGTTATCTTCCTGCATTCTGCATCATTGCATGTGGCTGCATGAGTCTGAAGAGGGACTTGTGGACTAATAACAGACTTAAAGACTTGAGTTGAACTGGACTGGGATGTTTTCTTGATATAAACTCTTTCTTACACATATATGAGTGTTACTCAGTTTGTTTCTCTAGTCAACCCGGCTTAGCACACTGCGAATGACAAATTTAAGAGGAATGGCATACATTCATCCTTAAAAATGACATTTCAGAATCTATCTTGAAAGACTTTGCTGTCTGTAATAGGACATCTATCCACATACAAGAAAATCCAGTCCATACAAGTATTATTCAAATTTATACACAACCCACTAAAGCTACTGATGAAAAAATTAGAGAATTTTACCAACATCTTCAGTCAGAAATTGATCAAATACGCAATCAGAATGCATAAGTAATTATTGGTGTTTGGATGCAAAGTTTGGGAACAAAGAGGAAGGAACAACACTTAGAAAATGTGGCTTTGGTGCTAGTTTGCGTTGAACAACTTTGTTTTTCTTCAGGATTGATTGTCATGTTTAACTTTGACTCTGCATTTTCTTATGCATTTTAGATTTGGTGGTGCATATGCAATAAAAAATATTTTTATTGGAACTGCAATTTTTTAATAAACTAATTTGTAATACATTGACATCTTTACTATGCTGATCACTTGCACATGATGATATAGGTTTCAATTTATTTAGACTTTATTTAGTCCCTTTTACTAATGCCTCATAGTTTGCATGTGATATTGTATATTTTTTCAGTAGATTTATTACTATCTGGTGTATTGGGACTGATTTGTTTTTAAATTTTCATTTCCCTTTTTTACTTGTTGTTGGAATAACAAATACAATTGATTCTGTTTACTGTTATTTTACCTAATCACCATTTTAAATTCATTTAGTAACTGTGATCATTAGTATGCTGATTTTATTGATTTTCCAGTGTTCTATGTATATAACTAGCTCATCTGTAGCTTAAGGCAATTTTATTTTTCCCTTTTAATTCTTTTGCCATTTCCCCCTCATACCATTACCTTCTATTTAACGCTACTGGAGGCAAGCATTTATGTTGCTTTCCTACTTTCAAGAGAAAGGCCTTCAACATGTATAGTTTTCCTGGTAGATTGTTTTGACGGTATTCTATATCATATTTAGACTTCATCCCTTCCTAAATCCCTAGGATTCTTTAAAAGCCTGCACACATGGGTGCTAAACTTCATCAAATGTGTTTTCCCAATCTTTTAATCTTATTGTATTTTCTCCTTAGCTATGTTAATGCAGTTAATTAGTTTCCTTGGTTTTCAAGTGTTAAATCAATCTTTCAACTCGAATAAATCCAACTTCATAATTTATTTCTTTGCTGAAAAAGTGCAACCCAAAGGATTTTTAAAAATCTTTTGAAACACTGTGAAATATTGGGAAAAAAAATCCTTTGTAAAATGGAAACAAACGAGCCCCAAAGTAGCAGTGAAAGATTGAGTTGGTTCTGCAGACTATTTTCCCATTGCAATCTCCAAATTGTTGGCATTATGAAGAACATGCCAGCCATGCCACAGCTTCTTTGTGAAGCCCAAAGACACAATCACCATGCGTGTATGTGTAAGACTACACGGAGAGGCAGCCTTACTTGGAAACCCACAGGGGCAGTTCTACCCTGTCCTTTAGGGTTGCTATGAATTGGCATTAACTAGCTAGCAGTGAGTTCTGAATTGTGTCTTTTAGAAACACTAAGAGAAGAAAGGGAGAACTCTTGCAGGGTATTAGCCCCTGCACTGAACTGCTCACCAAAAAATCAGTGGTTCAAACCTATCAGCCACTCCCTGAGAGAAAGATGAGGCAGTATGTTCCCATAAAGATTTAAACATCTTGAAAAATCCAAGGAATCAGTTCTATATGTTCTCTAGGGTAGCTCAGTTGGAATCAACTTGATGGCAGTGGGTTTGCTTTTTGGTTTTGAAAGAGGAGACGACAGAGGACCATGCAGAATCCTTTACATTTGCTTCCTATGTTGATTGCAGTTCATTTTCTTCTGCGGCTTTACGTTGCCATCGGCTGTCACTGCCTGTCAGCAGGCTGTCCTATTTCTTTGCAGGAAGATCTGGTAACAATGGATTCCCTCAGCAAGTCTTAATCTAGGTGGCTCTTTTTAACTTTTTGAAGTATTGCTGTATATAGAATTTGGGGTTGACAATTACTTTTCATACAGCACTTTGGAGGTCTCATTCTATTTGCCAGAGTGGAAGTATAATGTGGATGTTGACTGATTTCCCACCAAATCTCTGGGAAAATGTCCCTAATTTGATGAATGGAATGGACAAGGTCATTGTCATGGGGGAGAAGGACACGCTGGTGTAGCTCTCCCCATTGTATTTTTCTACTAAAGCTTTGGTTAATTTTCTCCAAGCATTCTCAGAATAAGCAGATGTTATTGTTTCTTTGACCCTCCAGAAAGTCAACAACGAATGCCTTGGGCATGTCCCCAAACTGTTTTCCTAACTTCTTCTCTTGACTAGTCTGTTTTGGCTTTGATACCTTTTGTTAGAATTTTCATATTGTTGCTAACGTAATTATAAAATGGTAGGAAAGATACTGATGATTTGAATAGCATGGTTAAATATATTTACATAATGTACTCATACAATGTGCTGTATTTAATAGAGAATACACATTCTGTAGCATACAAGTCACTTTTGCAAACAGTAACTAGCCTAGATCGGGATTTAAAATCAACTAATTTTAAAGAACCAGGAGCACGCTGATAACATTTCAATTGAGCAGCTATTTCTTGAATGGACACAAATGACAATTAAATTTCTGATAAGATGCTCAATCTTTTAATTCCCAGAATAATGCAAATTAGTTCCATAACAAGGTATCATTTGGTATTTAACTGACAAAATTTTGAAAGTTTGATGACAACAAGAGTTATTGTAGCAAGAGTAATTTTAACATATTGCTTCTGGGAATGCAAACTGGTACATCAGTTTGAAAAGCAAGTTGGTTCTTTTTTTTGTAATCAAATATTGGTACATCCTAGAATTCAGCATTTTTACTTCTCATTAAATACATGAGAGGAATTATTGTTCACATAAACCAGGAAACATGCAAAAAATAACCACAGCTGCATGAACTAGAAATAATCTATCCATTTATTGAAAGGAAGAATTTTATGTACATTTTATATTCTCTCACAATGGAATATTACATAGCAGTGAAAATTATCTACAACTAGATGTAGTGATAGGAATGCATTTTAGAAAAACGATTTAAGATGATTAAAAGAAATTTTCCACTGACTCAGGTAGTTTGGTGATGCATCCTTAGGCTCCAGCAGCAGCTAAGTAATAAAACTTTTAATTCAGTAATCACATCTCATATTTGTGATTTTGATCGCTACTTACTTTCTTTCTTCTCAGATGAGTTTAGACATTTTAATACATTTCCCTGTAAATTAAACTACCAAGATATCAAACACCCAAAGTTTGAGCACTGGAGCAGGTTAGTTGTATATAAACATTATATAACATAAAAATGATAGATACTTTTGGTTGAGCCAGGCAGTATGTTAAACATTTTACAGACCTTAGTCATTCCTATTTTTATAGCTGAGGAGATTATAAAACTGCTATTTTGTTTCCCTGAAATACCATGCTCTTGGCAGACCTCAAACTTGCAATCATTTAGTATTTAACCAAGGTGTAGAAGTTCAACAAATATTATCCATTATGATTTTACAGACTTCATTCTATCTCATCCAGCTTTATCAGAGTCCCTGGGTGGCAAAAACAGTTAAGCATTTTGCAACTAACTGAAAGATTGGTGATTCAAATGCACCAAGAGGTATTTGCGTCTGAAAGATCAGTCACTAAAACCCCACTGCCATTAGGTTAACTCTGACTCAAAGCAAGCCAATATAAGGTTTCTGAGCTACAAATCGTTAGGAGAGCAGATAGCCTCATCTTTCCCACAAAGAGCATTTGATGGACTTGAATGGCTGACCTGATTATTAGCTGTCTAATCCTTACTGGCAGGGAGTGTCCCCAGTAGCCCCAGAAAGATCACCACCATTGGAAATCCTCTGGGCCCAGTTCTACTTTGATACACATTTGGTCACTATGAATCAGCATCAACTCACTCAGTGGGAACCTTTTTTTTTTGGTTTGTTAGTTTGTTTTGTTTTTGGTCATAGCTAAATGAGTAACAGCATCATTCTAACTCCTAACTTTATCATTTGCGATGCTTATGATCCTGGAAACAGATCCCCGCTCCAAAGCACCATTATACGTGATGATAAATGTTCTTCCTGGTGCAAATGTGCTCTGTTGGGTGTATTTGCTCTCTGACCTGAGAAAGTAGCTTCCACTTCCACCGACAAGAATGTCAGCTCCTAGAGAATGTAGAATTATGCAAAACTCTGGCAAAAGTCTTATGCAAACATTCTGAGAAATCCCTGATCTCAAATCCCTTTTGACTGAAAACAAAACAAACATAGTGAACTTTGTCTAACCCCCTATGGATTAATTGTCCCGAACCACCTTCTAATGCAGCTTGATTGCCCTCCTTGGGGAAGCTGCCCAGTGAAATCAGAAGCCTGTGTAAGGGCTCCGTCCTCTACTCTGGAAGGAGGAGGGAAAGTCATGACATGATGCCCATCTACCCTTTGGCTCTCTTACAGTCACTGCCCTAAATGCACACCATCTGGGAATAGAATAATTCTGCCTACTCTAGCTTTAAAGGTGAATTTCGCAATTTTTGAAAAGGTCCTTAGAATCACATTGCGGAATTAAAGGGGGTATTATAATTATCAATATCAATAGTAATAAAAGTTTATTAAAGGTCATTAAAATGAAAGGGGATGGCTCTAGATCCCATCAATCTGAATTGACTCCCTCCTCTTGTGTTAATTAGAAAACTCAGATAATGGTTCTGTGGGGGAGTACAGGGAAAATTTAATTACGAAAGTTTAATGGGCCACTATCTACTTCCTGCCAGATTAAAAACTGATGATTTACACTATTTTAGATACTACGACAGGCTTTTTCTAACAAAACATGTTACAGAGCAATGTTAAAATTTACTGAGTATTCTAGTCATTGAAAAACAGTGCCGCAAAAGCCACATTTACTAGTTCCTTTTAAAGAACACGCTACCATAGAAATGATATACTTTCCACGTGTTAAGGTTTACAACTCTAAAGGAAGATGCCATCAGAAAATATAGATATTCCATAAATCTTAGATAAAAGTGATATATCTTATCGTCTTGTAATTGGAGGGAAGGTTACATAGGGGGAAGAATCCATTTTAAGTCACGAGAGAAAAGATATACATGCCTATATATATTTATACAAATATCAATACTTCCATATAGACATGCACACTCATATACATACATATATTTACTGATTTATATATGTATACATTCATGTGTGGATATATAGACTTATGCACATAAGTCTATATAGTTGTAGTTGCTATTAAGATGGTTCCAGCTCATAAGGACCCTCTGTACAACAGAACAAAGCACTATAAATTCCTTTGCCAACCTCAAAATGGTTGTAAGTTTTGAATCCATTGCTTCAGCCACTGGATTAATCCATCTTGAAGGGCTTCTTCTCATTCACTGACCCTCTCCTTTAGCATGCATGATGTCTTTTCCAGGGGTTGGTCTCTCCTAATAAGACCTTTAAAGTGTGGGATATGAAGTCTTATTGCCCTCAATTCTAAGGAGTGTCTGGATGGCCTTCGTCCAAGGCAGATTTGTTTGTTTTCCTGGCAGTTGGAGGTACTTTCACTATTCTCTGCCAAACCATAATTCAAATGTATCAATTCCTCTTCTATTTTCTTTATTCAATAATCAATGGCCAAGTTTCACATACATGTGCAGTGATTGAAAGTATGATGGCTTGAGTCAGTGCACCTTCGTGACATCAAAGTGACAACTCATGAACTACGTGGGTTGATTTTTGACTGCTGATTTTTTTGACTGTGTGCTGACTTAATTAATGGTCACTATTTGGTTACTCACTGGGCTGTAATCTAAACAGTCATCAGTTCAAAGCCACCAGCCACTGCTCAGGAGAAAGATGGAGCTTTCTACTCACCAAAAGAGTTACAGCCTGAGAAATCCACAGGGGGCAGTTCCCCCCTGCCCCATAGGGTCGCTATGTGTCAGCATGGACTCAATGGCAGTGATTTTGGTGTTTAATTTTATTTTATTTACCTTTCTAGTTTCGAATATTCATTGTAATAGCCACACAGAACTCACAGACAACATTCATGATTAAAGGGTTTATTAAAGCAATTAATGAGTTGGAGTGCCAGCGAGAAGTGCTCAGAGTAGTTGTTTAGTGGGGCAAGTAGCAGTTTCAGGACATTCTACTAATAAATGTCCAAAGGGGTATACCACTGTTCTGTAAGCCTCAACCCAAAGGCATTCAGCTCAAGCTCCAAGATGAGCAAGCCCAACTCCCTGGATTAAGTGCCCAGAGACACCCCACTCTGCAAGCCAGCCACCTGCACAAAGCACTCCACCTAACTTGCTCCCCTGCATTGGGAAGTCAGTCCATCACTCTGTTCCATGCTCTGGTTCTGGCTCTACGGCTGCTTCTCTAACAGTATAGCTGCCATCTGTCTCCAAGATGTTCACTGCACAGGAATCTTGGCTCCAGAGGACATGTTCCAGTCCTGGCTCTTGCTGGCCATGTTATCCCTCTTCTTGTTTCTCAGAGAAATCATTTTATACACATCAGGATGGCCCTTTAGGGAATCCTGCTCAAAGCATGAGAGATGAAGTCCAACAGTTGCATTCTAGATGTAATTGTTCCTAAACAGATTTGTTTGCAATTACTCACAGATGAATCATCAATATCTCCCCCCACCTGCTTACCAGAACCATGCAGGTAAAAGTTGTTTGGTGGGAGTTGCACACTGCTACTTCTAAGGGTGTTGATTACGGATCTAAGTAAAACCAAATCCTTGACAACTTCAATCTTTCCTTAGCTTACCCCTTTGCTGTCTATTGCTTAAATTGTGGACAATTGGATTTTCTTACAATCCATATTGAAGGCTATAGTTTTAGATTTTCATCAGCATCTGCTTCAAATCCTCCTCACGTTCATCAATGAGGCTCTATCATCTGTATATGGTAGGTTGTTCAGAAGTCTTCCTTCAATCCTGATTCCCCATTCTCCTTTCGATAGTCTAACTCATTGGATTTGCTCAGCACACAGGTTGGATAACTATGGTGAACGAATATACCCCTGATACACATTTTTCCAGATTTTAAACTATAATGAAAAGAATCATGTGTTTTGTTCAAAGGATGGCCTCTCAGTCTGTGTACAGGCTCCACAGTAGCACACTGCAGTGATCTGGTCTGACTATTCTTCTCAGGGTTGTTGACCCTTCAGAGAGTTCCTCTTCTTCTTATACCATATGTCAAAATGAGCTCCCCACAAACCAAGTCATGTAATGTCAACGGTAACACACACACACACAAAACACACTTGGTTGGATATTTAACTGAGTTTTGGTTAAAAGCATATATACGTATACATTTATTATTGCATATGAACAATGGACAAAGTTTCAAGGTAGAACATGGGCAAACTTTAGAAGTTGAAAGTTAAGGCTTTTGCATGTCAAATAAAGGAACTGAAAGTCAAAGAAGCAGGGTGGAAAAATTCTTTGTTGTACTATGACTGGAAAATAATCTTTAAAACTGAAGAACTGTTATAAATTAGTGAGAAAAAAATAATTTTAAATAGACAATGAGAGGAAGTATAAAAAGTGCTAATAGGCAAAAGTATAGCAGTCACTAAACATTTTGGCAATTTAACTTTATTTGTAATGAAATAAATGCTAACTAAATGATAATAAATATCATTTAGGGTAAAATATTATAACTAAGTACTTAACAATATGATAATGGTCAAACTATTATACAAGCTATGGACAATAAATTATGTACTTATATTTCCAAATTACTTTTAAGACTGAGGAATGCTATAAACGAAAATCAGGTTCCTATAATATATACACACTCTGTAATCTAGTTATATGAAATACATGTAAATGCTCTTTGGATAAAGATTCAAACACCAGGAAGCTGAAAGTTATGTGCAGTGCTGTGAATTATTTAATGCTGCACCTTTTCCTGATACGTCTGGGGAAGAGAAGGTGCAGGGCGATCCTGGAAGTTTTCCCTTGTGAGGGATTGCTCACAGGACCATTGTGCTTGCCATCCTACTGGATATAAAGGGAATTATCTCAGAAGCCAGAAAGGGAAGCTCCCACTACCAGCAAGAGACAAGTGCCAGGAGTGAACTTCATCCTACATACTCTGAGATCCTTGTGCATGGAATCTCCCTGGGCCAGGAGTCAGACTTGGCCCCAGAGGAGTGGGAGAGGCAGAGCAGCAGCAGCCGCGCCAGGAGCCAGAGCATGAGCCAGAGTGGTGGACTTCCCAGCCCACAGAGCAAGTAAAGCTGAGTGAGTACCTTTGGGCAGGAGACTGGCTTGAAGATTGGACTACCTGTGGGGATTTCACTAGGGGAGCTGGGTTTGCTGACCCCTGAAACTGGAGCTGAGTGCTTTGGGGTTTAGGCTTACCGTAAAGTGGCAATGGCTTTGAACATTTATTAGACGCAGTAAAAGAGCTTTGTATTATTGCTTGAGCAGGGCAGAGGCTGACCAAGTGACTACGTACCAGAGGAGGCCTGTCAGCAGGCATGGCAGAGAAGAAACTGTCTTGACTAAATAATAGTATTTGAGCATTTTTCTTTTAGCTTTATCCTGTTTGTTTGATATACCCCATAATCGTGAATACTGTCTGTGAATTCTGTATGGCCATTGTAATGAAGTGCAGAACTCAGTAGTTTTGCAATTGCAAATAATGTTTATTATAATCTTGTGTTTTAAAATTCCTATCATGAACTGGTACTCCTTTTATTACACAAAACAGGTAAACATGTGTAGGGACTATTCAATCTCTGTGGAGAATAAAGAAACACAAATCATGACAACGCTGGGCCGCCATTTTCTTCCTGTCAAGTTGTTACAGGTGCCGTTAAGTCCCACTGAGTTGGTTCTGCGTCACAGCAGCTCACAAGGGAAGGAAACACTGGCTGGTCCAGTACCATCCTCACATTCACTGCTGTGTCTGAGCCCATGTGCCAACCCAGCTCCTTCTGGCTTCTTCTATGTTACCCGAATTGATGTGCTTCCCTAGGGCCAGTCCTTCTCGACAACACATCCAAAGCACATGAGCCGACGTCGCATCATCCCCACCCCTAAAGGGAATTTTGCACTTCTCTCAAGACAGACTTGCTTGTTATTCTGGAAGCTCATGGTGTACTAGTATTCTTTGCAATGCAGTCATTCAGACGCAGCCGTTCTTCACTCTGCCCTCATGCGGTCAAGCTTTCACCTGTCTATGAGGTGATTGAAAACGCCATGGCTTGTGCCATGGTTCGCTTGGCCTTCAAGATGGTGTCTTTGTTTTTAACACTTCAAAGCTTCCAGGCAAGAAACCCCCGCAGGGCAGATCGACTCTGTAACATGAGGCTGGTGTGAATTGGAGTGAGCTTGACCACAAAGAGAACAAACACCTCACGGCCATCAAGTCAATGCTGTCTCACAGTGGCCCCCTCTGGGTTTCCAAGATCTTAAGTAACTGTTTATGGGAGTAGAAAGCCCAGTCTTTCTCCCCCGGAGTTGATGGTGGCTTCAAACTGCCAACTGCGTGGATTGCAGCCCCAATGCATAACCACTACACCACCAGGGCTCAATATCCAACCAGAATAAGGGTTGTCTGCTTGTGTGGGTGTGATGAGCTAGAACTCTGGGTGGAAATGTAATGAGCACCTGTCTCTCAAGAGCGCTGGTCATCGTACTACTTTCTGGAATTCATCTTAAGAAATCATCTCAAAATTTGGGCAATGATTCCTTTTTCCTAGATGCTTATTGCAATTAAAGTATAACATTGAAAACAACCCAAATGTCCAACAGTGATGAGATGGTTGAAAGAGATGCGATTATTCAATGAGCTACTAAGTAGTCATCAAAAAGGCATTAATAGAGTAATCTTGACATTCCACTGAAAGTAAAAATTAGAATATAAAATATATATGTGGCATGATTCTATTAGGTAAAATACTGTATTTTATATCAAGAAAAGTCTAGAAGATATCACAATAAAAGGTTAATAAAAGGCATCCTTGAATTGTTAAATTATGGTTAATTAGTATCCTTTAAAGTTTTTCATTATGGGTAATTTTAATTTGGCTTTAGCATTTTCTATGTTTTTCTAGTTTAAAAAATCTGATAAAGTTATATCTTTTTTAAAAAATCTCCCAGGAAAAATTCATTGTACCTGCTTCTTATTTCATGGTTTACTTTTTAAAATCTGTATGAAAGAGCTGCTTCTGAAATGGGCAATTCTCTGCAAAGTTCTTCAGCAGGTGTGCTGAGGAGTCCAAGGACCGCAGAAGCCGTGGACCATCTGAAACGAGGAAAGAGTGGTTGCTGGTAGGTGCTGTGCTTATGAGAGGCTGCCAGAGGAAGGCAGTGCTGCTGGGGAGGAAGCTCTGGCTAGAGCCCCAGCCTCCAGGAGCAGCTGTTGGCAGACTTCGTTATCATTTCAGAGAAGTGCCAAGGGAGTAACCGGGTGTCTCTATGCAGCGAGGTCACCAACCCTCTCTGTGTGGTACCATTGAGATGACGGGCTCGGCCTTCATTTGCTACTCCACTTGTCATTTTAAAGAAGAGTGAAGACTGGATTTTCCATGACAACATTTCAGAGGAGAGAAAAGCATATTTTTCTTCTGGAAATCTGGTGGTATATAAAGCCACCCTGGGTGCGGCCTTAGGGGTCATGAGTCATAACCTGGTCTTCAGATTCCAAGCCAGATTTGTGTTGCCCAGAGGAAGAAAAATGAGAGAAAAACGTGTTTAGGTTAAATGCTTGTTAGCTTTAAACTTCTTTTCTTTTACCAGCAGTTCATTTAGATTACACAGGCAAGTGGTCTTCAAAGTGCATTTATATCAGACTCCATCAGCAAAATGTATAGAGCACCCTGTATGGCTATCCATATTCACTTATAATACTATAATACTCCCCTATACCAGAATGTATTTATGCACATGCATTTATGCATAGGTACAGAAAAGTGGACATCCATTAAAATGGCAAAAGAGAAAGGGAAATGTGCAAATCAACGACATTTAAAAAGAATTTTTATTTCATGTGTTGATGGGATGAAAATGGCACAATACAACATAAAAATGGGTTGAGTATTCTCCATTAGTTTCGAAAGTGTTGGCTAAGTTTTATACTACTGATTTGAAGGTGTGGTTTGAGGATTGTGATTTTAGCGGAGAGTTTTAAGGGATGTCCTGGCTGGGAAAGAGTACCATACAAAGAAAGACAGATCCAAATGGAAGACGCTCATTCTTGGCTCATCTTACTAAATCATGACACTCATTTTTCAATCCCAAACTCCAATTATGCAAAGGTATTTATTGTTGGCAAGACTGTTGTGAGACAGACACTCTCATACACTTCTGATGGGAGTATAAATTGGTACAACATTTATGAGGATAATTTGGCAGTATCCTTCAAACTTACAAATGCACACACTTTTTGACCGAAATATTCAACCTCCAAGAATTTAGCCAGCAGCCATATTAGCAGGTGCTGTGCAAAATGGTCCATAAAAGTTATTTAATATGGCATTGTTTGCAATAGCAGAAGATAGAAAACACAAACCTCAATCAATACAGATTGGTGAAATGGACACTTTTAATGTATCAAAATGACTCTGTCTCTGACTTAGAAAGTGAAAACAGCCAAGGTATAAAATGCTATCCGCAGAAGCTACTCTTGGGGATACGAAAGGAGGGAGGGTAGGAAGGGGGTTTGGAGGTGTGTTGATTTGTTCTACAGTGATGCCTGGGTTTTTTAATGACTTGAAGCTCAAACTTTCCATCACTCAAAGAGCAAAGTTCAAAAAAAAATTGCAACCGAAAATTCAACTTGAGAAAACTCATAGGGGCTGAGTGAGCCACCTCATCAATCTAAGCGTAGACATGAAGGGGTGATCTCAGTTCAGTATCAGTGTCACTATCGCTCAGACAACATGCTTTGTGCCGGTGCATTAAGCCATTCTTTCCTGTGCTTATTTCTGTACTTTATTTGTGCAAAATAGCATAACCATGCCTCCAAGGAAAATGAGCGATACCAGCAGTAAAGTTAAGAGGAAACTTTGAGGACCATGATCGAGTTAAAGACAGAATCCACTGTGAACTTTGAATCCGGTGGCTGCTTGTCTGCTTCGCGGCTGAATCCAACATGGCTAAGATGCTGTTAACCAACATTAAAAAAAAAAAAAAAGTGATGAAAGAGGATAAGGCGCCGAAAGGTGTGAAATTGTTCACCGCAAAACACACAACTCACACCATTGAAGAGGCTGAAAAGTTACTGTTAATTTGGATACATCAGAACTCTTAAAGCCTCCGCTGTAATTTAATGGAAAACGTGAGCGCTCAAGTGCTGCGCAGTTTCAGGTGTTCAAAGCCAGCCGTTGCTACTTGGAAAAGTCCCGAAAGAGAACAGGCCTGCGCAGTGCAGTGAGGCACCGGGCGGGGCAAGTGCGAATCCAGAAGAAAAGGATCAGTTCGTGGCTGAATTTGTTGAATATTAGGACGCTGAGGTTTCATTTCCTAGCAAGGATTCCACTGCAATGAGACAGGCCTTTTGGGGTGGGGGGACTGTCCAATAGGACTTACATTATGAAAGAGGAAAAGGCATCGCCAGGCCACAAGCCTACAAAAGATAGGTTCACTCCATTGTCGTGTGAGAATGCTAGTGGGACTTTAGAGTGAAGCCCAAGGAACTGCCCCATTCCCCAAACCCACAGGTTTTTAAAGAAAATATAATGAAAAATATGTGAATTGTATTTACTTTATTGTGTTTTGATATTTAATGTATTTATTGTGTTTAGATGTTTTAGGGGGTATTTCCACAGCCGAGGGCTATTAACTTTGTATTAAAGTCCTGGAAAAATGAATGCATCAGTGTCATTCTGGGCCCTCAGAGGCAATTATGTGCTTTTCCACTGTTTCTTATGGGGAAAAATATGTTCGGTTCTTGTGTTAGTCTGGGTACTTTAGAGAAACAAATCCACAGAAACTCATGTATAAGAGAGTTTTATATAAAGGTTAAGCGCTCATCAAGAAAACCTCACAACCCAGGGCTGCCCAAGCCCACAAGTCCAACATTAACCCATATGTCCAACAACAATCCACAAAGTCCTCCTCGATCTCACAAAACACACACAATGATGCCGACTGCAGGAGGAAAGCCGAGTCAGTGAATGTGTAAACATCTCAGCGCGGGCAGGAGTCTCCACATGGCTGCTCCAGCACTCAGGGCTGCATCGGGGTAGGTCCATGTGGCTTCTACTCAGGGATGTCTTGCTGGAAGCAAGCCTTGCAGCTTAAGCAGGGAACTGGCTAAGGCACCTGCACCCTGGTCTGACCATCAGAAAACAAGAGACCCGAGAACTAGAAAGGTGAGGCTCACCAAGCCATTTATCCCTCCGCCCTTCAATTAACCCCACATGTGTTTATCGACCAGGTTGGCACAATACACTAACTACCTCAGTTCTTGAACTTTTTGGTGTTGGAATATGACTGTGGAACAAATTGAGTTTGACAACGGAGGGATCCCCCTGCAGACATAGTATCATGTCTGCAATGATGCATAGGAAATTGGTATCTCTAATCAGCTCAAGGATCAGTATTCAGTGTTGGGAAAAGAGAAGGAGGTAACATTTTCAAGTGCTATCCTTATACACGTATTGGATGTTGTACCATTTGAAGGTGTTTATCCATTAAAAATATTAAATGATTAAAAGAACGCATGTTTATAAAATTCCCCACATGGATAGTATTCTACCTCTGGCATATAAACTGCAACAGAGTGCCTCTGGCAAAGGAAGGCCCGAGAGACCAAAGAGGAAGGTAGGGTCCATCCCTATATTAAAAATCAAAACCAAACTCACTGCCATCGAGTCAATGCCAACTCATAGGGCCTGTATTGGACAGGGTAGAACTGCCCCTGTGAACTTCCAAGGCTGTAACAGTTTCCTGAAGTAAAAGCCTCCTCTTTCTTTTGTGGAGCAGCTGGTGGTTTGGAACTGCTGACCTTGTGGATCGCAGCCCAACTAGTAACCACTATACCACCAGGCTCCATATTAAATATAGCATATTAATTTATTTTTTCACAACGTATACATAGAAGAAATGCAATGTTGCATTTTTCCTGGCTATAACAAAGGCATCATTACAAACTCTTTTTTCAAAAGAGTATAAGGTGCTGTGTCTGATCACTGACTTCACCAAAGGGCAGAATCACAGTATCACAGCATTGGCTCCTGGTGGCTTCCTATGAGGCTGAGGTCCGTCATGCCTCTACCTTCCAAACGTCTTACCAAACCTGGCACCAACCAGCCCTTCCACAGCAATCACTAATTCTCAACTGGGTTCTGTGATTCATTTCAAAAACTACACAGAGCTCTTGGAAAGTATTCACAATTACGGGACTTATAAGGGAGGCTAACAGGATACAATTAGCAGCAGAAATGTTCAGGATGCAATTTGTTTGTCAGGATAGCCTCTTCTCTGTCTCCTGCAGTCTCTTTATGGTACTACGCCTATCAGACACAGCTCCTTGGATTCTGCCTGGCTTGGGCAAAGTTACAGCGCTCTTTATGTGTTGCCAATAAATGCCCAAAGGCACACCACTCAACCATAATCCTGAGCTGAAAGACTGTAGCTCAGTGAGTCAGCAAGCCTACCTGCCCAGTAAGTGCCTGAAGGGACCTTGGTCTGCAAGGAAGCGTTCAGCTTTACTCCCTGAGTAGGTCAGGAGACCCACCACTCTGATTCAAGCTCTGGCTCTTGGTTCTGTGGCTGCCACTTCTCTGCTTCTTCTCTGGTGCCACAGCCTTCTCTTCCTGGTTAGAGGTAGTTCAGTGTGCAGGGATTTCAGGGTTCATGTGATGTGCTTCACTGTTGGCTCTTCATTCCTGATGTTAGTAGAATCTCCATTTCCTGTTTCTGAAATGATTCATTTTCAACCCAATAGCATGGCAAAACTGACCAATGCCGTCATTACATTTGCAAGTTTTTATGATTACAATGAACAATCACTCAACTGAATCATATAATCCTATCCATATTTCCTTCCACCTTCTCTCAATCAGACCCATCAGGAAAAAGTTATTCAGTGGAATTTAAGACGAAGGCTGGGAACGCTTTTATCGAGTAATTCATGGAAGCGCAGTGTTGGAGGTTGTCGTCTTGCTTGGAGACTTTGGTAATAGACCCGTCACGATTCACAGCCCCATCGACGAGACAGACTCTAACCCAAACAACGAATCTCTTAGCATGAACTAAAGAGATTTATTCTTGTTGTTAGCTGCTGGTTAATTCCCTCTGACGCATGGCAACTTTGTGTACAACAGGCTTAGCCATGGGGTCCACAGAGTGGCCATGGGCTGGGTTTTTAGAAGTAGATTGCCAGGCTTTACTTCCTATGGTGAGTCTGGAAGCTCTGTTGAACCGTGGTCAGCATAAGAGCAGCAAGCCTTCACTCACGGATGGCCGCTGTGCATGGCATGAGGTGGCTCTCCTGCATGGAAGACAGGAATTCTGCTACCAAACCCCCGGACTAAGAGATACAGTTTTATTAAAAAGTCCTACACATTTGTTATGGCCGCTGTGCATGGCATGAGGTGGCTCTCCTGCATGGAAGACAGGAATTCTGCTACCAAACCCCCGGACTAAGAGATACAGTTTTATTAAAAAGTCCTACACATTTGTTATAGCCTACTTTTTCTAAACATAAACTTGTTTAAATAAGAAGTCAGCGAGAACAGCTACTTCAGAAATATTGCCACTATCCTATTTCTACAACCACATAGACTAAGAGTAGACTACATTCACATACTTTTTGACATTAAAATAGAGGAACTACTTCTGATGAATTATTTTAAACATCATAAATATTCTCCTTTAAAATGAGGAGAAATTGATGCAAAAGACAACAAAGGAAGAGCCCTAAAGCAAAACAAACAAACAATCAAACCCCATTCGTGCTCTTTCCTTTTCTGCTGGGTTCTGACGTTCCAAATTGAAAATTTAGCACTGCAAGTCCAGGGCTGATTGTCAGTTCTAATTTAGGCATATGTAGACAGTTTCTACAGCATCTCTCTGGCCTGAAGCTTATCTGGCTGCTAGAAACCAGTATGTCTAAAGCATGACCTTGAATATTTCAGGTATAAGATAAAAGTTAATGGCTTATACAAGAGACAAGATCCCATATGCAAGGATATCAAACAAGTAGAATCGTGTGATGACAGTAGATATTTGAATATCCGAATAGGCTAACTTTTATGTTCATGGCTCCAAGGACCCAGCTGGAAAAACAAAGCAATAGTTATACATGAGCACAGTAAATATATTGCAAGGAGTTTTCCAGAACACTTTAATATTTTCTAGAAGGCGAAGGACTACTATAAATGGCAAGAAAGTGGAACCTGAGGAAACATTTTAAAATATGTGTCACAAGACAGACTCAGTCTGTTCACCATCAGGCCAGCATTTCTCTTCTTGGTCCAATGGGCAAAAGTTAACTCATCCTCCAGTGTTTATCTGGTATAGCTCTTGGGCTATGGCTTCTTCAAATACACCAATCCTCACTGCTAACTATTGTTGTCGTCTATAGTTACTGCTGAGTAGATGCTCAGACTCATGGAAAGCCCATGGACAATATAGAACAAAATGATGACTTCCCTGTGATTGGTTACAATCAGCCCATTTTTGGGGGGCTTTATGTTCTGACGCACTAATTTTCATAAATAAAAATGTGCTAGACCTTTTTTCCAAGTCTGTGTTAGTCTGGAAGTTCTGCTGAAAATTTTTTATCATCGTGGCAACATGAGCCTTAAGGATAAATGGGTGCTGGCTCCACATGAGGAGCCTTGGGCAGAAATTGAACTTGGGTCTCATCCCTCATGGAAGAATTCACCACTGAACCACCCCTGCCCTCACACTCCAACCCCTGGATTTGACATCACCTTGATTTCTCCAGCTACCCTTTAAGAAACATACTCATGTAACCTGTGCAGCTGTAAGCTTTCACTTATGCACCCAAAAAGGGTAAATGTATTTTGGAGCTATAATTTAGTTAAGGAAATGTGTGGCATATAATCCTGAATGACAAGAAAAGAATGGATGCTGATTTCAGGACCACTTTCCCATGGCTATTGAATAACTTTCATCAGAAAATTCTTCCTCACCCCAGAGTCTACAATAAACAAGTTACAGTAACCAAGGACAACGAGGATGAAAATGAAGTTGGAAAATTATTTTCCTTAGTATAACAATTGCTCTTTTCCTACTTCTCACCATCTACCACAATCCACATTCCTCTCCATTCTTTTTGCTCCAAGTACGTATCTCATGGCCCATAGACATAGCGTGTTTCTTTTGGAAGGAAATCATTGATTTTTTAAAAATCCTAGATATAATGTCATCAGGATTTAATGTTTATGGTATTCTCATTTGAATAAGAACGACTTGAAGATTAGCTTAGCCTACAAGTCTTAAAATATTGACTTTTGAAGATATAAGTGTCTTTGGGTTAAAAAATTATCTTTATTGAATGGATTCATAGGTTCCCAAATTTATTTGGCCTACCAGCCTTTTCAGAAAATAAATTACTCAACACCCCCTCTGCCCTCCGCACCAGGCAATTGAAAACGTCTGCACTCTCTCCCATAATCCAGGGAAAGTGGAGCTATCTGCTTTTGGAGCCACCCTGAATCCTGCCTGTACCCCCTAGCGTGGGACACACTGGTTAAAAAGCATTGTAATGAGAGCCAAGAGATCTGAATCTATCTATCACTGATTGATTTGAAGACATATTTGATCATTTTGAAATATTTCTGAAATAAAAAGGGATCTTAGAATTAATGTATATCACAGTTTAACTGGCATTACTTTTTCTTTATTACTCCTAGTGTACTATTCAGTGCTTTTGAGTTGATGCTAAGTCAAAGTGACCCTATAGGACTTTTTTATGAGTAGTACCTAAAACAATGGTTATTATGATTATTATTCATATTAAAGTTGATATGACAGTTCAAATTTATTCATTAGCCACTAATTCCAAATATGAAGAAATTAAAGAGTTTTACCAACTTTCATAGCTGAACTTGATCAAACATTCACTCAAGATGCATTGATGGTTATTGGTGATTAGCATGCAAAAGCTGGAAACAGAAAAGAAGGACTGAACATTGAAAAATATGGTCTTGGAAATAGAACTGACTACAGAGGTCACATAATATGATTTTGCAATATCAATGACATTAATTGTAAATAACTTTTTTTCAACAACATGAACAGTAATCATTCTGAAAGGAATACATGAGAATAAAATAGAATACTACACCTGTGGAATTAGACAAGAGGGTGATCAGTCACAACAAGGCCAGGGGGTAACTGCAAGACAAACAATCAGTTGGTTCGATGTAAGTTTAAGTTGAAGCAAAAATGAAAAATAAGTCCAGAAGAGTCAAAGTGCAAACTTGCATATAACTTTTCCAAATTTAGAGATCATCTCAAGAACAGATTTGACACATTGAACACAATGGCCCAAAAGCAGACACGTAGTGAAATGACATCAAGAATGTTACACATGGAAAACCAAAATGTCATTAAAATAACAGGAAAGAAGAGACCAGAATGGATGTTGAAAGCAAGAAGACTTTAAATACATACTGATAAAAATCAAAGACTACAGTCTTCAGTTTAGATAACACAACACATTTAAAAAACAAAAAACTCTCACAACTAGACCAAGAAGCAACATTATAAAAAATATTGAAGTTGTCAAGAATTTCATTTTCCTTGGGTCCATAATCAATGCCCATGAAACAACAGTTAAGAGATTAAATGATGTATTACATTGGGTAAATCTGCTCCCAAAACTTCTTTAAAGTGTTAGTTATAAAGTAAAAAGTCCAGCCTGAGGACTAAGGTGATCTTAATTTAAGCAATGACATTTTCAATTACTTATATACATGTAAAAACTGGACAATGAGTAAGGAAGACTAAAGGAGAATCAATGCCTTTGAAGTATGGTGTTGGTGAAGACTATTAACTATACAACATACTGCCAGCAGAGTGAAAACAAATCTGTCTTGGAGTAGATATAATTAGAATGATGCTTCGTAGCAAGAATGGTGAGCACTCAATTACGTTGGATACGTATGCTATCAGGAGGGACCTGTCCATAGAGAAGGGCATCATGCTTGGGAAAGTAGAGGGTTGGCAAAAAGGAAGACCTTCACTGAGGTGACCTGACATAGTGGCTGCCCAATGCACTCAAAAACAGCAAAGGTTGTGCAGATGGAGAAGCACTGAGCAGTGTTTCATCCTGTTCCACCCAGGCCAGCTATGAGTTGGGAATAGCTCAATGGCACTAAGAACAACAGCAAAAATGGTGGTGTGTTTCATAATGTTGATGCTTTAGAGTCATTAAAATATGACCAGATTAGTTCACACATTCACACATTCATTTGTTCCATCATGTAAAATACATGTTGTGCATTGAAATGTCTAAATTGACCTTGGAAACACGGACCAATTCCTATCCTAAAGTTTATAGTCATTCACTGATGAGAAAATAACTCTGCAGCCTTCTAGCATTAGCTTTAACATCCTAAGACCTTTAAAAATCACTACTTAAAAAAAAATTACTACTTTTTTTGGTATTTAGAGGGGGTTATACATTTTTTTTTTTGCAAATTGCACAGCCTCTCCATATATTCGTTCTTTATTCGTGCTATTCACATCATATATGTAGGTGTGTTATTAATGTGGGTGTATTATATGCAAAAACATGATTTTTTTTTTCTTCAGTGCCTGTTATTTTTTATGTTGCTCATGTGCTTAAGTGGTGGAAAGAGGAACTAAAAAGTATTAGCATCTTACTGTGTACTAGATACAAGAGTCCTGGTAGCAAAGTGGTTAGGAGTTAGGTTGTTAACCACAAGGTCAGCAGTTTGAAACCACCAGCTGCTCCCTGGGAGACAGATGAGGTTTTCTACTCTCATAAAGAGTTAAAGTCTGTGAAATCCCCAGAAGCAGTTCTACATTGTCCTGCAGTGTTATTCTGAGTGACAATCAACTTGATGGCAGTGAGCTTTTTGGTTTTGGGTACCAGAAAAGGGTGTTCTACTCCCATAAACAGTTACGGTCTTGAAAACCCATAGGGGCAGTTCTACCCTGTCCTAGAAGGTTTCAATGTGTCAGCGTCAACTCTGTAGCAGTGAGTGAGTACCAGATAAAGCTTCCTGGTGGTGTTGTCAGTAAGTGTTACACTGGTAACCTCAATTGTTAAAACTTACCAGTTCCTCTGAGAAAGAACGATGAAGATGTCCACTCCTAGAAAGATTTATGGGCATTCTATATAGAGTTGCTATGAGTTGGAATCAACACAATGACAGTGGGGTTTGTGTGTGTGTGTGTCTATGTGTATGTATTAGATACAGTTATAGCTGGTTTACATACATATTTATTCTTCTCATACTTCTTTTAAATACTATTTTTGATTTGCTTGTGAATATATAGAAGCTCTGAGATATAAATTTACTTGAGTTCACATAACTAGTCAATTTTAGAGTTGTGAATTCAACCTAAGTCTACACTAATACAAATAACCATTCATTTTGCTAAAATTCATACAAGCAAGAGGATAACCATTACATTTTCTTGAATTACAAGTGTTAGTTGAGTCATTTTGGAATTTCAGTATGAAAATTTCTTTTCAGGTCACTTAATTCATGCCATAGGCTTAGTCTAGGTTTCAGCATATAAAATATGACATTGTGTTAAATAAGATAGGTTGAATGAACAATCTGGAGGAGAAAACAATGGGACTGAAAGTTCCGGGGGGACATTGGAGAGGGTGGAGGTTGGAGGGAAACGTAATGGTGTTAACAAACCCAGGAACAAGGTAAAAATAAGTGATCCAAATCGGTGGTGAGGAGGGTGTAGGAGGCCTGGTAGGGTGTGATCAAGGGTAATGTAACCGAGAGGAATTACTGTAACCCAAATGAAGGCTGAACATGATAGTG
>NW_022111324.1:65842121-65878487 GCF_000313985.2 Echinops telfairi | reverse complement strand
AGGAACTGGAAACACAGGGAATCCAGGGTGGATGATCCCTTCATGACCAGTGGTGAGAGTGGCGATACCAGGAGGGTGGAGGGAGGATGGGGTGGAAAGGGGGAACAGATTACAAAGATCAACATATAACCTCCTCCCTGGGGGAGGGACAACAGAAAACTGAGTGAAAGGAGATGTCGGACTGTGCAATATATTACAAAATAATAATTTATAATTTATCAAGGGTTTAGAGGGAGGGGAGAGCGAGGAAGGAGGAGAAAAAATTGAGGAGCCGATGCCAGGGGCTTAAGTGGAAAGCAAATGTTTTGAGAATGATGAGGGCAATGATTATACAAGTGTGCTTTACACAATGTGATGTATGTATGGATTGTGATAAGAGTTGTATGTGCCCCTAATAAAATGGTTTTTAAAAATATATACAAGACAAAATATGATATTGTGAGGTACCCTGTTTCCCCAAACATAAGACATCCCCCGAAAATAAGACCTACTTCCAGTTTTGCCTCTCACTGAAATATAAGGCACCCCCGAAAATAAGACCTCCCTGAAAATAAGCCCCCCTGAAGCTACCGTAACTCTGGACTCTGGACCGTAGCAGGGGTTGTGGGGGGTGGAGGGGGGTGCCGCCGCACAGCTCACTGTTGGCTGCAGTACAGCTGGTGCAGACAGGAAGTGCAAGGTCTCTTTTAATAAAACAATAATCAATAAATGTGTACTGTAGTCTTCTTCATGGAAAAATGTGACATCCCCTGAAAATAAGACCTGGCGCATCCTTGGGAGCAAAAATTAATATAAGACAATGTCTTATTTTTCGGAAAACAGGGTAGTTAGTTTATTATGCCAACGTGGCCGATAAACACATGTGGGGTTAATTGAAGGGCGGTGGGATAAATGGCTTGGTGAGCCTCACCTTTCTAGTTCTTAGGTCTCTTGCTCTCTGATGGTTGGACCAGGGTGCAGCTGCCTTAGCCAGTACCCTGCGTCAGCTTGCAAGGCTCACTTTCTGCAAGACATCCCTGAGGAGAAGCCACATGGACCTACCCTGATGCAGCCCTGGGCGCTGGAGCAGCTGTGTGGAGACCCCTGCCAGCGCTGAGATGCTTACACATTCACTGACTCGGTTTCCTCCTGCAGTCAGCATCATTGCTTAGCATTTAAGGCATCATGCCAAGTAGCCTCACAAAAAGTGAAACAAAGATAACACACCACCATTACGGATGTGTCATGAAAATGGACTTGTCTGGAAAACATATGGACTAAACCGCTCCCACTAACAGTAGTTCTCAACCTGTGGGTCACAACCCCTTTGGAGGTCGAACGACCGTTTCACAGGGGTCACCGAAGACCATGGGAAAACACATATTTCCGGTGGTCTTAGGAACCGAGACACCACTCCTCTATCTGTCTCTGGGAAGGTCCATCCACATGCAGACACGCCCACATTTGAGTACCCAGCATGATGACTTCATTGTGCCAACCCCATCACATAAACCCTGTACAAACACAGGTGTATGTGACAGTGTTGGCGCCATAATGTACTTATGCGAACCAGTCACACATGTGTAGAGAGCAGCTACTGTGTAGAGAGCCTCTACGGTGTAGAAAGTAGCTACAGTGTAGAAAGCAGCTGCTGTGTTGAAAGCAGAAGTATTGGAGGTAAAGTAACACTTCATGAATTATAATTACCGGTAGACTTGTGGTGGAAGATGTTCTTCATTGTGCTCCTGCAAAGACTGCCCTGAGAATCCTGATCTGGTGAGACAGAAGCAATCTCAACCTTTGCCCTGACGTTGGCTTTTTACCCAGACTGTTGCAAAACGTAGCAATGTAGTTTACTATTGTTACAGTAAGACTGTTACCCATGCTACACCATGATTCAAGACAAAGTTTCATTTATTTTTAATTAGAAGTAAATGTTTCACAATGTATAATTACATCTTGCTTTGTGATTAATCACTATGCTTTAATTATGTTCAATTTGTAACAATGAAAATACATTCTGCATATCAGATATTTACATTACAATTCATAACAGTAGCAAAATTACAATTATGAAGTAGCAACAAAAATAATTTTATGGTTGTGGTCACTACAACATGAGGAACTGTATTAAAGGGTCCCGGCATTAAGACGGTTGAGAACCACTGCCTTAGGAGCTATAAAACCTGGAGCAACTAGAGCACAACAGCTTTCTCTTATGCTGGAAGTTCTACACAGTTGCGCTGAGTGAGTGTTCCTATTTTCTTACTATATTGTTAATTGCTGTGTTAATTAACATTTGTGAGACAGACTATAGATCATCAGCAATTTATACCTATCACATGTGTATCCTTATCTGCATCGAACTGAGTCCCTTGAGACAGTTGTGCAGTGGATAGTACTTAGTTGCTAACATAAATCCCACGGTTCAAAACCACCAGCTGCTCTATATAAGAACGATATGTACTTTTATTTTATTGTTTTAAGTCGTAGTTTGAGAGAAAAAACTCAGTTCCTAGTATTTTTAAATTATGTAAAGTTATCTGCATGCAATAAAAAATTTATCAATGGAAAAAAAGAGAAAGACAGATACGTAGTCTGTATCCGTTAAAAGTTGGGAATCTTGTGGAGCAGGTCTACTCTGTCCTAATAAGGTCCCTATGAGCAGGGATAGATCCCAAAGCAACGAGATTGGTTTGGGGCCTTATGGTCATGTTCAAGGAGTATATAGAATGGAACACACATTTCATTCTATATATATTCTGATGTTGGGGTTCTGTTCTGAAGACTCCATTGTAAGTCAGTTCTGATACAACCCACATACTCCTTTTTTTTTCTTTGCTGTTTCCATTATTATTGCCTTTTGTCATCAGTACCTTTACATATTCAATCTTTATTTGCTTTTGAGGGTTGAAAACATTATATATAGACTCAAAAGTATATCTTAATATATACATGAAAATACACAAGCTATTTTTAAAAGCTAGACAATTTTAAGAGAGAATTATTATAAATCAAATATGTTGTGATGTGGATTCCTTGTATACAAACAATATTTTATTTAAAAAAAAAAACCTCAGATAGGGGACTAAGGAAAAAAGATTAGAGTAGATGAATAGAAAGTAAGTATAAAATGAAAAAATTAACTATATCATGTTGATAATATACTAAATATAAATGAAATAAACACTCCAAAGAAAGAGATGAAAAATGACCTAACTATATATTGCTTGTAAAATATACACATGGAGAAAAATACAGATTGAAATAAAAGGGTTTAAAAAATTAAAAAAAGCTGAGTGAATACATTATTATAAAAGTAGACTGTAATAAAATAAATATTGACAGGGTAATACTAATATCATAGTGATTGAAGTCAATTAATCAAGAAGACATAACAGTCCTAAAAGTGCATGAACTAATAACCAATCTTCAAAATACTTGAAATAACACTGACAAACTAAAATGGAGAAACAATAGTTGAATATTGTATAATCTCTTTTACAATAATTGACAGATCAAACATATAACACATCAGTAAATATATAAGTATTTGGACAAAATATTCAATATACTTGATTTAAATATTTCTTTTTCCCCCCTGTAATCTTCTTTATTCATTGTCCAACTTTTGCGTGCATATGAGGTGGTTGAAAATACCATGGCTTGGGTCAGGCGTCCTTGCTCTTCAGCACATACATTTTCAATAAACCACATACTGCTGCTTTACTCGATCTCTGAGGGAGAAAGATGAGGCTGCTTGCTCCCATAAAGAGTTACAGTCTCAGAAACCCACAAGGGCAGTTCTACCCTGTCCTCTAGGGTCACCTGAGTTGGAATTGACTCAATGGTAAATGATATTTCTAAAACACTGCCCAACCACTACGATTCTGTTCTAATACTCAAAATATTCACCAAGATAAGTTCTATATAGTCACAGAAAATATAAACAAAGTCCTATAAATTATGTACTATGATCACAATAGAATTAATAATAAGCAATAAAAAGAAAACTAGAAAGGTTTCCAAAATTTGTAATTAAAAAAATAAACATTTCTATATAACTCATTTGATTTGCTAAGCTTCAGAATCAATCTTGATGACCGTGAGTTAAATAACTCAAAGGACAAAGAGAAAATCACTCAAGAAATGGTAAAGTACTTTGGCAGCATAATAAAAATCAGAATTTGTGGATAACAGCTAAATAAATGATAGAGGAAATGTATAGCTTTAAAATGTTTATATTAGAAGACATTAAAGTTCAAAATCACTGATCTAAGCTGTTATATTAAAAAGTAGGAAAAATTAACGTAATTTAAATCAGAAATAAGAGGAGAAAATAATGATTCCAAATTAATATAAAAAACAGAGAAAAGTTTTAGAGCCAAAAAATATTAATGTAATACATAACCCTCTAGCCAGAAAAATAAAGAAAAAATAAATGAGAAAACACAAATTTACAGTATAAGGAATGAAAGAGAAGTTATCACTACAAATCATAATAACATTAAATTCTTTGAGATATTTTCTTAGTGTATATACAGTATATACCTAAATTTTACAATATGCATTTTATCACACTAAGATCTACTTGAGGCTTGTAGTAACTTTATCTCAGTAAACTAGGAAAATAGTATTCTCATTTAGTTCCTTTTCTCCTTCTTTGTATTCTATTTTATATATATTATATTTATATATTACAAATCCAATAAAGTACATTGTTGTACTTTTTGTTTTATATAATCTTGTATGTAAAGAAACCGAGGAGACAAAGTAAATATAGAGATAATGACAGATGAAAGGAAATGTGTAACATATTCTCTTATAATTAATTACAGAATTATTTGTACCAGAAATTTTTTTTGGTCTGAATTCACGTTACTGTCCGGTATTACTTTATTTCGGCCTAGGTTTTTTCTTCAGAATTTCTTTTGTTTAAGACCAGTATATTAGCAAAGATTATTTGTTTTTGTTTATGGGGATGTATTTACTTTTTAAAAAACAGCTTAGATGGACATGGAGTTTTTGCTTGAATATTACATGATTTTTTTCTCTTAGCACTTTGAATGTATTGACCCACTGTCTTCTAGATGCCATCATTTCTAATAAGAAGTCTGTTGTTTACATTATTTTGGTTTCCTTGTATGTGATGGGTCCTTTTTCTTTTACTATACTTTGGTTTCCTCCTTATTTTCAGCTTTTGAAATTGCCATTGAGATTTTTTAGGTGTTAGTTTCTTTAAGCTAATTTGACTTGGAGTTAAGGTAACTAAGCGTGGATGTGTACAACTGTGGGTTTTTTTAAAGTCAAGTTTGAGATGTTTTCAGTCATTATTTCTTCAAAAGTATTTTTCTTCTTCTAATACTTGCATTATGGATGTTATTTTTCTTCATTCTGATTTCTTCCTGTTTTTCACATTTCATTATTTCTATTGAGCTGTGTTTTCAAGTTTATTAACTCGTACCAACTCAAACATATTGCAGAACTCTGCCAAAAATTCATTTGCAGTATGATACTTTTAATTTCCACAATCCCATTTATTGATATTTTACATAAACCATTATTTTAGATTAGAAGCCCTGGTGATGTGGTGGTTAAATATTGGATTGCAATTTGAAGGTCAGCAATTTGAAACCACCAACCACTCCATGGGAAAAAGGTAAGGCTCTCTACTCCCACAAAGAGTTACAGTTTCAGAAACCCTTGGGGCAATTCCACCCTATCATATAGAATCTCCATGAATCAGAACCAACTTGGTGGCAGCTGAATTGGCAATTTTAGAATCATTTTAAGATACACAGAAAATTGCAAAAATAGTATAATGCGTTTACAAACATAGCTTTCCCTATTATTGACTTCTAACATCAGGTTCTAACTTGGTACATAGACCAAAATTGATGAACAAATATTTATATGGGCACTTTGCTTTGTTTCCTTGCACATTTTTTCATTTTTTAAAAATGTAATATTTGAGGTAACACATTCTAGAAATTTGGGGCACCAGTGCCCACCGGTTGGGTACTAGTCATTTTCTTGGCCATTATTTGCTTACTTGTTTAGTGACGAGTTAGGCTAATTCTGTGAAGTCTAATGTTTCCATTGTGTTTGGCCTGTGGTGTTCCTGCTCAGCTTTTTGTTCTTGCTTGCTTAGCGTTTTAGCTTTCCAGGGATTGCCTGCATCTGCATCCATCACTTTATGGTCAAATATTGTGCCTATCCAAAACCAAACCAAACTCGCTGCCCTGGAGTCAATGCTGACTCATAGTGACCCCCTGTGGGTCACTGTGTAACTGTTTTGGTTTCGAACTGCCGACCATGAGGATTGCAGCCCAGAGCAAAAACCACTACACCACCAGGGCTCCGTTAAGCCCTTATAGTCATTTAATTTCTTATTCTTTACCATTGGAGGTGGATGTGTCTTAGAAACTGCTTGCACACTTCATGGAGTTCCCAGCTTTGTTCCACATTCAGCAAGGGACTAGAAGCTCACAGTTGCTTTCTCTGGAATTAAAGTGTTATGGAAGTCTCTTCTTGCAATAGAATGCATAAGTTGTTATGATTCACACAAGTATATGGCTTATAAAATCAATGAAACTCAAGTAAAGATCTCCATTTAGCTCTATGCTTCCAGCCAAGATCTATCTGACGTTAGCAAGATAACCCTTATTGCACACCTTCTTCTAAATCCTACTTAAAATTCTGTCAACTCCCTATCAGGGTACTGCTGTAACAGTTTTAAATTTTATTTTCAGCAAAATTTTTCTTGCATGTGATATTAATGATATTATTCAGTGGTTGCTGGCTTCTGTTGGATCATCTTTCTTTGGATGTGCACATATGGATCTCTTTCAATCGGTTGAGCAGGTCACTGTCTTCAAAGTTCTTGGCAAAGTTCTTGGCATCTAGCATTGCATCTCTGTGTGGCCACTTCTCACTGGTATTCCATAATCCCTAAACTTCTTTTTCACCAAACGCCTTTAGTGTATCTTGGACTTGTTTTTCCAACATCATCAGTTATCGATCAGATGTCATCCCTTAAAATAATTGTATGTTTTCTATGGTTTCTTGTATATGAAAACCAAACTCACTACCATCAAGTCAAGAAGACTAATACCGACCCTAGAGGGCAAGTTAGAAATGTCCCTGTGAATTTCTGATGTTGTAACTCTTTACAGGAGTAGAAAGCCTTGACTTTTTCCTGTGGACCAGCTGGTGGTTTTGAACTGCAGACTTGAAGGAGAGCAGTTTGATATACAGCCACTATGCCAACAGGGCTCCTCTATAGGAAATCCAGAAGAGGTAAATCAATCTATAGAGGCAGTAACTGTATTGATCATTTCTTAGGGGCATGGCAGGGGAATTTGGGGGGAAATGGAGCGAAGACAATAAGCACAAGAAAGAAAGAAAATGTTCTGAAACTGATTGTGGTGATGATTGCACAACTCTTCTCAATATGATTGAACTATTAAATTATATGATATGTGAATTATATACCAATAAAACTATTTTTAAAATAATTGAATGCCAAGCAGCTCTTTTTGGTACAGTGACTCTATATTCCTTCCATCTTGTTTTGATGTTTCCTGTGTCATTCAAAATTTCCCCATAGAATTTTAATATTACTGCTACTTGAGGCTTAAATTTTTCTTTAGGTTTGTTTGTGTGTGTGTGTGCTTAAGAAATGGTGAGTGTGTTTTTTTTTGTTTTTCTAATTCCAGACCTTGGCACATTTTATCATAGTACTTTACTTTCTCAAACTACCCTTTAAATTCCTCAGTACAGATTTTTTACTTAAACATTTCTACCATTTAGTCTTCATTTAAGAGCAAGTTTCAGTCTCTTTTGATGATGTCTATTTTAGACTTTTCTTTCTTTTCTGCCTTTGCAATGACCGTTTGCTTTCTTCATGCCTGATGTCATCCTACAACTCGTGGGTCCTTTGGTCATCAGTATTCAGTGCATCAAAGCAGAGCTTGAGAGAGTCTCTGCACTCCTGGGGGACATTCTCAAGCTTGTACTGTTGCTCTCATGGACTTGTTTGCATTTTCTTCAGCCGCCACCTGAACTTGTAGATGATTGTCGTACAGTAGGCACTGGCTTTGTTCATATATTGATAATAGTGAGTCTCTATTCTCTCTTTCTGCAGAGCTAGTTTATTTTGTTTCCATGTATTTCACCCAGGGAGGTCCATGTGTGCATGGTCCCTGTTTATGTTGTAGAAAAAAATGTATTTGCAATAAATAAATCATTTTTTATCTAAAATGTTATGCAATCACTGTCATTATTTCTATCACCAAGGTTATATTTTTCAACTATTGTATCTTCTTTGTTTTTAACTTTTCTATTCTAATTACTAATAATATCAATGAACCTTGATTGCATGTTTGATCAATATCAGACTATAGATGTTACTAAAAATCTTCAATTTTCTCATCTTTGCCACTAATTATTAGTGAATAAGTTGAATTATAGTTGTTAACTTGTTTGGCTTGTAGGCATATGGATATTATTCTATTCCTGACCATATCGTACTTCAGGATTGTTCTTGAAAAGTTATTTTTGAGGATAAATGCAATGTCATTCTCCTTCAATTTGCCATTCCTGGTATACTAGACTATACGATTGTCTGATTAAAAATGGTCAATACCAGTCCATTTGAGCTCACTAATGCTAGGATATTGCTCTTTATGAATCCCATTCATGTTGAAAACATAATTTTTGTAGAGTCACACTTAATAAAATCCACATCCCTATTTTCATGGATGTTGGTGGCTGGTTTTTTTCCATTTTGAGTCATGTCATGTTAGCAAATGCAGGTCCCCAGACCTCCTCCGTGCATGTTGTTAAGTCAGCTCTCCTTTCAGAAGGCCAGTCTTGTCCAGTCTTGTTCGAGGGCCTGCCCGCTTGAGAGGCGCATCTTCTGAGTCTATGACAGACAATGCATCAGGTTTTCATCAGCCGTGTTGGAGAACAAGGTCTTTATTCATAATATCTCTTAGTCTGGAAGCTCCATTAAGATCAGTCCCCCCCAAGATGACCCTGGTGGTATTTAAAATATGTGTGGCTTGCCTTTGAACATCACAGCTGCCTACAATCCAGCATAGTGTGACAAACTGACAGATGATTGGAGAACAAAATTATTAGAATTTTGTTCTTTATTTGGCAATTTGGAAATAAATTTTATTCAGAAAGAATTATTTACACACTTTTAGCATGTAAATCATTTGAAAACCCAAACAACGGTTTATTGGTTTGTTCTCATATTTCTTAAAACAGATCTGAAGAATGTCTCTAAAAAACTGTTTCATGCTTTTGCTTTTTCAATGCTAACCTAGAGATCATCACTTTCAGATATGCCTAGCCTAGAAAATTTAACTGTAGGGTAGAAGTTTGTGAGGGGTTACAAAATGCTCATGGGGAAAAATTAGCTTTTAATTTCATTTTCCCATGAATTTTTGAAAGCCTCTTTCTGTTTGTTTCTTTGCTATTTATAAGGCTTCAAGAGGCCTCATCGCTGACGAAAGAGGGAATATTGTAGGTGAAAGTCCTTGTATTCTAAAAACTGACTGACAACACACGTGCAGTTTATGCTAAACTTCTCGTTCTTTATGTCATTTCTTCTCCTGAAAAATAAAATAGAGAATTGTTATGATTTTCCATATGAATTGTGTCTAAAAGAGCTACATAACTATTATGCTAATGTGATATTTAACATGTATATCTCTAAAATTGTCTCAGTTCTCCAGTAGAAGTTTCACTGAGGAGATACCACCTGAGTGGAATTAAAAGAGGAGGGTGTCCTATAGGTACCCAACAGCTGCTCTTTCTGAGACTAGGAAACTGCATCATTAAGGATGATAAATGATGAAGTTGAAGGATGTGAGGTGAATTTGGCACGTTATCTTGGAATGTGGCAATGGAATGTTGTAATATCAATTGAGTTGGCTTCAGTAATTCCTTGTGCAGATATTTCTCATGCATCTGGTATCTAATAACTGGGTCCCATCTTCAAGAAGAAGTGAGGGCTCAAATCTAGTTCACACGTACTGACAATAATGAGGACTTAAGAAATGTCAGTAAATAAACCCAACAATTTTTTATCAAATGAATTAGCATTATTATATGATATCTTTAATAAGCCTTTCATAAGAACTTGTAAAAAAAACTATTAAAGCACCCTCATAGTAATTGAATTCTTCACCCATTGTTCTAGTCCACTAAACTCTGCTGAAAACAAATTCTATGATACAATATATTACTCTTTATTTCAGCTTTATGCTGATTTGATTAATCTGCCAGGAGACACACTGTTTCCTAGTTTCCTAGTCTACAGTATTGACATAAGAGTGGTACCTAACCCACAGGATTTTTGTGTCAAATGGTTTTAATACACGAAATGTTTACAATAAATCATTTGCATTTTAAATATTATTACTCTGATTATTACACAATAAACGGATTTAAAACAATAAACAATACTATGCCAAGATCAAGTGCCATGTCATTGCATGCACTCATGTAGACCTCTTTCTAGGGAACAATGTTGACTGGTTCAAAAAATGAAAAACCGAATTCACTGCCATTGAGTCAATACTGACTCATAGTGATCCTATAGGTCAGGGTATAACTGCCTCTGTGAGTTTCTGAGCATGTAATACTTTTCAGAAGTAGAAAACCCCATTTTTCTCTCCCGGAGCCGACGGTGGTTTCGAACTGCTGTTCTTGCAAATCACAGGCCAACTCATAACCACTACACCACCACAGCTGGTTCAGCTAGCGATAAATCTACTTAGTTGTCGCAGTGTTGCATCCATCTTTCTACTATTGACTGTAGAAATAAAATGAGATTTCTTATGTGCTGCTCAAATCAAGGTATGCCATGTATATCCCAAGCCAAACAGGAAACAGATTTTCCTTACATAGATTTTTTTCTTTTGTTATTAGCTCTATCACATCTTTCATAAACATTTTCAGACTTCATTCTTCCAATCATTAAGTTAACATTTGATGAATACTTTCCATGTGCTGTCATTGTTTATTGCTTCCGAGTCCATTCGGCTAAATAACAGCTTACACATTAGAGACAATAAGTAAGATAGTTATTTTTCACTTCTAATAGCATATGGAGTTATAGACAATCCTGATTTTTATGGGAAATTATGGCAGGAGACTATGACAACCCAGAGGAGGGACCCAGGTGAGGCTCCCTTAAAGACATGACCTTTGAGTTAAGTCTTCAAGACAAGTGACTATTAGGGAAGGATACGGAAGAGGGTTTTATCAGAAGAGGTAAGGCTGTGCTCAGAGGGATGAGGGCCCCTGGGAATATAGGGAAATGGTAGGAAACAAATCTGGGGAAGTATGTAAGATCAATTCATATCCATTAATTCAAAATTAATATCTTAGAATGCATAACTTAGTGCTAAAGTGTGTGTTCATTTTTGTGATGGGGAATGGTTACTTAAGTCTGTGGACAACAGAAAACAACTGAGATGTTGTTGTAAGCAAGTCCTGTGAGTTTTAATCCTTTACGTATGCCACCTATTTAGGAAAAAGGTCAGGGGGAGGTCACCACACTCCCAAAGACAGTGCTGTCAAGAAAGCCATGATGGTCCCAGGGACTGGCATGCCTTTCACTGAGTGCCCTTGTGGGCAATGGGCAATGGCTGTCTGTCGTTCTCATGACTCTTCGTGAAGGTAGCCTATAATGAAGATAGTTCATACCCTTCCACCAAGGGGAAACTATGTGGTATCTGTCTTTCTTTGTGTGAGGTCTTTTGTTCCCAATAAAGCAAGCAAGAAAAAAAACAAAAACTTGTGTGGGATGAGTAAAGAATGCAAGAATTGTGCTAATTCAACCCATTCTCAGTTCAGGCCTCACTTTCAATTCTTATACAATTTTCTGTTTGATCCTCCACAGCAGTTTTTGTTGTAGCCTTGACTCCCCAAATAAGGCAAATAAACGAAAGTAAAAACAAACCACACCAGACATTTTAATTCAGTGAATTTCCTAGAACTTCTCCATCGGAGTTGGAGCCCAGAGCTTCAATGATGGATAATATCTTAAGGGTCAATTAGGTTGTCACCAGCCTCTGTCACCAACTCTTGCTCACTTAATCCCAAACTGATTCGTGGAAAGAACCTCGGGAAGTATCTTACTTCTTAAGATTGTTGTTGTCACAAAATCTTAATGGCCCTTTCAAATGGAAATATACCTCGAAGGCCTAGTAACTGACCTATTTGATTCCAACATAGATCATCGTAATTTGACAGTGTCACTTATTTTGGAGTCTGATTGCCTTCTTTGCCTCCGGGTGCTAGAGAAAAAGGGATCTGTGACTGAAAGAGTTAAGTGGATTTTATTATAATGTGTTCCTATTTCATTTCCCTCCCTTCAGCTCCTTCACAAAATGTTAATCTAATTGTGGTACTATCACTTTGATGACAATATGACAAGACAGACAAATTTGATTTTATTCTCCACAGAGCAAAGCATATGCTGCTTGGGAGGCTTTGACAGAGAGAAGGACATAAAACAAATGGAGTTCATGAATATACAATTTTTATTGTACACAGTAGTGACATCCAAACTTCAGAGAGTAGGTGGGTGAGACTGAGGCTTTACTATTGAGATTAATGGGTACGTAAAAAGGTGCCAACAGAGAGTACTACAGTTTATGTTAAAAATGTCGATGTGGATAAGAATAATTTTCTTCTCAAGATGAATGATACATTTAATGGCTGTGAGACAGTTGTGCCCAGTAGCAGTTTCTCAAAAGTAATTTTTTGTTGTTATTGTAAATTATATAATCTTAACTGCAATTATAGGCCTGTTTAGGTAAAGGTCAAGTTAGCACAGTGGATGGTTATAAAGCAAAAGGGAAATTGGGATATGGATTCCCTTGTTGATAGCTTATGAATGATTTCAAGTGAGATGATTTTTTGGTAACTCTATTTCTCATTTAATGTAATATAGTCAAGTAAAGACAGCACACATTAACAAAACACAAATTAGATTGCTCTAAGTAAACATGTAGCTGCTCTAAAGGAACGGGCTGTGGGAAAGGGACAGTCTGAAGGTTAAGGACACCCTGCAAAGAGGGTGGGCTCACTTTCAAGAAAAGCAGAAGAATGAAGAGTATGAAAGAAATTCTCTTTGTTGAGTTTCGGTCTCTATTTTCAATTTGGCTTACAGAAACACAGAATGTGGCATGGTCCCTGGCCGTGTTTCAAACTTTACTCTGACCTTAAGCGAGATTCAGGGAGGGTAAAGGGAGAATGGGTAGGAAAGAGGGAACCGATTACATGGAACTGTGTGTGACCTCCTCCCTGGGGGACAGACAACCGAAAAGTGGGTGAAGGGAGACGTCGGACAGGGCAAGATATGACAAAATACCCATTTATAAACTATCAAGGGCTCATGAGGGAGGGGGAGCGGGGAGGGAGGGGAAAATGAGGACCTAATGTCGGGGGTTTAAGTGGAGACAAAATGTTTTGAGAAACGATGTACAAATGCGCTTTACACAATTGATGTGTGTATGGATTGGATAACAGTTGTATGAGCCCCTAATAAAATGCTTTAAAAAAAACATACCTAATTTAAGTCAGGATGAAAATGACTGCGAAAATGTAAGATTTAAATCTTCGTATGATAATAAGTTCAAAGCAATGTATTCAGGTCCAATTTGAACCTCAAAGAGTACTTTATTTTTTGAAGTTGAATAAAGGCCAAGATTATTGTATGAAGCGCAAAAACAGTTTGTTGAAAATATTTAAAGATGTAAAAACACAATGTATGTCTTAAAATTGTTGTTTTAGATGCCATTAAGTAGGCTCTGACTCAGTGACTGCAAGTTGAACCAAAGGAAACCCCGCTCAGTCCTGTGACATCCTTCAAATTGGTCTTATATTTGAGCCCATCGTTGCAACTACTGTGTGAATGTATCTCTCTGAAGGGCTTCCTCTTTTGCACTAGCTTTCTACTCGACCAAGTATGTCTGTCTCTATAGATTCCTCACCCCTGATAAAATGGCCAAAGTGTGTGAGACAAAGCCTCCGCATTCTCACTTTAAGGCGCGTTCTTTCTGTCCTTCTCCGAAGGCAGAATCGTTCATTCTTCAAGCAGTCCAGTATTAGCTATTATTTTTCCAATGCAATTCAAATGCATCAGTTCTTCTCTGGTCTTCCTTAGTTATTGTCCAATTTTCTGATGTCTATGAGCTGATTAAAAATACCATGGCTTGAGTCAAACATTTCTTAACACTCAAAGAGACATCTTTGATTTTTAACACTTCAGTGAAGTTTATCACAGCAGATATTACTTGATTTCTTGACTGCTGGTAACATAGACTATTGATTGTGGACCTATGTAAAATGAAATCATCATCTACTTCAATATTGTCCTAAAACAAAACACCTGAAAAAAATATTTGGAATTGAAATAATTATGCTTTAAGAATAACAAAACCTTGCAGTTGAATTGAGGAACTGTAGTGGTGCAATGGGTTATACTGTAGGCTGAGAACCACAGGTCAGCAGTTTGAAGCCACCCACCTGTGGGAGAAAGATGAGGCTTTCTGCTCCTGTAGATATTTACAGATTCAGAAACCTGAAAGATGGCTGCTATGAGTTAGAATCAACTTGAAGGCAGTGAGTTTGGTTTGGTTGCATGGCCAAATTATAGAATACATCTTCAGTTGAACTTCCCTATAATTGTGTTCAATAGGAAAACATTCATACAATAAACCATTCCATGGCATGGGTGAGATTAACCTTGATATTTAAGATCTTTACCATTACCCAATGACACAATGGTTAAGCACTTGAATGCTATTTGAAAGGTCAGCGATTCAAACTCACTAGCTGCTCCACAAGCAGCATATGCCCAGCTTGATGGAAGCATGTCCATGAAGATTGCCAAGACCCCCAAAGAAACCCCCTTTTGTGGAGCTGATTATTGCTCGTTGCTGCATAATCCTTTTCACAAATGATTTTCTTTTATTATTTCCTTTTGGAAGATCCCATGTTGTATAAATTTTGTCTATTGAGCCAATCATTAATAACTAAATCATTTTCTTCTTTTGAATTAATTGAATATGCTTCACTCACTGCTAATCAAGTTCTGACTCATAGAGACCCAATATCCATATTTACATGTCGCAATTGGTTTTATATTAGATAAGATGCCAGCTTTATTGGGTTGACATTCTAGCCAAGAGTAAACTTGATATTATAGTTGCCTTTTTTGGCTGTGAATGAGTCAGATGCATAGAAAACGTCCATTGTGATTTTCTGAATGCACCCACACCTAGCTTTATGCACACAGTTAGGTTCCAAAGGCCAGGCCACTATAGACAAATCAGCATGTGAAAATGGAGGACAGCCATATCAGGTCAAAAGATGGAGGATGGCAACACCATTATATAACGGCCACATTCCATCATTGCACACCTGCTGAATCCCTGAGAATCCTGGCTCAGACAAGTAGACACATAGCATTAGCCATCCTGGCCAGGTTTACTCTCACTCATAACCTTGCATTTATTACTGCCCGATGTATGTCATTAATGCACAAAATAGTTGTATAGGACATTTTTCACATATGTCTTAAATATGAAATGTCAGATAATGGGACAGTCAGTAACTCAAGAGTAGGTGGTGATAGAAATGAAACTGGCGATCAAGTGATAGAATGAATTCTCCAAAACCAATGACATGCGCATAGAAAATCACTTTTTTTTCAACAACATAAATGACAACTCTACCCATGGACTTCATCAGACGGAATACACAGAAATCAAATTGTTGACTACGACTGGGGGAAGAGGAAATGGAGAAGTCTAATATCAACAGCTAACCCCAGGTCAGGGACTGACTGTGAACCAGGCCATCAGTTGCCCATATGGAGGTTCAGGAGAACATTGAAGAAAATGGAAACAAGTCTGTGAGAGCCAAAATATGCTCTCGTGTCCGTCCCACCCGAATTTTGGGGACATCTCAAGAACAGGTTGGACACATTTAACACTAATGATAGACGACCCGATGAGCTGTGGGAGGACATCAAAGACGTCATTCAGGAAGAAAGCAAAGGGTTATTAAAGACAGAAAATAAAGAAAAGATCAAGTGGAGAAGACTCTGAAACTTGCTCTTAATTGTCGAGTACCTAAAGTAAATGGAAGAAATGATGAAGTCAAGAATAGAAAAGTTAAAAGGGCAGCTCAAGAAGACAAAGCTAAATATTCTACTGTAATGTGCCAAGGCCTGTAATTAGATAGTCAAAAGGGAATAACACCCTCAGCATAGAGAAAACTCAAGCCTGGAGTTGCAATTCTGAAAGATTCTACGAGCAAAATATTGACTGATGAAGAAAGCGTCAAAACATATGGAAAGAATACAAAGTCTCTGACTGTATCCAAAAGAACTCATGAACATTCCTCCATTTCAGGAGGTGGTGTACGAGCAAGAACCAACAGTGCTGAAGGAAGAAGGTCAAGCGTCAATGAAAGCCTTAGCGAACAGCAAAGCTGCAGGAATTGAAGCAATGCCAGGTGAAATGCTTCAACCAGCTGGTGAAACACTGCACTTGGTATTCCGTTTTGTTGGATCACTCACTTGTCTATGCTAAGCAGTTTGGAAGATAGCTATGTGGCTCACGGACTGGAAGTGATCCATATTTTTCTACTTTACAAAGAAAGGTGAGTCAACAGAATGCTCAAACTATAGAACAATATTACTAATATCACATGCCAGTAAAATTTTGCTTAACATCCTCCAACAAAACTTGCAGGAGTACATGCCTCAAGCCAAGGTATTTTCCATTGCCTCCTATGCATTTGAAAGTTGGACATTGAATAAGGAGGATCATCGAAAAATCGATGCTTTTAAATTGTGGTTTTAGAGAAGAATATGGAAAGTAAATGGACTGCTTAAAGGATGAACCAATCTTCTTGGAAGAAGTATGGCCAGACTGCTCCTTCACAGCAAGGATAGTGAGACTTCTCGGGAGAGACTAGTTCCTGGAGCAGGACATCATGGTTGGTAAACTAGAAGGGCACTGAAAGGGAGGGAGGCCTTCCTGGAAGTGATTTGCCGCAGTGGGTGCAGCTATGGCTCAAATAGAAGAACAACTGGGAGAACGGCACAGGGCCCGGCAATGTTTCCTTCTCTTTTGCGTAAGGTCACTATCGGTCAGAACTTATCAGATGATACCTCACCACCAGAATAGCAGAGGTCATTATTGGCTTGATGGTAGTGGATTTATACATGTGTGTGTATAAATATATCTAAATTTCTATTTCGGTGTCTACCATTGCAAAATGATTACAGTGGACAAGAAATATTTTAGTATATTAAGAAAAAATTGGGAACCGATCACAATGATTGATGCGTGGCCCCCATCCCAGGGGGCAGACAACAGAAAAATGGGTGAAATGAGACAGCAGTTGGTGTAAGACATGAAAAATATAAGAACAATTTATAAATTAACAAGGACAAGGGGGAGGGAGGGTGCGAGAAGGAGGGGGAAAAATGAGGAGCTGAAGCCAGGGGCTCAAGTAGAAAAAAAAAATGTATTGAAAGTTGATGACAACATATGTACAGAGGTGATTGACACAATGGATGTAAGTATGGATTGTGGTAAGAGCTGTAAGAGCCCCCAAGAAAATAAAATTAAAATTGAAAGAAAGAAAAATTCACGGACTTCATTTACATTATTTAATTATTATTTTTTTTACATTATTTAATTTACGTTATTGAATCATTATTCAGTTAATTTATATTTTTACCTTATTTTATATATATCTATGTATTAGTATATAATTTACATGCATAGATATAATTAGATATAATTACCATTAAATATAGTAATTATATAATATTATTTATATAATTATGTAATTGTTGTCATTGAGTAGCAGCAAATTGGCTCCAAATCATAGCAACCCTTTACACAACAAAATAAAACACCTTGCATTCTTGCTCTATCCTCAAAATTTCTTTTATGTTTGAGCTCCAAATTGTAGCCACTGTGCCAATCAGTTCAAACATTTCCATTCTCATCAGTCTTCCTTATTCGAAGTTCAGCTTTCATATGCATACGAGACAAGTTCAGGTGCAGCTTAGTCTTTAAAGTAACCTTCTTGAAGTCTTGTGAGCACATTTACCCAATGTAATGCATAATTTGATTTCTCGCCTGCTGTTTCCATGAGCATTGATTGTGTATTCAAGCAAGATGAAATCTTTGAAAACAAAACTTTTCTGTCTATTATGTGTATTGCCTATTTGTCCAGCTGTGAGGATTTAGGTTTTGGATTGTAATCCATAATGAGGGCTGCAATCCTTGTAATCATCAGCAGGTGCTTCAAGCCCGCCTCACTTTGAGCAAGCAAGGTTTTGTCATCTGTATTTTTAAGGTTGTTAGTAAGCCTTCCTCTACTCCTGATACTGCATCTTTCTTCACATCATTCAGGTTCTCTGATTATTTGTTCAGCTGCCTCTTGAGCCATGTGCAGGTTCAGAATGAGCACCACGAAGAGTATGGAATAATCATTTTCCTCAAGCTTATCCATAGTTTGCTATGGTCCACACATAGTCAATAAAACACTAGTAAACATCTTTGGTTTTCCCTGCTTTGAGCCAAGATTCATGTGACATCAGCAATGATATCCTTCATTCCAGGTCCTCTTCTGAGACTGGCAGTTCACTGCCAATGTACTGCTGCAACCACGGCTGGATGAACTTCAGGAAAAAATTTTGCTTGCATGTGATATCAACAATAATTTTATGGTTTGTGCATTCGCTTCCTTTGGAGTGGGTACAAATGCAGAGTTGTTCTAGCTAGTTAGTCACATGGCTGTTTGCTAAGTTTTTGGACATAGACAAGTGAGGGCTGCCAGTGCTTCCTCAGCTTGTTGAAACATGTCATTGGTATTCCATCAATTTATGGATCCTTGTTTTCGGCTAACATATGATCATGTTACCTCCTGAAATAACTGAATGTCAACTACTTTTTTTTGGTACAGTGCCTGTATTTTTTCAATCTTCTTTTGATGCTTCCTGCATCCTTCAATATTTTGTCTATGCAATCTTTCAGCATTGCCAGTTGAGATTTGAACTTTTTAATTTTTCTGTTATTTAAGTTTAAGATATGCTTAGGATGTTCTACTTTTTGATTTTTTAAACTCTAGATCATTACACATTTTATATTTATAACATAATATTCTTTGTCTCCTCAAACTGCCCTATGAGATTTTCTGTTCAACTCTTTGACTGCCATTTTTCTATTTGCCTTAGCTATGGTACTATTAATAGCAAGTTTTAGAGTCTCCTCTGACATCCAGGTTGATCTTTTCTCTCTTTCCTGTCTTTTTAATGACCTTTTGCTTTCGTCGTGAATGATATTCTTGATGCCATCTCACAGTTCATCGGGTCTTCCGTCCTTAGTGTCCACTGAATCAACTCTGTTCTTGGGATGTTCGAGAAATTCAGGTGATAGGTACTCACAGTCTTATTTTGGCTCTCTTGGACTTGTTACCAATCACTCCAGCTTTAACCTGACCGTACATATCAAGGTCTGTTCCACTGTCAAACCCTTGCCTGGCTTTAGATGCTGATATTGAGCTTCTCTAGTCTCTTCTCATAGATGTACTCAAATTGATTTCTGGGTATTCCATCTGGTGAAGTCCATGTTGTGTTGTTAGAAATCTTGCAAAAGTCTATCATGCAATCTCCAGCTTTGTTTCTGTCACCAACGCCTTATTTTCCAAGTACTGTTCTTTCCTCTCTGTTTTCAACTTCTGCATCTTAAATGGATATTTCATCAATTTCCAACAGAAGACATGGGTAGAATTCTTCAATTTCTGCAACACTAGTTGTGGAAGGTACATAATCTGGTGTCAATTTGACAGGGTTACTAGTAAAGGGGTGGAGTCTAGTCTGTCGATTGGATCATAGCCAATGAGGCCTTTGTGTTGGAATGGCCTTCTATGAATTCTAGGAAATCTGTTATTCCTCCTTGGACACAAGAGACATTTCTATCTCTTTGCTCACTCTCTGAGATGACTGCTCTACTGACAAGACCTGACTACACTGATAGACTCTGTGCCCTGCAAGCTGGAGAAGCCACGTGAAGACCCCTGCTTACACCATCACTGAGATGCTTACACCATCACTGAATCCAAAGACTTTCTACCCACTGGCCTGTGATTGTCCTGAATTCAGCAACATTGCATGTGTTCCATGAGTCTGAAGAGGACGTTATAGATTGGTATCAGACATATGGGCTAATATCGGACTTAAGGGCTTGGACTAGACTGGGTTGGGATGTTTTCTTGAGTCTGGTGCCTTAGACCACTCGGCCATCCTGACACATTGGGATGCTTTCTTAATGTACAATTACCCTTTACATAAAACTCTGTCCTATACACATATGAGTCTCAATGAATTTGTTTCTCTAGTCTACCCAGACTAATACACTAGCTTTTGTGGTTGGTGCATGAATTTGAATAATAGTTGTATTAACTGGATTTCTTTGTTTGCAGATAGATATTATCCTATCACAGGCAGCATTATACTTCAAAATAGATTTTGAAATTTCCTTTTTGATGATGAGGCAACTTGATTCTTCTTGAATCTGTCCTTCTCAGCACAGTAAATCACATGGTTTTCTTATTCAAAATGGCCAACGCCAGTCCATTTCAGTTCTCTAATGCCTAGGATATCATTCTTTAGGTATTTCATTTCATTTGTAACATCTTCAAATTTTCCTAGAGTCATACTTTGTACATTCCAAGTTTCCATTACTAACAGATGCTTGTAGCTGTTTCTTCTCATTTTGAGTCATGTCAGTAAATGTAGATCCCAAAGTCTTTACTCCATCCACCTCATTACGATTGACTCATTACGATTGACTCTACTTTGAGAAAGCAATTCTCTGTCAGTCATATTTTAAGTGGATTCTGGCCTGAGGGGCCTATCTTCTGATACAAGCTCTGACAATGTTCTGTTGCTTTTCTTTAGGTTTCAGTTTCTGACAGTGTTTCAATGCTACCCATAAGGTTTTCCGTGACTAATTCTGCTGAAATGGACAGTCTCTTCCTTCTTTGCAGTCTGTTCTTAGACTGGAAGCTCTGATGTTACCTGTTCATTTGGGGTGAGTGGTGTTGCTGGTATTTGAAATACCAGTGACATGACTTCCAACATCACAGCAACACACAAGCCACCACAGTATGACAAACTGACAGATGAGTGATGGAATTATGTAATACTATTATGTAATACTAATTCTATATAATTATTATATGTTATATAAATTAATAATATTACTCTCACACTTCTATTACTAGTGATGAAATACTAGATATGACATCTCTGAAATGCCTACTTTGTTCCTAGAGAATTACATATTGTTATGAATGCAAACTGTGCTCCAATTAATTTAGCTCATCACTACATTTTAATAGAGTAGAATTGTTAATGCTCTTTAAACTAGAGTCTACATTCTCCAATTAGCTGGATGGGGTTTGTGTGGATTCCCATTTCACACTAAAGTGAGACACTGGGAGAGAATTCATATAACTCATTCTAACATCCACAGCTTAGCAAAGGGGGCATGGCTTTCTTCTGAATGAAGGCAAAGCTGGCCTCTCTCCTTTCTCTGCTCTCTTCTTGAGACCCAAGTCATTCTCATTAACCAAAACTCTGTGAAAAATGGTCTCTCCTGCTATTCGGATGTTTTAGAGTATTCATCAATGTCCTATGCAATGAGGGTTTTATAATGTAGTTGTGACAGAGCTTGAAAACATTCTAGTTCTATCAATCAATATGAAGTAGAATTATAAAGCAATGCTTCCCTACATTCTTCCCTTTGTTCCCTGACTGTCCCGGCCTTCTGCCTTCATCTTTTTTCTATGAGCACATTCTTATTTCACAAACCAAAACAATAACAAACAAACAAAAACTTAATTTTAAAAGTCAGCGAATTCTAGTGTGGACAAAATTCAACACGCCACAAAAACATTCTTGAAAGCACAGGATCTTCACAATGTTCCCTAGTTCCACTAAGATTTTCTGATAGTTTGATAGTTCAATTAAAGGATGAATGAAATACAATCTAGGCATAGCAGGACTATGTATATTTCTTTGTCCATCCTTTACTGTTTTTAAATTCCTTTACACAAATATCTTTTTTCCCCAAATTTTAATAAATCATTTTATTGGGGGCTCTTACAGCTCTTATAACACTCCATATATCAATTGTATCCAGCACATTTGTACATATGTTGCCATCATTATTTCCAAAACATTTTCTTTCTACTTGAGCCCTTGGTATCAGCTACTTTTTTTTCCTGTCTCTCCCCCACCTTCCCACCCTCATGAATCCTTGGTAATTTATAAATTATTTTTATTTTCATATTTTGCGTCATCTGCTGTGTCCCTTCACCCACATTTCTGTTGTTCCTCCTCCCCCACTACGGGGTGTATGTGTGTTGTATGTTGATCATTGCAATTGCTTTCTCCTTTCTCCCACCACCGCCCTCCTACCCTCATGGTACCGCTATTTGCATGATTGGTCCTGAGGTGTCTATCTGTCCCGAATTCTGTGTATCAAGAGCTCTTATCTGTACCAGTGTACATGCTATGGTCTACCCAGATTTCTAAGATAGAACTGGAGTCATGATTGGGGGCAGAGGGGAGGAAGCATTAAAGAACTAGAGGAATGGTGTGTGTTCCGTCAGTGCTGTACTGCACCTTGGCTGGCTCGTCCCTTCCTCGTGACCCTTCTGTGAGGGGACGTCCAACTATCTACAGATGGGTCTTGGGTCTCCATTCCGACCATTCTCATTCCCATCGAAATTGTTGTTTGTTTTGGGTCTTCTGATGCCTGACACTCGAGTGTTGCTTCCCTGCTAGATGGCCGCTTCTTTAACTTCAAGCCTTTAAGACTCCAGATGCTATATCTTCTAATAGCTGGGTACCATCAGCTTTCTTCTACACATTAGCTTATGCACCCATTTTGTCTTCAGAGATCTTGTCGGATAGGTGAGCATGCCAAGTTATTAGAACAAAGTTCTACAACACAAAGTTCTTGCGTTGAGGGAGGGCTTGATTGGAGGCCTGATGTCCATTTGCTACCTTAATACTTAACTTATAAATATATGTTATAGACCTAAATACCTATCATTATATGTTAATATATTTATGTATGTATATGCCTATGTTTATACCTCTATAAATGTCTTTTGCCTCTGAGTTAGTTAATTGTGCCAGCCTGGCCGATAATCACATGTGGGGCTAATTGAAAGGCGGAGGGATAAATGGGTGGTGAAGCCTCACCTTTCTAGTTCTCGGGTCTCTTGTTTTGTGATGGTTGCATCGGGTGCAGCTGCCTTAGCAGTTCCCTGCTTCAGCTTGCAAGATTGACTTCTTACAAGACATCCCCAAGGAGAAGCCGCATGGATCTATCGCGATGCAGCCCTGGGTGCTGGAGCAGCCGTGTGGAGACCCCTGCCAGTGCTGAGATGCTTACATGTTCACTGACTCAGCTTTCCTCCTGCAGTCGGCATTATTGCCTCTGTTTTGTGAGGTGAAGGACTTTGTGGACTGGTGTTGGGTATGGGTTAATATTGGACTTGTGGGCTTGGGCAGCATTGGGTTGGGATGTTTTCGTGATGCACATTTTCTTTGCATAAAACTCTCTCTTATACATGAGTTGCTGTGGATTTGTTTTTCCAAAGTACCTAGACTAATCCAGCCTCCTAGTCCTTTCCTCTATTTCCTTTTACTTTTTTCCTGTCCTGCTATCATGTTTGACCTTCATTTGGCTCTCTGTACTTCCTCTCAGCTACATGGCACTTGATAGAACCCCATCAGGCATTCTATGTCCCCCTGGCCATCAATTTTAGATCTCTTGTTGTTCCTTTGTCTTGTGGGCTCCCCCCACCTTCTCCGCCCACCACCTTCTCTCCCTTGTCCCCCCAGAATCATTGGTCCTGTTGATTGTTTATTCTGCCTATCTTATATAGATAGATACGATAAAAAAGAAAGAAAGAAAGAGAAGCCTATGCCTAGTTCCAGGTCTGACTGCTGACCCTTATGAATGTCTTCTGATCTAGTCTGGTGCAGTGCCAAGCCCTGCTCCTGAATCTGAAGTTTAATTTCAGAATTCTTCGGGGACTTTGCTGCTTTGCTCCCCTTGTTGCTCTGCTGTGCTCCCTCCATGTTATGCTCTGATGTGTGTGGGGGGTCAAACCGGGTACAATTTCTGCACTGTGTCTCCAGTGCTGCCCACCCCCCACCCCCCAGCACTGTGGGTCAGTCACAGGACGTTGTGTCTTGTGGTGGGGCCTACTCAAAGGTCCTCTCAATGAATTGGTTGCTCTGAGCAGGAATGTCATCCTTGAAGCTTGGTGGGCCAGGATCCTGTTCTTTCTCTCTCTCTCTTTCCCTCTTAGATGGCTCTGGTGTGGTCTGGGAAGACCTGCCACTCTCCCAGGGCTGTATCTTCAGTGCTGTCCTCTGTAGCACATTCTCTTGAGGAGGGGGGTCAGCGTAGCTGGGATAGGGGCCTGCTAGGCCTGGCAGACCTCTCTTTTAGTTCACTGCTCCATGCCAGTAGGTTGCCCTCGAGGCTTGGCACAACAAGATGAGGTCTGGTCCCTCTATCCCTTTCCAGTGGAGACATAAACAGTACCCTCTCCATGGTGGATTAGTGCCCTGTTCCCCCAAATGCATTCGATCCCCCCACACACACACTTTTATTTTCTTGTGCCCCTGACCCTCTTTCCTCCCCTTTTATGTTTGGACCCCTATCTTATTTGATTTTGTTTCCCTTCCATTGATTGCACACTGCCAAGCAGAGAAAACAAAGCAGGTTTAAAGCAAGAGAAGTGCTTCCTACAATTTCCTTTTTCTTCCTGAAATATTCAATAATGATTATATTTCTCTCCACACACACTCTATGTCTAATTGGCCACCAAGTCCTAAATATTTTGCTTTCTAAAAACCATTTTTGGTTGTGTTTATATAACAAAGCACAGATTTGTTGTATATTGTGTACAATATAACGTGTGATATATATGACACATATATACACATATACTTAACACACATATGCACATATGTATCCTGTATAATGATATTCGCAATCACAATATACACCACCCAGATGGTTCTCTTTCTCAGTTCTTCTCCCTCTTTCCCTTACCTCCTAAGAGACCATTGATTTGACCTTTTTCACTTTACATTTGTTTGGATTTTTCTTACCTTTAAAAAAGTAGATTATGTATTATTTTGTCTTCTTGCTTTCACTCAACAATATTTTTCAGCTTTGATTTTTCATATATAATTTTATTGTTTTATATTTATATTTATGAAGAATATTTGTTTATAATTTTTATTAGTTACATCTTTGATAGGTTTTTGGTATTAGGGCTATTCTAACCTCATGAAATAAGATGAACATCATCCCTTCTTCCTTTGTTCTTTGAAAGAATTTAAGTAGAATTGGTATTAATTTTGTCTCCTACAACTATCTTGGCCATTCGTTTTCTTTGTGAGAATTTTTCTCAAGGTTAATTTAATGTCTGCGATAAATATAAAGCATTTGAATGTTGTATTTCTTCTTGCATCAATTTCTTTTTTTAGAAATTTGTTGTCAAATAAGTTGTCAAATTTATTGTGGTATTAGCATTAATAATTTTTATTATTCCTAAAAGTGTATTGTATTTCTTTAATATCCAATATTGGTGATTTTTGTTTGTCTATTTTATTAATCTTTATAATCAAATTTTCTTTGTCAATTTTATTTTTCATTTTATTAATAATTGATCTTATCTTTATTTCGATATTTTATATATATAGTTTAATTTACTTATCTCTTTTTCATTTTTTTAGAAGAATATGTAATTTTCTTTATAGCTTCAGTTTATAGCAGTTTGTCTATGACATACCAGTGTAATTCTCTTTGTGTTATCCTACTGGAATTTTGCTAAACTTGTTCAATATGTAAATTGATATTTTTCAACAAATCTGAAAATTGTTCACTCATCAGTTAAAGCTTTTTTCTTTTTCTTTTCAGTCTTTATTTTCTTCCACTTTAGAACTCTAAATGGATGGATATTACTCTTCTACATTTTGTACCACAATGAACTAATGCTAAGTTCTTTTGTATTTCAAAAGCGGCATATCTAGTGATCTGTTTTCAAATTCACTCACCCTTTGCTGTCTTTCTAGGGCTGTTGACTCTCGCTGTCTTATTTTTCTATAAATTAGATGTTATGTTTTTCAGTTCTTCATTTTTCCATTTAGTTTCTTTTTCTCTATCATTGTTCTAGCTATACAATTACTTCATGTTTGTTTACTCTTTCTGACCACTTTTTCTTTAAGTCTTGGAACATATTTACAATAGCTGTTAATTCCAATATCTGAGGCATTTCAGGCCTACTTCTATTGACTTATTTTATTCTTCTTGGTGGGTAATGTTCTCCTACTTCTTTTTGTGTTTGGGCCAAAATTAGAGTCTGTGGAGGGACTTAGTAGAAACCAGATAAATAGCTTTAGCATGCAGGGAAAAGTTCTGGGCTATGTGTATGCAAAGTTCCACAATATAATTAAAAGGGTAAAAGTCAGTTAATATTCATATTTTTGGAAATAGTCATATAATATCTTGTTTAATTTTCCATCCCCTGAATATTTTAATAGATTAAAATTAGGAAATTTCCAATATGATTTTTGGCACTAGAAATCCAATAGCTAAAATGTATTGAAACAGTTTTATTTGATAATCTACTTTTTATATTTTCTTTAAAATTTTGAATTGCCCATTTAAAAGATCAAACTCCTGAATAATTACATCTGGTCTAGTTGTATTACATTTTATTTGCCTGGTATAAACAAGTAACTTTTAATGACATTATATAAAAATTTAAATTAGAACTAAGATAAAAATATATTAAAATGAAACTGACAGAAACACCACATGGACATGCAAATCATATTGTGTTACAAGAAGTTGTAAACTTCATGAAAATTTGAACATTTTCTTATTCTGATCATCAGTATTTTCATTTCCTTCAATTATTAGTAAAAATCCAAACCAAAAATAGCATAAGATGTTGTTATTGAAAACATTGTTATTGAATTGTAATTTTATTTATGCATCAGATTTTCTAGTCTTTACAATATCCAAACTAGACTTTAAATCACTTGACTAAAAGGAGTTATTAATATAGTCAGATGAATAGAATATGTGTTTGGGGGGGTACAAGTGGGTCCCTCCCCCCCAAAAAACGGAAAAAAATTCCACTTGGCAAAGCTTTCATAGTACACACTTTTCCTGCTAGGAGAGCATCAAGCAATACCCTCCGAGTTAGTGCACTCAGTGGCGTCATCTGGGAAGGGTCTCTTTGGTCACAGTGAATTTTTCATGAAAAAGGTATGAGTTTTGCTCATACCTCATTTTTTTGGCTTTTTGGTTTTTGTGATGGCTGATTTAAAGAGCAGCATGCAGCTGTGAATTTTTTTTTCCTATTTGGGAAAAATGCCTCAGAGACTGTTGTGATGTTGAAAACAGCTTACAAGGACAGCACTACAGGAAAAACTCAAGTACATGAGTGGTTTCCTCTTTTCCCAAAAGCTGAAATGTTGATTGATGACAAACCTCATTCTGAATATCTGTCAACTTCCCAAATGGACAAAATGTTAACTCATAGTGCATTTGGAGTTTGTTCCACCAGGTCAGATTGTTAATCAAGCTTTCTATTTAGAAGTTCCAAAAAGATAGTGTTTCAGCGTGCAACAAAAAAGGCCTGGTTTTTATCTGATGGGGTAGTGGTTTTGCCAGTACAACAATGTACTTGCCCCCACAGCCATCTCAGTGCATCCATTTTTGGCAAAGAACAGCATGCCTCTCTTGCCCCATGTACCTTACTCACCTGACCTGGCTCTATGTGACTTCTTTATGTTTCTGTGAATGATGAAGGACATGAAAGGACAGTGATTTGAAGAGGTGAAAAGAAAACCGAGGTGGAGGGGGGTGTTGTCAGCCACCCAAACAGATGGGTTTGAAAAATGTTTCCAAGAATGGAGTCATAGATTTGACAATATATTAAGTGTACTGGAGAGTACTTTGAAGGCGATAAGGTTGTTTGTAAAAAAAAATTTTAAGCACATACCTTTGGGGGGTAGGGATCAGGGATTTTGGGTCCTCCCTCATATTTACATGTGTGTGTGCACATGAACGTGTACCTGTATGTATGTCTATACATATTTCAGGTACTGTTGAGTTGGTCCCAACTCAAGGTGACTCCAAGAAAACAGAAAGAAATGCTGCCTGGTGCCATGCCATCTCCATAATTGATAGCATGTTGTACTATGATGATCTATAGGGTCTATGTTGACTGATATTTTGGAACCAGATTACTGAGCTTCAGTCTGGATGCTCCACTGAAATCTGTAAAGCATCATGTTATTAGTAGGTGCTATCAAGTTGGTACCTCCATAGTGACCCTATGCACACCAGAATGAACCACTGTCAGGTCCTGTACTAGCCTTGCAATTGTTTCTATGCTTGAGTCCATTGTTGGAGTCACGGGGTCAATCCATCTCATTGAGGGGCTTCCTTTTATTCACTGCTCCTCTATTTTACCAAGCATGATGTCTGTCTCCCATGACTGTCTCTCCTGACAATATGTCCAAAGTATATAAGACAAAGTCTTACTATCCTTGCCTCTAAGGAGTAGCCTGGTCATACATCTTCCAAGACAGATAGATTTGTCCTTTCAGCAGTTCATGGTACTTTCAATATTCTTTGCCAGCATCACAATTCAGATGTGTTGATTCTTCTTAGGTCTTCCTCATTCAGTGTCCAACTTTCACATGCATACTAGGCAATGGAAAAGATCATGGCTTGTGGCAGATGCACCTTAGTCTTCAATGTAATATCTTTGATTTTCAAAACTCAAAAAAGTTCTTGTGAAGCAGATTTACCTAGTGCAACTTGTCTTTTGGTCTCTTGACTAATGCTTCCATGAGCATTGATTCTGGATCCAAACAAAATCCTTGACACCTTCAAACTTTTCTCCATTTATCATCATGTTACCTATTGGTCTAATTGTGAAGTGTTTGGTCACCCTTACATTGAATTATAATCCATACTGAAGGCTGCAATCCTTGGTCACCATCAGCATGTGATTCAAGTCTTTCTCATTTTCAGCAAGCAACATTGTTTCATCCAAATATCGCAGATTGTTACTAAACCCTCCTGCAACCCTGATGCCACAGGCATAGCAATGTGCAAGTGCGCACTATCAGGGGAAGGGTGGAGTTGGATGGCTTTGCATGAAGTGAATCAACCAGGAATCCAACTCAGTTTTTCCTGATTGAATTCTCCCATTGAATCAATGTCCCTTTCTATAGCAACTGGAATGAACACATAGTAGTATAGTGAGTACAACTTGCTGCTTGTATGTTGAGAAAGGGCAGACCCTATTAGATATGATCTGCACATAAAAGCAACCCAAAGTATCTCATAATCAAAATAAGACTGTCAATTTTATCACAATCTTTGCTGTGATTTTTGCATATGAAAGGTTCATTTTCTGCATGGGTTTGGATTTATGGCAGGTCTGATCCCATGGGCCTCTCATTGTGTCCCATGCCAAAGCAAATTGTAACCCCGAACCATTGCCTGGCTTTACCCCCATGGACTTCAGGCACTGAAGCGGGTTACACAGTGAAAAAAAAAAAAAGAAAGAAAGGCTCATTTTAATTTTTTCTTATCCGAGGTAGTCAAAAGGAAAAATTGGCAGTAAGTGAAGTGTGTAATATTTGGAATTTTTTCTATAGATTCTTTACTTTTGCATGGGATTATGCATTGTTTATGACAATAATCTGTTATAGAGGGAGTAGAAAGTAAGGTAGTTTGTGGTGCCCTGAACGTCTGAACATCTCGGTATTACACGTCTTTCCATTTTTCCTTCCATAAACTAGAGGAGATTGGGGAAAGAGTGAGACATAAGATAACATGACAAGATGGAGGGTGGAGACTAAAGAAAAAAATTTTTTAATTTTCTCATTTTATTTCAGTAGCTTCTAGGCATTAGGCAGTTTATATAAATCACCTTAGTTAATTTTGGAAATGAGCCTATCAAGGAGCAATTGTCTACTGTTTTTTAAGAAAGAACATGGAAACACAGAGAGGTTAGGTGCCATGTCAGTCAGGTGTGAGAAGCTGGAAAGGTAAACTTGAAACTCAAAACAAGTGACTATGAATCTTGTGAGCTTTCCTCCATTATTCTTAGGAATCCTTATCTGATTCTTCATTCTAAAATGTATGTGGTTTAACAATTTACCCGTGATATTAGCTTTCAAAAGGCCACTTTAAAACTCCCAATTAATTCCGCAAAAAAGAAAAACAAAGTCCTGACCCACGTTATAACTTGTATGAACTTTGAAGGCATCTTGGGCGAAATAAGTCAACCAGGAAAGGACAAACATTGTGTGATGCCACTTCCGTGAAGTAACAAGAACAGAGAACTAGCTAGCAGTGAAGGTTCCCTAGAGGTCATCCGGGCTGGGGAAGAGGAGAAAGGCAGATCCATTGTTTGGAAGCAGTGAATTTTTATTTTTGATGATGAGAAATTTGGTAGTGGTTATGGGTGATTGCTGTACAGTGTGGTTAATGTAAACCCTAAACCTGAATTTTCTTTTAAAATACAGAACAACAAAAGCAAAAACAAAAAACCCCACAAGTAAGTAGGGTGGTAGTATCCTAAATCGAATAAAATGTGATGCAACATGTAAGAAAAGATGCTTCTCTGCTAACTAGGCTGGAAACTGCATTTCTGTGACATGATCAACAAAGAGAACAGTCTTCTCATGTCTTTCGATCCTGTCTGAAGGGAGCAAACTGCCACTTGGAGGACGTGCCAGTGTGGAAGGAACTTGGACTTGGGTGAAGCACTGTCTCTTCTGCTCTGCTGGATCATATCTTCTCTCCCTCCCACGGGGCCGCTGGTTGCCACAGGGTGCCATCCAGATTTCCCCTTCTGTGGTATGTGTGCGTGATTCAAGACTGGGCTTCTCACATTTACAAAGCGGCTGCTCCTGCAAGTCCGATCGACACTTGTTTCCCACACACAGTCGCCGTAAGGCCATTAAGGCTTAGGTTTCAACCCACATAACAATTCTGATTCCCATCAGGTCGGTTCTAACAACCAAGGGAACTCCTTTAAGATCTTATCTTAGTTATCTGTGTGAAGAGTCTGTGTTTTCTAGCCAAGTGTAGTGCCAGACAGTATTTATGCAGCTGATAAAATCAAATGGGGTGAAAAAGTTCTGGCTTTTCTGTTCATCACTAACTTAAAGGTCTTGAGTGTGTTGCTTCCTCAAACAAAAAAATGTGTAAGTAATTACTGAGACTTTTTTTTTGCTAATCAAGTCATTTCTTCCCACTCTAAATCCACTGTTAATTGGGGGGGGGGGGCGCGACGACAATGTATTTCAATATAGATTAAACTAGGAAGATAAATGTTCCATAAAAATTACATAATATAATCACAAACCAAATATTTGTGCATGTTTGTATACATGTATGAGGGAGAATTAAACATTTATGAAAATATTACATTAATATTTAATTCAATGTTTGCATAATCTTTTTGAAGGCCCTTTATATATATAGTACATATACACATAGAGGTTCACATACTTTTTATGAATCACATACAAAAGCGTTTCAAAAAGTAATGTCCATAAAAGTCCATGAAAAACTTTTTTTTTTTAAGTCGACTTTTCTACAAACCCTTTTAATTCTTGAATACACATATGAATTATTGGTTGTTTTGGTGATCTCCCTAGCTGTTCCACCTTTTGTTGTATACAGATTTCTAGCTGGGTACTACTCAAATTTTCACCTGTCGATATCAGGCTCTCTCAACCGTCATACCATCTGGAAACTGCTCACTTTTATCCATGAGAGTGGCTTCTTTCAGCTGCGGTCCTACGATAGGAGGCAACTCCTCCTACATCTTTAGTCACTTGGTTCTCAGGCAGGTGCTTGGCAGCTGTAAGGTCAGTCGAGGAGTTTGGTTTGGGGCAGGTCAACAGGAACAGGAGGTGCACCATGAAGGTGTGTCTGAGTGTTCTCCACCACTTATCCAGAAGAAGAAAGCTGGCAAACAGAATAAATCGAAATGGCTAGAGCAGAGTTGTGTGGTGAAGAAAGAACAAGCAAAGTCCATCTATTGTGAAATCCATCTACATCTGTGATTCTGCCAGACACTCATATCTTACAACCAACCCCCCCCCCAACCTTTTTTTAATTGACCCCAAAGGAGTTCTGTTATTTGCAACCAAAGCAATACTAACCAGGGCAATCTAGATAAGTATTTTTATCCAGCCAATTAACATGTATTTAATTCTTATGCTATATGCTAAGTCTTTGAATCTGCACAATTTCAATTTAATATACATTCATTTCAACCAATATATACTTCTACTACATTTATTCATAATAGAGATTCAAGGAAACTTGTATTAAAAAACAACAACAAAAACTCTTCTCCACAGCAACCACACTATCCCTTAGTAGTCAAACTACTAGAAAAAGTGTTGTTTAGACTTGCTAGCTCTCATTCATGTTCTCTTAGTCTCTATTATACCTACCATCAGGCGTCCTCAAACTGTGGCCCGCGGGCCACATGCAGCCCGCCGAGGACATTTATCTGGCCCACCGGGTGTTTTTGCCTCGTTTGTTATTTTACTTCAAAATTAGATATGTGCAGTGTGCATAGGAATTTGTTCATAGTTTTTTTTTTAAAACATTAGTCCGGCCCTCCAACGGGTCTAAGGGACAGTGAACTGGCCCTGTTTAAAAAGTTTGAGGACCTCTGCATACAATTATCAAGATTCATCCCATCATTCTACCTAAAGTGCCTTTGACGGGGTCACTAACAAGCTCCTTTGGAAACCAGTGATCTCTGTCTTCATCTTACTGTCCATAGATGATCTCCTCTCCTATCATATGTTTTGTTCATTTGACTTCCAGGGCACAGCACTCTGCTAACTTTCCTCCGGTCGCACTGGTCTCCTTTCATTCTTTGCTAGCTCCTCCTCTTCTCCTTATTAAAGTTCTCCTCATTTGGTTCTTGGTCCTCTTATTCTCTTATTCTATAATAACCCCCTTGTTGATCTCATCCAGTTTAATACATTTAAATAAAGCTAGAGGAAAGGAAAGCCAAGGAAAGGAGCCCTGCTACGCAGTGATGAAGCATTCAGGTGTTAACTAAAAGGCCAGTGGTTTGAAACCATTAGCTACCCCTCCCTTGAAAGATGTGGCAGTCTCCTCCTATGAAGATAACAGCTTTAAACCCAGCATCCCCATGGGAAGCTCTACTCTCTCCTACAGGGACGTTGAGTCTGAACTAACTTCATGGCAGAGGTTTTTGTTTTGCTTTGCTTTGCTTTGGTTTTATATGCCAAGAGCTCCAAAATTAACATATCCGGGTTATATCTTTCTTCCAACCATCAAATCTAATAGTCAACGTGGCATCCTCAGTTGGAGATTCCGTTTTCATGCGAACATCAGCACATCCAAAAGTAGCCATCTGATTCTTCTCTCTGGAACTTGCGCTGTCTGTAGTCTTCATCATCGCAGTCGATGGCAAGAGCCTCTTTTCTATGACGCAGGCCAGCTACCTTGGAGTCAATCTGGGAGCCTCATATTTCATATATATTACACTATTAGGAGGCTCACTGGTGTGGCTTTCTAAATAGATAAAGGATTCAACCACTTCTCACCACCTCCATAATTACCACCATTATTCCCTGGACTCAGTGTAATGCCACATAGTGAGTCCTTCTGCTACTTTTGCTGCATTTTTGTGTATTCTAGAAAGAAAAACTGGGACCATCCCATCCGAATGCACATCAGCTAACATTGTACCTGCATTCAAATCCCTTCCTTAGATTTGGATTTCAATTCAGAGTGAAAGCCATACCCATATGTGATGAAGCCCCATCTTACCTACCTGCTTTTGTTCTTACTGCAGTGCAGTTACAAGTGCACCTTAGGGCATCTGTGCTGACAGCTTCTTCTACCAGAAATGCTCTTCGTCTGAATGTCTCTATGGCTAATTTCTTTATGTCCTTGGTGTTTACTCACCTGGTCCATTCTCCTGGAGAGCTCTTTAAAGTAGCAACTTTACCCTGCATTCCCTGGTTCCACTCTCCGTGTGTCCGGAATCTGGCATAGTGCAAATTCACTATTTTTTGACATTTACTTCTTATTACTTTCCTCAGTCCCAATATAAAGCAAGCTCCAGGAGGGCAGGGATTATTTCTCCTTGCATTCATATATTCCAAAGGTGGAAGAGTTCTTGGAATATCAGCAATCAATAAGATTATGATTGAATATGTGTAAAGGATTCTTCTAACCTCAAGGTCAACTTGTATCCACCAGCTGTGCCATAGGAGAAAGATGAGGCTGCTTGCTCCTGTAAAGATATGCAGCCTCAGAATCCCTAGCTAGCAATTCTACTCTGCCCTATTGGGTCACGATGACTCAGAATGGCAGTGGGTTTGGTTTATATATTTCTTGGTCCAATCTACAGTAAATTGAAGAGTTAGGGTTTGAACTATATTGTTTAACATCATGCTTGTCATAATTTATAAAATCCCTTGGGGGGAAGGTGCATCAAATAATTTGTTCTTCATCTAAAAACCTACACATAATGTGGTGCAACTAGTTCTCGTTCTACTTATGTAAGCGTTGCCAAGTTTCGTTATCAAATATATCTTCATGTATCATCAGCCCATTACATCTCTTATATTGGCACTCATGGTATTGTATGTTCTCTTTCTATCTTCTAGAAACAAAAGAAAACATAGCGGAAACAAAAATAACTTTTAGAATCGCTGAATTGTGGAGTAGAAAGAACCGGGAAGAGGAGGAAGACCTTTTTGGTCTTACAATCTAATTACAGAGTTGTAGTAAGTTTGTAAGCTTCTCTTTTGAATAGCAAATATCTTTATGGTGTGTTTTCCTTTCATTCACATAGGTTTTTGAATTTCTTTAATCATTTTTATTTGTTTGGGTTTTTTCACCCTAACTAGAAATAGTTTGTGGATGCCTCTGGAAGGAAGAGCCTTTGAGGCTGATGCGCCCGTCACAGGGGTGCCTGGGCCCAGGTGCTTCAGAAAGGGCTGTCCTTACCATTGGAGGGAAGTGTGAAAGGGTCATGAAATGAGAGAGGAACAAAACTATTTTTTAAGAGATAGAGAGATTGGAAGTCACGGAGTCAAATTTCCATTCATTTAATATTTTTTCCAGGTCTCCATTGTTACTGAGAGTGAAGTATAGTAAGTTTTGAGGCTTGCCTTCAAAATCTTATCTGGGGTTAGTTTCTTGTAATATCTGGTAGTAGGACCACTCGTCTCCTGACCTGTGAAATTTCACATAATATGCACACACACATACTGACACACCACGTTAAACGAGTTAGAGCCCACTAGGGGCAGAAAGAACCTGTTTTTCTATCATCTCACCGGCATGTGCAGCTGTGCACGTTTCAGTTTTCTTTCCTCCAAAATAAGGACTGAAGTGGGAAGTAATGCAGACTCCCTGTTGTGCTTTTGATTCTTTAAAAGTTCACAATTTAGTGATTTGGGTGCAGTATCAAACTTGCCTTATAGGAAGCCACCCACATTTTTGGTATCTTGCCTCTTTCACAAATATGTATAATCAGGACCATCAAGGCGCCTGTTGGAAGAGTGTGACCCTTTCAGCTCATTGAGTTAGTAACTTGTGATGAGTAGAGTCCAAGTGCATAATTCTCAATTGTTCATGCATGTGTGCCTATAACTTAGAACCAAATCCATGGTCATGAGTCTGAATCCCAGTGGCACTGTAAGGAGAAAGTAGAACAGGCTCTCCAGGGCTACATATCTTCACAGAAGTAGAATTTCACAGCTTTCTGCCAGAGAGTGGCCAGTTGGTTCAAAATGCCAACCATTTGGTTAGCATCAGAGCACTGGACCCACTGCCCCACTGGGAATCCTGTGTGTGTGTGTGTGTGTGTGTGTGTGTGTGTGTGTGTGTGTGTGTGTGTGTCTAAGCTAAATGGTGACCCCAAGGCTTTGAGACTCTTTGTGCAAATCTATGTGCTAGGCCAGGTTGACTAGAGAAACAAACCCAGTGATGCTCAGGCATGTATAAGAAAGAGCTTTATATCGGGAATTAATCATGCACCAATAAAACAGCCCAGCCCAGTCCAGCTCAAGTCTATAAGTGCAATACTAGTCCCTCTTCAGACCCACACAGCCGCATACAATGATGCAGAATGCAAGAAGATCACAGGCCGGTGGGTGCAGAGCTGTGTGGTTCCACTGGT
>NW_022111324.1:65784057-65842007 GCF_000313985.2 Echinops telfairi | reverse complement strand
GGCGTCCAGAGAGCCCTTTATCTCAGTTGCACCTCCAAAGGAGGTCATCAAGCTGCAACCTGATTGACAGGCTAAACTCCCCCCATATCTTCTTTCAGGTGCGATGTTGGCACAAGAAGCTTAACTATCACAATGTAGAAAAATAAAACTGAACATAAGGACTTATACAAGTTTGTCAATTTGTATTGGTGCTAATTGAAGACATAACTTGCCTCTCCAACTACTATGATCTCCAAAGGACAGGGCAGTTAAAATAAATTAATTTCAAAAGAGCATACTTGAGGAAACATCAAACACATTTATCTTTGTCTTATATTGTACATGTGGAATGATCCATTTCACAAAGGCTGTCACTGTCCTGACTTAAGGGTGGAGACTAGCATCACCCAGAATAAAAAGGAAAGTCTCTCTGCCGGGAAGTTTCTGGTCCACGTAAGGATGCATGCTGCGCACTTTGAGAGATTTCAGTGAAGAACTGTAATGAAAGGCAGTAGTCAGACCAGAACTAGCTAAGATGTATATTTGAGTAAGGGTCAAATGAGTGGGACAAATTAATTGCAGGAGATGTCCTTGTGTGTTGGAATATTAGGAAAATCAATTTACCACCAACTTGCCTCCCCAGTGCAGTGCGTGGAGTTGATGCCGAGTACAAGAGAACTAGAAAACTCTGTGCTGCAAGTCTTTCTTTTAATACATGAGCTGTGGTGTGCTGAGAAGGGTGGGTACATTGTTTTCCTTCTAACCTTCTCATTTTGCTCCCTTCTGTTCATTAACCAATAGAGTCCACCAAGTATTTACTGAGTACTGTAGACCATGGATGGCCAAGCAATGAAAAGATCCATTTATAGAAGAAATACACTGTTCTTTAGAAGAGAGGATGGTGAGTCTTCTACCCATTTACTTTAGACACATTAGCAGGAAAGAGCAATCCCTATAAATAGAGAATCAGTGCAAAGGAGGATATCCTTCATGAGGTGTCTTGATACAATCATTTCAGTGATGGACTCAAACTGTCCGAAATAACACTGCTGCCATAGGAACCGGCAATGTTTAATTCTGTTATGTGTATAGTCACTGAGTTAGTTAATTGTGCCAACCTGGCCGATAATCACATGTGGTGCTGGTTGAAAGGCGGAGGGATAAATGGGTGGTGAGCCTCGCCTTTCTAGTTCTCGGGTCTCTTGCTTTGTGATGGTCGCACCAGGGTGCAGTTGCCTTAGCAGTTCCCTGCTTCAGCTTGCAAGATTGACTTCCTACAAGACATCCCCAAGGAGAAGCCACATGGACCTATCCCGATGCAGGCCTGGGTCAGGATACCCCTGCTATTGCTGAGATGCTTATTCATTCACTGACTCAGCTTTCCACCTGTAGTCGGCATCATTGCCTCTGTTTTGTGAGGTGGAGGACTTCATGGACTGGTGTTGGGTTAATGGGTTAATGTTGGACTTGTGGGCTTGGGCAGCATTGGGTTGGGATGTTTTCATGATGCACACTTTCTTAACATAAAACTCTCTTATATATGAGTTGCTGTGGATTTGTTTCTCTAAAGTACCTAGACTAATACAGTCACTATATGTAGGATAGTAGCTGCCGGAGACCAGCTCCGGCGTGTTCCTCACAGAAAGCTGAAGTTGGGTGAGTGGTCTTGAGAAAAAGGAGAATATAGAAAAGTAGGGTTCAGGAGGACCAAAGAAACATTCAGAAGCGTGAATATATGCAATGGCACTTTATTAAAAGCTGTGTTTTCTTTTATACCCCATTTCTTGGCTCCTTCTGGGAAAACAACCAAGTCCAGACAAAAACATCTGCACTTTGCAGCCACGTCCTTGCAAGTCAAGATTAAGCAAAATAGTTTGTTCCAAAACATCTTAGCAGATCCAAGAAGCAAAGTCATTTTGCTGAATACAAAAGTTCATACAGCTCCCATGAGAACTTTTAACTAAGGGTGAAGTCCCACTCTTTATACCAATTAGGCCAGTTAGGATAGGGTTTTCACCCTCTCCCTTCCCTAAGACCATGGGGAAGAAATGGGAAATCACCCTACAAGTAGCTAATAACCAGGAGCCTCCAGGGCCCTCTGTTAGACCTGCTTCCTCAGCTAATTGTGGGTTTCCTGGGTACTTGGGAGCGATGCTGACTACTGACTTGGCTCAGTAAGTGTCCTGACAGAAACCTGCCTGGCTACTTGTAGTCTTGGGCTGAGGATATTAATGAGTCAAGAGTGAAGAGAGCATAAGTAAAAGTATCTAGATGAGAGAAAGCCTTCGGAAAAGAGCTAGTGGGATTGAAGCAAAGAGAAAGCACACGGTGCACATGGCTCCTGTCAGATGGCCCAGGGCCTTGAAGGCGTGGGCGGGATTGTTGTCATGAGGCAACAAGAAGTAATTGCAAAGTTTGGGATCTAGAAGGCTTTCCACTGGATGGTTTTTGGAAGTCAACCAGCTTGCCTTCTCAGTCTGTCTTAGTCTGGAAGGTTTGCTGAAACCCACCCACCTTTGGTAACCCTACTGGTGTTTGAAACACCATTGGCATCATTTCCAGCATCACAGCCACACACGAGTCATCAAAGTGGGACAGAGGTGAGAGACAAGTGTGAACCTTTGTCTATAGTTTCAGCAAATACCCTCACCTTATGGAGAAATGACTCTTGCATATCACAATCCCTCTCTACATCCAACCCTCCCAAATTCTCCTTTATTCTTCTGCCTGTGGACGTGCTTTGTAAACTGTAAAATATAGACATTTTTTTAAATGAAAAAAATGTGTGTAAGATCATCATTACAATGATATTTATGTTTTAAAAGGTCATTGGCTGCAAACAGAAGAATTGACTGGAAGTGACAACCGTCAAGGTGGACAGTAAGAAAATCCATGAACATTAACATTAACATACATCCACTCCCTGTAGGGTAGTGGTTACACTTTATGCTGAGCAGTTCCAAACCACTAGCTGTTCCTGGAAGAAAGATGAGTCTTTCTTCTCCCCTGAAAGGTTCTAGACTCAGAAGCCCACGAGGGCAGAGGTGCCCTGTCCCTTCAGGTTGTTCTGAGTCAGAACTGACTCGGTAGCAGCGAGAGTGTGAGGAATTGGGAAGTTCAAAGCACAGCACTTTTCATATGCATTGCAATAATCAACCAGAGGGTCTGTGCATCTCTCAGCCTCCCTAGCTTTTCACTGCAAACCTGGGGGCTGAAGCTCCTTGGATTCTAAGTTGACTTTCCACATCCAAAATTCTTTAATATGCAGATCTTTAAAGCTTGGTTTATTTCAAGAAATATTTTACTTTAGATGTTATCTCCCCTAGACAAACCTGATGTAAAAAAAAAATTCTACAACCTAAACAACCTCTATGAATGTTAAATTATTTTTTTTACATCTTGTGTATGAACCATAGTGACATTTTAACTTGATTTTTATCCCAAAGTTACTTATAAATCTCCCAGGACTATTTGTTGAATAATTCATATCTTTCCTAATTATTTGCAGTGTTTCTTTATCAAAGACTTATTTTGAATTCCATTAAGATCTGTTTCATTTCATTGATTTTTATGTCCATTTTATTTACCCAGGATAAGCTCAAAGCTGTTATAAATTAATAGGCAAAATAGATAAAGCACAGTAAAAAATCATGCCCCCACTCAGCTGCCAATTTGTTGTACTTTGACAGCTTGCACGTTGCTGAGATTCTGGAAGCTATGCACATGACAACCTTGCTTGCTGAAAGTGCAGAGGACTTGAAACATGTGCTGATGAAGATCAAAAACTGTAGCCCTCAGTATGGATTGCAACTCGAAAGAAATAAAACCAAAATCTTCACAACTGGGCCAATAGACAGCATAAGGATAAACGAAGAAAAGGCTGCGCTTGTCAATGATTTCATTTTACTTGAGATCTACAATGAATGCTCATGGCAAAAGCAGTCAAGAACTGAAGTGACCTGTTTTATTGGGCCTACCTGCAGCATCCGGCCTCGTTGAAGTGTCAGAGTGCAAAGATGGCACTGTGCGGACTACACTGTGCTTTTCAATCGGCTCATGTCCCTGTGAAAGTGCCCCTGTATAGGAAGACCACAGAAGACAGATGCATTTGCATTTGGGTATTGGCAAAGGATACTGAAAGGACTATGAACCCCCAGAGAAACAAACCCGCCTGTCTTAAGAAGTACAGCCAGAATGCTACTTAGAAGCAAGAATGGAAAACTATCCCACGTACTTTGAAAGTGTTATCAGAAGGACCATTTCCTGGATAGGGGCTTCATGCTTGTTAAAGTGGAAGGTCATTTAAAAGGAGAAGTCCTTCAGCGGGATGGACGGATACAATGGCTGCAGCAATGAGCTCAGACATAACCATGCACTGGACTGGGCAGCGTTTTGCTCGGGTCTACATAGACTCACTAGGAATCGGAACCGACGCCCTGGCACCTACGACAAGAAGTAAGAAATATGCCAATACGTGGCCAATTCTAGGAACAGTTGTCATTTGCAATGATGTGACACAAATGAAACTTCTTTAGTAATGTGTAGAAAGGGAACAACAAAAGAACACTGAGCTATTTTCCCAAATAAACTTTTAAAAATCTCTTGTGTTTGATGAAAATGTGCACAAAAATGCAATCATTTTAAACATGTCTTGCATGTACAGTTAATTGACAATGATTACATGCATCACCCTGTGGCACCATTCTCAATATTGTTTTCCTTATCATTTTATTATTAACTGATCCTCTTCCCCCTTTATTATCCCTGTCTGGTTTATTGTTTCCATTCCATTCTTGTAAGTCATTCTTTACTAGCCTAAGACAGAATTTTTTTCACACAATACAAAAGTAAGTAAAACAAGTATTGCTATGAAGGTTCCGGTTCACCTCTGCATGAGTTGATTCCAAACAGAGTGCATTTAAACATGTCTCTCACATCTGTGGAAAGCTGCAGACAAGTTCTCTCGGTAATGCACTTGTCCTGGTCGCATTTGAGTGCCTTCAAAATCAAAAGGACTGAGCACAGCAGTGACTTCTAAGAAGTTCTTCTGAGCCTGTTAAAGATAGAGATGGCAGCTCAGAAGACTTCTGTGATTGTCTGGGGGGATTCCAAAGAAGTCATCTTGATGGGTCTTCTGGAAGGACGCAGAATGACTCTGGAGACCTACTAGGAAGAATACTTAAGAAAATGAAAAAAAAAAAAAAAGTCTGCAATGTACCTGCTTATTTTTGAAGGGTAGCAAGAGGTGGCCCACAAAATAACCTTATGTTAAAATCTTACTCTGTTTACCCTACAGCTCTGGTTTTGCCCCCTGATGCTTCTTTTTATTCCCCAAATTCATGAACATTGACGGAACACATGTGAGTCGCTCCAGGATTCCCAAACTGCCATTTTCATGTGGTGTAATCTGAAGAACAGGAATCTTTGGGGGAGACTTAGGGAAATAAAAATACTGCCTTAAGAAGTATATAGACCTCGATAGAGAGTGTATCTAGAATTAATTGCATCATTTTGATATTTTTGTTTAGTAAAGGTTTCTATGGCTTTATGGCACTGCTCTTTTATTGGCCCTACACAAATGCTAAAATGTATTGAAATAGATACTGTGGAGGGATTCAGTTTATAATACATAAATTGTAACTACAGTTGCATGAGTTCAAAAGGAATCTAAACTCTAGTGAACAAAACAAAGTGGAGAAATCCACATGTTCTCCTTATAACAAAGCCAAGGGAAAAAATGTATATATAACCACATTGTTAAATTGTATTACTTATGGTAAAAATAATTGTCACATTGGAGACTCAAGCATATATTGTGTTGTTGTGTGATGTACCCATTTAGTCCCTGCCTTATGGTGACCCCGTGTCCAATAGAACAAACTGGTGCCTAGTCTTGTGTCATCCTCCTGACCACTGTGATCCACAGGCTTCTCATTGCCCAGGATGCTCTTCCTTGTCCATTTTAGTCTGCAAACACTGCTGAAACCTCTTCCATATCAAAGCAACAGGTGAGCCAGACAAGTGGTGACTGCCTTCAGGGCACATTGGCCAAGAATTGAACCTAAATCTCCCTTATGAAAGGCAAGCATTCTATCATTGGACTACCATAGCCCCTGCTAACTTAAACAAACAAAACCCCATGGCCTTCTAATCTATTTCAACTCATAGCAAACCAGTAGGACAGAGGAGAATTGCCGCTAAGGATTTCCAAGAGTAATCTGTATGGGAGCAGACTGCTACAATTTTTCCCCCACACAGTAGAGTGGCTGGTGGGTTTGAACTCCTGATCTTTGGTTTAGCAGCTAAGTGTTTAACCACAGTGCCTGCCACAAGGGCTCCTTGTTAACGCCTCTGCCTACCATAAAGTTATCATTGGAGTCCTTCTCTGATGTTGACAAACCGAGAGATGGATATGAAATGTAGACCTCAGCTGAGGCTGAAATGGTGTCACTTCACGTTTCTGTCTTGCAAGGCCATGAATGCTCTCAAGAGCATTTCAATATTTTCCATTACAATCGAATTGAAAAAAACGAACTACTGACTTAAGAACGTCGAAGTATTTATTATAAACATCCATGTCTCCCTGCCCATTATTCAATAGATTCTACTATCCTCCAGGAGATGATTAACAAAGCTCTAGATATAAGAGAAATGCACTGACTTCATGATTTTCCCAATGTCCTGTATGCCACAGTTGCCTATTTATAAAGCCATTCTGTAATTTCAAGACGCGTGAGCTATGTTTTTTCAGGAAGATACATTGCCCAGGAGGTCTCTGGCCAGTGTCATGCAGGAAGCCGAGGTCTATCAGATCTGATACGGTGGAAGATGGCAGCTTTTTGGAAAGCTAGTGGCATATGGTTCCCATTCTCAGTTGTGAGGCATGCCTGTCACCCTGTGGCTAGATGGCTGCAAAAGCCCCACTTGTCCCTGCCTCTGGTTCCTCGTGTACAGACCACTGCTCACCTCCTCCCTCTCCGGAAATAAAACCACAATAAACTCACACCTATTGAGGGTCTATTACCTGCTAGGTACTGAGATAGCTTCAGCCCTGCATGTTTTCTCAGTTCATTGTTCCAACCTGTGAGGTACTTGGTGTGCAATGGTGACTTCCTGTTGCTGGTCTGATTACATCCAAACTCTGCAGATGAGGGTGGAAGGCATGTATGCTGATGCACCGTAGACTGTCAAACCTCCTGCTCCTTATTCGTTACCATATCATCAGTCCAGGAGGTTCCTCCATATATTTGTGCCATGTGTTTTCCTTGCCAGAATGCCTTTCTCGTTTCTCTCTATCTCCCAAAATCTTTCACTTCAAAATCCAGTAGCAAATTACCTCCTTAAGGAAACCATTAGCTCCCAGTGCCTTCCACTTACAAGGATCATTTGTTTCAATATCAGTCCATCCAACTCTGTGCGTTCTGGGTATAGACATGTTATATACTACCTTGCAATATGCAGTTCTCTAGAATTTCCACGCTTTCCCCCTTTATTCTCAAAGTAGATTAAAAGCTCTTAAAGATATTATTTTCTCTGTATTTAAAACGTTTCTTGGGATGACCTTTAGAGTGCTAGATATTGAAATGAATGGTTGTATTGAGTTTTCCTTTGAGAGAAAATTTCCAGGAATTTTCCTCCAAGTTCAAGTTCGAGTTTTGTGGTGCTACGTGTGGTACTGACCATCTGAGCTAGGATTGGTGGAGAGATTCCATTAGAATCTTGTTTTATTCAGTGGGGCTTGTCTGTGATACTAGAAGGACTTTAGTAGATTGGCTGTTACTTCCCCGAATTCCTCCTTCACTCATCTGAGACTAGGATCATGTTTCTCTTTGAATGGCATCATGTTGGTACAAAATGGATTCAGACCCTCAAGGCTTTGCGTGTATAACAATACAAAGAAGGCCAACCCCGGAATTGGAATGAGTCGTTATGATACCTTCAATAAAATGAAAGAGAGTTGAAAATCCTCTTGGTCACAGTACCAGAAAAGACTTTCTTGGACAATGGACTGTCTGCTTTCTTAAAATATAAAATCCTGTTCCCCTCATAGAGAATGTCTTGGTACAGACGTAGGGTTCACAAGGAGTGGGACTTGGGCTCCAGATTCCAATTGCTTTACTCCAATGCCCACAAGATCTCCCCCCTCGTATTTTCAATGGCCATTTAACTTATAGTTTCTCTGTTCCACCCGTACTAACTATGAATGGAGCAGGTGAAGTGTGGCCCACTTGGGGCATTACGCTGTTTGGGGCTGGTTACTATCTTTAGCAGAGATGCTGGAATTCATTCTCATCTCATTTGCTGAGCGCTCTATCATTAAAGTGTCATTGAGAACTGACACCACTTAATTTTAGCAGCTTTCAATTCTCGTTTGCAGCAAGAATAGCTTTAAATGGAGAGGGGTGCAAATTACAGAGAGAGTGATATTTTTACACCACACTCAGCATTTTATCAAACAAAGCAGCCTCCCGGGGAATAGGGGACAATACATTATAGAACCAAACTCTCCTCTGATGCTGGTAAATGGGCATTTAATCTTCCGATTGCAGGCATCCACTCTGATGAGCCTGTAATGAATATACTGACGGGGACATTATCTGAGCTGTTGTGCTTTCCTACACCTCAAAATATCCTGGGTTTCACTTCGGGCGTGGTCAAAATTAAAGAAGAAGAGGAAGGAAAAAAGGAATAAAGCTTCGAAGCTCAGCTGTCCCCTGCAGGCCACAGCGGAACCTTTACCTTTCTGCAAATGACAGAGCTCTGGAGGGCTTTCCCCTATTAATTGCATAATTGCTTTTCCTGCCAAAGTAATTTGAACCCTTGGGGGTTAAGAAAATCACTTACTGTGAAAGAGTGGCAATTTTTAACCCGTTCAGCTGGAGTTTCTCTGCCTAATTAAACGGAGCAGGGCTGTCTGCTGCCCGTGTGTGTTTCTGATGCTGCTCAGTAGGCTTTGCATTGGAAGCTGCCCCTGAGTATTTAAACCTTGATAGAATCGTTGCACATAGTTCTCATGAAGTCTGGCTATTTGTACCACTCTTTTATGCAGGGGGGAAACTTTATTTAATATGGGCTGATCTCTAATATTTATGTCTACTCCTCTGTCCGTGGAAACAATAAAAGCCGTCATCAGGAATAAGAAATGGTTTGGCTTCTGAGAAAATACCTTGTCACATGCTGGCTTTGAGAGCTGCTCAAACGGTTTTCATCGAAATCCAAGTTATTATTCCAGCTAATAAAAACTTGGTCCAGAGGCTTAATGACTTTCCCAAGGTCACACCTCAAGTCAGCTTTTGGATTCCCAAATTAACTCTGATGGTCTGCCTCTCTGTCTCTTGCTTTAGCCTGTGTTGTGTTCTTGTATTATGAGCGTTTCATAAGAAGCCATTTACCTAAAGGTTTGCTGGTTGTAGCCACTAGATATACTTTAATGTTCTGTAAGATATGAAACCGACATTTAGCAAAGAGACATTAAGCCCCTCTTCTCAGGAGGGCATCTTTTGCCACCTTTCGGTGCTTGGGCAGGGGTGGTGAGTGCTCAGTTGTGAACCACCAGTCACTCCACAGGAGAAAGAAATGCCGGTCTGCTCCCCAGAAGATGACAACCTTGGCAACCCCAGAAGACAGCTCTAATGGGCCCTACCGTGTCAGAAGCAACCTGACAGCAATGCTCGTTTAGTTTGGGATTCGTGGTGAGGAAGAGCGCAGGAAGTGGGCGTGTGGCGCGCGAGGAGTGCTGAACGCTGGACTGCACAACGATCAAACAGAAACGTCCGTTTACGGTCTTAGCCTCCATTTGACACATGACATCGCTCGCTTTGATTCCCAAGCTTGCAGATTCCTTGCGGGCCTTTTCTTCTGTGTTTTCGCTCCTTGACCAGGCGAAACGGGGCGAAGAGCCCCCGGGGCCTTGCTTCACTCTCTGTGCCATTGTTTTTGTAAACCTAAAGTTACTCTGAAAATAAAGTCTACCTAGAAAGTAAAGACATCGTGTTTATAATGCACATCTGTGACCCCACAAAGACTCTTGCTATTAGAAATGGAAATGTTTGTAGAGGATTTGTCTTTGGTGGGAGGTAGGGGAACAGAAGAGGAGAAGGAGGGAGGGTTGCCTTCCTGGGTAGAGCTCCTTCTGGAGCTATGATACCCCTAGGTAGTGAAAGTGAGGCTCGAAGAGAAGATGGGGCTGGCCAGAGAGCCAGAAAAGCAAAGACAAAGGTAGAATGAGACACAACTGAGGTATTTTATTTCTAAAAGTATTCTATCCAAATAATGCGATTTTATCTGTCATACAATGTTTAAATATTCTTATGTCTTTTATACCATTTAAATACCTAAATCATACATGTGTGTGTGTGTGTGTGTGTGTGTTTGTGAAACTTTGCAGCAGTTCACATTCATATAGTGACTTTGGACTCATTAGAAGGGGCTATGGAGGCACGGTGGTTAAGTGCTGAGGCGCCAACTAAAAGGGAGTAGTTTGAACCCTCCAACTGTTGCAGGGGGAAAAAGATTTGATGTCTGTCTACTTTCATCAAGATTTATAGCCTTGGAAATCCTATGAGGCAGTTTCACTCTGTTCTATTGGGTCACTAAGTGTCAGAAGTCACACAACAACATTTGGTTTTAGATGAGGTAGAACATTTCTGTTGCAGATAATTTTTAGGAATCCACCATCATTGTTCACCCTGGAAATCTCTTGAACTTCTTTAGGCCCCTGACAACACCATGAATCCGGGTTGAATGGTCCTCCAGCCCATCCTGGAGATCTGAACAGGACTTTGGCAGGTACAGTTGACAAACAGACTTTATCAATGATGAGCGGGTCTCCGGTCTTGATTTTAAATTCCAGGCACCCACACTGAAAAGCAAGTATGGTCAATCATTGTTAGGTAAATTGAGTTTTGGTAGCAATCCAGAGGGACCAAACCAGAGATATGAAACTTTAGTGCATAGACAGATATTATTGAGTAACCTGGTTTTACTATAACTTGGGGTACTCAAGAATAGTCTTGAGATTAGATCATGAAAAAAAATCTAAGGGATTTGTTTTGATTTCTAGGCAATTGGGAGACTTTGGATGTTTAGGGAAAGTGGTGTGATCAGAGCACTGGGGTAGCATTCATGGCTGATGAAGATGTAAAATGCTACAAGCCCCTTGGGAAATAGTTTGGAATTTTCTTATAAAGCTAAACTTCAACTTAGCATGTGATCAATGAACAAGCATGTCCCTGGGCATTTACCCAGAAGCTTGAAAATGTATGCCCATCCAAAAGCCTACACATGAAAGTTTGTTGCAGCTTTATTCCTAATTGTCAAAAATCAAAAGAAATCAAGATGTCCCTCAATAACTGTGCAAGCAAACTGTGCTGCATCCAAATAATGGAGCATTTTTTTCAACACTGAAAACAGATGGGCTATGTCTTCTTCACCAGAATACTTGAAGAAGCACTAAATGCTAAGTGGAGGAAGGTGGTCTGGAAAGGCCATAAAATATATTATCTCAAATAGGAAACATTCTGGACAAGGCAAGGAGGTAATTATAGAAATAGTAAAATTATCAGTGGTTGTCAGAGTTTTAGGATAGAAGAAGGGTGAATATGCAGAGGCAAGACGATGGGAGTAATTCTGGTGAAAGGTAATGGGGTTCTGCAATAGACGTGTGGCATTGGGAGTAGAAAGAAGGAGGCGGATAGTCAGAGACATTGCAGAGAGAGAACTGAGAAATTTCATTATTGGACACGGTGAGGGGTGGGAATCTGTGAGAGGGGAAACGATCCTAACACTGAAGTTTCAAGTCTGTTTTATTTGGAAGATGAGGATCCATTTGACAAAATTAAGGAAAGCCAAGGGCTCAGAGAAGGGAAGTGGTGGTGGTTTATTCATAATGAGTTGGAGATATTTTAATGATAGCCCAGTGGTGATGCCCAGGCAGTGTTTGAAAATAAGGGTTTTTGGCTAGTGGGAGGGAATTCCATAGAGAAACCAAGAACGTTCATGAGGTTATTGCAGGAAAGAGGATAAAAGGAAGAGATGAACGGCCCGGCCTTCAGAGACCACCACCAGCCTTAGATAGTAGACTAAGGAAAATGTATCAGCCAATTAGAGAAGGAAGGAATAGTTTTAGAAGTCAGTGGAGAAGTGGCGTGAAGAATCATGGGACTCCAGGGAGGAGGGAGTTTAAATAAGAGGGCGTGGTCAATGTATTACATGGGATGAAGAAAAAGCATAATAACAGAGGGGGGAAACTCACTAAGTAAAGTAACATATTGAGTAGAAGTGGTAGATGTCAAAAGTCATTAGGAAAGTTGTTCAGCAAAAAAACGTTCAGCAAGAATACAAAAGAACACACTGCTTTTAAAAGAAGCTTAGTGGAGAAAGGAACCAGAAATGACAACTTGAGAAGACAGAGTGAAAGGAAAACCTTATTTAAGAGAAGAGACTAGAGCATGCTGTTATGCTGGTACTAATGACCCAAAGGAATGCTTGGATGGTGCAAATAGTTATGTGCTCGACTACTGACTGAGAGGTTAATGGTTCAAATCCACCCAGAGGCACCTGACAATCTACACACAAAATTATTGAGCCACTAAAAGCCCTATGAATCATAGTTCTGCTCTGACACTCATAGGGACACCATGAGCTGGAATTGACTTGACAGGGCCTAGGTGTGGCAGAGTTCTTATGCCTTGGGCTGTTAACCACAAAGCCACCTGTCCAAAACCACCAGTATTGAGGGGAGAAAAACAGGGTTTACTATTCCCATCAAAAGATACAGTCTTGGAAACTCACAGGAGCAACTTTACCCTGCCCTAAAGGGTCCCTAAGAGTTGGCAGTGACTCAGTGGCGGTGAGTTTTTGAGAATCATGAGTGAGGGTGCAGTGTTTGGAGTGAAGTCTTGTAGTAGGTGACAGAGGTGTAGGGAGGGGGTGACTGACTATGAGAACAACCAAGAATATCTCTGTTGAAGGTATCTACAGGAAAAAAGGAGGGTGAAATTCAAGAGAACTTTTTTTTAATGAAAGGGAGGGAAAGCTAGGCAGTTCATGGCAAATGTTAATAATAAAATGTGAAACTAAATTAAAAGAAGAGAGGCAGGGAACTGGGAGAAAGGATCCCATAGTGCCCTAGAGTAGGTACTATAAAATTGTTGACTTATTATTGTCATTTTAGCAAACACTTATGTAGTGCTCACTACCCACCAAGTACTATTTTAAGAGGACTTTACTGATAGTGGCCTAGTTGATATTTTTAACAGTCCTATTAAGAAAATATTATCATCACTCATTTGGCAGTTGGGGAAACTAGGTACATGGGGGCTGAGAAGCTTGTTCAAGGCTGCATAGCCAGTAAGCAATGGAGTTAGCATCACCCAGCCAGTACAGTCCCATGATTGATGCCTTTAACCTTTGCAACACGCAGTCTTTTCCTTGGCTACAACAAAGGGACTGGCCAGCACCCCAAAGATGTAGGTGAATCATATCTCATCATTTGGAGTAGAACGAATCAGACCAGTGAGTAATCTCTTTGTAATCTTTGGAAACCTAAAGGCAGAAATAGAGGAAGCCAACAGAAAATCTTCCAATAGTAAAGTAGAGGGTGGGCTAGCCACTGTTTTCTTCAATTCAGTCCCACTATTAATACTCTTCATAGTAGCTTTGAGAAGCAGCATTTTTATACAAGAGCAATAACAAAAGGTATGAGGGCAGGTTCAGGAATTTTTCTTAAATATCCCCAAGTGATTCTAATAGGTGCCGGGTTAGAAAACCAGGGGGAAAAGGTGGCAAAATCAGATGGAAGACAAAGGAAGAAGGCAGCCATAGGGCCCAGTGAGTTTCCTACACAAAAATATGGGCACTTGGAGAGGGATAGTAATTTGGAAAACAGAAAAGGATGGGGGATCTATTAACCCAGATTTCCAAGGCAAGGGGAGAATTCATTAGGAAAGCATGTCTGTCCTAGGATCAATTCAACTCAAAGTGACCCAACAGAACAGAGTACAGCTGCCTCACTGGGCTTTCTAGACAGTAATCTTTACAGGAGCAGGTCACTAGGTCATTCTGGCCTTGGAGCAGCTAGTGAATTCGAACTGTTGACTTTTCATTTAGTATTGGAGTGCTTGACCATTACATCACCAGCACAGTCCCAGGTGTGGTTGAAGAGGGGTATCTGTGAAGTTTTGGAACAGCTCCTTCAAGAAACACTTATCCAATAACAGACATCCCCTTGTCCTTCAGAATGGATTAAACATCTGCCCCACTCCATTGATCACATCCCTTCAAAGCAGATTAATGTGTCGATCAGCAAGAATGGTATACCATTAGTAGTGCAAGAAGAGTCTTCTTCACCAGGGCTTCTCAAACGCTCTGTCAGGCAAAACTGGATTTTATTTGTTTGTCTTAATTTGCAAGACATTGTAATTTAATAATTGTGTAAAACAGAGTAAAAATTAATTACAAGAAAATGGATTATAAAACCAATTGAATAAAAGTACAGGTTCAAATGTTTTATTGCTGGATTCAACAGATGTAAAATTACTATATTATATCTCTATAATGCTGATAAACACTTATTCTCAATTTCATTATCATAATGTCTTATCATGGAACAAAGACTTCACAAACAAACTCCCACCAATGAATCACACTTTTAATAACCACACTTACTCTTTCTCTTCTTGAAAATACTCACGTGTGTTTTGATCCAACTCTGCAAATCTCTTTGTGCACCTAGGACTTGGGTCAGCTATATCATCCTAGATGTAACATACTAATCTGAATTTTCAGGACCTAGGGGCCAATTCCTGGAGAAAGGCATCATGGTTGTAAGTAAGAAGAGCAGCAAAAAAAAAAAAGAGAGCGAGAGAGCGAGAGAGAAGAAAGCCCTCAACAAGAAGGACTGACACCGCGGCTGCAATAAAGGGCTCAGACATCAGAACAGTTGTGAGGATGAGCAGGGCTGGGTGGTGCTTCACTGGGTTGTATACGGGGGTCACTGTGACTTGGAACTGAATTTATGGCATCTAATAATAATAATGCAGAACGAAAATGAGGGTCATGTTAAAAAGGCAGGGGGAAAGTGACATTAAATGTATCAAAATAGAAAGCTTTCCCCTTTTTCCATGATCTCTTCCGTGACTCAAAGTATTGTTTCATTTATTTGCTGCCATCTAAGAAAAGAAAAATATATATATATTATTGGCACCAATTTTACTATTTATCCTCCCATTAGGTATTGCCAGTCTAAAATTCAAATATTAGAGCCTTTAGGTGATATGCTCTGCTATCAAGTCAATTCTGATTTATAGTGACTCTATAGGACAGTGTTGACCTGCCCCTAGGGGGGTTTCTGAGATTATTACACACAGGAGCAGTCCTACCCTGTCCTATAGGGTTACTAAGAATCAGAATCGACCCATTAGCAGAGAATTTGGTTTTTGGTTTGATAACACTTTATGGGAGCAGAAGGTTCAGCTTTCTCCAAAATATATTTCAGAGCTCTTACATTTCTATTCTTTCATTTTTGCCAGAGCCAGAAAACATTGGGCAAAGCTAGCTCCACTGCTTTAAATTTCTTTTATGACCCACATCATTCCACAACACTCTTTGTCTTCAACTTCATAATGATGAGCATGGAAGTACTGGGAACAAAAGAGCCACAGGGTCATTGAAGGAGACCTGGGGATACAACGGGTCACATGTTGGGTTGCAAAAGCCGAAGATCAGCAGTGTGAACCCACCAACTACTGGGAGAGAGGAAGATGAGGCTTTGCACTGTGATAAAGATTCCCAACCTCAGAAACACAGAGGCCCTTTGATTCTTTCCTCTAGCCTCGCCATGAGTCAGCACGGACATGACGGCAGTGAGTTTGGGGCATTCGTGGGTCGTCATTAATTGCAGTTGGCTGGATGGCACCAGATTGGTGATTGTTGGTTTTGTAAGGTTCACCCTCTCTGTCCCTTTCTACATCACCATTTTCTGCCTAAGTGATGAACAAAGAGTAACATGGGTAAATAAGAATTTGATGCTATCCTCTCATAACTTACATTTTCTTCTTATCTTTTGAATGCCATTGGTTTCTTTGTGTGTTTGAAGAAAGGTCTAGTTTGAACAGAAAGTGTAGCATCTTGGGACTGCCATAACTCCACTTATTCAACCACACAATACTGTATTGTGATTCTTGCTGACTTCCCACACTTCCAGCGCCCCTGGAGTTCTGTGCTCATAGAGTATTGCAGACACTACATGTAAATGGTGAATCAAGGGACATCAGTTAATGTTACCAAGTATGTTCTCTGTTCACATTCCCACTCCATTGTCCTGTTTCATAGAATTCCTCTACGAAAGATAGGTAGAAAGACAAAGTTCTAAAGAATTTTAAGACAACAGTAGCAGAGTATTAAATCCAACAGAGGCTCCTTGGGAGGCTAGGGCACTCGCTGTGGGATCGAGACGTCACATAGGTTGTACCCCCATGAAGCTACCCTACGTGTAGCATTGTGTCAACAGCCTTTTAGAGTATGCATCCTTCTATGTTCTGTGTGGTTTATACTGCACATTTCTTTTGAGTGTTTGAATTAGGTCCCCCTGATCTTTATTTCATCTTAGTCTACTAGTTTGACTTATTCTAACAGGTAATTCACACAACTGACATGATCAAGTCTCTACCCCAAAACCTTATCCTATTACTTTCCATCTTAAAATTATGTTAGAGCTACCAGTTACCTTCAGGATAGAGCCTAATTTTTTTCCTAAGGCTACACACTTTCATGATCCAGGCCCGTCCCTGCTTTCCCATCTCTTCTTCAATTCTGCTCCTCTATGCAATTCATGATCTGAACAGAGTTCCTGATGTGCGTGCTCTGGCCATTTAGCTTACGTGGCAACCTCTGCTTGAAAATCCTTCTCTCTTCTTCCATTCTCTCTGCCATTCCTTCAACTTCTTGATACACATCAGGGCAATTCTTCAAGATTCAGTCTTTGCTTCATATCTTCTTCTTAGTACCCAGGTTGGAAATTTCCTCCTTACTTCCTTGCACACGCACCCCACTCTCCCCGAAGTGGCCATGGTTTGCTTACATCCCCAGTGACAGGCATCTATCTTGACACTTAGTAGATGCTGGAGAAATGTTTGATGAGTCAAATAAAAGCACATTGAATAATGTTTATTGATTTGAGTTACATTTAAATCCTCTCCTGGGGTGGGGGTGGGCAGAGATTTAGGTGTCAAATCCTATCTCCTGATGTTCTGTCTAACCTAAAAAGGATTTTACTTTCACACTTATGTGTGTGTGTGCATGTGTGTGTGTAAGCATGGATATTAAATTTGCCCTCTTATTGAAGAGGATATGTTTTCATCTTTAATTTTTTCTATACCTCCAAAAACACCCCCCTGAGTTATTAAAAGTAATGCATGATCTTATTTCTATAAATAGTAGGCAAGGAGTTTTCTTTTTTAAATGTAGATGTTGGAATTAGATAAATGGATTTCAATCCCAGGTCAGCCTGTTAATAGCTATGTGGCTTTGGGAAAACCTTCAATATCTTTGAGGACCAGATATCTCATATGCCAAGGAAGACTAAGGATCATTAGAAAGAGTAGAAACAAATGTATGCAAGCCATCTTTTGTAGAGCTTATACATAATAAAAACTCAATGAGAAGTTATTACTATTCTGTGAAATTTCCAAGTCTTAAATATGTAGCTCAGAAACTAAAAAAGATTCAAAATAATGCAGGAATCCCAGAATGCTAGATGTGGAGGGGATTTAGAATTACAAACTTGATGGTGATAGATGCGCAAGTTGAATTTCAAGTGACATTTTTGCCTGAGGCTTACCTAATAAGGACCAGAGCTGGAACTCAAGATTTGATCTTGGTTTCAGTGCATTGCCAATATTCTAGTGGCTGTTGTTAAGACTCTCAGTGATAGCCAACAGTACTAGCCATCGGTCTCCATCCATCTGTGAGTTTGTCATACTATCGCTTGCATGTTGCTGCAATGATGATGCATACACCTAGAATATTTGTGGATGCGCCAAAGTTTTTTTGTATAAGAGCAACTTATAACTGTTTCACCAATCTTTTTTGGTAACCAATGGGCTTTTCCTACATATGTGAACATTATTCTTCTCTCCCTGTGGCATCTCAGTCATATAACAAGCCCTGATATAATGGGTAAGAGTTCCTTACAGAGCTCTTCCTAAATCATCACAAATCATGATGGTAATCTTGGGTTACGTGTTGAACTATTAATTTCAAGGTCAAAGGTTCAAAACCACCAGGTGCTCCAAGGGAGAATGACCAGTTTGTCTGCTCTCATAAAGGTTTTTAGCCTCAGAAACCCTACATGGTATCATTATGAGTCAAATCTTCAGAATGGCAGTGGGGTGTTGCTGTTGTTGTGAAGGTTTGTAAAAAAGTACTATGGCGGCCTAGTGGTTAAGACGGATGCGGGAAATGTAAAGTCTGCAGTTCAAACCCTCCAGCCTTTCTGCAGGAGATACATGGAAGTCTGCTCTTTCCAAGATTACAGCCTTGGAAAATGGATGGGACTGTTCTATTCCGTTCCTTAGGGTCAGTGTGGGTTGGAATCAAGTCACCAGTAGCAAGCAACAGGTTTTGGTATGTTTGGTGTGTTACTGTCACTTATTGATTAAATATAATTCATGTAAGAGTGTTTAAAAACATATCTGTGTTCCGTTTCAACCTCACTTTATTTTTGTCTTCAGCAACTAGGTATCTTGCCTCAACTCATGAAAAGACAAAGATGGCTTAGAGATTACTAAAGTTTTTTTTACATTTTTTTAAACTTTCTGTCTTTGTGGTAAAGTTTTTTAAAATTCAATCAAATTTATTATACTTACTTTTAAAAATCATTTTATTAGCGGCTCTTACAGCCCCTAATAACAATCCATATATACAGCCATTGTGTCAAGCACATTTGTACATATGTTGCCATCATCATTTTCAAAACATTTCTTTCTACTTAGCCCTTGGTATCAGCTCATTTCCACCCCCTCTACCCACCCTCCCTCCCTCAATGACCCTTGATAATTAATTTTTTTTCATATCGTACACCGACCATTGTCTCCCTTCACCCACTTTTCTGTTGTTTGACCCCTGGGAGGGGGTGATATGTTGATCATTGTGATTGGTTCCCTCTTTCTACATCCACCTTCTCCTAACTCTCTTGGTATCACTACTCTCATTATTGGTCCTGAGGGGTTTATCCGTCCTGGATTCCCTGTGTTGCAAGCTCTTATCTGTACCAGTGAACATGCTCTGGTCTAGTCAGATTTGTAAGGTAATTTGAGGTCATGTTAGTGGGGGGGGGGAGGGGAAGCATTAAAGAACTAGAGGAAAGTTGTATGTTTCATCGGTGCTATACTGCACCCTGACTGGCTTGTCTCTTCCCTATGAACCTTCTGTGAGGGGATGTCCAATTGTCTACAGATGGGCTTTGGGTCTCCCCTCTGCCCTCACCCTCATTCACATTGATATAAATTTTTGTCCTGGGTCTTTGTTGCCTGAAACCTGATCTCACTGAAACCTCATGATCTCACGGTCTGGTGTAATTCTTCCATGTGGGCTTTGTTGCTTCTCAGCTTCATGGCTGCTTGTTTATCTTCAAGCCTTTAAGCCCCCAGATGCTATATCTTCTGATAGCCAGGCACCATCAGCTTTCTTCACCACATTTGCTTATTCACCTGCTTTGTCTTCAGCCATCCAATGGTGGTGACCGCATCACAGGGTTTGTGCAGGGTTCAGAGTGGCTCGATGACTGGAAGGTGAAGGCATGGGGAGGGATGTTCCCAGGATCCTCCTTATGAGAAGGTCACACCCACAAAGAGGTACTACCAGGCTGTGACCTGATTGACAGGCTAGACTCCACCCCTACACTTTTATTTCTTGATAGGAAATTATGTATCAACCACAGACTACTACACTCTGTCAACTTGGTACTTTTACATAACTTTTTAGCCATACATAATTTTTAAAACAAAGACAACAGTAAAATCATATGTGTGCCTAATATGATAAAACTAAAATGCATATAACTCAAAATGTGCCAGCCTTATTTAAATATAATATTCTAAAGGTGGAAAAAACAAAAATATTCTATATCTAACAATTGCAGTTAAGTGAGCACCTCCACCATAATCCTATCAAAATATTTACCCACCCATGAAAGTTTATAAGCCAGCACTGCATCAGTTCCTATACTGCCCATTTATATCAATGCAGTGCTCTGAGGAGACATGCATGTTCTTTGATGTGAAGAATCTTCCTTCTAGATGGAACCTTGTGAGTCTTCAGCCATAATCAAAGTCAAATCAAGACAGGCCGTTCATAAAGCCAGCAGCAATATGAATCAATGTACAGTCTCAAGTTTATAGAGTTGAGTGGAACCTGAGCCTATGGTATGACCTAGCCTAAAGGGATTGCTGTTGTTGAGAATTTGCATTTTGCCCCTGAGCTCAAAATTTACATGCATCACATTCATTTTAGTCATTTCAAACAGGAATAGCCAAAGACAACAACAAATGAAAAGAATCAAACTTTAACTTCCCATGTTCCTTCCAGACAAACAACCACTAAACGGTATGGTCATATCTGACCTCCAGCTAGCCAAAGTAGAAAAACTGAAATAAGGCAGGGGTCAGACCAGCCTCCCTTCTCCATCTATATGATTTGTTTCTTTAGTAGCCCACTTCCAATGTACCATATAGTGTTAGTCCAGGTTGACTAGAGAAACAAATTCACTGAGACTCATATATGTGTAAGAGAGATCTTTATATCAAGAAGTAATTATATATCAAGAAAACAGTCTAGCCCAGTCCAGATCAAGTTTATTAGTCCATGCATCCCTCTTCAGACTCATGCAGCCACATGTAATGATGCAGAATGCATGAAGATCACAGGCCGGTGGGTGCAGGGTGGCATGGATTCAATTGCGGTGGCCACATCACAGGACTCACACGGGTCAGTATGGCTGGACTTAATGAAGGTGAAGGCAGAGAGGGGAGGGGGGAGAGTTCAGGACACTCTTTATGTGAATGTCACACCCACAGGGGCACCACCAGGCTGGGACCGGATGGACAGGCTAGACTCCACCCCTACACATTTATATCTCCACGTTGACACTAAATTATGTAACTACCCCATTCCTTAATTCAAAAATACACAGTTAACTTCAACTATGTAAAATACATTGTCTCACTTCTTAACTCAGACATTTTTGGTATGATATTTGTGTACTATGTGGAGTAGTGGGTTTATGTTTTCAACTGCTAATGGCAAGGTAGGCAGTTTGAAACCACCAGAGGGTCCTTGGGAGAAAATTAAGGTTTACTACTCCTAAGAAGATTTACACAGGCTCAGAAATCCACAGGAGCAGTTCTACTCTGTCCTATAGAGGTCCTGTGAGACAGAACAGACCCTATGGTAGTGAGTGAAAGAGGGGGTGGCGAAAAGCCTGAATCACAAATATGTCCTTAGTATATAAATACTTTTAGGAAAAAAGTTTCATAAGATATGTTTGCTTTGGGAAAGTGTTTTTGAGTCATTGGGACAAGATAGCCAAACCCACTGGCATACAATTGATTTTGACTCATAGCTTACCTTATACCAAGTTTCTGAGGTTCACTTTCAACCTCATTTTATTTTCATCTTAAGCAACAGGTATCATAACCATAAGCCTACTGATGCAAGGACAGAGTTGGCTTATACAACACATCACGGAAGCAGATAGCCTCATCTTACTCCCATGGAGCAGCTTATAGGTTTGAACAGCTGACCTTTTGGTTGGTATTCCAGCAGTTACCCAACAGGGTTCATTAATAAAACATATTTTGAGAACTAACATTACATAAGAAATAGAACGCCACTTTGAACACAAGCAAATTTTGTTGTCTGTCTGGCTATGTGTTTCATGCGTTCAAAAGTCTGATGAAACCTATGAAATCTGCCTTCCTGAAAACATTCATTTTCTCCCCTTTTGGTTGCTTGTGATTTGGGGTAAATCACACCTGGTTTGAAATGCTGAGAGTTTACTTCTCATTAGATAATCTGGGGTGGGGCGCTATTTGGGCCAGGCTGCCAAGATTCTGTCTTTATTCGCTTCTTAGGTTTTAGTTTTAATTTCTTCTTCATGCTGCAGGTTGTGGTTATTAGATTTCCCTTGGACCTTTATGCAAAAGGTAATACATCTAATACACCATGTGCCAAGCTTCTCTGCCTACGGAAAAGAAGATGTGCTTTGGTGTTTGAAATAAGATATGACAATGCCCACATACATACATAAATATATTTGAACTCCAAGTGTCTCCCTCAGACCTTTCTTTAAGAGATGTTAGAAAGTAGATCATGGCAGCTAGGGTGGGGGTGAGAATGGAGGGAGAGAGAGGGAGAAAATTGAACCTTCCAAGTTCAGTACTTAACATAAAAATTTCATCACAATCTTTATCATCTTGCAGTGGTTGCAGAAAAGGCCTAGGCTCCCTCCACCTTTCGCTTCCTAAAGTCGCCTATTTTACCTTCAAATCTGATGAAGTGTCAAAGTCATTTACCAGTAATGAGTTCTGCTGCAAATTTTATTTTGCTTGGAATTTAATTAATGGGCCAAAGACTTTCCATTGTGATTTGAGCAAATGAATAATAAATCAAGAAAGGAGATTTGTCAGGGAAGGAACATCTGTTTCTTACAAGCGTTACAACATGACTACAGCTTGGCTGTGCATTACCAGCACAAAGACAGTAGGAGTCCTCTCCGGTGAAGCTCTCTTCATTTATTGCTCCACTGAAGGTGAACAGAGAGCACTCTAATGGGCCTCTGGTGTTAATAAAAGCTTTGCGCTTCCCCAGTTTGCCTGTCGCCTCTTCCTTTAGGGTGCTACTGTCCTTAGTCCATGGTTTGTTGAGCCACGTCAGGATTCTGCAGTGTCAGTGCTTTATTGGATGATTAATAAGGGGATTCATAAGCAGAAACAATATGAAATTACCATCATATTAGTGTTCACTGTCATGCTTTTTATTTTGGGGGGGTTTGTAAATGAGATTGTGATTGAAGTTAAGTACTTTGACTTGCTCTGTCAAAAAGCAAAAATAGGTCGCTGGACCTGTCGGGCTTTGTCTAGTTAACCAATAACAGACTATCTGGAGTTGTTTGACTTTTGTAATCATGCTGGAACATCAGGTCACTGGTTAAAAGAGGAGAGAAATTAGTCTGATCCACCAAGGTCTGCACTTGTGGGGGCTTGGGGGGGCAAGATCGTGCTTTCTCTGCTATTTAATGCTGGAATAGACTTTGCTCTTGCACACTAAGGAGGTTTAAGTACCCACTAGGTAAGAATAAATCGGCTGATGAAAATTTGCAGTGCAGGGTTCATGATGACCCTGGCATAATATTTGTAATATATGTGGAACAGTAATGGGTACTGTTGGACAGAAATAACACCAAATCTTATATCCCCCCCCCCTCCTTGAAATACCTGTTTTTGAAGCCTGGAAAGATGATTAAAAGGATCTCCAATCTTTTGATTTCTTTTAGAGGAATCAGATACCCTGATGAACTCAATATTTCCCCTCAGAGCAAATACTCATAAGCAATTCTTGGGTCCCCATAAGCAATTCTTTCCAGCTTCATGCACAATGTTGCCTTCTTGGATCTGGTATCTTCCATGCAATGTATGTCTGAAATAACTCTATACATGAAAAGTAAAAATATGTACATTATCTGTGGGGGAGAATATCATGTCCAAACAGATGAAGCAGTTAGTTTGGATGGAATCTTGGTTATACTGAGTCAGAGTGATGGACTGGGGCTGGTTTCATGTTTCCATATATTGGGAGTCAAGAAAAGAAATCTACCCCTAGGGAACCAGTGGAGAGGTCTCGGGGACTGGCCCCAGTCCCAAATACTAAGTGGATGCCTGCCCCTCCCCCGAGAAGAATTTATTTCAAAGGATGGCACTGAATCTGCAGCTCCTGGAGAGGGATATATCTGATCAGAGCACACAGGTGCAGATGACAGGGGGGAGGAGGAGAGACTGGAGCACATCCTGGCCCACCAGTCCTTGAGGATGATGACCCCAATTAGAGCAGCCAATCCACAGAGAGGACCACATAGCCAGCCCCACTAAGACATGATGCCCCTCACTGACCCATGGCCCTGTGGGGGACAGCACCAAAGACACAGTATGGGAATTGCACCCGATCTGATCCCGCCACACCGAGGCAAAGCATGGGGGGAGTGCAGCGGAACAGCAAGGGAATGGAGCAGCAAGGTCCCCAGGGAATGTTGAAGGTGGACTTTGGGGCCAGGACGTGGTACCCCAACAGACTGGACTGGAAAACACTCCTAAAGGCCAATGATCCTTCAACTAACTACAAGCTTTTCTTTCTTGTTGTGTTTTAATTTGTTCTTTGTCAGTGGTTTGTTGTTGTAGCTGTTTTCTTGTATATTGTTGCTTGGTTTTGCTCTGTCTTGTTTTTGTGCATGTTAGTATTTCCGCAGGTCTGTCTAAATAATATAAGCTGGATGAACAATCTGGAGGAGAAAACAACGGGACCGACAGTTCCGGGGGGACATGGTAGAGGGGGAGGTAGGGGGAAAGGAAGTGGTGTTAATAAACCCAGGAACAAGGGAACAACAAGTGATCCAAATTGGTGGGGAGGTGGGTGTGGGAGGCCTGGTAGGGCATGATCAAGGGGAATGTAACAAAGAGGAATTGCTAAAACCCTGGTGGGGACTGAGCATGATAGTGGGACAGGAGGAAAATCAAGGGAAATAGAAGAAAGAGCTGGGAAGCAAAGGGCATTATAGAAGTCTAGATAAGGACATGTACATATGCAAATATATTTATATGAGGATGGGGAAATAGATCTATGTGCCTATATTTATAGGCTTAGTATTAAGGTAGCAGAAGGACATTGGGCCTCCACTCAATTCATTCTAAGATAGGACGACTAGATAAAATGCAGGTTACCCCATTAGATTAGACTTTTACATAAACAGTTGTTATTGTTAACATATTCATATGCACCATATATAAATACTTATTTATATTTAAAATAATTCATTATTCATCTGAAATGCAAAATTATTTTGGCTATATCTACCCACCTTCCTCTAGGAAAAGTTTCATATTATGAACACTAAAATTAGAGTTTAACAACATATTTTCTTCTTACTAGAATGAATTAAAGTCCACTTTCAAAAGAGACAAAAATCTTAGGGGCAACCTGGTTAATTGACGGAGCTCATATAGAGAATATTGTACATTCTAGTTTGGTGAGTAGTGTCTGCGATGTTAAAAATCTTGTGAGTGACCATCCAAATATGAGTCTCTTCATGTCTGTGGCAAACGAGAAGGAAGAAAGCCAAAGGCACCAAGAAGAAGCTTGTCTACAGGATTGATAGTCTACAGAACACAGTCTCACCTCCTTGAGACCAGAACAATGAGATGGGGCTTGACTACCCCTGCTGACCATTCCAACTAAGGACACAATAGATCGTTAGAACAGGAAAACCTTAGTACAGAATTCAAATTACTAAACCGAGGTCAAGCTTGGTGGGCCAGTAGAGAATAGAGGAATCCCCATGATAGTCAGCCTGGGATACCCTTTAAACTTGTAACTCCAACAGCCTTAGGAGGTCACATACCTGCCAAAAGACAGAGTTGTTCAGAAAGTAAATACTATCACCCAGGAGTACTGTGATCCTATAAACAGTCATCAAAATAAAACCAAGTGGTCAATATACACTACACATTGCCGGAGATCAATGTTGGTTCTCTTGTGACTTAGCTTATTTAACTCAGAATAATGTTTTCAAAGTTCATCTATGTTATAACATGAATGGCACGGTTTTCCCAAAAAGCAGGATAAAGGAAGCTCACTTCTCAAATTTAAAACTGGATTTTTTTGTATTTTATGTTGCTGAGGCTAAACTTACTGAGTGAAGTGATTTTAAAAAAGCAATCAGTTTCTAAATTATGAGTGGCAAAACTCAGTAGAATATTCTAAGCACCAAAGTAAATGCCCCAGAAAAGGATGTTGAACAAATGTACAGGTAAGTAAAATAAACACGCATGTGATTTCTTCCTCAATTCAGTGGCACCTCTCCAAATTAATTCATTTCATAAAAGGAAGGTGGAGGTGATGGTTTTGTCTCAATATTCTCATAAAGTCATCAAAGTTGATCAATCTCTCTCAGCAATTCCTTTCTTGTTTTCAATCTGAGTTGCTCCTGTAATCCTACCCTCAAAATCAGTTCAGAGTTTTCATCTTTGAAAATGGAGGACTTAAATAGCATAATTGATGATGTCATTTTTCAGTGTGATGCCACCGAACCAGCTTACTCATAAAACGCCTCATTTCTACTTAGTCTTTCCCACACGATGGTCCCCTAGGGGACCATACCAGAGTCACCTGCGGGACTTTCCCACTCCACCCTCCATCCCGAACTCAGCATCCCCCCTCCTGACGTTGAGAATTACTGTAACTGATGGGGTGTGTCAGAACCCTTGCATGTGTTGGGATAAGATACAAAGGAAGACGTGAAAGCAACCAATCAGATGAAAAGTCTAACATCTGTCCAGTTATCAGACATTTTCCAGCGTACTCATGTAGATGTCATGTAAATCAGACATCCAGGCAGGAGAATTTTCTCTTTAATCTACGATTTGAGTTTTACCATCACTTAAATGTTGGTAAATACTCAAATAATAGATTTTGTGGGTTTATTTTATTTTATTTTTTTCAGGCAGAAATGTTAAAAGACTGGAAATCTCTCTCTCTTAAAAGAAAATAATAAAAAACGTGATGAACAGTGACATTTTTTCCTCTGTTATGGTAACTGTTTTATGAATGTCTGCCCATTAGACATAAATTTCTGTCCATAAAAGACAGTCTTAATATGAAAAGAAATATTTGCATTGACATTTCACCAATCAAAATCACACTGTCTAATTCTATGTGTATGGGCAGAATTACAGTTGTCCCTAACTTGACCTTGGTAAGGCATGTCGATTGCCTTAGCCTTGACCATATGAGTTCCAAGATTTCAATGTAACTGCACCCATTCATCACTCATCAACACGTTTAGGTTCCAAAGACCAGGTCATTATACTGAAGTTGGCCGTATGCAAAAAGGGAGGATGACTCTATCGCCACACAACTGTCCAATTATATCAGTACCCAACTACCCAAGCACTGGGAATGAGAGCCCAGCCGGTTTAACATTTAATTTTAACCTCACCAACAATCTCACATGTTGGCATTTGTTACTGACAGGTGCACATCCTTAATGCATGAAATAATTGGGTAGTAGATTTTTTCTATTGTTGTAAATATAAAGTCCACGATTGAGATAGTTGACAAGTGAGGAAATAAGTATAATAAAAGCAAAAGGCACTTATCACTGAATCTCCATCCTTGTCCAAATGGACCATGCTTTGTTTTGGCCACATTCTTTTTTTTTCTTTTTCTTTAATAATCATTTTATTAGGGGCTCATATAACTCATCACAATCCGTACATACGTCATTTGTGTTCAGCACATTAGTAGATATGTTGACTTCATCATTCTCACAGCACCTGCTTTCCACTTGAGCCCTTGGTGCCAGCTCTTCATTTTCCCCCTCCCTCCCCGCTCCCCCTTCCCCCTGAACCCTTGATAATTTATAAATTATTATTATTTTATCATATCTTAACCCTCCGCCATCTCCCCTACCCACTTCTCCTCTGTCCGTCTCCCAGGGAGGAGGTTATATGTAGACCTTGTCATCTGTTCCCCCTTCTCCCTCAACTTCCCTCCACCCTCCCGCCATCGCCACTCTCTCCACTGGTCCTGGGGGTTCCTCTGTCCTGGGTTCACATTCTTAATGGAGCAAATACTGCATTTCAGTAGCAGATGCTTCTCTTTTCTAAAAATCACTTTACTGGTGGCTCGTACAGCTCTTATCATAATCCATCCATCCATCCACTGTGTCAAGCACATTGGTACATTTGTTGCCATCCTCATTCTCAAAACATTTGCTTTCTACTTGAGCCCTTGGTATCAGCACCTCATTTTCCCCCTCCCTCCTTTACCCTCCCTTGCTCACTAACCCTTGATAATTTATAAATTATTATTATTATTTCATGTCTTACACTGTCTGATGTCTCCCTTCACCCACTTTTCTGTTGGCCGATCCTCAGGGAGGGGGTTATATGTAGATCATTGTGATCGATTCCCCCTTCTCACACACATTCCCCTTACCCTCCTAGTATCACTACTCTTATTATTAGTCCTGAGGGATTTATCTGTCCTGGATTCCCTGTGTTTCCAGCTCTTATCTGTACCAGTGTACATCCTCTGATCTAGCCAGATTTGTAAGGTAGAATTGGGATCATGATAGTGGGGGGAAAAAGCATTAAAGAACTAGAGGAAAATTGTATGTTTCATCAGTGCTATACTGCACCATGACTCCTCCCCAAGACCCTTCTGTAAGAGGATGTCCAGTTGCCTACAGATGGGCTTTGGGCCTCCACTCCGCACTCCTCCTCATTCACAATGATATGATTTTTTGTTATTTGATGCCTGATAACTGATCCCATCGACACCTCCTGATCACACAGGCTGGTGTGCTTCTTCCATGAGGGTTTTGTTGCTTCTCAGCTACCCTGTTTCCCCCAAAATAAGAGAGTGTCTTTTATTAATTTTTGCTCCCAAAGATGTGCTAGGTCTTATTTTCAGGAGATATCTTATTTTTCCATGAAGAAGAATACGGTACACATTTATTGTTGAACAAAAAAAGAGGAAATTTATTATCTGTATATGGTATAGTAGTAGTTGTCATCACAAACCAGCATAACCAGACAAAATGTGAATCCTACAGTATCAAGAATTTCTTGTTACTACCATTATTTCCATGTACAACAATCTATGGTACATTTACTCATTTATTCAATGACAGTCATGTCATCATCTTCTGGGACATCATCATAACAATCCAAACCCTTATTTTTTGGGGGATGCCTTATATTTCAACGAGAGGCAAAACTGTAGGTACGTCTTATTTTCAGGGGATGTCTTTCTTTCGGGGAAACAGGGTAGATGGCTGCTTATTTATCTTTAAGCCTTTAAGACCCCAGATGCTATATCTTTTGATAGTCAGGCACCATCAGCTTTCTTCACCACTTTTGCTTTGTCACCAGCTTTGTCTTCAGCTATCATGTCAGGAAGGTGAGCATCATGGAAAGACAGTTTAATAGAACAAAGTGTTCTTGCATTGCGGGAGTCCTTGAGTAGAGGCCCAGTGTCCAAGCAGATGGTTTTCTCATTGTGATAAAGTGGTATTCAGCACTTCTCTGTAAAGCAAGGTGGTTACACTCGTTAACTTACTATGGCTTGTGGTTGTTGTTAGGTGTTGTGACTCATAGTGAGCTTATGTACCACAGAAGGAAAAATTGCCCAGCCCCGCTCCATCCTCACAATTACTATAGTTAAACTAATTGTTGCAGTCAATGTCAATCCATTTTGTTGAGGATCCTTTTCTTTTACATTGACACTCTAATTTACTAGGGCAAGATGTCCTTTCCCAAGGACTGGTCCCACCTGATAATGTGCCCAAGGATGAAGTCTCATTATCCTACCTTCTAAGGACCATTCTGGATGTACTTCCACCAAAACAGATTTGTTTGTTCTTCTGGAAGGCCATACTAATTTCAATATTCTTTTCCAACACTGTAATCTAAGTGCATCATTTCTTCTTTGGTTTAGTTAGGTTGCTCATCTTATTTCTTTCTTTATGGATTAAGATTAATTTGTCTAAATTCAATGAGATACACATACAAATATGTTCTTCTTGAATTCAATGAGAAAGGATGACGAGAAAGGGAACCTGAGATGTTCATTACATGTCAAAATTGGGTCCAATGGGATGCTCTAGTTGCTAACCAATTAAGGTTCATCTTACTATTTGGCAATGAAACAATACCATTTGTCTGAGAGAAAATACAACCAGAGTTCCATTTTTGTAGTCCACTAAGATATTTTCTTTTTTTTTTTCCACTAAGATATTTTCAATCAGACAGGTGAACTCTCTTATTCTAGAACACAAGAGCTTTTGTGGGAAGAGGAAAGTCAGGTGACCTCAATTAAGAAATCTCTCCCTACTTCCCTAAAGTTGCAAGTGCAACCACAGTCAAGCCATAAAAGATCTTTCTTCTCTTTAGCAGACAATTCGTACTTCCTTCTAATACCCTTTTAATGTCTCATGGCTGGTTTCTCCTCATTTTTTCAAGGCTCAATTTATATATTCTGAGAGACATTTGCAACTACTTAAAGAGATAGTTTCAATCTCTGTCCAACCAATTACTCACTCACCATTTGCTATCATTGCTTCCTGTTAGATTCCTTCATAGCAGGTGTCATTTGAATACCTTCTATTTCAGGTATATAATTCCATTACCTAAAACTGGTGATGCCAGATTTATTTCAGTATTAATTGTTTTAGGAAGATGATATGGTGCATAAATCATATTTCAAAGAATCTGAGATATTTTATAATCAAACATATTAATATTTATGCACTAAAATAAATGAATATTTCTATCAAGTGGGATGGGTAGATAGGCATATAGATAAAAATAGATAAGGTTGTATGTAACACAGAATAGGAATTAAATGAGTTCAGAAAATATTAAGTTTCAGAGTGCTTTATATATCAACATAATATAAAAAGGCAACATAATATATAACTTATTTGTTCACCTACTCATATCTCCAACCATATTAGCTTATAACCTCCAAGGTCGCAGGGACTGTGACTGTTCCATAATGGTACTCCTAGCATCTGATGTCTTGTCTGCCAATAGTAAACATTCAAGAGAACCAAAAATCAAACCCACTGCTACTGACTGTATTCTGGCTTACAGAGACGCCTAGGAAAAAATAGAGCGGTCTTATAGGGTTTCCTAGGCCATGTACCTTTACGGAAGCAGATTGCTACCTGTTTCTCCTAGAGAGTGGCTGGTTGGTTTGTCAATTAAGCACATTTAATTATTGTGCCACCAAGGTTCCTTGACATTCAGAGATTCTTATTAAATGAATAATTGAATAAATTAAACTAAAGCCTTTATTTTTCTGAATGTGTCTTTACTTGTTCTTTGGTCTCTATAAAATACTGTAGCTGTAATCAGAGATATCCATGAAAATTCTGTGCATTGACTTGTCCACATTTGGTGTCTTATCACAGGATGCATGTAAATGGAATATGAGATAGTGGAAATCAATTTATTTAAATTTTGGCAGTTAGAGGTACTATTAGCTATCTTGGTCTTTCATCTCTAAACACTATAATCATTAGTCCAGTTGATAATGGTCAGGTAGGAGAAATATCCCCTCAGCCATCAAAAAAAGATGGAATATTATTGCTTTAAAGTTATCTTTATAAAATTAATAGCCTACAAATGGCATAAAGGGCATTTATCAACATTTCCATTTTGAAGTCATATTTTTACTTTTATTTTAGAATTTTTTTCCCTTCCTTAGGGAAAAATAGAGAGAATAAGAGAAAGAAATTGAGAGAAAGCAGATACCACAAGAGATCTTTAAAAGTTTGTGGAAAAAACTATTATCTTTATTATCTTTTATTCTTTCTTTTATCTTTTAATTTCATTTTTCTATAAACTTATTGAAGTTGTTGAATATAGGTGAAAGGTGTATGAGACTATATTATATTATTTACTCTTTTGACTTTTCTTTTAGTCTGAAAGGTTGCCAAATACAAGGTTATGAGACATTTGCCACAGCATTAAAAATAATTAACTATTGAGGAAAATCTAAACAAAGTGTAAGACTTGTAAACTAAAAACTCCAAGACTTTGGTGAGTGAAGTTACAAATCTAATCTTTAGAAAGGTATCCTGTTTCAAAAAGAGAGAGAGAGAGAGATATCCTATTTCAAGGATTAGAGAAACAATCTCCTCAAATTGGTTCACAGATTCAGATCGATGCCTTCTAAGATTTCAACTCTGTTTGTTGGAGGAATGGACAAAGATCCATAAATGCATACTGTAATTCGTGTCCATTTAGTAGAGTGAGAATAGTATTTTTCCCCCAAAAAATGTGCAATTCAATATTCACTTATAAGTGAATATCATCTTGAAAATGAACAAATTTAGGTCTCTAGCTCACACCATATACAAAATGTAATTCAAAATAGATCAAGATCTAGCTATAGGAGCTAAAGGTCTTTTAAAGTTTAGATTGATGTAGATCTTTATGATTTTTGGACTAGCACTGGTTTTGTAGCTTGGACACCAAAAGCACAAGCAACCTAAAAGATAAATTTTATTTCAAAAGGATTAAAAAGCATTTGTGCATTAAAAAACACCAGCATATGCTGAATTATTGAATTGTATGACTTGTGAATAATATGTCAATAAAACTTTTTTAAGACAATATCAGGAAAGTGAAAAAGAAAATAAAAGCCTTATAATGTTACAAATATTTGCAAACCATGTAACTAATAAAGGTCTAGTATGTAGAATATACATAGACATTTTACACTAAATAGTAAAAAGATAAATCACATAATTAAATATGAGCAAAGGATTTTAAAAGACATTTCTCTATAAAAGATGTACACTTGGTCATGAAGAGATACTTAACATCTTTAGTTATCATGGCAAAGCTAGTCAAACCACAAAGAAATCCTGCTTTGCAGCCACTAAGATAGTTATTAATTTACAAAGACAAATAACAAGTACTAGTGAGAATATGAAGTAGAAGCTTTTAAAATTTTTATTTAATTACATACATATAATTCACATATCACATAGTTACATAGTTTCATTACATCAAGAAGAGTTGTACAATCACCATAATCAGTTTTAGAATATTTTATTCATTCTTTTTTTTTTAATACTTTATTGGGGGCTCCTACATCTCTTATCACAATCCATACATTCCTCCAATGTGTCAAGCACATTTGCACATATGCTACCATCATCATTTTCAAAGCATTCTCTTCCCATTTCAGCCCCTGATATCAGCTCCCCATTTCTTCCCCATCCTTCCACCACCCACCCTGCCTCACAAACCCTTGATAAGTTATAGATTATTTTTTCCATATCTTACATCGGCCTCCATTACCCCTAATCCACTTTTCCGTTTTCATCCCCCTGGGAGGGGGGTCTAGGCTGATCCTTGTGATCAATTCCTCCTTTCTCCCCCCACCCTCCCCTAATCTTCCTGGTATCTCTACTCTCCTTGTTGGCCTTGAGGGGGTTTATCTACCCTGGATTCCCTGTGTTTTGGTCTCTTATCTGTAGCAGTGTGCATGCTCTGGTCTAATCCAATTTGTAAGGTAGAATTGAGGTCATGATAGTGGGATGAAAAAAGCACCAAGAGCTGGAGGAAAGTTGTGGGTTTCATCAGTGCTATACTGCACCCTGACTGGCTCATCTCTTCCCTGTGACCCATCTGTGTGGGGATGTCCAATTGTCTACAGATGGGCTTTGAGTCTCCACTCCATGACACCTCCTCCCCGACCCCCCCACCATTCACCTTGGGTATGGTTTTATTCTGGGTCTTAGATGCCTGATGCCTGACCTCATCAATACCTCATGATCACACAGGCTGGTGTGCTTCTAACATGTGGGTTTTATTGCTTCTCAGCTAGATGGCTGTTTGTTTATCTTCAAGCCTTTAAGACCCCAGATGCTATATGTTTTGATAGCCGGGCACCATCAGCTTTCTTGACCATACTTGCTTATGCACCCATTTTGTCTTCAGTAATCATGTCGGGAAGGTGAGCATCACAGGATGCCGGATTGTTCTTATATTCAGGGAGTATTTGAGTTGAGACCCAATGTCCATCTGAAACCTTAATTCTTAACATATAGATATGAGTACATAGTTCTATTCCCCTCTCATTATATATATATATATGTATGTATATATATGTATATTTACATATGTACATGCCTGTATTTAGGCCTCTATAAAAAAGAATCAGGCCTCCTGAGTCTTTCCTCTATTTCCTTTTTATTTCCCTCTTGTCCCACCATTATGGTTGGCCTTCATTTGAGTTTAGTAATTCTTCACTGCTACAATGCCCTTGATTGAGCCCCACTAGGCATCCTACAACCTTACTTCCATTGATTTTAGTTCACTTGTTGTTCCCTTGTCCCTGAGTTAGTCCACACCCCCTTCCTTTTTCCCACCTTCCCTTCTCCCATTTCCCCGCAGAAACATTGATCCTGTTCTTTTCATCTCTGAATTATTTATACTGCCTATCTTATCTAGATAGACATGCAGCTACATTAATAAGGGAAAAAAAACAGGCAAAGCCAAATAAAACAACAAAGGAAGTCAAAACCAACAAAACAATAACAACAGCAGAAAGCAAGAACAAAATAACAATAACAAAAAGAAAGCCACTGACAAAAAATGGAAAAGCCTATAAATAGTTCAAGGTCTGTTTTTTGGCCTTTACAACTGTTTTCCAGTTGAGTGTGATGGGGCACCACCCTCCGTCTCCCAAGTCTATTTTTGGTATTCCCCAGGGGTTTCATCACTCTGCTTCCCCTGCTGTTCTGCTGCATACCCTCAGTGCCTTGTCCCAGTGTGATGATGACCAGATCGTGCACTATCCCCACACTGTGTCTCCAGTGCTGTCCCCTGCAGCGTCATGGTGCAGTGAGGGACACTATGTCCTGTGGTGAGGCCAGCCCTTCGGTCCTCCCCATGCATTGTCTGCTCCGAGCAGGAACATCATCCTTGGGACTTGGTAGACCAGGATGTCCTCTCCTCCCTCTCCATCCTTTTGCATTTCTCCTGTGTGCTCTAATATGATGCACCCCTCTCCCCAAGCTGTAGCCCCAGTGCTGTCCACTGAAGTGCATTTTTCTGAGGGGGTAGTTGGGGCTGGGCCCGGCCCCGAAGACCTCTCTATTGATTCCCTGGTACATGCTGGTAAGTTGTATTCATGTCTTAGCACATCAGGTTGAAGCCTGGTTTCTCTCTCCTTCTCCTGTGGAGATATAAACAATACCCTCTCCTTGGGTGGATTCATGCCCTGCTCACCCCCTACCCATGTCTTTTTTTCCCCTCCTTCTTTCCCCTTCTTATTTAGTTGGCTGCCCTATGTATCCCTGGGTTGGGTTTGGCCAGTTCTATAGTTGCTGGACCTCACCCCAGGGATGTATGTATATAGTAGCTTTTCCCCTACGCCCCATTTTTTTTAAGCTTACCTCAGTGGACTCATGTTATAGTTGTCCTTTTGTGCTTGACTTACTTCACTTAGTATGATTTCTTCCAGTTCTTTCCATGCGACAATGTGCTTCATGCGTTCATCACTGCAATTTTATGTACCACAGTTTTTTGATCCATTCGTCTGTTGATGGAAATTTGGGTTGTTTCCAACTCCTTGCAATTGTGAACTGTGCTGCGATGAACATTGGAACACAGATGTCTGACTGTGATTTGTTTCTTGCCTCTTCTGGGTATATGCCCAGTAGGGGGATTCTTGGGTCATATGGTAGCTCAATCTACATCTGTTTTAGATATCGCCAAATCAATTTCCATAATGGCTATACATACCTACAGGTCCACCAACAGTGGACAAGAATTGCTATCTTCCCACAACCCCTCCAACACTTGTTACTTTCTGACTTTTTGAACTGAGCTATCTTTAAGGGTGTTAGGTGGTATCTCATAGTTGTTTTAATTAGCATTTCTCTTATGTCTGATGATCAGGAACATTTTCTCATATGTTTATTTGCCATTCGGATTTCTGACCCTGTGAAACTTTTGTTCAGGTCCTTTGCCCACCTACTCAGTGGGCAGTTAGTTTTCTCTTATTTTAAGCTTGCAAAGTTTTGTAGATTTTAGTAATAATGCCTTTGTCTGATTTGTCATTGCAAAAGATGTTTTCCAAGTTGTGGGCTCTCTTATTACACAGGCAATTTATCTTCAGTATATACGACATGTCAATTTGTGACTTCTCTGTGTTTTTATCCTTCCCTATTTCTGATAACCCATGTATTCCCTGTGCCAAGGTTCTCAAGTTTGTCCCAATTCCCTCATTGATGGACCTAACAGTTTAGGGCTTTACCTCAAGGTCTGTGATTCACCTTGAGTTTATTCTTGTGCATGGAATGAGGTAAGGGTCTTGCTTCATTTTTCTGCAGGTAGATATCCATTTTTTCCAGCACCATTCATTACAGAGGGCATTCACTTCCCATTTAATATTTTTGGGGCCCTTATCAAAAAATCAGTTGCCTGTATGCTGATTTTTTTATTTCTGGGTCTTCAATTCTTTTCCCTAGGTTGGAATATCTATCGTTATGCCAGTACCACACTGTTTTGACCCCTGTGGCCATATAATTCATGCAAGTAGAGCAAGCCGTCCCACTTTATCCTTCTTCTTGAGGAGTTCTCTGCTAATTCTGGGCTTCTTCCCTCTCCATATGAAGTTGGTAATCAGTTTTTTCCAATTCTTTGTAGAAGGATGATGTTATTTGTTTTGGAATAGCATTAAACTTATATAGTGCCTTGGGCAGAACTGACATCTTTACTATATTGAGCCTTCCAATCCATGAGCATGGGGCATTCTTCCATTTGTGAAGGTCACTCTTGGATTCTTATAATAGTGACCTCCTCCCTGGGGGACAGACAACCAAAAAGTGGATGAAGGGAGACGTCGGACAGGGCAAGATATAACAAAATACCCATTTATAAACTATCAAGGGTTCATGCGGGAGGGGGGAGCGGGGAGGGAGGGGAAAAATGAGGACCTAATGTTGGGGGTTTAAATGGAGAGAAAATGTTTTGAGAAATGATGTACAAATGCGCTTTACACAATTGATGTGTGTATGGATTGGGATAACAGTTGTATGATCCCCTAATAAAATGTTAAAAAAAAAATAGTGTTCTGTAGTTTTCCTCACAAATTTTTTAGTCAGGTATATCCTTAGATATTTCTATTTGTGCTTGGCTATTATAAAGGGTACTACCATTTTAATTGTATCTTCTGTGATCTTGTCTGATGTGTATATCAATCTGATAGACTTCTGTTTGATGATCTTGTATCCTGCCACTGTGCCTTATTCCTCTATCACTTCAAACACTCCACTTGTAGAATTTCGGGGATTTTTTATGTATCAAATCATATCATCTGCAAGTAATGATAGTTTCACCTCTTCCTTACACAGATGCATACTTTTGATATCTTTTCTTTGCCTTATGTTGTTGGCTAGGACCTCCAGCATGATGTTAAATAGGAGTGGGGACAAGGGGCATCCTTGTCTGGGCCTCTTTTGCAGTGGAATTGTTTTCGTCTTTTCTCCATTGATAACCACATTGGCTGATAGGTCTGACCATATTCTTATTTAGGTACCTTTTTTAGTGCCTATTTGTTTTTCCCTAGCTGCTCTTATGATCTTCTCCTTTTCCTCATAGTTGGATTGGATAATTTAACTCTTATGTGTCTTGGTGACTTTCTCTTGGGATTCTGTCTGACTGGTGTTCTTTCAGCCTATTGAATGGTTGCCTGATTTTCATTTATTAAGCTGGGGAAGTTTTCCTCTAAGAATACCCTCTACATTTTCGCTGTTGATTTCTTTGTTGTGTCTTGTTCCAGTAGTCCAATAATTCTAATATTGTTCCTATTCATAGCATCAGACATGGCTCTCAGGTTTTCTTCATCTTCTCTCATGGTCTTATTTAACTGTTTTTCCTATTTTCCCAAGGTCTGCTTCTTCTAAGCACAGTGTTAGGTTCATGACTTCTTCTGGCATTGTCTTCTGTTTTTCCTGGTTTTTTGTTGAAGCTGTTGTGGCTGGTTGCTGTTTAAGTGTTTGCTTTAGAGGATCCAGGCACCATCTTCCAGAGTTTAAGATCACTGGGCTCTCTCTTGGGAGACGCATATGAGTGCTTCTATGAACTACCTGCAGGTAGCTTCACTGGGGTGTCAGGCTATCGCTGTATCTTCCTGTGGTTTCACTCTTACCCTAGCCAATCAGTATTCTGTTATTTGGAATGCAAGTTGGATAGTCCTCTCACAGGACGCTGGTCAGGTGGTTGTGGGCCCACAAGAGTGGTATTTCACTGGTTGATCTCTCAGTAAGCCATAGTGGTGTGTCTCACTGTGCTTGGAGTACTTCAGGTGATGTGTGGTGTCTCCCTCTACAATAGGAGTGCCATGTATGGCGTGTGGGTGTACTGTCCTTGGTGTAGAGCACTATAAATGCCAGGTGGAATTACCCTAGTCGGAGAGATCACCATGGAGGTTGGGAAGATGCTCCTGCAGCAGCGTGGAGCACCACCAATGGTGGCCAGGATTTCCTCTAGTCACTTGTAAGGCCTCAGGTTGTAGGCTGGAGTTCCCCCAGTCATTTGAAGGGGAGATCCCCCTGCCACTTGGTGTATGGTGGAGGATTGGCATGATTTCCCCAGCTTCATGTAAAACCAACATGAGTGGGTGAGATCTCCCCCAACTGGGCCATCAGAGTTGCCCTAGGCAGAGGAGAGTGGCCTGGAGGCCAGTAGTGGCTTGTGAAAGGAAAGAGAAGGAGAAGAGAAGAAAAAGGGGAAAGGAGAAAACAAATACAAGAGCAAAGATGAAAAGCAAACTAATACACATATAAAATGCAAACACACAAAAAATGTAAAAACAGTCAAAAAAGGAAAACTGAATCTGCTGAGACTATGGTGGGAAAGAGAGAAGAGATAGGAAAAGGGGAAAAAAGAAGAAAAAGAAAAGAAAGAAAAAATAGGTAAAGAGATTGCTGAGCCCCGTGTCATGCCGTGTGTATCACTGCCACAGAGGACAGGCTGAAGCTCTCCACACTGGGTGGGTGGAGTTTCCCTGGCAGAGGGTAGGGAGCTGGAAATCATCAGTGGCATGTGGAAGGAAAGAGAAGGAGAGGAGAGAAACAGAAAAAGAAGAAAGAAAGAAAAGTAAAAAGAGAGAGAAGAAAGAAAGAAAAGTAAAATACAGAGAAAGAAGGGGGAAAAGCACACCTGTGCTCGCTAAGATCGACTGTGGTGGGAAAGTGAAAAGAAAAAAATAAAGAGTAAAGGGATAGCTGATCCCTGATCACCTTAACATGAACCTGGAGGGGTTTAAACCCTGCCCCAAGGAGGCAGGTTGGTGCACCCTTTTAGTGCTGGGTGAATTGCCCTCCTTGGCAAGATCACATTAGAGGCCAGACTGAGGTTTCCTCAGCAGGGCAGAGCACTATAGAGAGAATAAATAGAGAAGAAAAAGAGTAGTAAGTAAGCAGATAACTGAGGCCTGCTTCCCTGACTATGGGGCTGGAGGAGTTCCAACCCTGCCTTAAGGTAGAGGGGTGATGTACCAGCTTGATATAAGATCTCAGCGATACTGGGCGGAATTACCCTTGAAGGCAAGGTCACAGCAGAGGCAAGGCAGTGGTTCTCACAGCGGTGTTGAGCACTGGATTTCATTGGTATAGCTGACTTGTGCTGCATGCAGCACTGCAATGGGGTTGGTGGTGGTGTTCCCTCAACCCCATGTAGGGCCCCAAGACAGGCAGGACCTCCCCAGCTGTGTGTAGGATCACAGAGTGGAGCTGGCCTTGTTGTTCTGGTTTGTGCTAGGACCACTGATGCCCTAATAGCTCAGAGGCACCCCCCTCCCCACCGCCCCCCAGCTGTATGTTAAAGGACTCGTTCTACCAGTTGCCTTGGAATTAAACAATGAGCCTGGGATTTGCAGTTTTTACCAAGAAAATATTTGTTCTCTATCTTTTTATATTGGGTTTATGGAGTGCCCTGGTTTGGGGGCTGTCACACTGACCCCCAGAGGAGGAAATCCAGCTTATCAGAGAGGTTGTTTTCTTCTTGGCCTACTGGAACTAAATTCGCCCCCTGGACTATGAATATCTGCTTATGTTCTGCCACACCATGTCCTGACTCAGGTAAATTTCCTTCTTTTCAACTATCTCAAGTAAATCCCTGTATCACACAAACAGACTAGGAAGAAAGGTCTGGAGAGTTACTTTATAAAATTTACCAATGAAAGTCCTATGGATCACGACAGAAAATGGTCTTACAGTGCTAGTACAGGACCCTCCTAGCCTGAAAGGCACGACAAATACCGTCCTTGACAATAGACTCAGGCTTACAGGTGACTGTACAGAAGGTCTGGGCCAGGCAAAGCTTCATTCTACTGTCTATGAGGACAACTAACAGAAAGTACTATAATTATGAATCTTCCTAGGAGTTAGAATGCTCTGCTTTTTATTTATTAGAATAATCCTGCCCAGTTTGTGAAGCAATACTTCCTCCTTGTTCACTGTTGGATTTATCAACCTCTGAGCCCTGGTGGTATAGTGGGTTACATGTGGGCCGTTGTCCAGCCACGAGTTCAGCAGTTCAAAATCCCTAACCCTTCTGAAGAAAGATGAGGCTTCCTGCTCCTGTAAAAATTCAGAGCCTTGTAAATCCACAGAGGCAGTTCTTCTCTGTCCTATAGCATCACTGAAGTTGACTCAACAGCCGTGAGGGTTCCCACCCCACCCCTGGAGCCCCAGACACCAAACAGTGTTCTACATACACACAGTAGGAGCTCAATAATATTTGTGAAATTCACTTCTTAATTACTTGTGTTAGAAAGAGGATTTAGAACAAGGAAACAGAACTACACTCACTTGTAACAAAAATTCTATTTTATCAATTTAGAAATTGAAAAGATTATGAAAATCTAAACAAAACTGCGCAAAAGAGATCCATATATTAGAAATAAAGTAAGCTTTAAGGTCAAATATAAAAATTGTAGTCATCTAAGTAGAAAAAGATGATCAACAAAGGGTCTGGCCTCAGACCGCACTAAATGCCAAAATATGGGGAACAATATCTGCTTCTTTCTAAGGAAAATAGGTCACAACTTCAGAATTAGGTGCCAAGCCATGTTATCATTCATGCACAAAGCCAAGTTAAAGAGGATCTTGGCTAAGGACAGACTCAGAAACTTTATGCCCTACCTGAGAAAAAACAAACAAACAAAACAAATATGAAAATAAAGAGTCGCCAAACAAAAATCCAATCATGGGAATGAAATCCACAGTATAAATGAGTAGTAGTCAACCTAGAAATGAATTAATAGAATACATAATTAAAATAAGTGATAAACACAGTTTAAAAACTTGATTCAAATGGCTGAGAATAAATATTAAGAGAGGAAATACTGGTCCGGAGGGTTTCGCACTCATTTTCCTGCCATGGCAGACATAAATAATTTTGACTTTTTTCTCTTTTTTTTATTAAGATCAGTCGCCTTCTCAAGTCCCAGTGGGCATCCCTGTTAGCTGAGGAAGTCAATATTGGGGCACACCTGTAGCCTTCAAGTGTGCCATTGTAGATCTAGAGTTTGCAATCAGTGACATGAAAAATCAATGGAGGAATTAAAAAATAAGTCAATAGTAGGTAACTAAAAGGTACATATCTTAAAATAAAGCATACATTCAATCAGGCTTGAACATTTTGCAAAATTAATCTACACACAAACATTAATGTATTATCTGTGTGATGGGAGAGAGTATGGTTATTTTTCTCTGTACTTTCTCTTATTTTGAAAAACATTCTTCAATAAAATGGTTTTTCATAACTCCGCAAATATTACAGGTAGCATACAAGCCCTATTGTTGTTGTTAGATGACATTGACTCAGCTCTGCCTCAGAGACCACACGTTCAACGGGAGGAAACTCTGCCCCAGTCCTATGCCATCCTCATAGACATTCTTATGCTTCAAGTCTATTGTTGTAGTCACTGTATCAAGAACCTTCCCCTTTTAATCTGCCCCTCCACTTTACCAATCATGCTGTCCTTCTCCAGGGAATAGTCTCTCCTGAAAACATGTTCCAATTATGTGAGACAAAATCTTGCCATCCTTGCCTCAAGGAGCACTCTGGGTGGACTTCTTTCTAAGACATTTGTTTGTTCTTTTGGCAGTCCATGCTACTTTCCATATTCTTCACCAGCACCACAGTTCAAACATCATTTCGTCTTTAGTCTTCCTAATTCAATGCCCAACATTCACATACATATGCAGCAATTGAAAATACCATGGCTTAGGTTAGATAAATGAGATAGTTTAGGTTTATTGTGCTAACCTGGCTGATAAACACATGTGGGATTAATTGAAGGGCAGACAGATAAATGGCTCTTGAGCCTCGCCTTCCTGGTTCTTGGGTCTCTTGCTCTTTGATGACGTGGACACCCTTGCCAGCGCTGAGATGCTTACACGCTCACTGATTCAGTTTTCCTCCTGCAGTCAGCGTCATTGCGTGTGTTTTGTGAGATTGAGGAGGACTTTGTAGATCGGCGTTGGACATATGAGCTAATGTTGGATTTACGGGGTTGGACAGCACTTGGTTGGGATGCTTTCTTAATGTACACTTACCCTTTATATAAAACTCTCTCTTATACATATGACTTTCTGTGGACTTGTTTCTCCAGTCTACCCAGACTAACACAGTAAACCTTAGACCTCAAAGTAACATCCTTACTTTTCAACACTTTAAAGAGGTCTCGTGCAGCAGATTTACCCAATGCAATGTGTTGTTTGATTTCTTGACCACTACTTCCACGAACATTGATTGTGGATCCAATAAAGACAAAATCCTTGACAAGTTCCATAATACTTCATTGTGCTCATGCAGGAACTGTACGTATATCCAGAGACAAATGTGGAAACAGAACATGGGAATACAGCCTGGTTTAAAATCAGGGGAAGGTTCGCCTCAGGGATGTATCCCTCACCATACTTACTCAGTCTCCATGCTGAGCAACTCATCAGAGAAGTTGGCTGATATGAAGAAGAGGCTGTAATCACGATAGATGGTTTATAAACAATTTTGTAATATGCAGATGACACAACCTTGCTTACAAAAAGTGAGGAGGACTTGAAGCACCTGCTAATGAAGATCAAGTATTGAAGGCTTCAGTATGGATTATGACTCAATGTAAAGAAAACAAAATCCGAGGGGAATTGGGGTGGGTGGGGGAGCAAAAAAAAGAAAGAAATCAAAATCCTCACAACTGTGATGAACAGAGAAATGGCAGAAAACCTTAATAAAGCTTTTTTGAAAGCTGTGTTTGCTTGGAATTAATAACAATAAAACAGAATAGATAGCCTTAAATAGATTATAAGAAATATATACCATTCACAAACAAGAATCTGAATATATAACTATATTTACAGGCAGTTTTTGCTGTGTAGTATATCTGCTGGTCTAACCCATTCTTCTGTAGTTAATTCCAACTCACAGCAACCCTGTAGGACCGAGTAGATCTGCTCCTTAGACTCTTAGACGACACTCTTTATGGGAGCAGACAGCCTCATCTTTCTCCCAGTGTGGCTTTCAACCCCTGACTTTGCTGTTGGCAAAGCGCTATGCCACCTGTGTTTCTTAGGTGCTCTAATGTTCGTTCCTTATTTGCTACATCACCAATAAGTATCATTTCCAAATGTGGCTCGATGGTTAAGTGCTCGGCTGTTAACCAAATGATCTACGGTTAATCAGCTGTCCCATGTATAAGAGATGTGACACTCAGCTTCCATAAAGATTTACACACTTACACATGCTATGAGGCAGGCCTACTCTGTCTTTTACAGCCACTGTGAGTTAGAGGTGACTCAATGGCAATAAGTTTGGTTTTGGAATGGCTGGCTATCTCAGAGATCTAATATTCTTTTTCTTTTTAAAAATCATCTCTACTTGTTTCTCTCATCTTCTTCATTGGTCAGGATAACCTTCCCACCTTCCATGATAGAGAAACCCTGACATGGTGATTTAACCATGAAAGTTGATTTTTATTTTGTGTTGCCAAGTTTACTTGGCTATAAGCTTAATGGAATCAGTCTTTTTTCAGCAGTACTACCAGATGGGTTAGAACTGCCAACTTTTAGGTTAACAGTCATACATGGTGTCTATGTAGTAAACCCAGTTGGCTAGTGTTTCTGGGACTCTGTCGCAGTACTGTGTTCCTTGCATTTAACAAAATATTTAATACATCAAAATGTTTTGTCATCAGTGTCAACAAGCCAGCCAAAGTAGCTCAGACTTTTACAGTAATCATGAGCAATCATCCAACTGTCTTGATTTTGTACTTCAGTATATTGGTGAAAGTAAATTGAGAATAGACACTTGATGTGCCTTAAAAAAAATCACTTCGATGTGCTTTAAAAATTCTGTATTTCCAGAGAAGATTAGCATTGGCCTGCACAAGGATGACACGCAAATTCATGAATCATTCCATATTAAAAAAAAAAAAATTCTCTATTTCACATCCTCCTTGCCACTAATTTTGGATCACTTGTTGCTCCCTTGTCCCTTGGTTGGTCAACACCACCTCCTTTCCCTCGCCTCCCCCTTTCCCATGTGCCCCTGGAACCATCAGTCCCATTGTTTTCTCCTTCAGATTGTTCAACCAGCCTATCTTATCTAGATAGAGGGAGCAACAAGTGATCCAAAATTAGTGGCAAGGAGGGTGTGAGAGGCCTGGTAGGGATTCATCAAGGGTAATGTAAATGAGAGTAATTACTGAAACCCAAATGAAGGCTGAGCATGATAGTGGGACAAGAGGAAAGTAAAAGGAAATAGAGGAAAGAACTAGGAGGCAAAGGGCATTTATAGAGGTCTAAATAAAGGCATGTACATATGTAAATATATTTATATAGGATGGTGGGGAAATAGATCTACATGCATATACTTATAGGTTTAGTATTAAGGCAGCAGATGGATACTGGACCTTCACTCAAGTACTTATTCAATGCAAGAACACTTTGTTCTATTAAATTGGCATTCCATGATGCTCACTTTCCCAACAGGATCCCCAAAGATAAATGTGTGCATAAGCAAATGTAGTGAAGAAAGCTGATGGTGCCCGGCTATCAAAAGATATAGCATCTGGGGTCTTAAAGGCTTGCAGGTTAACAAGCAGCCATCTAGCTCTGATGCATCAAAGCCCACATGGAAGGAGCACACCAGCCTGTGTGACCACAAGAAGGGACCAGGTATCAGGCATCAAAGAGCACAAAATCATATCATTGTAAATGAGGTGAGTGCAGAGTGGAGACCCAAAGCCCATCTGTAGGCAACTGGACACCCCTTTACAGAATGGTCTCGGGTAGGAGACGAGTCAGTCAGTGTGCATGGTAGCAAGGATGAAACATACGACCTTCCTCTAGTTCTTAAATGCTTCCTCCTCCCACTATCATGGTCACAATTCTACCTTACAAATCTGGCTAGACCAGAGGATGTACACTGGTACAGATAGGAACTGGAAACTCAGGGAATCCAGGACAGATTATCCCTTTAAGGACCAGTGGTGAGAGTGGTGATACCGGGAGGGTGGAGGGAAGGTGGGGTAGAAAGGGGGAACCAATTACAAGGATCTACATATAACCTCCTCCCTGGTGGATGGACAACATGAAACTGGGAGAAAGGAGATGTTGGACAGTGTAAGATATGAAAAAATAATAATTTACAAATTATCAAGGGTTCATGAGGGAGGGGGCAGCGGGGAAGGAGGGGGGAAAATGAGAACCTGATATTAAGGGCTCAAGTAGAAAGCAAATATTTTGAGAATAATGGTGGCAACAAATGTACAAATGTGCTTGACACAATGGATGTATGTATGGATTATGATAAGAACTGTATGAGCCTCCAATAAAATGATTTTTAAAAATTCTATATAAATGTTGATTTGAAGTCTGCTGATTTATAGTCGGGCAGACATTTTAAACTTCTTATGTTAATTTTTTATCCAAAATTTGATGGGGAGAAGGACATAGACCTTCCACTCTTTGGCTGGACCAGGGTCTGGCTAGCAATCACTCAATAAATATCTTGGCATTAATTGAATCCATAGTGGAGTTGAGGCAAGAGGAAGGAGACTATTGGAATCACAGGACTTTTAATTCCGCACTGTCCCTTGAACACCAGAGCAGCATGCAAGTTGAAATGTGTCTGCCTTGTGCATCATCTCATCTCTCCCCTTTATCTTTCCCACATGTATTTGTTTATGAAGGCTCATATTTAAAAGCACCACACCATGTGTGGCTTATTGTCTTACAGTTCTGCAGACTCAAAACTCACTGCCACTGCGTCAATTTTGGCTCATTTGTGACCATGTTGGACAAAGTAAAACTGCCCTGTGGATTTCTGAGACCGTCAATCTCTACTGGAGCCGACAGCTTCATTAATCTCCTCTGGATCTCCTATCTCCAAACTGCTGACCGTGCTGACCAGTCAGTAACTCACTATGCCGCCAAGATTCCTCTTCTGGAGACAAATCACACAAACTCAAGGCTTGTATGCTTTCTCTAGGAAGAGATCCTTTCTTGCTTCTCCCTGATTCTGGTAGCTGCTTCAGGTATTCCCGGGCTTGTAGCTGCACCGCCGCTCTCTGTCATCACTCCGCAGGGCCACTGCCGTCAATCTCTGTGTTTCCTCTCTTTTAAAAGTGTACCACTCCTCTCGAGTTAGGATCAACCCTACTCCAGTATGACTTCATGTTTGCTGATAATATCTTCAATCCAGGTTAAATTTAGAGGTATCGGGGATTCAGATTTCAACATATCCTTTCTTAGGAACACAATTCAATCCCCAAATCCCAAACCAGGAAAAGTGGGAGAAGAGGGCAGTGCATGGATTGAGGGTGAGGGTGAGAGGAGATGCTTGGAAGGTGAGGAAGAATCAAGGCGGAGACTTCAGTTTAGAAACATACATTCTAGACTCAAAGTAAGAGTTTAGGGGTTTTGGTTTTGTTTTGTTTTTAATGTGCTCTTAGAAATAGAAGCAATGCACTTTGATTTATTTTCTAACATTTGAGATGGTGGAAGCATTGCTCTTAGGTTTTTATCTAACACCAGGTACTTTGTGTCCTAAACCCTCGGAAGCCAATAAATAAATATGCATATTTCATTATGGAAATAATCTCTCAAATAAAAAGCATAAATGAGGTACAATTGATTTAAATGCTCCATTTTTTTTCTCCCTGCGACCTAGGTAATGGCCAATGAGCATTTTACCTGCAAACTCAGAAGCAGTTTCACTGGCAAAACTCACTCATTGAAAGCTTTCATGAACTATATCAAAACTACTCTGTTCCACTCTGGGTTTCCAGCCAAAATTAATTAGGGCCTAATCAAGAGAGGCACTCACCTTGACTTTCAATGAGCCATAGATAAATAATGAACTAAGTTTCAGTTGATGATAAACGGGACTTAAGGGGAAAGAGGTGCTAGGTTTAAGAGTTGGTTTGGGCTCTTGCCTATGTGATTGTCCTTTAGCTGTCAAATGAAGGTAGGGGTCAAACACGTCGTTGTGTTCAGATAAAGGGAAACTTGGGTTCCATTCCAGCATTTCGGACCGAGGTTATAGAAGATAATTAGCCTCTTGTAACAAGCCCTTTCCGGGGGCCACTGTCTGAAGGGTGTGCTGGGCAGATTGAGATGGGACCCTTTCGTAATAAGATCTTGATCACATTATTAATACAACCTCCCCCACCACCCCCAACTCTGAACTCAAGAGACATTGATACCAAAAGTTCGCTCTCTGCTGTAAGCATTCGACTATATAGTGGACTTAGAGTTTGAGCTGAAAACTGCTCCTGTTGATGAATCTTCATGCAAAACATATGCATTTATCCAAGAACGTCTTTATTGCAACTTTCATTCTTTAAAAAAAAATAACAAAAAGAATTGCAACTGACTTGTTTAGATGAAACCATACACCCTGGCCAAGAAATATTGACCTTGCACACCCAGACCAAATGAAACAGACGCCATGGATCTGAGTGAGAAGTTTGTGGGCTTGGCGTTATTATTTCTCTTTCAACCATATCCTATTTGGAAGAGGCTAATAGTGCCCGACAGATCTTTTGTTTAGTGCTTCTTATATATAGTAGAATACTGTAATTTAACAGCTTGCTGGGGGAACAAGAATTTGTTCCAGTTCCTGATTTAAATGTTTATGCTAATTGCTATTTATTGGCCCAGATGCAAATGATAGGTTGGCCAAAGTGAAATTTTATGATGAGCAAACTCCCCCCTTTTGTGCAAATTGAAAAAGTGAAACAAGAGGAGGATGAAATGAGCCGAAGATGGTCTTAATGGCTGCTTTTTAATGGGGAAGATAAAATTAAGACTGATTTACGTGGCCAACTCCCCTGTTTTCTCTTATCAGCTCATTTGGCAGGAAAAATGGAAAAGTAATTGTTCCTCTTTCAATGTGGGCCTCAAACCATTATTTATTGGCTGAAATTAATCGCTGTTTATCCTTCATTCACGTGGAAACCGCTCTATCAGCATTATGAACCCCGGCAACTCAACTAGTCCCTTGCAATTTAGTCGGCAGCAAGCTCGGATCCTGATGAGGCGTGCCTTAATTTTCTGGGCTGTGGGAGTTAATGAAGACTCCTTTCTGAGGTGGACATATTTGTATTTCTACAACATTAATAACAAAGACCCACACTTTCTCTTGGGCAGCAAATAAACTTTCCCTAAAAAAAAAAAAAAAAAAAACCCAAACCAAAACAGGATATGTTAGGGAGACTGGCTCAAGGCAAAAAGAGAAACAGACTTATGGAGGCGATATATTTTTACTCCAAACGCATCTTAAACACAGGAGATCTGTAGACACCCAGGAGGACCATCTGTAGCTTGGGTGGTCCTGGGGATGCCTTACAAGTTGGTGAGGGAGAAATAAAAGCATTGCAAAAGCCAAGCACTTGAGAATCACATCGTTTTTCTTCTTTTTTTTTTTTTTGCTTCCCCTTTGCCACTTTCCCACAGTGCTTGGGGCACAGTAGCTAACAGCCTGTGGTTTTCCTGGGGCTCCAGTTCCTGGATTGCCTCCTGTTCTTCCTCAGAGGACCATCTGGAACTGCCAGCGTATCCTCCAGAGAAGCATCTTTCCATTTCCAACCAACCAGTCAATCTGCAGGTCCTACCAGGTTCCTTCCTACAAACGAACCATCCTTCAAAACAGTCAGCACCACGGTTCAGAGTCAGGAGTCAGATTGCATCTCCAGGAAGCCCCCATAAAGGATAGGCTGCAAATGCAAGTGCTTCAGAGACATGTAGGGTCTTTCTGTGGGTTCTTTTGGATCCAATTCCTGGCAGTTTCTTGCCAAGACTCAAGCTTCTTTTCCCCTTTCTTGACTGGTTGTGCTCTTCAGCTTTTGATTTGGGTGAGTATATGAGTAAAAATTTTAAATATCTTACTCTGTTAATAACTCCATCCACTGCTCTGGAGTCCCTTCTGATTCATAGGGTTTCTGAGACTGTAAATTAAAAAGAAATCATTTCATTGGTATATAATTCACATATCATGCAATTCAATTGTTCAATCATATTGAGAAGAGTTGTGTAATCACCACAATCAGCTTTAGAACATCATCCTCCCTCTTGTCATGACTGGTGTCTGAGACTAAATCTTCACAGGAGCGGGCAGCCCTATCTTTCTCTGGTGGAATAACTGGCGGGCTGGAATCACTGACCTTGTGGTTATTATGAGCCCAGTGTCTGACCCACAGGACCCCAGAGCTCTTTGTCATGCCCAGTGCTGATGTCACACAATGTGACTAGTTTTAAAGAAGAGAAGTTTATTTTCTTACAGTTCTGGGGACTAACCTTCCAAATTAAGGCCGTGGTCAAGTTGATAACTTTCTTTGTCAGCAGTCCCAATATCCTCTTGGTTTCTTGGCATATAGATGATATTTGCATGTCAGTGTATTCCAGTTTCAATGCGCCTCGGTGTCTCATCTGCTCTTCCTATAACTCTGAACTGGTTAGATGGATATCCCACTCTATTCAAGCATCGCCTAATGAACATGGCACAAAAGACTCTATTGCCCAAGAGGGTTCCAGCCCACCCTATGAACTCCAGAGGGCTTCCTGGGCTGTAATCTTTATGGGAGCAGACCTTCAGGCTTTCTTTCTGTGGCACCTCTGCTTGATATTGAACTGCCAACCTTTGAGTTAGGAGTTGAATGCATTTAAGAACTCATCCATATGTTGTAACTTACCTAAAATTTCCCGAAGTTGCTGTTATAGCTAATAGAGTGATGACCATCTGTGGGCATATTTATTTTCTTCCTTTCAAAGTGCTTCCTTAACTTGTCCAGATTTTCTGTTGTCTGATTTCAGGTTCACTGCCTGGCTGAAAACCCAAATCACAACATCTCAGGCTCAATACATCAACATTTCTAAGATGGTTTCCATATGTGTTTCTCTGATTGGTAACCAAACTTTACAATACCATCCAACTATGATATTTTCATGTTGCTTTGATTCTGCTCTTAGGCACATGCTGATTGTATTCATCATCCTAGATTCCTGTTTAAAATAATATTATTGAGCTGTAGCAGAACCATGATTGAGCAGCTGCCCAGTTGGTATGCTTCTCCTCTGGGTGCAGGACTCACTCAACCGCAATCTTCTGGAATTCCTATTCTAATATGACAAGCTTTCAGGAATCTGACATATATTTTGCAAGTGAAAGACAAAAAAGGAGGGAAAAAATGGTTTGAGTTTATCTCAGCTATTCCTAACCTTCCCATTGAAGTATTTTCTCAAGTTATATTGCAATATTGATTTTCGAATCCATATTATGGATTTTTATATACAGGTGTTGTCTTTCAACCATTTGTATTGACTCTCCATTAACACTTAACTATATTTTCAAAAATCATCAATCTTGTTAATTCACAGGATGTTTAAAAAATAAAATCCTATTTCTAAATCAGCTCTAATGGGTGAACGTATAGCTTGGGTTCAGGGCAGCGTGATGATAAGTGTGTGGAGGTTGGGAAGTTTCCAGAGTGACTGTCTGATGAGCCAGCGGTTGAGAGTGATTTAGAATTTGATAATTTTGAAATCTTCACACCCAGTATAGTCTGATTTGATTTTTTTAATGGAGATGTCTTCCCATAAAAACATCCTAATGAAATCATTATCTGAACTTGAAATTTTAGAGGATGAAGATAGAAACCTGGCAGCTCCATATGTCAACTTGTTCCTGGATTCAGTGTCAAGCTTCCTTAAAGCTAAGGCCAGCAAAGAAAGCTATACTTCTAACTGACCTAAGGAGATATGTAAGTTCATTCTGAACAGCAACTTTTTCTCCTGGCAGATTTTACTTCTTTTCTGTCCATAAAAGCCTAGGAGCTAGATCGATCGCATGCTCTGAGGAGTAGGGTGATTCTAGTACTTTTCAAGACTTCATCCCATTCTGATGCTCACTCTCATAGTCACTTCTTGGCTTCTCTTTGCAATGCGGCCTTTCTTGGAGTGACCCTTACATGCTATCCTCACGGACAAGTAGAAAGATGCCCAGGGATGGTTCTGCAACTCACTGCCTTTCCATCTCTTGAGGGGAAGTGGGCAGAACTCACCAGAAGACAGGTGTGTTTCACTTCACTCCAATTGTGTTCACTTTTTTAATAATTACATCATTAAATTTCCTTAAACAAGGGTCAAATATTAATTTTTGTGAGTTATTTAATACTCTTTCATGATTTAAATGAGAAAAATGATAGAAGACTTTTCTTAGCCATTTGAGATTATTCTCATATGTTTTCATTGTTATTATAGTCCACCTAGGTCATTTATAATTGGTCCTTAATGCGGCTGTGTCATTATTGAATATGCTTTGTCCTTGAGAAGTAAAAACATGCCAGGAGAAAAGTTTCTATTTGTTCACTCATTTAAGAAATAATCATTGATCATCGAATATGTGTTAGGCCATGTTCTGGATATGGGGGTTACAGATATCATGAACAGAACCTTCAGCGAGCTTATATTCCAGCGGAGCAGTCATGCTCAATGAGTAGACCCAAATGGACCCACCAACCTTGAACGGTAGAGTTCTCTGACTGAGAACAACGTCCCCTCATTGTCTACCTTTCCAAGCCTCATATTTATCTTAGCTGTTAGATGAGAATTATCAATTTTGTCTTGTTTACCTCATGTTTTTGTTGAGTGCCATCGAATTGATTCTGACTCAGAGCCACCTTGTACATAGCAAAATGTTTGCCATTTTAATCATTTTTATCTGTACAACTCCATAATGATCATTCCATTCACCAGATTCTGTGATCATCGACACTCACAGAAAGTCCCTGCTCCTTAAGCGTTCACTCCTTTTCGCCTCCCAGCCCACCTCTGCTAATGACGCATCAACTGTGGCTCTCATATATGTCCCTGTCCTAGAGATTTCAGACAAGAGGCTCACACAATATTTTTCATGTTGTGTCGGACTGATTTCACTCAACATAATGCTCGCAAGATTCATCCATGTCAGAGTTTGTATCCAAACTTCGTTGTATGTGTTGTTATTGTTGGGTCCCAGCTTACAGTGATCCTGGTGCACAGCAAAAGGGAACACGACACAGCTCTGTGCCACCCTCACCATCCTTGTTGTGTTTGATTCTATAGTTTCATTCACTGGGTAAATCCATCTTCTTGATGGCCTTCCTCTTTTTTTTTTTTTTGCCGCCCTCTTCTTTACTAAACATGATGCCCTTTTCTAGGTCAAGAAATCAAATAATGTATTGCATTAGGCAAACCTGCTGTGCAAGACTTTATGGTACATAGGCATCACATTTAGTTTAACCATTCTTCATTTGATGGAAATTTGATTTGCTTCCACCTTTTGGTTCTTGTGAATAATGCTGTAATAAATATTCACAGCAAATATCTATGTTAACTCTTGCTTTGAAGTCTTTTGTAACCATATACCTTTGAATGTAATTGCTATGCTCTATGGTAAATCCATGTCTAACCTTCTGGGGAACCGAAAAACTGTTTCCACAATGGTTGTACCATTTTACAATTCCACCAACGATGGATTAAATGTTCAATTTCTTCACATTCTTGTGAATATTTGTTTTCCATTTTCCTGTGGGGGAGAAACAAGCCAAACCGGTGGTCATTTTGTGGTTATCTTATTTTATGTTTTATCTGCATTTCCCTAGAGACCAATGGGGCTGAGGTTTTGGGGTTTCTTAACGAGCATACAGGAAATTTCTATACCTCCTTTGGTGAAGTGTCAAGTCCTTATCTTACTTTCTGATTTTTTAAAAATAGGATTTCTTTTAAGAATATGATGAGATGAATTCTGTGGAAAGTAAATATATATATATATATATATATATGTATTAATACTAGTTCTCTTTTCTTACTATCAGAGACTTTGTTTTAACATTAAATTATAATATAACCTATATATATATATATTATATATATAATATAACCTATATATTTAATGTTAATTGCCAAAGTAGAACGCAAACCCACTGCCGTCAGTCGATTCCAGCTCACAGTGACTCTGTAGGTTAGGGGAGAACTGCCCCTGTCGGGTTTCCCCTACTGTACCTCGTTGGAGGAAACCGTAGCTTTCTCCTGAGGATCTACCGGTGCCTTCAAACTGCAGATCTTGCAGTTAAGCTGCCCAACCTTTAACCACACCAGGGCTGCCTAGAAACTGTATGAGTCTCTAATTTAATGTTAAAACAAAGTCTCTGATAGTAAGAAAAGAGAACTAGTATTTCTACTAGGGTTCCAATTCATATATGCACTGGTTTAATCCCAACAAAATGTTTTTAAATATATCTTTGTAATCAGTGGACAGATGCAAACAACTTTCCCCAGTAACACAGTCGCCTTAGTCTCATTGTGGTGCCTTTTAAAAGTGATACTACTTATGACCTAGAGGAAAAGGTTTGGAGGTCAAAGCTAAAATAAAAATTTTAACAAAACTCTTTGAGGATTTATAATGAATTTGTGGGAATATTGCACCACATAAAAATGGCAGATTTAGATGGATTGAGTGTTTTAAGGTCAGGAAGATCTCAATGATGAGCCAACAAAGGGAAGGTTGTCAACCTTGAGAAACGAAGAAAGTATAGCTGAAGCCCAGCAACTGGTGTCAGAAGAAAGGGAGAATTACCAGTGATGTGATAGCCACTGGAATTGGGATCTCATTGGCTCTACATTTTCAACTGTAAGCAAATATCTTAGCCTAAGCAAGTTTCCGGCTCAATGGGTGCCCAAAGCATTGCTGAAAGGTCAGCTAGCTCAAAGAACTGATTTTTCCATCAGTCTTTTAAGAAAGATAGAAGCGGATTTAGACAATTTCATGGAATGAATTATAACCAAGGTTGCATCTTTCATTTACAAGATCCAATCAAAATATTGGCTCCTGAGGGGATCTGCTGAGTCACTTAATTTTAAGATAGAAAGGTCATTTCAGAAGGTTAGGGTAATGATATATGGGGGTATGGTTCCCAAGGAGTAATTTTGATAAATTATCTCAGAGGATACAAGATGATAATCACGACTTGTTATGAAGAAAATTGAATACTGTATTGGTGAGGAAAAGGTATGAATGATTGCACAGGGGAGGGCTCTTTCCATCACAATAATACACCTACCAATTCTTTGAGGGCTGTCCTATGAGAATTTTATTGGGAAACCTTACCCTATCTACCCTCCAGCCCTGATCTTGCCTCTTCAGATTTCTTTTTGCTACAAAACAAAGAAGATTAAAAAGAAACATGGTTAGAGTCCCTTGAGGATGCCAAAACTGCAGTTTTGAAAATGATGTAAATCAAAAAGTGCAGAATTTTTCAAGGAAGGGTTAGAGGGGTGGAAACACCACCTTCAGAAATATATGGACTTTCAAACCAAAACTCACTATTCATTGAGTCAGTGCCAACTCATAGTGACTCCACATGACAGGGGAGAACTGCCCCAGGGAGCTTCCAAGACTAACTCTTTATGGGAGTAGAAAGCCCCAACTTTCCCTGTACAGCAGCTGGTGGTTTTGAACTGCTGACCTTGCAGATTTCAGCCAAACTCATAATGACTATGGAGAATATGGTAAGAAACTGTAGCTTCTCATTTTGATATTTTTGTTTAATGCAAGTTTCTCTGATGTTATAGCAATACTGTGAATTACCCTGGAAGGCATATTAAAAAAAAAAAAAAGACAGTTTTTCAGTCTAGGTTCTTTAGAAAAGCAAACCCAGTGAAGCTTATACATGTTTGAAAGGCTAATATTAGGGAAAGAGCTCATCTTGGTTTAGAAGCAGGAAAGTTCCAAGTTGTTGGGTCTGATGCTAAGCTGGAAGTTTCTTTGGACTGCCATAGCTGTGGGGGCCAATGACCCAACATGAACAGGAAGGTGACAGGTTGATGAGCGAGATGTCGGAATAGATCCAGCAAAAAGCAAGCACACTTTTCCACAGCATCTACTTATATTGGAAGCAGACTATACCTTCAAGATCTCGTGGTGGGATATTACTAAGTCTTAACTTGAAAATGACTGATAATCTGGCCCAGCCAGATTGACCTGAAATCTTAATACCACAAAAGCCTATGGTTACATGAAATTTATAAATAGCTACATGACATCTCTATCTGGAACCACTGCAGAAAATTTTCCTCATTTGCATTCCTTTAGCATTGTGTTAATTTTGTGTAAGGGGCTTAAGACAGCACAACTGAATCTTTTATCAATAATCAAGATTCCCTTTGAACTACATGTAATTTCCTTAGCAAACAGAAGGGGTTCTTTTTTTTTTTCCTTTTCGGTATTTACTTTTTATTCATTTATTATTTAATTTGTTATTAATTGGGAGTTAATACATAATCATATCATTCCATAGTTCAATCACATCAAGCAGTGCTGCAAATTGCTACCACAATCAGCTTCCAAACATTCTTTTTCTTCCTGGACTCCTTGACATCGTCTCCCTTTTATCCCCCACACTACTGTGCCTGCCCGGCCTCCTGTCCCCTGCCCATCCCCCCCCCCCACACACACACACAAATAAACCCTATTCTACTTGCTATTCTTATAGGTTCACCAATCCTGGATTTCATTTGCTAAAAAAATATATAACACAACTTCAAGAAAGTGAGTCGTCCCCCCCCAATCACCTAACACCTCTGAAATAAACCCTAATGTGAGCAAACAAAAACAACACAAAATACTGAAAATCAGATCAACTGACGGTTTTAACTGTTCAAGTCAAGTTTATCCCTTTGACCTTCTACACTCATCCCCCCCAATGTGCTCTACTCACAGTAGGACCCTGGACCTGATGCTAATTCTAGAAGGAGTGTCGAGATGTGATGCAGTCGAGTTCTGAATCAAGTTTTCCCATAAGAAATAACTGAAAACAGATTAATCCATTCTTGACCACCAAATTTTTACCCTAAACTTGGCTTTTTATACAAAACATCACCCAGAAATTTCAAAGTCAATAAGTTCAGCGTTAAATACCATAAAATAATTTAAATAAGAAACACAACATTGAAAAAGTTTGTAACAACTGCAGTATGACCCCTACCGTGCTGAGATTGACAGGGATCTGGATCTGAGGACACCGATGTGGAGCAGAGGGGTGAGGAGAGAGTCATTGTTTGGAAGAGGAATTCCCTTCCATAAAATCAACTGGGGACTGCTTTTCAGGAGTTTCCCCCCTTATTTGCCGTTTTTTTTCACTAGGACCTGCTGGCTTTCTCTTAAAAAACCAAACAAAACTCTGTTTAATGTGCTCTTCTGTTGGCATTTTCTTACCTGTTTTCTAAAAGGGTTTACTAAGTTATCATCAACAATATCAAGAACACGGTTAACCAGTTCCTTATCTTGATGATATTTTTTTTCAAAAATTTCTGTCTTAGGATCCATGTTTTTTTTTAATCTAAAAACAGTACAAAATGCCACAAAACTAAGAAAATTATAGTAAAATGTTTGGAACATAGCCGCAAAAGTTTTAAACAACGTGTACCAGCAACTCCAACTAACGCTAAGTGACCCAAACACGGACTGCTTTTGTTTACAAAAATCACATGCATCGGGTCATATTTGTTCAAGCTCTGATGCAAAATTGCTCACATTTTGCATCGAAATCTGATGATGTCACGTACTGATGTGGTTGAGTACTGGGGTTCTACTGTCGTAACCACTTTCCTCCCATTTCTCCATTATGTATAGAGGGACATCATGGGAGGCTTATTTCCTATGCAGTTTGCATTAATGTATCTTGGGCTCCCACTGTCACCCATAGCCTTCTGCAAAGAGGATACTCACATTTTAGGCTTTGATATCAATCTCTCCTTCGATTTTGGATTACATGATTTACAATCCTTTGGTGACTGATGATGGTGAGCTTCTTCCCTGTGGACTTAGTTGACATCTCACTTAGATGGTTGCTTGCTTGGAGAGAAGCCTTTAAGATCCCAGATGGTACTTTATCTGATATCTGGGCACCATCTAATTTCTTTGCCACATTTTGCTATAGCACCCATAACATCTGTGTTCCCTTCTTGAGGGTGAGTATCAAGCAGGATCATGGTGTAGGAACTAACTGTTCTCAGGTTGGAGCTAGGATTTAGCATGACCCCGAAACCCATTCCTGGATCTATGTTTTTATTTGTTTGTTTGTTTGTTTATCAGCCTTTGGCTTTCTTAAAAAAACTCCTTGTTATTTTATGCTAGAGAGCTTATTGATCATCCCCCTGGAGGGATATTGGGCCAATGTAGGCTAACTCCATATCACAGTGCCTGGATTATTCACTTGTCCTTTCATGCCTGGACATTATTTACACAAACAATGGGGATTAATTGACAGAGAAATTCACAATAATAATCACTGAAAATGTCCACACTTTTGCTGGAATAATAAATAGCTTAATACAGGTCAGGTGCTTCAATGATACCTATGCAAATTTTTTCTTTTTTAAGTTTAAAAACAGGACATGTAAATTTGTTCAAGTAGAAAGAAAATGTTTTGAAAATGATGGTGGCCTTTAAGACCCCAGATGCTATACTTTTTAACAGCCGGGCACCATCAGCTTTCTTTGCCACATTTGCTTATGCACCCATTTGTCTTCAGTGATCCGTTCGACACCCCGTGATCACACAGTTTGATAT
>NW_022111324.1:65778175-65782858 GCF_000313985.2 Echinops telfairi | reverse complement strand
GGGGAGGGAGGGGAAAAATGAGGACCTAATGTCGGGGGTTTAAATGGAGAGAAAATGTTTTGAGAAACGATGTACAAATGCGCTTTACAAAATTGATGTGTGTATAGATTGGGATAACAGTTGTATGAGCCCCTAATAAAATGTTAAAAAATAATAATAATAAATAAAATAAAATTTAAAAAAGTTAAAAAAAAAAAAAACATAACATGAAACACACACACACACAAAAAAAGAAAATGATGATGGCAACATATGTGCAAGTGTGCTTGATACAATTGAAGTATGGACTGTTATAAGATCTGTAGAGCCCCCAATAAAATGATTTTAAAAAATGACTACTCTTGACACAGTTTTCTCTATATTGACTCTTTTATTTACTCTTTCCAGTTAGTAAAAAACTGTTCCAGTTTTATAATTAGATCAAAGCTGACTTGTACATTTTCTTTTTTTTAAGTCAAAACTTTGATCATTTTCTTTTTGTAATGTGATACATTTATATAAGATTGATCCACCTACAAATAATGTAAGAAGTTGAGAGTCTAGTTGAAGTTATTCTCAATTAATTACCTATAAGGTATATTAATTATACTATAAATGATAGGATTCTCTTTAGTCTATTGATTTCTCATTGGTTTCATACTTGGCTTTCTGCATATGAGTATTTAAGCTTAAAGCTTTGTTTGAAACATTTACTTTATTAATCAATTTCCTACATTGTTTAGAAGTTTTGAAAGAACTTTATAAATGTAAAATACTGAACACTATAAAAACACAAATTAGTGGAAGACTTAGCTTTTGTTATTTTTGTTAGTTGCTGATTTATTCATCTCCAGGAAACTTTGTAACTCCCAAATCTCTGTCATCTGTGTTAACCTGTGTTCTCTAGAGAAACAGAATCAGTGATATTTGTATGTGTTGTTTATAGGCAGAGATTTATATAAAGAAATGATTCAAGCAGGCTTCTCCTGACTCATGGAAGCTGTTTAACAGGAAGCAGGATGATGAAACAGAAACAGAAAGGGCACAGGCTGGTGGATACAAAGGTCAGAAGTTGGCTGAATGAATCCACTGTCAGTAGAATTCATTCACAGCTCCTGGGATTGTCAGGACACAAAATAGGTGATTGAGGAACCAGAGGAGACTCTACTGGTTCTCTCTCTCTTTCTTGTACAACAAGGTTTATAACACCAAGGAGATGTCATCAGGATGCAACACAATTGATAATTGAACTCAGCCCCTACCTTTACTAGGAGTGTCTAGTTGGCATAATCCCATTGGTTTTGCCTGATTTCTTCCTTGATGTTCACTTAGAATTCCCATGTTCTCTGATACCATCTTTATCCCCACTTCTTACTCCTCTCATTTCTCTGATTTAAGAATGGTGTGATCCTCAATATCCTGCCTTTGACACTCCAGTTCTGTTTTTGTTTGTTTTCCCCCTATGCTGTCTTCTTTAGTAGTCTCTTTTATTTACTAGCCACAATTCTCTATTTTTCATTACCCATTTGTCAGTCTGCCATACTGTGGTGAATTGTATGCTTCTTGTGTGATTCTGGCAGCCATGTCACCAGTATTTAAAATATCAGCCTGATCACTGATGGTGGGCAGATTTTAGCTGAGGTCCAAGACTAAGGCACACTAGGAAAAAAGGCCTCACCATCTACTTTCAAAAATTAGCCCGTGGAAATCCTACAGAGCACAACAGAATGTTGTTCAGGATGGTTAGCCTTATAGGCTGGAAAGCACTCAAAACGCAGTGCCCACCACAACGCACTCAATCATACTGATGACCGTGAAGATGGCTCAGGACAGGGCAATGTTCTGTTCTGGTTGTGTGGAACACCATAACTTGGAGCTGGTGAATGGAAAACAAATATGTGATGTACCGGTTCAAGAACTATTAAGTCATCACCAGCATGTAGGCAAATCCAAAACCTATAAATGAATCCTGTTTTCTTTAGGATCTAATCATGCACTTGCACCTGCTGCCAGAGAATGCATTTGGAAATGTCCTGAAATATTCAGTCTTATTATTTCACAAACCACACCTAAAATTTCACTCTCCAACCTAGCTCTTCCTTTTTATATACTATATCCAAAACTTGGTACCCCGGAGTGACCTTTGCCTCTTTTTTCACCTTCACACTCCATACCTAATTGGTGTCCTATACTTATGGATCTGGTTACTAAAATAGAACTATCTTTAAAAGCCAGATCTTGGAAATCTTCATTAATACTTGCCTGGATTTACTTCAGCTGTCTCTTAATTGGCCCCTTCTTTATAAAAATCTGTATTTCTTTAGTTGGCATGGTAATATAGTTCATGATCTGCTTTATCCTAGTGTCCAGGCATTTCCTCATTCATATTCTATGATCCAGACAAGCGTAATTATTAACTGCTTCTTTAAACATTCCCATATTTTGTTTTTGTTTAACCAATTATCTCTCCACCTCTTTAACCTAAAGGCTTTTTCTTTAATCTTCAAGTTCCAACTCAAATACCACCTTCTCCAAGAAGCCAGCATGATTTCTGATCTCCCCTCACTCAAATCCCACAGAAAGTTTTCCTGTCATCTTATTTAATATATTGTCTTTGGCTAGTATTACAGTTAGCCTAAAAATAAATCAACCAACAGACCTAATAGTTGACATAAAACAAACGCACACGTGCACACACACACACACACACACACACTCACACACACGGGTTCATAACTTTTCTATGAAATGGAATGAAAGTTAATGGAATTCTTCTAAAACTTTCTGAAGCTTTCATGCGTGTGTGTGTGTTATATTTCTTATTATTCTTGGAACTAGAGTCTTATGTATACTTACATCAACCCCAGTAGCTGGCTTGGGGCATTGCACCCTTGGTAGACAGACTCCCAATTCCTATCTGTTAACTAACTGGATGACTTGACCACATAACTGGATCTTGATGCTGTAATTCTCCGAAGACGTAAGTCAGCAGTCCAGCTGCTACGAACCATCACACAGGATTCCCTGAATCATCCTTTACCAAAGATGAAAAACCAAGCACTAAATAATAGTGCTCAATATTTCCCGCGACTGGGCACATTGCAGACATAAATGGAAACAGCCCTCTAGGGAATTTTGAAACGTCCTTGAAGAGTGTAAAATTAATACAGGCATCTCTAGGGTTTTTTAAAAAGTGTCTTCTGATGTATGAAAAATGCCTGTGTAGATTAAAAATCCATCATTCAGTGGTACTAATGGGAGCAAGACCTGTGAAGGTAAAGCAGCTCTGATAGCACAATATAAGGGTTACAGGTGCCGTCATAGCAAAGTGTTATGCCACCTTAAGACCTAAAGCAAATCAACTTTGGTGAGAACACTTACATAAAGACACATTCACCAAGTCTCTCTCCTTTCTACAAGGACGGGAACTAGATTTTAATGTCGCTTTTGAAGCCTGAAGGTTCAATTTATCTTGAAGTGGTCATACACTTATTAAGAATCGTTCCATTTTATGAGATTAAAAATAGAGTTTCTCACATGGAAAGTCATGCTGTCCCTTACATCTATTATGGATGAGGAGATCAGCTATTATACAAACACTGAAAGAGAAGATAGGCATAATGCAGATCCTGGGAATTGCAATTTACTACATGGAAACAAGAAAAGTTTAAATGGGAAAGAGACAAAACGGAGGAAATTGTTACTTTAAAATGATGCCAGGTCACTAACAAAGAAATACAGGAGTCTTACTTGTATGAATCTATATGACGGGATACCCCCTAAATTGGAATTGTGCTGGGCAGAGTGGAGCTTTCATAGTACACATTTTCCCCTTCTAGGTGAACAATGAGCAACTCGCTGAGTTAGTGCACCCAGCGGCATCACCTGGGAAGGTTTTCTCTGGTCACAGTGAATTGTTTCATAAAAGCAGTTTGGCTTGAACCTCATTTTTCGGTGATGGCTGATTTTAGAGAACAATATGTGCCTGTGAAATTGTGTTTCCTGCTCGGGAAAAATGCTGCAGAAACTGTTGTGATGTTGAGCACAGGTTACAAGAACAGCACTGTGGGAAAAACTCAAGTGTGAGAGTGTATTTCTCATTTCAAAAAAGGTGAAATGTGGAATGATGACAAACCTCATTCTGAATATCAATTTCCCAAACTGACAAAACTGTCAACCCTAGTGCATTTGGAGTTTATTCCACCAGATCAGATTGTTAATCAAGCTTTCTATTTAGAAGTTCTGAAAAGAAAGCATAACAGTGTGCAACAAAATGGCCTGATTTGTGACAGATGTGGTTTTGCCACCACGACCATGCATCTGCTCAGGCAGCCATCTCAGTGCACCAGTTTTTGGCAAAAAGCAGAATGCCTCTCTTGCCCCACACACCTTTCTCACCTGACCTCACTCCTCACGACTTCTTTTTGTTTCCTCAAATGAAGAGGGATGTGAAAGGACAGTGATTTGATGACGCAGAGAAGGCGAAGAAAAAAATAAAACGAGGGAAGTGCTGTCAGCTATGCAAACAGATGAGCTTCAAAAATAGTTGCAAAAATGGAATCACAGGTGTGTTAGACAGGGTTCTCTAGAGAGATAAAACCAAATTTCTGATAATTTAATATATTTATTTATAAAGATAATTAGATATATAACAAGAAATGAACTGTTAAATCATATACAGATAAATATATAATACAAGAAATA
>NW_022111324.1:65698631-65777947 GCF_000313985.2 Echinops telfairi | reverse complement strand
TCCCACAAGTAGTGTAGCCTTTAAATTGAGGCACAGAACAAGCAAGGCAGCCGCACACTGGTCCGATGATCAAAGAATGAGAGACAAGAAAGGCGAGGCTCACCAAGTCATTTGTCTCTCTGCCCTTCAGTTAATCCCACTTGTGTTTATCAGCCAGGTTGGCACAATAAACTATCTCAACAGGTTTGACAAATGTATTAAGTATAATGGAGAGTACTTTGAAGGTGATAAGGTTGTTTCCTAAAAAGAATTTAAATACATAGTTTTGGGGGGGTGAAATTCTGGGGGTTTTTGTTGTTGTTGTTTACCCCCTCATACTTGAAAGCTGAGTTTAAACCATGATTTAACACATAAACTTTAAGTTGCCTATCCCATCAAAGACCTACTGACAACCATTTTGACTTTCAATGCAATCTAATTTCTAAGACATTGTTCTGGGAATAATACCTTCTTTATCTTGTATAGTTACTAATTGAAAATACTTCTTATATCTGAAAAGACATCTAATAAAGACTAAAGACTGGAGAAAAATTTGTGTATTTGAATGATGATGCGGGTGCAAAATATTGAAAGCACCAAGAGAAAACACGTCTGTCCTAGAACATGTACAGCCAGAATGCTCCTTAGAAGCAAGGGTGGCACGACTTTGTCGTCCTCAGACATGGCATCAGGAGAGATGGGTCCCTGAAGAAGGGTTTCATGCCTGGTTAAGGAGAGGGGCAGCCAACGAGAGGAAGACCCTCAACAAGATGAATTGACACAGGGGCTGCAACAAGGGACTCAAATGTAACAATTGTGAGGCTGGCGTAGGGCTCGGGGCGTTTCCTTCTCTTGGGCATAGCATCTCTCTGGCACCTTAACAACAGCAACAATTGAAGACTTTTTAAAAAATCATTTCATTGGGGGCTCGTACAACTCTTATCACAATCCATGCATCCATCTACTGTGTCAAGCACATTTGTACATTTGTTGTCAAGGTCATTCTCAAAACATTTTCTTTCTACTTGAGCCCTTGATATCAGCTCCTCATTTTTCCCTCTCCCTCCCTTACCCTCCCTCTCTCCCTTGTCCTTGATAATATATAAATTATTATTATTTTGTCATGTCTTACACAGCCTGATGTCTCCCTTCACCTACTTTTCTGTTGTTTGTTCCCCAGTGAGGGGGGTTATAGGTAAATCCTTGTGATTGGTTCCCACTTTCTACTCCACCTTCCCTCCACCCTCCTGGTATCACCACTCTCACCACTGGTCCTGAAGGGATCATCTGTCCTGGATTCTCTGTTTCCAGTTCCTATCTGTACCAGTGTACATCTTCTGGTCTAGCCAGATTTGTAAGGTAGAATTGGGATCATGATAGTGGGGGTGGGGGGGGGGAGAAAGCATTTAAGAACTAGAGGAAAGTTGTATGTTTCATAGGTGCTATACTGCACCCTGACTGGCTCATCTCCTCCCGAGACTCTTCTGGAAGGGGATGTCCAGTTGCCTACAGATGGACTTTGGGTCCCCACTCCACACTCCCCCTCATTCACAATGATATGATTTTTTGTTCTTTGATGCCTGATACTTGACCCCATCGATACCTCATGATCACACAGGGTGGTGTGCTTCTTCCATGTGGGCTTTGTTGCTTCTCCGCTAGATGGCTGCTTGTTTATCTTCAAGCCTTTAAGACACCAGATGCTATATCTTTTAATAGGCAGACACCATCAGCTTTCTTCACATTTGCTTATGCTCCCACTTTGTCTTCAGTGATCTTGTCAGGAAGGTGAGCATCATGGAATGCCAGTTAAATCGAACAAAATGTTCTTTCACTGAGGGAGCAATTGAGGACATTTTTAAAGGAGTCCTGGAGATGTAGTAGTTTACTCACTGAAGACTAATCACAGGGTCAAACTCACTGACCACTCAGTGAGAGAAAGATGAGACTTCTCCCCAAAAGAGCTATAGCCCGAGAAACCCTTGACGGAGTCTCTATGAGTCAGAATTGACTTCATGGTAGTGGGCTTAAAGAATAGTTCTTAAAATGTATATTGTAGAATTTTCAATAAGTGTCATCCACTATATAGAAAATAGCCACAACCTTGGCACTAGAATGGATGCATTAGAAATGCAGGCACTGGACTGAGTGTCCCACATTTTAGATCCATTACAGCATGTTATTATCATTATCAATAGGGCATGGCCCCCTAAAGGATTACAAAGGATCTTACTTAGTCATCTCCTAGTTTACTCATCCCAACTCCCCAAATCATGTTTACATTTTAAAGTTCAACCAACTCTCAACTGATCAGCTGTTACTCATAGGGCTGCTATAGACTCTTTGCTGGGATGGTAAGCCTTTATGGGAGGAGACAGCCTCATCTTTTTCCACTGGGGTAGCTGGTGGGTTTGAATTGCCACCCTTGCAGCCCAACAGTCATCCCACTCTGCAACCAGGCTCCAACTCTGTGCATATTTGTGGAGTCCTGATTGATTGGCAGGTGTGTTTTGCAACCAGATCATGAGATCCTCACAGGTCTTTTCTGACATCTTGAGTGCATTCATCAGCCTCACATACACAGAACATCAGACTCAACATGAAATGGCAGACTGTAAGAACTAAATCAGGAAATTAGAAGAAGAGTAAAACAGGCCTACCATGTACCAGGAACATAGCTGCATGTTTCTTAGACAGAAGTTGTTTGGTGAACTGAAGAGAGGAGGGGGATATAGAAATGCAATTTCCCTTCAACCGCGATGGAAATGCATTAATAGCGGCCCTTCTCTGGATTCTCATATTTCTTGGGTAACCTTAGTCATAACACATATCATACCTCACTGATTATTCACTTAGCAATATCTATCGCTAGAAAATCCACAGATTGAAGGCTATTGGATCATATTGCTGGTTGAATGAATGAACAGTAACCTGGCTGAGCCACTTGGCAGGTGACGTGGGAGGCAGAGTGGTTCTGAACAAGCAAAGCAGAGCAGCACCTGGGGAAAGAGGCAAAACTTCTCACATACATTTTTATACCCCTCGCTATTATCATGAAGCAACCATTTCCAGTGCATTCCGTTTTAGCAGAAATCTAACTGCTATCCACATTCCGAATGACACTGGCAATGCCATTTTATACTGCGGAGGCCACGCCGCCCTGCTCCCATGATTTCCTTTCCTCTTGTTGCTAGACAATAACAATAACCAGCTCTTATCTAACCCTCAAAGGACTGTTTTCTAAGGTTAAAACACACACACACACATTAAGATGAAAAGAAAAGATGTTTAAAACCTCATTAGTTCACTAGGCTGTTCCAATTTTAAGACACCTTTAATTATAACAGCTTCTCCATAATTAAAAAAAACACACAACAAGTTTGGTAAATTAAAAAAAATTGACATGTTAACTTGGATCCTAGTTTTGAAAACATTAAAATATGTTTCCACTTTTCAGTTTACGATGTCCCATAAAAAATCAAATAGAATAGCGTTTAAAATATGTTTAATGTAGTGTTTTCCATTATGTCCTATCAAGATGACAATGAAGCACTTTAATGATAATACTGATGACCATAGTCCTCTTTAGATCTTGATTGGATATTTAACCAACAGGGTTTAGCTTGTGAGTAAATAGATGTCTGACTGTATCTACGCAAACCGATAGCAATTATTCTTGTCCTTCAGATAATAAGGACTTGCCAGCTTTATGTCGTTTCAAAGACCATCATTTTGGTCTTTTTAACACAATAGCTAGCAAGCAGAAATCAGAACAACATCAGTTAAATTCCTCAGGGGAAGAGTCTGTGTGTAGCATGGAGGGGACTTTACAGACTAGAGACAGGGGAGAGCCGGCTTCCAACAGGGCTTCCTCTGACTGACAGGCTGGTCCTTCCAGTTCTCCTGGTTTCACAGCTGATGGTTCCATTAAGAAAAATCAATAGACAGGAAAAACTGTTGTCCGATAAATATATTCCTCTGCTCAGTGAGTTGGGAGAATCCATTTGGAACTCAATTCTATATGTGCAAGGTATTTCCGTTTGGGCCAATGAGTTAGTTGCCTAAATACTATAAACGTTCTTCCTTAGAGTTGCAAGTGTTTGAAAAGTCTTGTGAAATTTGGGAGGTATCCACCCCCACCCCATCTGTCTGATACAAGAGATCTTCTAGTTAATCTTCTTTAAGGTTCTATTCACTTAATGGAAATGCTTAGCTGCATAATTGCTTTGAGCCTATTGCTATTCCAAATGGAAAATATAATAATCTAATGGTATTGTCTCTATAAGCGAATGAGCATTTCAGGAGTGGCTGTTGGTGCCACCCATGTGATCCAGAGAGGTTAATGCAGTTAAAGTTATTTCACAGTCCATTAAGGAGCTTACGGTGACCTCACGACCTTTGCGCCAACAACACGGAATCCATTATCATCACAATGGAGGAGCGGTGGGTTCGGCTGACTCGACAATGGGCCTGGGAAATCCCAAGTTAGTACTTAGTTTAAAAAAACGCACTTTTCTTTCTGCTTCTTGGGTATGGCTATTAATATGCCCTCCTATAATTTGTAACATTAACATTGCTGAAGGTACAGAAAAGGACACTGAAATGAAGATGTCAAAACTGCTGACTTAGTTCAGCGCATGATAATATTGGCTATGGATTGAAGTAGTAGATATCTAACAGGAAAATCAAGCTGAAGGAAGTCAAGGAGCTCGGTTAAATTAATGATAAATTATCACAGGGTGTGAAATGCGTTTAAACAAGATATAGCTGCACTCCATTTTTAGTGCTACATTCTGCTTTGAAATTTAGGGAAAGGAACAAAACACTCTCGATTTAAGAATAAGGACACCATAACATAAATATGATTAATTAAAACTACGTTAAAAGATTTCCCGTATCAACCTCCAAATTTCAGAGGACTGTGACACACCATCTATTCTTAAGCATACCTCACCTTGATAAATAATGCTGCTCCCCGGACATCAATCATTTGGTTTTATTTTAAAGGTAATGTGATGAAAAGGCATCCCTGTCACTCACATGTAAATACAGATTTACAGCATGTGTTAAAAAAAAATAAAGATACTATCAGAAGACTGGTTGATGGAGAAGTGTTAATTAGTGATTTTGTCTTCCAAGATGAACTTGACTGTACCATCGTCTCCTCTGGAGAAATAACAAGTGTGGGAATTACCATTAGATTTTGCAGTACTTTGTACCCATAAAAAAACATACTTAGATCAAATAGTCCTTATGCCCCCAAAACACATTAAACAAAACTGTTTATAGATGGGAAAGTTTACATTGAAAATACAGGCTATAGGCATGCCATTTGTAGTCCCAGAAATTAAAAAAAAGATTAAGAAGTGTGTGTGGGGTGGGGGGAGCATTTGAAAATAATTTAAGGAAAGCATTGTAAAGGTAATTAAAGAATGCAGCAGTACATTCCAAAGATCGTTATTGCTGACGGGAGTTAACACATCTCACCTCATTTAAACACAATAAAGTTCCAGCACTTATTACAGCTCCAAATGCCTGTAATATAATCACACTAAAATGGAAGACGGGATCTCAAGTTAATTTTCAGGAACACATTGTGATGATTTCTTTTTATGGTTTGCTATCTGAGAAAATAATTGAAAAAAATGTATCACCTACTTCTGGTGATTCAGAAGAAAATAACAAGATCAAGCCATATTTTCCATGCACAGTGCTATTTGGAAACTGTTTTATTTAGGACAATTTTTCAAAAAAAACCGTGAAAGTTCATGTTTGAAAATGTGTGCTAAAACCTGTCATCTCAGGGTAGTCAGAATGAAAGCCTAAGTCTCTTCACAGTAGCTATGCATTCCGTTTGAATACACGGGACTCAGAAACAGTGCACTTCCGTCGGCATTCACCTCTTCTTGCTATGGAAGTTTTACAGCAGCGGCACTCACGGAACAGTAAACCTACGTGGATGTTACTCGTTAAAGAGGAGTTAGTCATTTAGTGAGTTTTTGCTTCTTTTTGCTTGTTTGTTTTTCACATTTTGAAAACATTTCTTGAATATCAAAACCAACAAAGAACTTATTTTAAATAGTTGAATCATAGTCTGTAACTCATTATAAAATTTACAAAGTGATGAAATAATACTGCTCTGATTTACTAAACTAAAAACCTTTGCAAGATATTTGTAGTAGGCAAAAGACGTATCTTATTCATGCAGGTCTAAAAAGTATGTTTTTTTGTATTTTTTCTCCCTTGGCACATATTTGTTTTAATAGTTTAATCAAATTTTCATTGTAATACATCTCCTGGTAATAATCTTACTTCCTTAAAGGGGTCAGAGCTTCAGAAAAGAACAGTAAACAGTTATGAAAGCAGCCAAAATATGTCAGTTGAAGAGTAGCCTATATTTTAAACATGAAGAGGTAATAACAGTGTAATAACAGGTTGGAATCTTATGGGAGTAAAGGAGGTCAAATTAAGGAAGATATGAAAACGACGCCAAAATTTACAAGGCACAATATTTAAAAAATAATAATTTTAGCAAATGTAGCCATCAGGTTTGATCTTGGCATATTGTGACTGGCATTGTTATTAGCAGCAAATATCATCTACTGAAGAGTTCAACATTGCTTTTCTTTTTAACTTTTAAAGAATACTGCTGATTCTGATGTCTCTGTTTACCCAGGGCTTTGCTCAATAGGAGACCCCCCTCACCCCCACCCCCACCAAATCTCTATTTATAGGTCCCAGCGTTATTGGGAAGAAGGGAAAATCCCCCAAACTCTTTCATAACCTAAAACATGAAACTTTTAGGGGGGAGGCACCTAACTCCCAGCTCCCAGGAAGAGAGCTAATTTGCTCTGTCAAAGATGCCTCTGTTTGACTAAGGAGAAAGTTATCCAGGGAGGCTGGTGTGGAGTGTGAATGTGTAAGTGCGGCTCCAAAGTAAGTCTCAGGCTTCACTAGCCAAAAATAAACTGGTTCTTGGCTGAAAGACATGAGTGCAATTGTAAAATTGATATCCCTCCTTGGCTGAGTCCCAGACAATATGTTGCCTTTCGGGGGCTGATCAACGTGATTGATGTGATCTGTGAAATCCAGGGGGGCGCTCCCCTTTAATCAAACCCACGTCCTCCACAGAGAGGCAGCTGTGGACTAACAAGTTCTTCGAGCTTGCTCCCTCCAGGTCGCCTCAGAAATCTGACAGCCCAGAAGAAAAGAAAGGTAGCAGCAGGGCCGCCCAGAAAAGAAAGGGGGAGAATGGAAGAAAAGACAAGCAGTTGATTGAGACATAAGATGGCAGCAACTGAACAGTTTCTACAGCGCAAAACGAAATCCAGACTTCATGTCTAATGTCCCAGCAAACTTACGGAAGACGTGCAGTCTGGCTAATTTTATTTACTTATTTCAAAATGGATAGGTTCTGCCACCTCCCTCCCCATTTCTCTTTATTTGACAGTGAGGCTCGGAGTCTATGCCTCCTGCGTTCGCCTCACAGTGTGGTACTCTCTCCCTAAAACAATTTGGGATGACGGAGTCACAGGGAGAGAAATCACCCACCTAAGGCTTGCAGACCCACTGTCATGATCCGTACAGGCTCATTCTAAACACCAGCTCCCTCGTTTGATAACCACTGACTGTTACAACCAGGGCTTTGGACTTTTCTGTTATATTTAAATAAACAAACAGAACTATCAGATGGGAATTTCAGCATTTCCTACTGTCACTAATTCTAAATCTAGAAACACATTGGCACGTCTTTCTTCTGTAGCATTTATACTGAGTAAAATTGATTTTAGCTGAAAAGAGTAGCACCAAACTACTCCTCTGTCTACTTTTCCAAGGTTTCCTTAAATGTTGAGAAGGCTTGCAAGTTGGGTAATTTTACCACCCTCTCCTGCACGGTTGCTCTATTTGCATGTAATATTCTGATGCCAGATTGTCAGCTAATTATGTTACAAGCAATCAGCTAACAAAGCACAGTCATTCTCGCCTGGAGAATGAACCTTGCTTCAAAGCTACTCCAAGGGAAAAAGAGACCCCATTCATGAAAGAAATCTGGAGTGTGGGTTTTATTAAACTCTACACTCCATTTCCATGTTGCTGCTTCCTTGATACTGTGGGAATGTTGATTGCTGGTTAGTTTGTCAGCGGCCACATAGGGTTGAGCCCTGGAGCTCTGAGGAGCCCATGGTTCTTCTCATAGAGTCAATGGGAAGACAGGCTACGCTTTGGCAGAACTCTGCTATGTCAATCTGCTCAATGAACACCAAAAGTTAACTTCCTTCAAATGACTTTCTTTAGCTCCATCCCTCTGAACAATGACATCAATTTCCTTCTCCAAAGACGGAATGTGTATCAAAAACCTCACGTATTCCCAGTCATTTTTTTTAATGACGATGAGATTTAACACAGATGTGCAAACCAAGTTGAGAAAGGAAAAGTGGAAAATTATCTGGCTCTATGAAATTTTCAGTAGTGAGTGAGGTAGCATCATCGGTTGAGTGTCTAACAGAGAGGCTGGCACGTCGCTGGCACTCGATGACATGAGTGTACATTGATTCCAGTGAAAAATCCAGTTCCAGTTGCCATTGAGTCAATTCCAACTCATGGTGACAGTGGCTGATTAGCGTCTCTTTTTATAGAGTAACTGGGGGAGGCTTGGTTGTACACTGGTTAAGCATTGGGCTGCTATCCCCAAGGTCAGCAGTTCTAAACCACCAGCTGCTCCACTGGAGAAAGATGGGACTTTCTACTCCCATAGAGAGTTACAGTCTCAGAAACTCACAGAAGCAGTTCCACCCTGACCTACAGGCTCACTATGAGCCAGCCTCAACTTGATGGCAGTGAATTGTTTGCTTGGGTTTTGTTGTTGTTGTTGTTGTTGTTTTTAATGGGTAGTGGGAAGAGTTGATATGCTTGACTCCTAACTGAAAGAAAAGTTGATAGATTCAAGTCCACCCTGAGCATCTCAGAAAGTCCTGGTGACCTGCTTCAGAAGAACACAGCCACTATAAACCTTGTGGTGTGCAGTCATACTCCCTGGGGTCACCATGAATCAAAATCAACCCAGTGGTAATCCCTCACTTATACAGACCACTAGAAAAGTAGATCTCAATGTTGGAGTTCATGATCATTTGGAAGTAGAGATCCTGCTCAGATAAAAATATAATACACAATTAAGCGATACATTCTATGAGGTGACTAAGAAAGGCAACAGGAATTCAGCAAATAGGAACATGTGCTAAGGGCATCTCCTGAAGGTTTGAGGTTGCTTCTCACAGTTATAAAACTAGCAAAAACTTTGGTTCTTGGTTATTAGTCAAAGGGGAATAGTCTCTTTAGAAGGTTAACTATTGTAAATACCTTGCTCTAATAATGCATATTCAAAACTGGAAAATCTGATGGATTAAGATTGAGATAAAAATTAAAGTAAGTGTCCCGATCACAGGTATCCCAGCGGGTCCAGACATTGTTCCTAACTCTCCAATGGGTACTGCTTGCTATTTGCATGGACTTCTTTAATTATATCGACCTGGATAGAAAACATTTCAAGGTGAGTCTTTAACAAATGCCAAGCTGCCAACCATATTAACGAGATCTTCATTGAAAATAGAGGAGAAAGAAAAAGAAAAAAAAACTCTTTGGAAGGTGCTCCATGTATTTTCACCAAAAACATGCTGTATTTTCATCTAGTGAGACCACAGGAAATACTTCCTTCTAGAGGGTTTTTTCATTTGATAGCAGATGATTCTGGGAAAATAAAGTCTTAGCTTGAGAAATGATTAGCTATGCAGGAATATTGCAGAACAGAATGCAGTTTTCACAGTGTTTCACAAGCTGACTCTAATTCAGCTCTATAGTCTCTTTATAAGATCAGGCTTTTGAGAGGACAAATAGAAGAATAACACATGAAATAATTCAATGACCCTTTCATTATTTTGACAAGGACCAGATTTTAATTTTAAGCCCTTTAATTTACTTGGATGTGTTAAAATTATAGACAAGTCCTAGGATAGAGACAGAAACATAAAGGAATGCTAAAAACTAAATATAGGGTAAAAAGTTAAGATGTTTATGGTGGTGTAGTAAGTTACTTACTGGATTGCTTAGCCCAAAGTCAGCAGTTTGAACCCACCAGGCTTCCGTGAGAGAACAATGAGGCTTTCTGCTCCCTTAAAGATTATAGACTCCAAAATCCAAAGGGGGTATGAGTCAGAATTCACTTGATGACAGTGCATTTAGGTTGAATAAGGTGAAATAAGACTCAAGAAATGATTTATGATAATATCCTGATATGTAACGAGTGTTAATCAAATTGGTGGTCATCAAGTTGACCTGATTCAAGGCTCTCCCAGTTGGGTGAGGCTAGAAATTAGCTCCATAGGACTGTCAATGGAGAGCTTTGGGAAGTAGATCATTTGGCCTTTCTTCACAGGTTTCTAGGGGGGGATTTGAACCACCAACCTTTCAGGTAGCAGCAGAGCATATTAACTGTGCATATCATCCAGGCATCTCCATATGAGAACTTACAAGATAGGAAAGAGATTTTAATCTTTTTTTTTTTTCCACCAAGAAAGGAGAAAAAAGGGCTATGTTTAACATGCATGAAGGGGATTGAGATTAGAACTCTTGGCAATATCCTGGGCAGGGAATGATTTTTTATTATACTAAAATTTATGACTCGAAAATGTCTGGAGCTATTTTTCCCTGGAGATCTTTGAACATGCAAGCAAAAAGATGCATATTTTGATCCAGAATGATTTTAATATCATTCTGTCCAGGGTCACAAAAGAGGTGACTACAAATATCCCTTGCTGGCTTTGAAAGCAAGATTATTATGATGCCAGTCTACATTTTTCCAGGGAAAGGATATCAACAGAGAAAGGGCAATATTTTGGGGGTTTTTTGGCTGATACAATCATGAGTTAAGTTTAGCTTTTCTCGTTAGAAGATGCACAACTTATAATAAGTGATACCTCTCCTTAGGTTATCCTCATGCCTTTCCTCCCAATTCAGTCAACAATCAGAGACACACACTTGATGGATCTGAGAATGGGTGGCCTTAGGCATGTCTTTATCTTTATGGTTTTCTGAGGGTTGGTGTTCGAAGGGAATTGGGGACTTTTGAGACATAAAATGGATAGACAGATCAGGTGCCCTTGGGTGCTGTTGGTAACCATTGAGCTGTTAAATGCAAGGTGGATGGTAAAACCCACTGGCTGAAGATTAAAAGCCTCAGAGACCCTATCAAGGGTCACAGTGATTTGGAATCCACCCTGTGAGAATGGTGGGACATAAAAATGGTGTAATTACTGGTATTCACATTTTAAAATTAGTTTAGGAACTTGTAGGCATTCTAGATTTTCTCTTCTCACAAAAAGAAAAGAAGCAAAGGTTGTCTAAGTTTGTCCATGAGTGTTTCAAGTTTGAGGCTAAATGGAAATAAGACAGGAAATTTACACAGTGTGTACATGATAGTAGTTAGATTTGATGGTCTGCTGAAAAATGCAGGAAGAGCAAGACATAATGTACACTTTTAAAAAATTTTAAGAAGTTTTATTAATTGCTATATTTTTATACCCATGGAAAACAGAAGCTGTTTATGTCTCACTTTATAGACATTGCTTTGTACACATGGACTAACAAAAGCTCCTCTGGCCCCCCCCTCCTGGACCTGTTGCTTTGATGCTAGGAACCTCCCATCTAAAAGAAATGTCACTTATCCTTTATGACGTCATCCCTTCTAGAAGGCCATGCTACCCTCAATGGAGAAAAATCTGCATTGATTAAGGCAAATTGGAATTTAAAATAAATGTGATCAGAGGGGACTTGGAGCATAAATAATATGCTATTTCCAGTGCTATATTTCACAGTTATTTAACTTCAGCCAATCTAACCATTTTGGAGGAAACGTATTTATTTAGCCACTAAAATTAAAGACTAAACAATAGAAATAAGGAGAGAGCAGGAGAGAGGGAGAGAGAAAGAATGAAACAAAGGAAGGAAGGAAAGTGGAAAGGAAGCGAGGAGAGAAAGAAAATGAAATCAGCCTCTGGTATCAATAAATTCATGTTTTTTCTAAGGGGATCTGTAAAATAAAACAGCGCTCTATTGTCAACATTCTAGATCAACATCTCAAAGGTCTTCTTTCAGCCCTGTCAGACAGACCTGTTAGGAAGTGAGCAAATTTAATAAACACACAGAACTGCACTAAGTATGCATTACCTAATTTGCATGTCTGTGTGGGTACAAGTGCAGGCAGTGTGGGCAAACAGCTGTCCCCTCTTCGTGTGTGTGGGGATGGAAATGAGGTGCTTGGAAAATGTGTCTTTATCCAAACCACAACCTTAGGGGCTTGGAGGGATTCCCAGAAGCCGTGCGGGCCCGCTGCAGGCAGAGACATTTAGAGCATCCCAGAGGGAGGCGTGAGTCTGCGTGTGGAGCTCAGTATACCAGGATAGGTATGCCTCTAAAGACAAAAAGGAACAGCACTAGGCAGAGAAGATAGAAACAATAGACGAATGCTTTCTCAAACTGCTGAGACACAGCACAGTGATCTTATCCTGCAATACTCACTTTAAAAACAAAAGGCAAACAAAAAGTGGATTCAAAACTCTTTTGCAGTAGAATGAATGATGCCAGTCAGTTAGCTGCTCTCTTTGCCTTCAACAGTAATAACTATTTGAAATATATACCACATAGACTGCAAGTAAGGCACTAGCAAAAATCAGTTTAAATTCTCAAGGTTCAAATTAAGGTCTATCAACTTTTTCCATTCCCACAATTTGGGATTAAGTTCATTTCAGCCAGATAAGTTTGTTTCCACCTTGTAAAGAAATAAATAACCACCCGCATATTTCTGGGTATTTTCATTTACTTTTCAATCCATATAGTGCTTTCAATAAAGGAACAAAACAACAAACACTTTCTGGCAATGGATCAGCGTCTGTGGGTCATGGTTGGAGATAGATTGAATCTTACGAATAGTTTCATCATGTAGCTAAGTCGTAAGTGATCAAAGATTTTAAAAAGCATTTCTAATACATGGTGCAGTGAATCACATATGTAAACCCATTTGCATTGGTTGCACACCAACAGTAGTGTTCACAGGTCACAATGAATGTGCGTTCATTGCCCACGCTTCCTCAGTGACTATGCCACTTAGCGCTTTCTCTCTAGAGCCGCACTCCCCGGGGTTCTTCAGTGTGATGCGACCAGGAGGCCCCAGTCAGTGTGGGCTCCTGGCCCACTGTCGCTGAAGGTGGTGGACGCTGCCAAGTTCCTATTTGTCCTTCACGTGAAGTCCATATTGACTGCTTCAAAAACTCTTCGTATGAGCTATTATTTTCAAATTGTTTCCCAACTTATACTGCAATTGAAAATTGGACAGCTTTTCGATTGCTCTCGCATTCCAATTGATTACCAATACAGTTTTTCAGAATTAAGAATATCAGTCTATTCTCTTCCCCAGCGCAGTGTTGACTCCTTGTGGCTTTCATTTAAATATCTCCAGGCGGTTTGTGCCTGACTCTGTGTTAAGATAACGTACAAGGCGATCAATTAGATTTATTGTCTCTTCTCTAGACTCTGTGGTGTGTATCAATGTGGTGGTGGGGGGTGGGGGGAGGGACACGCAAAAACAACCAACAGCTCCTAGACATAACGTGGCCTTGGCTTCAAGGTCTCCCAGGAATAGTATCTAAACTTAGTTTCTGCTGCATCAGACAGGTCTCACGCCTTGTGATGCATATTTTAGGACAAGGCAATTGTAATGATCAAATGACTAATATGTTTTCTGAATAAATGCATTCTAACACTGTTAGGTTATCAGATCAAATCAATACATATTTATTGAGTGATTACTATGTATAAGGCTCTAGGCTAGGCTCTGGAGGGTGAGGGCAGGAGAGGCAAATGCCTTTGCCCTAGATCTTCAATTCTCAAGAATTTCTCAGGAAATACTCAACAGTGAAATCAATAGGAAAAAGGAAAAGAAGCATTTAGTTTGTCAAATAATTTCTGAGTGCTTTAAAAAAATCATTCAGTAACCTTCTCAGCGGTCCTGTGAGGGTTAATAGTAGTCACTATGTTCAGGTGAGACAAATGAAGAAGAAAGAAGTTCAATATGTTTTCTCAAGGTCGCCCAGCACTACAGATGCAAATCCGAAGCACCTACTATAGACGGCTGCCTCCTGGCTTTGTTTAAACCCAAACCATTTCATAAGAATTTGTTGTTGGGAGGTAGGGAAGGAGGCAGCCTTCTTTTCCCTCACCCCCAGGGAAGGTTTGCTTGTGCTTTGTTAATTGATACTTTAGGCATTTGGTTGGTAGGTGGCTGGAGGTCAGTGGGACTCACCATGACCCTGTATACAACAGAAGGAAGGAAATACCACCCAGTTCTGCACCATCTTCACAATTGTTCTGTTTTGCACCATGGTGTCGATCCATCTTGCAGAAGGTCTTCATCTTGTTCTCTGTCCCTGTACTTTACCGAGCATGATGGCATTTTCCAGAGACTGGTTCTCCCTGACAACATATCGAAAGTACACAACATAGGTCTCACCATCCTTGTCTCCCTGGAGCAGTCTGGCAGAGTAACAGAGAAACCTGTGAGTGCAGGACAAGCACTGTTTTTCTGGGTCTGGGAAGGTTTTCAGCTCTGCCTGGGTGCAGCCTGACCACGTTGCTCATATGAATGGGAGATATTTGAAATGTTCCTGCTCTGGCAACTTCCCATCCCACACAAGCACCATCTTTCTGGGGTTTCCTGTAATTGGCAGGAAAATGTTGGAATTTAAAAGAGAACAATACAGATGATCTTTCTGTATCCCTACAGTCTGCTTTCTGTGCAAATAGGGCTCACCCTTCTGCTTTTAGATGATTCAAGGAAACAGAGTATACTGCCTTTTAAAATGAAGCTCCCTCGCTCCTGCAACATTTGGTTGCGAAAACATTTTCAAATATACAAAGAAACAGGAGGAGCACTTATATTCCCACCACCTCAATACTACCATTACATTTACTACTCCTGCTTTGTCACCTATCTGTCACTCCATCCATTCTCCTTGTCATCCATCTCAATTGTTAAGTCATTTTCCAGCAAACTTCAAGTACAACCTTTTAGAAATTCTTTTCATCATAGTGCAAATAGGTGTAGACATTTGGGGAAGACCTAATAGTGGAATGAATATTTTGGAGAAAACAATTGTAATTGAGATCTAAATAAATGATTTGCCTTACTTACATTACTGTGGTCCTGCATTCATGAATTTATCTGATCCTGGAAATCACCACATAACATGGAAAGACAGAATCATATGTCCACTGTGAAATTCTAGGATAGAGAAGCTTGGAAGTTAAAGGGCAAGTTCAAGGCCACCCAAAACCAAAAAACCAAACCCACTGCTTTCTAGTCAATCCCAACTCAGAGACCCTATGCAGCTTTTCTGAGATGTACGTTTTCACAGGAGCAGGCAGTCTCAGCTCTTCCAGCCAGAGAGAGTGGTGACTTTGAACGACTGAGCTGGAAGCAGTCCAATTCTTACCTGACAGTGTCACCAGGAAGCCTTCAAGGTCACCCAAGAGAAAGCGACTCAAGGTCACCATACGAAATGACTCTTGGCTGATCCTCTTCACTAGACCACCTTCTTTCTGTTATCAGAGTAAGCTTTTAAGGATGACTCTCATCATGGCCTCTTAACCATATGCATTGAAAAAGCTGGATGCATGTCTTTCACACTCATTGCCATTGAGCCAATTCTGACTCATTACAACCCTAGGTAGGGTTTCTGAAATAGATATTATATAAGGCATACAACTCTATACCTTACTCACTATATTAGTGTGTGTAATCATGTTCCAGTTATCCTGTTTATCAAACAGACATTGACTCATAAAGGATCCCATCAACTCTCTAACATGCTTAATACCTAGTAGTCCCTGGCTGTGTGCTTCTAGGTGTCCAATACCATTTCTTGTACAAGTCTAATTTGTGTCTTTCTTATGAAAACTTAACATACACTCACACATACACACACACATTCAAACCATATTTATGATACAATATATTCATCCTCACTGACCTTCATTTTGCCAATCCTGTTTTTAAGTGATTTATTTTTATATCACAGAAATGATGATGCTTCTCACTAAAAATCTGAGTGATGTCATATTGTCCTATGGACTCCATTTGGGGTCAGTCCAACCTTCCAAAGAAAATTTGTCATTTTGTGGTTGGATTTCTTCACTTTTAGTGTGTGATTTTACTGCTTTGCACCTTGCTTCTTGTTCATGTCAATCTATCTCGTGATTTGCAAAGACTCCATAGTCATCCATTCTATCTCCTGTCTCACAATGAATATTTTGTTTCTGTCTTACTAGCATACAAGCAAGGCTGAAGTAAACAATCAAACAAAGTAAAAAATAAATACACCATTTATTGTATTTCCAGAGGACACATTCAGACAAGTGTGGGATGAAGGGGGTGGGCAGGTGAGGATAGTATGACTGGGGGAATGGAAGCATCATTTGCTGAGAGGGGTACCATGAAGGAGCAGTATTGGAGATAAATACGTTTTAGACACTTTCAGTTAGAGATACTTACTAGAGATATGTAAAAATACCTATATACTAGTTATAAAGGGATAAAATAAGACCACAGGTCTGATTTGGGAGTCTGTAGTCTCTAGCTTGTGTTGAAAGCCTTGGGATGAAATGAGATGAAATTATTTAAAGGAGAGAGTACATATCAGTATAGATAGAATATACTATAGATAAATACAGATAGAATAAGGAAGACTGCAGTAGGATTGATGTATTTGAATTATGGCAGTATCAAAGCATATTGAAAATACTATAGATTTCTAGAAAAATCAGAAAATACATCTTGAAAGAAGCTCTGTAGAAACAAGGATGTTGAATCTGCGTCTCACATATTTTGGACTTGTTCTCAACAAAACCAGTCCCTGGAAAAGGAACATCAGCTTGGTGAAGTTCAGAGCCAAGAAAAAGTTGAAGACCATTGAAAAGATAGATCGATACAAATGTTTGGAAACGGATTGTGGTAGCAAATGGACAATTCTGCTGGATGCGATTAAACGATGGAATGATATAATATTTGTATTCATCCCCAATTAACAATCAATTAATAAAAGAAGATAGATTGACACAATGACTGCAAAAGTGATTACACTGGCTCAAACATAACAACAATTGTGAGGATGGTATAGAACCCGTGAGGTTGTGTTCTGTGGCACAGGGTGGCAGTCAATGAGTTGGAAATGACACATAACAAGAACATCCACAACAATAGAGATTATAAGGCAATGGTGACTCGGTGGTAGAATTTTCTCCTTCTGTGTGAGTAATCAAACATCAATTCCTGCCACTGCACTGCATGGCCAGCCACCACCTGTCAATGGTGAATTTCATGTAGCTATGATGCTCAACAGGTCTTAGAATAAAATTTGATACGAAAATAGACAAAAAAGAAAGGCCTAGTGATCTATTGTCAAAAATCAGCCAATGAAAACACCACCAACAAGAAAACATTTTTATTGTGAATTAGGTGAAGACTTATTGATCAATCATCAGTTTAATATTAAATAATCAATGGACATTTTTGTTTCAATTCATCCATTGCAATTGTCTTAGTTAATGTTTTCTATCTCTCTGGAGTGTAATATCTATTGCAATCGCTACACAGAACCCGTAGACAAAATTCATGGGTAAATGTTTTATTAAGTAAGTTAGCAGTTTGTGACACCAGTAAGAAATGTTTAGGATAGTTATTTATAGGGACAAAGCTCTTTGAGATCTGCTAATAAATACCCCAAGGGGTATACAACTTCCCTGGAAGCCTCAACCAGAAGGAAATCAGCACAGCTCGGTGGGTCAGAAAACTCAGCTCCCTGAAGTAAGTGTCCAGAGAAACCCCATCCCAGTAAGCTTCAACCGAAAGGAACTCAGATCCACTTTTGTAGATCAGCAAGCCCAGCTTCCCCAATTAAGTGCCCAAAGGCACCCCACTCTGCAAGCCAGCATCCTGAACAAAAGCACTCAGCTTTACTTGCTCCATGAACAAGTACTCTGGATCTTGGTTCTGCTGCTGCTGCTCTTTTGATGTTATAGCTGTCTTCTGGATCCAGGAGATTCATTGTGCAATGAGCTCAGGTCCAGAAGACATGCTCCACTCCTGACTCCTGCCCTCCTCCTGCTTCTCATAGGGATCATTTTACACACAGCAGGATGGCATTCCAGGGAATCCTGTTGGCAATTACTCACAGGAGATAAGCCCTCTCTACCTCTTCTGCCCCACCTTCTTATCAGACTCATACAGAAAATGGTCTTTTGGTGAGAGTTAGAAGAGACACATTAAATAATAATAAATACTTAATTCATTGTCTAGAAGAGACACACTAAATAATCCTCTGTTCCGCCAGCAATCCTCTTAATGTACCATCACCCACTCTACTTTCTCTTTGCATTTCTTTACCTGTTTCTCCTTCTTTCCTTACCCTATTAACATTGGATAAATGCTGCTCTTTTGATCACATATGGTTACTTATTTAATTTTTATATAAATCACAGGGGTGGATGGGTTCAATTTTAGAACCAAAGAATGATTGAGGGGTAGAGTCTCAGATATCCCTTCCATCTCTTTTTGACTAGCACGCCTAGTCTTCTTTATGACTTTGAATTTTATTTCACATTTTTCTCCCATTAACTTATAATTTGGCAAGTGCCTTGTGGCAGTTACATAATCTGTTGTGAACTTGAGACTATTAAGAATGAAGGGGTGGAGTTTAGCCTGTCAATCAGGTCATAGCTTGATGGCCTCATGTGGAGGGGCTAAGGAGATAAATAACTTGCTGGAGGTGGGACACAGATACAGATACACTCCCTGTGAGACATTCCTGTTGACAAGATGCATGGAGCCACACTAGAGCCCTGAAGCTGAAGGAGCCATATGGAGACCCCTGCCAGTGCTGAGATGCTTCCACTGCTACTGAATCTAAAGGACTTTTCACCCACTGGCCTGTGGTCTTCCTGCATTCGGTGTCATTGCTTGTGTTGCGTCAGTCTGAAGAGGAATTTATATATTGGTATCAGACATATGGAATAATGTTGGACTTATGGACATAATCTGGACTGGGCAGGGATGTTGTCTTATATAGTTACACTTAGATATAAAATTCTCTCCTACACATATATGAGTGTCTATGAATTTGTTTCTCTAGTCAATCCTAACTAACACACAAATGTACACATATATGAGTGTCTATGAATTTGTTTCTCTAGTCAATCCTAACTAACACACATATGTACTCCGAGGCTCTATCTAATTTCATTAATCAAGTCCTATGTAGTGGAGTCCTGGTGGTGTAGTTGTAATGCATTAGGCTGCGATCTGCACAGTCAACAGTTCAACGCACCAGCAGCTCCTCTGGAGAAAGACAAGGTTTTCAACTCCCATAAAAAGTTACAGTCTCAGAAACCCAGAGGAGGTCACTATTTGTCACCATTGACTCAGTGGCAGTCGGTTTGTTTTGTGTTTATTTAGTACTCCAAGCCCTGGTGGCTTGGTGATTATGCATTAGCAGTTCAAAACCAAGAGCCTGCTCCATGGAAGAAAGACAGGGCTTTCAACTCCAGTCCCAGAAACTCACAAGGGCAGTTCTACGCTGCTATATAGCATTGCTAGGAGTCGGCAATGAGTGGGGTTTTTTTTGATGTAGTACTATACAGATTTATTTACTATAATTAAAACTATATTTTAATGTCTGATTGGGTGAATCCTTTATTGTTCTTGATAGGCAGAACTTTCTAGGTTATTTCCTGGTGTATAGTCTTCCAGCTAGACTTTCTAAAAAGTCTATTTGTCAGGTTTAAAAAGTAACCTGTTGGGATTTTTTGGAATTATATGAAAATTTATATGTTACTATGAAGAGAAATGACATCTTTAGAATATTGAGCCTTTCAAATCCTGGAAATAAAATATATCTCTGTACTTATCCCTGTCTGCCTTAATGTCTTCAGTAAAACTTTATAGTTTCCATCTCACTGGGAATAAAACTTCCAAGTCCTTTATGAGCCGTGCTCCACCCCGACCCCCAGACATCTCTGAGTTTTCATCTCCTGTCACTCCCCCCTCACCTATTCCACCTCAGCCAGGCTGACTTTCTTGAAAGTCTAGGGTCATGTCACGCCACGATCCTCATCGGGCCTCCATGTTGGTCATTCTGTCTGTCTGGAGTGCTTACATGCAGGTGGTCTTCTGGCTCACTCTACTTTTTCCAGGTTTCTTTCCAAATGTCCTTTTATCAGTGAAGCTTTTCTGAAGGAGCCCTCGGAAGGAAGGAGCACAGTGGTTATGTGGTTGGGCTGCTAACAGCAAGGTCAACTGTTCAGAATTATCAGCCCCTCTGTGGGAGAAAGATGAAGCTTTCTACTCTTGTAAAGAGTTATAGGCTCTGAAACCCACGCGAACAGTTCTATCCTGTCCCATAGGGTACCTATCTATGCACAGGATTGGTTTTGATTTTAGTCTAGTTTGAGAAGAGCTTGGTGGTGTCGTATTGAAGTGTTCAGCTGCTAAACAAAAAGGGTGTCAGTTCAAACACACACACAGTGTCCTATCAGGAGAAAGATCTGGTAAATTACTCTACTCAAGTACTCCCTCAATGCAAGAACACTGTTCTAATAACCTGGCATTCTGTGATGCTCACCTTTCTGACAAGATCACTGAAGACAAAATGGGTGCATAAGCAAATGTGGTAAAGATAAAGGATGGTGCCCAGCTATCAAAAGATAGAACATCTGGGGTTTTAAAGGCATGAAGATAAACAAGCAGCCATTTAGCTGAGAAGCAACAAAGCCCACATGGAAGAAGCACACTAGTCTGTGTGATCATGAGGTGTTGATGCAATCAGGTATCAGGCATCAAAGACTCAGAACAAAAAATTATATCAATGTGAATGAGGGAGAGGGTGGTGTGGAGACCCAAAGCCCATCTGTAGACAATTGGACATCCCCTCACAAAAGGATTGCAAGGAAGAGACGAGCCAGTCAGGGTGTAGTATAGCATTGAAGAAACATACAACTTTCCCCTAGTTCTTTAATGCCTCCTCCCCATCACGATCATAATCACAATTTTTACCTTACAAATCCAGCTAGACCAGAGCATGTACACTGGTACAGATAAGAGCTCGAAACACAGGGATTCCAGCACAGATAAACCCCTCAGGGCCAATAATGAGAGTAGCAATACCAGGACGGTAAGGGTAAGGTGGTGGGAGAAAGGGGAACCAATCACAATGATGGACATATAACCCCTCCCTGGGGGATGAACAACAGAAAAGTTTATGAAGGGTAAGACATGAAAACAATAGTAATTTATAAATTATCAAGGATTCATGAGGGAGGGAGGGGAAGGGGTTTGATGAGCTGATACCAAGAGCTCAAGTAGAAAAAAAATGTTTTGAAAATGATGATGCTAACATATGTACAAATGTGCTCAACACAATGTGTGTTAGTCCAGGTAGACTAGAAAAAAAAAAATTCATAGGGACTCATGTGTGAATAAGAAAGAGATTTATATACAAGAGCAATTGAATATTGAGAAAACATCCTAGCCCAGTCCAGATCTAGTCCATAAGTCCAATATTAGCCAATATGTCTGATACCAATCTATAAAGTCCTCTTCAGACTCATGCAACACATGCAATGACACTGAATGCAGAAAGATCACAGGCCAGTAGGTTGGAAGTCTTCTGGATCCAGTGCTATTGTAAGCATCTCAGTGCTGGCAGCGGTTTTCTACGTGGCCTCTCCAGCGCCAGAGGTCTGGTTGCATCAGGGTAGGTCCATGTGGCTTCTCCAGTTCCCAGGGCAGCATCAGGCTAGGTCCATGTGGCTTCTCCTCAGGGATGTCTCACAGGGAGTCAGCCTTGTCAGTAGAGTCTCCAAGGGAGTAGGCAGAGAGAGAGAGAGAGAGAGAGAGAGAGAGAGAGAGAGGTGTCTCCTGCCTCCAAGGAGGAAAACAGGAATTCCCAGAATCCTTAGGGGAAGGCCATGCCCACAAAGAGGCCTCATTGGCTATATCCTGATTGACAGACAAGACTCCACCCCTACACTCTGAATCCTCAAATTGACACCAGATTATGTAACTACCACACAATGGATGGATGGATTGTGATAAAGGTTGTAAGAGCGCCCAATAAAGTGATTAAAAAATTAAAAAGATTTGCTAACAACCACCTATACAATGGCTTTAGGTTTATTACCTCTTTTGATGGTGGATACAGGATAACCCTTCATTTTCATCTATAGCTATCCTTTCATTGTGTTAATTTAGATTATTTGACATTCCCTAGGTAATCACATATTTAGTTTCAAATGTATTATTGTTAACAGAAAGCTTTATTGTAACCTCTTTCTTGTACTTAATGTCATTTGTTGTATCCTATAATTTATTTGCTATACTTCCCCTCTCTGAAACTTCATGATACATATATTATGATTATATACCCTATTTATTTGTCAGATAAACATTTAAGGGAATTCTTTAACTATTGATCTTTTAAAATACCAGCTCCTTTTATTAGTAATCTATTTTACTGATTTTTGTGTTTTCTAAGCCACCATTTTGCTTATTGTCTTTATTAATTATGTCTCATCTAAATTTATTGTGCTATATTGTATTTTATTCCTCAGGTGAAGGCTACTTAATTCATGTTTAATATTCCTTGTTTAACACTAAAAATATTTAAGGCTCAGATTTTTCTGAAAATAACTTGGCTAGTCAATATATAGTGCTTCTATTTTCATTGATATCAAGTTGAGTTTTAACTTCCTCCTATAAAGATCATTCTTATTATTATGCAGAAAACGGGCAGTAGATGGGCAAGAGGATGGCCCTAAGGACATCGGGGAGGATTTGCAGTCCAAGCCACACAGGCGCCCTTGATTTAGATGGGGGAGATCAAGACAGAGACAGTTTTAGAGTTGATTCAGTCATCCACTGAATAAAGGTGTGTTTTTTTTGTTTTTTATGACAACATTTTCTTCAATCCTTTGAAAACAAATATCTTCTAGAGCTTGTGTGTACTTCTATGAAGTATATCCTGGCACACTGTGAAAATTGCTTATCCAATATTGAGTCTCCCTTTCCTCAGATTAAGTGAATCCTGATTTTGTGGGTCATGCCAGTTGCCTAGGGAAACACTTTCTTTCTTTGTTGCTGCTGCTGCTGTGCTGTTGTTAGGCCTCTCTGGTCAGTGTGATGTAAATTAATAGGAATTGTTAGGGAGCCTTTTGTTTTCACAATGGAAGAACACCTGACTTACATTCCCCCAGGCAAAACTTTTACAACAGATGCATGTATTTATTGCCAATTTCATTGCTTTCTCACAAATTCCCACTATTCTGGGATATTGTTTTTGCTTGCTGCATTTTTTATTATGTTTTTTTATTATTATGTTTTTAAAAAATCATTTTATTGGGGGCTCTTACTGCTCTTAAAACAATCCATACATCAATTGTATCAAGCATATTTGTACATATGTTGCCATCATTATTTTCTAAACATTTACATTCTATTTGAGCCCTTGGTATCAGCTCCTCCTTTTACTTTCCCTCCCTCCCACCCTCTGAACCCTTGATAAATTATAAATTATTATTGTTTTCATATCTTACCCATTTCTATTGCAGAGGGGTTTATCTGACCTGGAATCCATGTGTCCTAAGCTCTTATCTGTACCGGTGTACATGCTTGCTGCATGTTTGAAATGGACCTTCATGGAAAGAATACAACTCCCCTAAATGGGTGAAATATTTCTACTACGTCCTATATCCATATTAGCTTTAATGGTGAAACAGCCTCCTACCTTCTTTGAATTTGGTCTCTACCTCACAACGTACATCAATTTCATGAACTAAGAGTGAGGTGGGCATTTCCTTCTTTTGCGTTCTAAGTCACTTCATGCTTGGACATGGGTCATGGTTTCCCTACTGATCGCCCCCATTACTGTCTTCCTGTTCTCCACTCAAACTACACCATCAGGTTGTCAATGACAATTTTTTAAAGAAAGAATCTATAAACCTTTCCTCAAAGCAACACTTAGTGGTTTTAAATCGCCATCTTCCTGGTTAATAGCTGCACACAACCTATGCGGCCCAGCGCCTCCCATCAGTTGTTGCAGAATGGATTCCAACCTCTGGCAACCCATGTGGGTCAAACTAGAGCTGTTCTCCGGTCTTTCCAGGCTGTGCCGTTCCACAGGCGCAGATCACCCGGTCATTTTTCCAACATGCCTGTGAACAGCTTCCTGGAGTCAACCTTTCTGTTAGGCATCCAGCACTTCTGTGGGTGCCACCCAAGGACTCCTGTTCTCTCCTCACCTCACCTCATGATCATCAAGTCAATGCTGACTCATAATGACCCTTTAGGACAGGGTACAATTTCCAAGACTGTCACTCTGTCCTGGAGTCAAAACCTGGTCTTCCTCCAACCGAAGCAGCTGGTGCTTTCGACCCGTAGACCTGCCTGTTGGCAGTCAAATGCACCACCACTGCACCACCGGACCTGCTCCTGGCATTCTGACTCACAGCAAGCCTTTCTGCAATAGAACAAACCCAGGTCTAGTCCTGTGCCACGCTCACAATTGCTCCCTTGCTTGAGCTTGTTGTTGCAGCCACTGCATCAATCCACCTCATTGAGAATCTTCCTCTTTTTTCTTTTTCCCCCTCACTCTATACTTTACCGATCATCATGTCCTTCTACGAGATGGGTCCTTTCTGAGGATCTGTCCAAAATAAGTGAAACAAAAATCTCACCATCTTCAATTCTAAGGAACATTCTGGCTGTAGGTCTGGTCTCTAGGCCTGCCTAAACTCTATTGCTGTACAAGACTTTCCCATGTCATCATTACATAATTACTGTGTAAAGAGTAACAACAACAAAAACAAAATACACTCTTATTAAGTTGATTCTGACTCTTAGCAACCGTATTCTCTTCATGAAGCAAAGAGGTGAATTCCTTACGTGGAATGCTCTCTCTGTAACTCTTCCTGTTCTCCCTTTACAGTCCTGGTTGTTACATTCTTTCACAGAGGCTTCGCTCTAATTAAAATGTTTTCCTGAATAAAATATACCAGTCAAATGTACTTTTTGCTGTATTAAATTCACTTTTTTCCGCTACTGCTCCTCTTGAATTCCTATTGGTTTTCCAAGATTCAGGTTAAATCCCACTCTTTTTTGGTTAAAGCTTTCTTGCACGTTATGACTTGACCTTCTCCTTTCTTTCTCTCAAAGCTTAGTTCTTATTAGCAGTATTATTTTCCTCTTCTCTTACATATTCCCATTAAAAATGTAACATGCTATCTTGAGCTAATCTATCATTCTTTGAATGTAGCCCCAAATGCCTTTCTTCTTCATCCCCTACTGGAAATACCACTTTTAATTGAAGACCTAGATCAAAGGATCCTGCAGCTTAAGTCTTTATTCCTAGGTGAGGAAGTGGTGCGAAGGCCATGCAAGGGGAGGGAGATCCAACTCCTTATCTCTTCGAGGAAGATTCCTGTGACATTCTTCCACTCTCCACCTGCATTATCCTATCCTAACACCACCTGTCCCTCCCACCATTACTCTTTGTTTCTTCTAAGTTTGATAATTTGTTGCAATGACCACATCGAACTCAGAAAATATACAGTGATTATGGGGTATATTAGGGAAACTAATCGGTTACAAGTCTGGTTCCAGAATACTAAGGATCTAATTCCTTGGTCCACGGAAGCTCTTCTCAGTCATGGGCTCTTCATCACTGCCCAGTCCTGGCACGTGTGACAAAGCTCTTTAGTGCTAACAAATGCCCAAAGGTCACAGCACTATGCTTGCCCGCCTTTTTCTCTCACCCCTACTCTGTGCGTGGTGAAGCCTGTCACTCTGTATCGTGGTCTCAGTGCTTCAGTCCATGGTGTTTTTGCTGCCACTGCCATGTCTTTCTTTCTTTGGTTCAACAGGAATCTTTGAGATTCTTTTTTCTTGCCGTTGAGCTCCCTTCTACCCAGTGGAGTGGCAAAATTGACCAATCCCCTTCTTATCCCCCTCATTAGAGGGTCATTCATGCTATTTGCATGCTTCCACCTAATCATTTGGTGGGTGTTTCAAAGACAATGAACAAGGACCCACACTTAACCACACTCGGTAAAGATGATCGGCTCCCTTCAGGAACATTGATAGGACTTGTTTTGTTTTTACTTATCCAAGTGCTATTTGTTTATAAGATTTTCCCCTATCAACTAAGACCTGAAACCACCAAGTTACATTAGACTATTTCCTCCTCAGTTTATAATTAATTAAATCACAGTTATCATTTTTATTTATTATGGTAGGCCGTACACTACATTTTCCATTAAATTTATTATGCTATTTAGTGGTATTAATTATGTTCAATATGTTGTGTATCCATCACTGAAATCTTAGATAATTTGGTCAGACAAAAATTTTACTGAATAGCTCATTGAAACATCCAGTTTGTAAAAAGTGGTAATAAGTTTGTAAGCAATTAGTAACTTGTATAAAATCCTGGAATTCAATTCCACAGGCACCAATTCTGTGTCAGTGCTCAGGATAAGAAGAAAAATGACTATTTCCTCCCACAAGAATTAAATATTTAGTTGAAGAAGTCAGCTATATTTAATTAATAAGTCAGCTTTATTTTTTGAAAAACTATTTGGTAAAAATCATATTGTCGCATATATTTTCTAATGCTTCCCAAATATAATCAAAGATCAAGATTAGATATGATAGAAAATCTAAGGTTCTATTTAGAGAGACTGCAATAGGAATTTTTTTTAGTAAATCATTTTATTGGGAGCTCTTACACCTCTTATAACAATCCATACATCAATTATATCAAGCACATTTGTACATATGTTGCTATCATCATTTCCAAAACATTTTCTTTGGACTTGAGCCGCTGCTATCAGTTCCTCTTTTCCCCCTTCCAATAGGGAAATTTTTAATGTTAAAAAATTATTTCATTGCCCACTGATTTAAAATTTACGAGACTCATAAAAGAGGCCAGCAGCCAATATCATCAGTATGAAATTATACTTGCAACTTTCTTTTAATTTTGCAAATTTCCCTTTTGTTACATAAGGAAAATGGACACAATTAAGGAGAATAAGTAAATGTATTATAGCTTCATTTTAAATGAAAGTGAATAATATTCACCGATTACTTTTGTTTTAAGAATAAGAAGAATCTGTGCCTTGATCTTCATGTTTCAGTCCATCTACTCTTTCTTTACAAGAGAAGTCATAACCAGGGATGTGTAAACATTTGCTCGGGATTTCTTAATTGTTTAGTTCTGCCAGTTGTGACTTTCTTCCAGAATGGATTTGTGGATTGCTAACACATTGGTAATTATGATCGGGGGACACTCTTTCTCGTAGTCAGAACCAGATAATAGACCAAGTGTGCCAAAAACAAAATTCTAATTGTGTTTAACTACTTTCTTCTTTTTGTATTGTGTGCCAAAATCAAATTTCTAATTGTGTTTAACTACCTTCTTTCTTTGGATTTGTATTTCTTGCTGGGAGACTCACTATACTCTTGTATGTGTGTAAATGTGCATATTGTGTATAACCAACACATTACTGCCAATAAAGTAAATATTATTCCATTTTCTATCCACAACCATGAACATAATTTTACATATCTGAGTATAAATTAAAAATCAAACTATTGACATCCAGAGAAGGAAAAATAAGCATCATTAGACAAGTTCAGTGTTCTAGGAATTACTGATGATCAAATCCTATTAGAGCTTAAGAAAGGGGTTTAATGCAGTTAAATATGATCTTGTACTTCCTGAGTCTATCTGCATTAAGTATCACTTCTCTGAGCTATCTGATACTGCTTATATGTTGTGTTAGACAGGGTTCTCTAGAGAAACAGAACCAGGACATTTATAATTATATATCTATATCTCTCTCTATATATATATATACACACACACACAACATAAGAAATAAATAGCTAATTAATCCACAGAGCAGTACAAATGGCTCAGTTCAACTCATCAGTGAGACAGTTAATATACTGGCAGTCCTTCAACTCACGAGGGCTGCTGGGTGCAAGTCAAGGAAGCAGACAGCTGAGTCTTCTGTAGAGCAATATAGGCAGTCTGGCCACAGGCAGCAAACAGCAGGGCAAGTCACCAACAGTCAGCCAGATGACAGGGTTGGACAGTCTCCAGTTCAAGTGATGTGCACACTAGCTGTGTGGGGAAGCAGGTCTTGAAGGAACCTCAAACTATAGGAACACAGTCACGGGTTGGGTGTCTCACAGATAGTGTAGCTCGCAAGTTGAGGCAGAGAACTAGCTAAGGTAGCCGCATTCTGGTCCTATCATCAGAGAGCAAGAGACAGAAAGGCAAAGCTTGCCGAGTCATTTATCTCTTGCCCTTCAATTAAACTGCAACCTTATTAAACCTGCATATATTTATTGGACAGGTTGGCACAATAATCCTACCTATCACACATATCATCTTCTCAAGTAAAATCCCCCCACACCAAACTCACTGCCATAAAGTCTATGGCAACTCATAGCAACCCTGTAGGGTAGGGTAGAACTGCCCCTGTGAGTTTCCAAGACTGTAACTCATTACTGGATTAGAAAGTGCCTTCTTTCTCCCTCGGAGTGGCTGATGGTTTGGAACTGCTTACCTTACAGATCACAGCCCACTGCATAACCACTACGCCGAGCAGGGCTCCTCTTCTCAAGCAAAGAGGGCCCTAAATTAAATGACTAGCAGGAGCAATAGCTTTTCTTATAATTAGAAAGAAGTTTACTATACAAGATGCTCACCTGGTTTCTTTTACTTTAAACAATCAACAAACAAACTTTAAAAATGTAGTGTATGCAGAAGGTGAATGGATTTTAAAAACAGTCATCATTTTCTGGATTATCCATTCATTGAAACCTGAAATACAAATGACTCATCAAGAGTGACTAAAAATGTTGTCTTTGAGGTAGGATTTATTAAGCCATATTTTGATAGCTGGCAAAGGGACTGAGTGATCACTCCAACTGGATGTTAAACATAGGTAGAAAAGAAAGTGCACCAAGTTGCAACTGGATAGTTTAGTGATATAGGTTGGTAACAGTTTAAATGACAAATCTGAGTATCATCAGACACTGCATTAGTGGCAGGTGACTGGGTATAACCGATGGGATAATAGAATATGGATTTTATTGAACCTTCCAAATGACTGAGGTAATATTTGTTAGTTTTGTTCTTTCAACTCATTGTTTTGCTCTGGCACTGTTGTTCTTAGATGCCCCTGGATCAATGATAGCTCATCGTGGCCCCATGTGACAGAGGGAACAGCCCATAAGGATTCTCTAAGCTGTAATCTCTATGGAAGCATACTGAGGTCTTTCTCCTGTGGAGCCATGGGTGGGTTCAAACTGCCAAACTTGATTATCTGAGTATTAGTTATTGAGTAAGTGTGATGGTTTAATTATATTTTATTGATGCTGTGGATTTCACAGGCAGGAACGTGTCCATCAAAGTGTCTGTAAGAACACTGTCTTGAGTTCCTTAGTTGACCATGAACTTTCTACAAAGCAACTGATTGAAGAGCCAAAGGAACTGCCAACTTTCCCAGGTGCACGTTGCCCCGATATTGAAATTTATACTCACAATCCTCTTTACATTTTTAAACAGCAGCCCACAAGATACCTGCGATCATTTCTATTGAAATCTCCAACAAGGGCTTATCCTTGTTGAGTTGACTCTGACTCATGGCAATTCCTTTGTGCAACAAAACAAAACATTGCCCAGGCCAGCACCAGCTTTGAGACCACTGACATTTTTGAGTCCCTTGTCACCTGTTCATTTTGAACAGGTGGTGCAGTAGGTTACACATTGGGCTGCTAACTGCAAGGTCAGCAGTTCCAACCCACCAGGCGCTCGTCAGGAAAATGAGGCCTTCTGCTCCCATAAAGATCTGAAGCTTCAGCAACTCAAAAGAGCAGGTCGACTCTGCCCGTAGGGTTACCATGAGTCAGAATCAACCGGCTGACTATGAGTTTGTCGTCGTCGTTGTTGTTGTTTGGGTTTTTAAGGAACTCTTTCCAGCACTTTAGTAGATAATATTCTTTTGTGATCCATAGAATTGGCAGTGACTTTTTTTTTAAGTGGGTCACAAGGCATTTTTCCCTAACCTGCCTTAGTCTGGAAGCTCCACTGAAATCTGTGTGCCACCAGTGACCCCGCATAGCTTTCAGCATTACAACAACAAGCAAGCCACCTAGTGCAAAAACCAACACGCCTGGGATGGCAACAAAGGCTTATGGATGATTTAATAATGTGGATTTCTTGACGGAAGGGAAAAGCACATTTCTCCCTCTTTCGTGGGAATGCAGAGTAGAGCTACACTGGTAAAGGAGTTTCAATTGGCAACTGGTACTTGAGCAAATCTCTATTAACAACGTTGTTTCCTTGTTCTGGTTTGTTTCCTTGACCCTCTGTGATCTCTCCTGTTTGGTCTGGAGTGGCTGACAGTATCTCCGGGAACCTGGCTTATTTCGATTGATTGGAACTTCCAACTTAGCCATCTCCTTGCACAATGGCTATTTCTCCACTATCCCTCCTCTTGCTTTCTTCTTCCTTTTTTCACCCTGTCCTAATGATGCTACATTTGTCTTGCAGATGATGTAGAAGACACTGCTGAGGATGAACGGCTGGGCTCGGATCGCTCCGTTCTTGGCAAGCGCTCACACTTCCCACCAGCCCTCCTTGGCACCATTAATAGTATATATAGATACCCTTGTCACAGATTTACATTCAGTGATCCGGAATCAGGCTGGGAGGGAGAAGTGTGCGTGCGTGTATGTGTGTGTGTATGTGTGAAGAGGGGTGGAGAAAAGTGGGCTGATTTATGATGAGGACTGCTAGAGAATAAAAAGGTGATCAAATTTATACTAAGGTCCTGACCTATATTCTTAAAAATGCTTCTTACTCATTTTGGTGCTCATCAATGGACTTCCTCAAGCCAAAAATGAAACGATAATGCAAGAAGATGAGACACCCGGTTGCTTTGTTACTCATTTGTTCTCTTTGTGTTGTCAGAGGCGTCATCCAGTCGGTTCCGACCCGTCTCGTGAGCCCGTGTAGAACAGAATGGAACACTGTCGCGTCCTGTGACGTCCTCACAGTGTTGATCCCACTGTTACAGCCACCGCGTCAGTCCCGCTCCTCAAAGACCTTGTCTTTTTGCTGCCCCTTCACTTGATCAAGCATATCGTCCATCTGCAGAGACCGGCATCTCCTGATAACATGTCCAAAGTATGTGAAGTTTGATGAGGTTTCGCCATCCTGGCCTCTAAGGAGTCTTCTGGGTCTACCGTATATACCTGAGTATAAGCCTACCAGAAAATCAGCCAAGGCACCTCATTTTACCACAAAAACTACATTTAAAATGTGCTGAAAAAACTCGGCTTATACACGAATATCTACAGTACTTCTTCTAAAACAGATTTGTTTGTTCTTTTGGCAGTCCATGGTATTTTCAGTATTCTTCACCAACACCACAGTTCAAATGCATCTGCCCTTTGTCAGTCATCCTTACTCAATATCCAACTTTCATATGCTTATGAGATGATTGCAAATACCATGGTGTGGGGTCAGGCACAGCATAATCCCCAAAGTGACCTCTTTGCTTTTCAAAGCTAAAGTCTTTTGCAGAGGGTTTGCCCAATACAATGCATCATTTGATCTCTTAACTGCTGCTTCTAGGAGCGTTGATTGTGGATCCAAGCAAGATGAAATCCATCGACAACTTCCTTTTTTCCTTTTTTCTGTTTATCAGAACGTTGCATACTGGTCCTAGGGTTGCTATGAGTCAGCATTGACTTGATGGCAATGAGTTTTGTTTGTTTTTTAATTTATTGGTCTAGTTAGGATGACTTGAGTTTTATTTACATTGAATTGTGATCCATACGTTAAGCTGCAATCCTTGATCTTCATCAGCCAGTACTTCAAGTCCTCCTCACTTTCAGCAAGCCAGGTTTTGTCATCTACATCTTGCAGATTGATAACAAGCTCTCCTCCAATCCTGAAGCTGCATTCTGCTTCATATAATCCAATTCTCTGATTATTCGCTCAGCATGCAGATTGAAGAAGCACAGTGAGGGATACAACCTTGACACATACCTTTTCTGATTTTAAACTATGCAATATGCTCTTGTTCTATTAGCAAAACTACCTCTTGATCCATGTACCAGTTCCCCATAAGCACAATGAAGGCTTCTGGGGTTTCCATTCTTTTTAAGATTACCCATAGTTTGCTGTGATCAACATGGTCAAATGCCTTTGCACAGTCAGTGAAACACAAGGGAACCTATTTCAGATAGTCTCTGCTTTCAGCCAAGATCCATCTGACATCAGCAATGAAGAATTCTCGTGAAATGAATGGGGACAGCAGTGTGCATCAGGGGAGGATTAAGCACATTGAAAATCAACTGCCATAGGAGAAAAAAGGCATCACTAGCAGGCTTTTGTTTCAACGGTTGGTAACATTCATAGAGGTTCATGAATCACTGCTCAGGTCCCAGAGTAGAACTTGGCTCCTCTTCCGACACTTGCTTACAAGTTGAGTGCTAAATGACAATGTAATGTTCTGGGCACTAGTCAATTTGCATGGAGCTGTCCAGGTTTGGTGGCTGTTCAGTAGGTGGTTGTAAAAGCCAGGCTGCTAATGGTGCTGACTTCTTAGCCCAATGTATTAGTCTAGGTACTTTGGAGAAACAAATCCACAGCGACTCATGTATAAGAGAGAGTTTTATGTAAAGAAAAGGTGCATCACGAAAACATCCCAACCCAATGCTGCCCAAGCCCACAAGTCCAACATTAACCCATTAACCCAACACCAGTCCACAAAGTCCTCCACCTCACAAAACAGAGGCAATGATGCCAACTGCAGGAGGAAAGCTGAGTCCATGAACGTGTAAGCATCTCAGCACTGGCAAGGGTCTCCACACGGCTGCTCCAGCACCCAGGGCTGCATCGGGATAGATCCATGCAGCTTCTCCTTGGGGATGTCTTGGAGGAAGTCAATCTTGCAAGCTGAAGCAGGGAACTGCTAAGGCAGCTGCACCTGATACAACCATCACAAAACAAGAGACCTGAGAACTAGAAAGGCGAGGGTTCACCACCCATTTATCCCTCCGCCTTTCAACCAGCACCACATGTGATTATCGGCCAGGCTGGCACAATTAACTAACTCACCAACTTTTAAAAATTGTTTGATGTGGGAACAAAAGTTTTTCATACAAATTGTTCACCTTGGCAGTAATCTACTTCCTCCATGAAACCACTGCAAATTAAATCAATAGTTCTCAGACAAAATGACTTAAGAATCACTATTGGGAAACACCCTGATTTCCCTCTTTACCACATTTCTTTCTTTCTTTTTTTTTTTCCACGATCATCAATTGTACCTCTTTCTTAAAGACCGTAGAAAGACAACTTATTAAAATGCCTCAACTTTCTATTTGAACTAGCATTTGAGTAAGTTTAGCAACTTGAAAAAGAGGGTGCGGACTTTGAGTCACGAGCCGCCCTTTCTATGAAACATCATCGCTTCCAAGGTCACCCTTGACTCGGTGTCAGAGCTTTTGCTGAGGAAACCCCTCGCTCAGATGTTCTTTTCTACAGAACTTACCTTCAGGTGAAAGAGAAGCTACTGGATTTTCATTGTTATTATTGTTTTGTTTTATTTTGCCATCTACCTGTCTATCATTATCTACCCATCTAAGTGTTGGCTGCCAAAAACACAGCAAAGCAAAACCCATCGCCATCAAGCCACTTCTGACTCATAGTGACCCGATAGGACAGAGTAGAACCTCACAGAACATTTTCAGGGCTGTAAATCGTTACAGAGGCAGACTGTCACATTTTCTTGTGGAGTGGATGAAGCTGCTGCCCAACAGTGCTAATTTGGATTAATACAAATATATGCTCTGTAACATGTGGCCTTTAGCTTATTTGATCCTTTACCAATGAGGCTACAGTTGATTACAATATATGCATCAAAACATAATTAATGGGCATCAAAACAGAACTAATGGGCTCGGTGTCAACAGTTCACCTTAAGCCAATCTGACTTAATTCAGAGGAATAGTGTCCAGAAATGCAGTCTTTATATGCCACAGTAAGGACTTGCTCTTTCTTACTCACTTTTGGCACTCAGAACAGGCTAGGAATTTGGGGAAATTTCCATCCTTCAATTATACTTGTCAATTGGAAAGGCATATTTTGGCATTTGTTAGACAATTAAGTTAATATGTAATGCCTACCAGTCATTCTAAACAGACAGGAAATCAAAACGTACTGCCATAGAGTCAACGCCAACTCAGTGAGCTGTAGGCCAAGGTCGAATGGCCCTGCGAGTGTCAGACTGTAACTCTTTTACAGGGGCAGAAAGTCCTGGCTTAAAGATCAAAGGGGAAAACATTTAAAAAGGCAAAGCAAATATTCCATAACAGGATGTAAATTTAGTTTTGCTTAAAATATCAAGTGATTATTGCTGATGTAATTAAATGTAAATTAATTTCCTTTCAGTTTTGCTACTAATTTTTTATAAATGCTTTTAATGTTTTAAATGTTAACTTTGTTACAAAACCAGCATATTCAGGTTAGGATTTTAAACTGAATTAATTTCAATGCCCAAGACTCTTAATTGTCAATCATAGTAGGAGTCTCCTCTTTCCCCACTTATAATTAACACTAATTAGGGCTCTATAATATGTTTATTTAATTATCCAAAACTTCTTGTGCTTGGAAGACTAAGATAATACAAGGGACATTACAATTTGTGGAAATTTTTTTTAAAATCATGGTCATAAAAGTTACAGAAATAACTAAACTATCTACAAAAAATCAAATTAAATAAAATTCATAGATTCTGAGTCATAGAACCCCCATGTAATTCCATGGTACAGAACATAACTGAACTCTGGGGGGGGGGGCGGGTCTTTGTGTTAATTTTAATGAAAGCTTTTTTTTTTTTTTAAATCACCAGGCCTTTATTCTGTTGTCCACTGAATGGGTTTGAAAGTCCAACCTTCTGGTTAGTAGCTGAGCACAAACTGCTTGGAACCACTTCTACCCATCAGACATTCTCTATCCATCTGCATAGATATTTTTAAAAAATGAATCAAGTTAAATTTATCTGCTAATCAAGAAAATTGAACCTCTATACCTTTGAGTCATACAAAAAACTGCCATAGAGTGGATGCCGATTCCTAGCGACTCTATAGGGCAGGGTAGAACTGCCTCTGTGGATTTCCAAGACTATAACTCTTTACTGGAGCAGAAAGTTCCATTTTTCTCTCATGGAGCAGCTGGTGGTTTCAAACTGCGGACCCAGCAGTTAGCAGCCCAATGTGTAACTTGCCACACCACCAGAGCTCCCATAAGAGTGTATTAATCTGAAGTGCTGCTGCTGAAGACTTGACATGTTGTCTGAGAACTACAGTAGGAAGTAAGAAACTTCAGACCAGAGTAAGCCAAGTAACTAGGGAACAAACAGTGTGTTTAGTGGGAATATCATCAAGGTACCTGGTAGAGCAATCTATTTGGAGCAAAAGAGAGGAATTTCTGAATTTATAATCTTGGGAGATAGGTAGTGCAAGATATATGGTTGATATGATTCTTAGGTTGAAACTAAAAGTCTTAATATTTTCATCAGAAAAAAAAAAAAGAAAGCCTGAGGTAGACAGGTTGATGATTAATGAGATAGTAGCAGGCATCATTGCACTTATTTAGTTTATATCTTATCATATGTATAGACTTCCATTTCAGAAAAAGAAATACCTTCTTGATTATACTTCTGAATCATGGTCATGCTGTTGAGTTCAGCAATACGTTTCTGTTCCATGTTTTGTGAAGCTAACTCTTCTCTTCTCCTGTATCAGAATAGTAGTATATTGAGATTTGGAACACGATGCTGTGCTGTGGGGGAAGAATCATCCCACTCACCCACTAACTATCCTAGTGAGGCCAGGAGGATTATCTCACTATGTTAAATTTCTTAAAGGTACAATCTATGCTTTACTCATCGCCATAGTCCTCACACTTGGAAGCGCTCGATGAATGGAGGAAGAAATGAATGAGAGAGGAACATTTCATCCAGATAAAGGGCTGTGTCATCAGGGAAAGCCATCAGCATTCCCAGTAATACGGCATACCTGGGAAAGACTGACCTTTTCCTCAGTGCCTGGCAAGACATATAAAGTGTACTTCAGTGTGGCTGTGATCTTTCGAGGATTCTGAAGGAAGAACATTTATCTGCTAAATATTTCTTAAAGAATTAATTTTTCCATCTTGTTTTTATATTGCTGCAATCCACATAGCATGTAATTTAAAATTCTCACCTCATGCGGCTAATTCCAAAGAATAGTTTTGATTAATCAGAGAATTGGTTTAATCATTTGTTGCAAGAAAGAATAAATTACTGTAGCCGAGTCTACAGCTATCTCTTGAACTAGGTCTGCTTGGGCCTGCTTCTAAATGTCTGACATATTGTGCGATGTGGTCATGTTCAAATGGGATTGGATTGTGTGCAAGTTCTGAAATGAAAAGTGAAACAATTGTGTGGTGAGTTGACGTTGGAAAACATATAAATCGGGTTAGGTGGTTATTGCTTATCTAATGAAAGAAGAGTGAAAGGCAAAACTGGTGGCCACATGCCAAGAAGCTGGTTGATGTGCGGCCCAAATTACACCCTCACTTTGAAACTTAGGGAGCTGACCAAGTTCAAAAGTGAGTGTAGCATGTTCTGAAGTCATTGGCCTATAAAACTTCACAAGCTGATGTTTCCCCCCTTTAAACATTCACTCTGCAAAACAGATAATTCTCCCACTCTTGTCATATTGTACTTACATTGGTACGTTTTTGTTGGTTTTAGTTATAATAAAGGGTAAAGATTTAAATGTCCTATAATATCAAACAAAGTAAATAGCAGAACTGAAGCGTGAACTCATAAACTATAGTCAAGAGACAGTGCAGTTGTCCCAAGTAAAGAAAGTCAGCACGTGAGCCCCATGAGGGGTCCTGCTTTGTCTCTCTCACTTCCAGGAATCCAGGAAGAAAATCAGAATTCTTTCAGAAGGTTTAAAATTTTTAAAAAGTATGTGCATTTTTGAAAAAAGAAAGTTTCACCCAAATAAATGTCAACTGTCAGACCCTGGTGGCTTGCAGCACAAAATGAATACCAAACTGATGTTATGTATCACCAAGCTTTTTACAAAGAATTTTGTTTCCAGTGACGGGTCAAAATTGTAGGGAGAAAAAAGGACAGGAAATCAATGCCTCGAGTAAGAAATGCAATAAAAATGGGCTTTGTTTTAAGCATGTTCCTCCCTTCCATTTTATCTTGCATCGATAGACTTTGTTTCCTTCTATTTCATCAGCGCAGCAATTGACCTTCTGCACATTGCCCATGTTCCTCCGAATCGTCCCAGCCACCAACCTTTCAGAAGAACCTCTAGTCTTGGTATTCTTGCGGGGAGGGTTGCCGACGCCAGTGGATGGTGCAGTGCCCTTACTCCCAACCTCCTACCTGGAGCATTTTGTCTGTCTGGTGACTGGGGGCATCTCCTGAGCAGACCCGGCAGTGTTCGAGGTAGCAACACTGCTGCCTGTTTACATCTTTGTTTCTGCCTGCCTCCTTGAAGTCAGGCCCCTTCTTTCGCCCATCCCTCCACCTCAGGGACCTAACTCAAGGAATGTTTGTTGAATGAACTGGGAAATGAAAGCATGAGAAGCAAGATGCCTCTGTGTTTCATTAGGCCCGTGGTGGGACAAAGCGATTTCTTTCAATTCGCTCGTTTGTTACAAAAAAGATTCAAGGGACTCCTCAGAACCCACGATGTCAACGATTTACTCACTTCCCGATAGATAAAAGCCCCATTATTGCAAGACCTTCTCGGATTTATTTACTCAGGCAATCACTGCATTTTTGACAGTGTGTGACTGATGGAAGTGGACAAAAATATAATGGCCTTACAAAAGCAGGAGGCTCCTGAACCCGTCTATTCAAAGGAGTTCATTTTCCTGACAGAGATGTTATATCAGAATTTGCTTCCTCTACCCTGAGACAGACACACATGCTCCCACTCTTAAAAGCGACTCCAGAGGAAACCTCTCTGGAAGCCTGTTTCTGTCAGAATGTTGTAATTTCCTTCAGAAACTCCAGCTGTTCCACAGCACGCAGTGAAATTAAGTGTAAGTGCTGTTAAATAGGAGGTAACCATTAGAATATTAAAAAATATATATGACTAGCTTCCAATGTTTTAATCAAATAATTTGCTAATCACTCACTGTGGTGCAGCCTCCCAATCAGCTCCTCGGTTAAGCTGATCTTCCCAGCTGCCCAGCCCCCAGGCCCCGCTGCGGCTCCTCCTCCTCCTCCTCCCACCCTCCCCCCATCCCCACTACCCCACTCCCCATCCCGCAGCCCCCTCCGCAGCAGAGCGCAGGCCTCTGGCTCTCTTTGGAATGGTCCTCAGAGCCCATTAAGGGAATGCTTTAATCCAAGAGGATCTAGATGATCAAGAAAAATTAAGCTCCTAATAACAGCAAAATCGAAAGAAATTTGGACAAAATGACTCTCCGCATCACAGATTTTGTTTACTAGTGGGTAATTAATTCTGCACATATGTTGGGAACATCTGTCGCCGTGACCTGCCATCGGATCTGCGAAATGACTGCTGTGCGGCTTCCCCGCAGGTCATTAGCAGCGCTCGGAAAGGAAGCTCCTTCCTCCTGCCCGCAGCCCGGGCGACTTTCTCTCTCTGCGGAGTGTCACCCGTGCGTCCCGCCGCCTCCGACGCCCTCTGCCCTTTCCCCAGCCACCCGGAGGAGGCGTCTCTGGCCACCTCCTGTTCTCCCCGCCGCCGGCCAGGTTCAAAGCAAGAGGAAGGTCCCTCCCTGGTCCTGGAGGACAAGTGAACTGGGGAGGGGGGGAGGGGGGGGTCTGTCCTGCTCTATGGGGCGAAATTCAAGCTCACCTGAATGGGACCCAACAGAAGTCTGGGTATTTCAGACCTGTGACTTCCTCTCCTCGTTTGTGGAAAGATGGCCTCAGAATTCCACGGTCTCTTTGCCCAGCGAGTTTGCCAGAACAGAAACCAGGGGTGGCAAGACAGTGTCAAATGCCACTGGCGGTGGTCAGACAATTCCAGGCAAGTGGCAGCGACAAGGGAGGAGGGAGCTTGAAGAAAAGGGCAGGTTCCCATAAGAGGCAAGCCCAGCACTGGCATGCTCAAAACCCAGAGCTGGGGAAATGGTGTGGCTGGGACGGACGATGAAAAAGAGTGGAGTCCTAGTGACCTGCTCCGAGGGTTTCAGAGACTGGGAGCAGATAGCCAGCCGGGCCTTTCTTTTCAACATGACTTTGAACCACGGACCTGACTGCTAGCCACCCCATGCTTAATTCACAGAACCACACGACGGACTCCTTCATTGCAAATGCCCTCCCCCCATATTTAACATATTGTGTTATTATTATCCCACTTGTCTGTTCCTCCGTTTGCACAGTAAGTCCCCCAAGTAAAGGAAGCTGCCCTGTTTGCCTTTGTATCACCAGCATCTTTGTATACTGTCAACTGTCGAAAAACTGTGTATTAAAGGAGTGAAAGAATCTTATAGGTCCTTCTCACTGCAATCCTTTGAGGTCGAAGGTTGTTGTTGTTAATGTAGAGAGCTCCCTCTGTTCCGCAGAACTTCATGGCTCCCGGTCCTCCACCGCCCTCACAGGTGTTCTTATGATACAAGATCCTTTCCTCGGAACTGGTCTCTCCTGATAACACAGCCAAAGGACGGGAGACCAAGTCTTGCCATCCTTGCATCTAAGGAGAATTATACCTGTACATCCCCTCTCTCCCTTTTTTTAGTTAAGAAACTGAGGCCGGGAGACGTCAAGCCAAGCTAGTATTTCCACTCAGCTATATCCGCTACCAGTAGTCCTGTGTTTGTTTGTTGTTGTTTTTCCCAATGGTAGAGGAAAAAGCCTATAGAGTCCAGTCTATAGCTACAACTCTACTTGCTGGGATGGTTCAGTGATGCCCTCCTACTAAAATAAGACGTCACAACTTCTGGTTACGTTATTGAGGCAAAGTGAACTAAAATTGTTCGTTTTCTGGGATGGTTTTCTTCGGTTCTTGCTTCTCAAGGCTGAAAGAATTCACACAGCAGAGCACCTTTGTAACCTAAGTAACATTTATGAGAGAAAGGGAGGTTTCCGTGTTACTGTCTCACATAGTACACACTGTCTCTAGGAAGCATGCAAGGCCATGCGGGGGACCTCAAGACGGCCACTTCAGGGGAGTGTGAAAAACCACGTGAAAGGAGTATGGGAACAAAAGTGTGGAACCAGAGAGCGACTGCCCTTGGCCCCTGCTTTTTACCCCCTTCCACCCCATTTGAGGGGCGTGGTTGAGGATATTGGCTATTCTAAGTGGTCCAGTTCAGGCACATGTGTGATGTAATGTTGCTGGTGCCTAGTGTGCATGCCCAGGTTGACCTTCACCTGTGTCTAAGTGACCTTGGTCTGAGCATGCCCAGCTTTGGATCATCTCCAGAAGTGTCTAATGTGTGCCTGATTTCTTTCCAACCCCTTTGCTCTGGCATGATCAACTAATTTTTGTTTGGCATAGGCATTTAGTGAAGACAACCCTCTTTACCCCTAATCTTCCTACCCATCAAAACCATTCATTAAAAAACATGAATTACACATTTATGGTGGTGTGGTGAAGGGAGCCCCTGGGAAGTGCACGTGGTTATCGCATTTGGCTGCCACCCAAAAGGTTAGAGATTTGAGCGCACCCAGCGGCATCTCAGATAAAACGCCTTGTGATCTAGTTTCAAATAATCAGCCATTAGATCCCACATGGAACACAGTTCTATTCGGACAGACCTGTGATCGCCATGAGTCAGACTGATTTGACTGCAACTGGGTTTCGTCTTGAGAAGTCCAGAGCTGGAGCCGATTCCGCATGGGTTCCACTCCTGGGCAAGCCATTATCCTGGGCAAGGGGCGTGGCTTCTTCAAGCGACAGCCTCCACTTTTACAAAATGAGCCTACTAATCATTTCCTTCTGATAAAACTGATGGACGGACCATGAACATTATATCAAAAACACCTAGAGCAGTGCCTACAACATAGTAAGTGCTCGATTCGGTGAAAGACAAACAGATGGTTCCCTGCATTTCTTTTAAAAGTTGCTTCGAATGCACTCCATTTCAGTAAGCACACATCTGACACAACTGGTATTTCTCTCTGCTTATGACCTTGGTTCTTGCTAGTAACTGAAATGTCACTTTTCTTCCCAGAATTGGACTTCGCATGTTGATGGTTATATGAACCGTTATTGCCAAGTGTTTGGTTAATACCTGCGCTCTCCTTTGGCAGGGCGATTTTACTCACTCTAGAACCCCAAGTCCTGTCCAAATGATTAAAGGTCTTTTTGGGTTCACTGTTGAGTGAATCAGAAAAAATAGATGCTCAATAAAGCCTTAAACGGCATCATTCATGTAACTGATGACTTAAATAACAGTTCCTTAGAGAGCAGTCTGTTAAATGCTCTTCTTAGTACCTGAGCCAACCTCTTATTCATAGCCAGTTTCAAGCTAGTCTTCAGTTTCCGAAAGGATATTCTTCACACAGGGGGGAATAGACTGTTTAGGATATATATTTTAACTTCCTTGCAGAGAAAATGATAGAAGGGGATTTTTGACGGTAGAAGGATCACGTGCTTTGTAAATTTGGAAAGTAATGAGTCCCTTCAGTTATCGCAGAATCTGATGTTCTTAACGTGACCTTTGATGGCCAAAGACCGTCTAAACCCCACTGCTGTCCTTTTAAGTCCTTGTTAAGGAGGGCAAAACAAACGGAAAGTGACTGCCCAAACGATATCCTTTGCAACATCAAGTTCTGACTATGTTAAGGGTGCTTTGGAGCCATTCTATTATTTATTTTATTATTTAGAAACCATAAATAGAAATTTTTGGAAAGTAGAAGTAGTAGGAACACCTATTTTCCCAGATTGAAAAACATAGACACTTACTGAACAGTCAATGTCAAAAAACCAGTTGCCTTCTAGTCAATTTTGACTCCTGACAACCCCATGTGTGTCAGAGTAGAACAGAGTTTTCAATGCCAGGATTTTGGAAGTCTAGCAGGGAGGCCTTTCTTCCAGGGTGCAGCTAGGTGGGCTTGATCCCCTAATGTTTCAGATAGCAAGTGAAGGTGCCACCCAGAGATGGAGCAGCTAAAGTAGAGGCCCATTTATATTGAGAGGACGTTGCTACTTTATTTAATCCCATTCATATGGACCCAATCTCTTTCAGAGGGACAGACAATGGCCACTAGCTATTGTCTAGTGTATACCATAGTGATACGACCTCAAGGTAGTGTTTGATTTATCTAATGGGTAATTATTTGGAGACTGAACACTGCTAATTGATTATTCTTTTTTTTTTAAATCATTTTATTAGGGGCTCATACAACTCTTATCACAACCCATACACACATCAATTGTGTAAAGCACATTTGTACATTCATTGTCCTCGTCATTCTCAAAACATTTCCTCTCCACCCAAGCTCCTGGCATTAGGTCCTCATTTTTCCCCTCCCTCCCCGCTCCCCCCTCCCCCGTCCCTTGTGAGCCCTCGATAATTTATAAATTATCATTTTGTCATATCTTGCCCTGTCTGACGTCTCCCTTCGCCCACCTTTCCGTTGTCTGTCCTCCAGGGAGGAGGTCACATACAGTTCCTTGCAATCGGTTCCCTCTCCAACCCACTCTCCCTCTACCCTCCCTGTATCGCCATCCACACCACTGGTCCTGAAGGGATCATCCGCCCTGGATTCCCTGTGTTTCCAGTTCCTATCTGTACCAGTGTACATCCTCTGGTCTAGCCAGACTTGCAAGGTAGAATTTCTATCATGATAGTGGGGGTGGGGAGGAAGCATTTAGGAACTAGAGGAAAGTTGTATTTTTCATCATTGCTACATCGCTCCCTGACTGGCTCTTGGCCTTCCGGAGACCCCTCTGCAAGGGGATCTCCAGTGGCTTACTAATGGGCTTTGGGTCTCCATTCTTCACTCCCCCATGATTCACTATGGTAAGATTTTTTGGTCTGATGATGCCTTATACCTGATCCCTTCGACACCTCGTGGTTGCATAGGCTGGTGTGCTTCTTCCATGTGGGCTTTGTTGCTTCTGAGCTTGATGGCCGCTTGTTTACTTTCAAGTAATGTCTGAGATTTTTTAACGCCCCCTCCTACCTTTATTTCTTTGGCCCTACCAATCTCTGATAAATCTTTTCAATTCACTTGAATTGATTTCAATTCAACAAATATTATCGAGTAGCTACTATATACCAGGTACTACACTGAAGGGAAAGGATATGTAGATTCATAATATAGTCTTTGCCATTAGTTTTCTTATAAATGTAAACTAAATTAAACTGCAGGGGATGGATTATGCAGTAGGAATAGGATTGGTATGCTGCTGTGTTACACAGGAAAGAGAGCCTGTGATGCTTGACAGCACTGAGATGTTACTTCAAAGAGGTGACATCTGAATAGAGGCTTGCAGGATGAGCAAGAATTCACTAAGCAGCGTAATGGGAGAAAGAGTGGGCTTTCTACCTTCATCAAGGGTTACAGTCTCAGAATCTCACAGGGACACTTCTAACTTGCCCAGGGTCACTACGAGCTGGCAGTGACTCAAAGGCTGTATGGGTTGTTTTTTTTGTTTGGGGTTTGTTTGTTTTTTGGTGTGAGTAGCATCACGGTTAAGCAAAATGAATCCTAGAGCATCTTGGGGCCTAATTCTGATTTTATTAAAATTCTTGGGTTTTGTCTCTGTGCAAGTTGTTTCATTTTTCCGTTCCTCAGTTTTATAAAATCAGGATATTAAATGTGCCTGCTGCCTACTTTTGCTTTGTGACTATAAAGAGTTAGCATTAGTAAAAAGTTTAGAACTATTTGTATGCTGTAAAGTTGTATGTTTAAAAAGACAAAACAGATCTGAAGGGAACTGAGGGATAAAAACCACAGTGTGTCAGGATTCATGAATAGTTCCATGTGGGTTAGGTATAGTTTGTTTATTGTCTGAATATTTCTGACATAACAAGGAAAATGGTTGTACTGCCATTTTATTTCCTACATCATCTTTTAAAATATAGTTTTTTACAACACTTGTAGTTTTACAAGAAAAATAAACAGAAAATTACAGCATTCCCACACACCTTGAGATCTCATTCTGATTCCATCAAAATTCTTGCTTTTTATTAGCACCCCTGATTGGCTTTGTTAAATATGCATGATACTGCTAAGACAAGGTGGGCCATTCAAACCCGCCAGCCACTTCTCAGGAGAAAGATGAGACTATCTGGTTCCTAAAGATTTATACAGCCTTGGAAACCCTATAGAGGGTTGCTATGAATCAGAGTCGACTCAATGACAGCGACTGGAATGGGCACATTCTTGGGGTATATTTGTTAAAACTTTTGAAAAATATTGATACATTATTTTTAACTCACATCTATACATTCACATGTACACTTTAAAGTTGTACAATCCTATAAAAAAAGACAAAATAAAAATAAAACCTACCACTATCTAGTTGATTTTTGGCTGATAGAGACCAAGTAAAATCCATAGGGTTTCTGATAGCTGATTGCCACATCGTTTTCCTTCAGAGCAGCTGGTGGATTTGAACTGCCCATCTTTTGGTAGAAGTGAATGTTTTAACCATGATGCCACCAGAGCTCCTACAGGTTTTGACAAATGAATAACATCATGTATCCACATTACAGTGTCAAACGGAATAGCTTCATTGCCCTAACAATGTCTGTGCGTCGCCTCTCCCCACTTCCTCTCTCCCTGTGACCGTGTCCCACTCTCACACGTTGCTGATCAAGTGTCCTTACACAGCTACTCCAGGGGGCTCCCAGGGGAGACTGCAGTGGTTCCCTATTTAGTTTTACAACTGCCAATCAATCTTAGTGTGTATCCTCAGAAGTAGCTCAGTCATTTCTGCTGAAATTTCCATTTTCTCGGGGCCTCATGGGCACATTTATCAATCACTTTAGTTCTCTTCTGACATCTCTGATTGGAGCATGTTGGTGTCCTCCATGTTCCTATGGGGACAAGTGACAGCATGGTGTTCAGCAGGCCCTGAGCCCTTTCTCCCTGTCTTTCCTAATGCCATGTCTTACGGCAGCTGGGCCAGCACTCTCGACTCTTACTGTTATATGGGGACGTCTCCAGTCACAATACACAATGGCCAAAGCTTATAAATCTCAACAGGGCTGAGATGGGAGCCTTAGTGGCACAGCGATTAGGTGCTCAGTTACTAACCAAAAGATTGGCAATTCAAATCCACCAGCTTCTCTGGAAATAAAAGTGTGGTAATCATCTTCCTTGTAAATTCAGTAGGATAGGTCTACCCGGTCCCACAGGAGTTACAATTCATTTGGTGGCAGTAGGTTTAATCTGGTTAGGGTAGAAATCATAGCTCTAGTATTCTCATCCTGGAAAACTGGGCCTGGCACATAGATTTACTTAACAGACCTGGCGTGTCTGATAAACCGTGCATATAAAAGAAAGCCCACTGCCATCAAGTTGATTCCAACTCCTAATGACCGTGCAGAGGATTCTCAAGACTGTTAACCTCTGGAAAGTAGATAGCCTCCTCTTTCTCCAGTGGAGTAGTTGGTGAGTTTGAACTGTCCATCTGTGGTTAGTGGCCCAATGCCCAAATCACATCACAACCAGGACTCCTGCTTAAGTTACTGTAGATTATAAAATTATGATAATGTCATACACCGGATCTATTTTTTTCTGTATACCTAGAGATTTCTGAAAGTACTTAAAATGGGAATTTAGTGAGAATACCAATAGATTTCCTTCTCACAATTAAAATGTACATTCCTACAATGTGAAGGAAACAGTATCTTTGATTTCTAGAATATGGGAAAAGCCACCAATACAGAAAAACCATATAGTTGTACACATTCTTTTTGGCAACTGCCCTCTCGTAGCCTGATGATGGCTCCCAGGCCCCTGTTCACAAAGAGTTCTTATCATTTCCCAGACAGGTCTCTTCCCCACATGCAAGACACGCATACTCACAGTGCACCAAAACGGAATTCATTGCACTGTAGTTAGAATTCACTTCAGGGCGGTGCGTTTCTTTTTTGGTTAGTTTGTTTTGTTTTAATTTTTCCAATGGTTCCTCTTATTCCCAGGTAATTAGGTACATGTTGATGAAATTTTGATCAATTATAAATAAAATGTCTGCAGCTATTTTATGCCTTGAAACACACAGGGACATATTAATCTTAATTTTCCCCCATAGATGCCAGATTGCCATGAATAAAAAGCAAGCTCTAAAAAGGTAGAGACTTTGGTAGTAGTGTAGTGGTTGGTGGTGGTGGTGCTGGTGTGTGAATCACATAGCTATACCCAGAGTCTAGAAACATGTATGGAACAAATGATAATGGAGTTATAAAATGGCATTGTATTTACATTTGTTGTTCCTATTCTAGTTACATAATTAATCACAATGTTTTAAAATATTACTATTGGATGTTGCAAAAGTGTATATCAGTATGTTTTTTTCTTAGTGTGGTAAAAAAAAAATATATATATAGCAAAACAGTTGTCATTTTTAACACATTGTGTTAGTCGGGGTAGACTAGAGAAACAAATTCATAGACACTCATTTGTGTATAGGAAAGAGCTTTATTTAAAGAGTAATCGTACATTAAGAAAACATCCCAGCCCAGTCCAGAGCAAGTCCATAAGTCCAGTATTAGCCCATATGTCCAATACTAGTCCATAAATTCCTCTTTAGACTCACGCACCCATGCAATAATGCCGAATGCAGGAAGATCACGGGAAAGTGAGTGGACAGTCTTGTGGATCCAGTGGTGGTAGAAGCATCTCAGTGCTGGCAGGGGTCTCCACATGGCTCCTTCAGCTCCAGGCCTCTAGCATAGCTCCATGTGTCTTGTCCTCAGGAATGTCTCAATGAGTGAGTGTGTGCCCCGCCTCCAGTGAGCTAATTATCTCCTTAGCGCCTCCACAAAAGGTCATCAAGTTGTGACCAATTGACAGGCTAAACTCCACCCCTTCACTCTGAAGTCTCAAATTGACAAGAGATTATGTAATTACCACACATTTACACAGACAATTTCATGTTATGAATTCCATTGGTCAGCTTGTGCAATGGTTCCCAATATGCATTGGTTGATTTTAAACATGTAAGCTAAATTTGCATTGTAGGGATCAATCACACTTGGCAATTTAACAAACACATTGACTTCCCCAATTGATGGGATCGAGCTGTACTTTTCAGAATACAAGTAATTAAGAGGCACAAGTAAAGTAAGGAAAATCCCAAAACCAAACCCATTGCTACCAAGTAGATCCTAATTCATGGCAATCCCATGTGTTGAGGTCTGGGGAAAACCACATGACTCTCTGTGCATGTCCTCTGCATTGAATATAGCTTTGAATATAGCTCTTTGTACTATAATGATAGTTGAGGTCTCTAAGTAAAGTCTATAGGTGATCTTAAACATTGGTGAGTCATTAGGTTATGACATTCTCCAGGAAACCGTGCCTTACTATCAACTAGATTTGTTTACTATAAACCAAACCAAAACTACACCCATGGCTCTGAGTTAATGCTAACTCTTAGAGATCCTACATCGGGTTTCAGACGCTGTGAACCATTCAGAGGCAAACAGCCTCATCTTCTTCCAGTCGAGGTAAGACTTTGAACCACAGACCTGGTGGTTAGTAGTCTGACACCTATCCCATAGAGCTACCTAACACACACACACACATCAATCAAGAGAGCCACCTTAAAAAAATACAATCATTGTCATCGAGTCAATTCTGACTAATAATGACCTTTTGGGTTTTTTAAACTAAAAATATTTTGGGAGTAGAAAGGCTCATCTTTCTCCCTTGGAGCAGCTGGTGGTTTCAAACTGATGACCTTGCAGCAAGAAGCTCAACATGTAACTCACCAGGATTCCTATTGAGCAACCCCAAATCAGAGACATCTTATAAAGACCATACTATAAATAAGAACTTACTTCTAACAAATAACATTATTCTATTTAACAGGAATTTCAGTTATTGCAATGTCTACAACAAAATTACATACGCCCACTTGCCTGTTTTTCATGGGAATGAGATCCTTTTCTCCCCAGGAATTCAGAGATAAATGGAATGCAGCCCGAGTGCTTTGCCTCCTTTCTTCTCAGTTATAATGTTATGTACATTCTCACAACTGGATCAATAAGCTGTGTTATGATACATGGAGAAAATACTGACGCTGTCAGGATTTTGTTTCACTTGGAGCCGCAGTAAATGCCCATGGAAGCAGCCATCAAGAGCTACAACAAAATAACTCTTTAAGGTGTTAAAAAGCAAAGATGTCAATCTGAAGGCTAACGTACACCCCATCTCAGGCATGCACCCCCCCAACTCAGACAGGTACACCCCATCTCAGGTATGTACCCCCCATCTCAGGCATGCACCCCTCATCTCATGTATCCCTCATCTCAGGCATGTACAATCACTTCTGACTTGGAACGCAGAATGCAGAGCTACGGGATGAATGCAGAAAGTCATCTGCAAAGTTCAAAATATTTACCATCCCACCCTTTAAAGATGTTTGCCAACATCTGTGACAGCTCTTCACTACCAAGAAAGGGGTATTGATATTGTCAAGTATAGTTGTGTACTTGCATAGTTCTCCTTACTGCTATTTTATTGCATCTTGTTTTATTTGTTTATTTATTTAACCTATTCAGTTACATGTTCATTTGGAGATATTATTTATTATTCTTTCTTTACCTTGAGGATATTGCTTCCCTAAAGATTACATTTTACTAAATACAATTTTACTACTTAATGGTTTATTATTAATACTTCCACTGTAGTTACATTGAAACACATTACAATTCTTTTATTTTTATCCTATTGATATATTTTTATTTTTTTATTTTCTTGTTGTTTCCACCTCTGTTGCCTCTACCACATTTTTTACAGTTTTGTTGACACATAATCTACACATCAACCAATTCAATCACTCAATCATATCAAGAAAAGTTATAAAATAATTACCACAATCAATTTTAGAACATTTTCTTTCTTTTTCCTCCCCCAAGATTAAATCATCTATAAAATGAGTTGTATAATCACATTCAGTTCTAGTGCTCCCTCCCGCTCCTATCTGTACGTTTTGTTTTAATTTAGTTTCTTGTTTTTCTGTCATCAGAGAATATTGATTTTAATTGAAATGTTTAGACCATGTATATTCAATATAATTTTCACTATGATTGGTATAAAACTATAATTTGTTTTCTATTTATATCATCATCCTTTTTCTTAACTTCTACTTTTGACAAATTTTGGATTAAATAACATTGTATTTTTTCTTCATTATTCTCTCATTAACTGAAATTCAATTGATTTTTAGTGCTTGCTTCAGCATTTCCAATGTGAATTTTATCTCATCACAGATAATCATCAAACACATTTGAACTAAATTGCTAAGACATTTCATATACTTCAGTTTCTTCCTGCTGTCATTTATGCTGCCTGTACGTCTATATGCTATGAACTCCCAATGATAGCTGCTTAATTTTATTCTAAACAATTATTATTTCAAAAATCATTAGGCTATATTTTGCGGGGAGCTTTTGGCTTAGTGGTTACCAGTAGGCCTGAGAACCACAATGTCAGCAGTTTGAAACCACCAGCTGCTCCTCAGGACAAAGACAAGGATTTCTACTCCCCAAAGATTTACACTCTTGAAACCCACAGGGGCGATTCTACCCTCACAGGGTCACTAGGAGTTGCAATCAACTGTACGGCAGTGAGTTTGATTTGGTTAGGTATACAGAAAAATTGAGCTGGATGTACAAAAAGTTCCCATTTTACCTGCCCCGCCTTCCACAACATACACAGCTTGTGCTGTTATTAACATCTTGCATTAGAGTGGTACACCTGTTATAATCAAAGGAACAATATTAATATATTATTATTAATTAAAACCCATAATTTACATTAAACTTTACTCATTGTGTTGTGCATTTCTACGGACTTGGCCAAATACGTATTGTCATGTATCTACCATTACATATACAGAATGGATTCACTGCCCTAAAAATACCCTGTATACTACATATATATCCCTCCCTATGCATCGCTTCATTTGTATCGTTTTTGGTGACAACAAATTTGTCGTTTCAAGTATAGCAGATTCCCTGCGAATTCTGTAAGTTGTTTTAATGAGTTATGGAAACGAAAGAGGTCAGTAAGTAAGGGTATTAAAACAGTGACAACTGGGATGTTGAACGACTCCAAACTCGAACTTTCCATTACATGAGCTGCAGCATTCAAAACAAAACCAAAAACAACAACAAAAATCTGCTTGGTGTTGCAACTTTGCCAGGTGGTCGAATGGAAAATCTGACTTGAAGAAAGTGGCGGAAAAAAAAAAAGAAAAAAAAAGAAAGTGGCGGAGTGTTGAGTCACGTGTCTTAACTCCCCTGGACCCAAAGGGGAGCCGCTTCCTTCTAATCGCCACTCTCAGAAAACATGCAGTGCTGTGCTAGTGTGTTAAAACTTTCATCATGCTTTGCGTGTGTGTGTGTGTGTGTGTGTGTTTTGCATAAAACCTCGCAACCATGGCTCCAAAGAAAGAGTGATCCCCGCAGCGGGGCAACGAGAAAGCGGTGGGAACCACGAGAGAGTTCAGAAATCATGGTGAAATTTGAATAGCGTCGTTGCTTGTCTGATTTGGCAGCTGAACACATGACTAACTTGACATGATCAACTTTTGGGGGGGAAATGTAATGAAAGCCACTAGTTTAGGGAAAGATATGAAATTGTTAACCATGAAGCAAAGACCCAGACCATGGAAGAGGTTGAAAAGTTACTATGAGTTTGGATAAATCAGAAACAACTCGATGTTGATAGTTTATCCAAAACAGTGATATGAGAAGGCTAAACGCCTCCGTAGTGACGTAAAGTCCTCGTAAAATGAAGCCGTAAGTGTCATTTTGAGGATTCAGAACCATTTATTTGGTTTTCCATGATTTCTTATGGGAAAAATATGTGCAATTCTCGAACTTTTCGGTGTTTGAACACCAATTTGGATATGGATTCCGGTGGGAAATCAGACCCACATTGGTCTGGGAAATGGCAGCTCGTTTCTATTGGGCTACCGGGCAGCTCTGCTGCCTGGTGGGGTGGGGCTCTGGTGGAGGAGATGCTCTGGTGGTGAAGGACGGTTGACCAGGAAAGACAGTGGCTACGCGGGACTGGCGCCAGCTCCACAGGCTGCAGATGAGATTCAGGCTGTTCCTGACCGCACGTGTCCGGGTTCCATTTTCAGATAGCTTTGTTTGTTGGGTGCATTTCGTTTAATAAATTATCTGCCCCCTGAAAACTTGCTTTAACATTATTTCTGTAGACAAGATCTGTTGAAAATGTGTCATCTTAGTTTTTAATTTATCTTATAACGTCTTTATTTTACTTTAAGATTTGATGGATATTTTCACTGGTTATAGAATTCTATTTGTCAATTTTATCTTTTAGTATTTAAATGATGTTCATTATTTTGTGGATGAAAATCAATCCGGTATTCTTTGTTTCTGTGTTTTCAATGTTCAATTATGTTGTTGCTTTCAAGGTTTATCTTTATAGTTAGTTTCTAGGCATTGGTATTGGAACTTATTTGTTGCTTAAGGTTCATTGATTTTTTTAGACTGTGAGTGAAGCTTTTCATCAAACATTAATCATTATTTTATCACTATTTCTTAAGCTCTTTTTTATCATCTTAAAAAAATTCATTGGCCGTTTAATTTCATTCGTGTTGTAATACTGTCCACATCTCACTAATAAATTGATTTTAAAAAACAACAACTTTTGTTTCCTTTGTTTCAGTTTTCGGGTTAAGGTATGTGTGTGGGAGGACAAGAGTGGGAGGAAAGTTATCCAATCTGCTGTCAATTTTTTTTCAAATATATCTTTTTATTTTATTTTTAAACAGCTTTATTGGCATATAATTCACAAATCATACAATTTAATAATTTAAAGAAGAGTTTAATATAAGTATTAAGAGTTGCATAATCATCACTGCAATTAATTTTAAAACTGAAATATACATTTTTAAATCTCTAGATGTTCCAGTATCACCTTGATCCTGATCATTATATTTATGTTTTCTTTAATTCTTTGAAACTTAATAGCTGATTTAAATGATTGGCTAATTGTACCATCTCTCTTGATTTTGATATATTTCTAATAACTTATTTTTCTCTTTAATTTGGTTTACACTTTTCTTCTCTTTCAGGTATATTTTTGGTGGGATGCTATAATTTGCATATTTTACATTACTGAGTGCTATGTTTTCTTACCTTCTTTGAAGTGATGTTTTGTTTTGTTTTGTTTTTTGCTAGGCAGTGAAATTAGTTGTGAATTAGTATGCTCCTTTTAAGACTTAATTTATAATTTTGACAGTTATTTAACCATAATGCTTTGGCATTAGTTTACTATGTTCTCTGCTGAATTTCCTATGTTTTGAGGAGATCTGTCCAACTTGACTGGTCAAAACGGAAATGTCTCACTGCATTAAATTCTATGGATTTTCTTCTGGTAGGCTTTGCTGGGTTGTTCTTTGCTCATAGTTGTAGCATTTGATACATGGCTTAGTATTCAGCGACGGACTCAAGAGTATTACTAATTACACAAAAATTTAGGTTGTTTCTCTGCATACCCCTCTCATCTCTATGGCTCCAGTATATATATATACATTACATTTCAGTCATTGTAAGCTGGCTAAACACAGATTCCATTCTGTAGTGATTCTTTTATTTCTAAAATCTGCTTCCTTTTCATGTTGTATTCAATTTCTTCTTTTCTAGTTTTGAATATTTTAATTTAGATCGCCATTCATATATTCTGATTTAAAATATTAATTTTTTTCTTATGGTTCATTTTGAACACTGCATTAGATTTCTTATCAATTGGGGGGAAATGTATTTCTGCCATTGGCATACTATTATTTTTTGTAAGAATTTTCTCCCTCCTTGTTTTTTTATTTTTTTAACTTTTCTATCTTCTATAGTATTGAAATATAATTCCTTTCTGTTGTTCTAGAAATTAGTCTTTCATTATCTAAAATATCTGTTTTAGAATCTTGGCTCTAAACTTCATGTTTGGTTGCTTTCTCAAAATTGCCAACAAATGTATCCTCATACCTTCTGCTTTCAGCCTCCTGTGCCCCTTCTCCGTTTCAGTTTAGCCTTCTCTCTTCTTTATCCTTATTGTCCTGTCTCTGCTCATTTGGAATCTACTCTTAGCAGTTTCTCTTCAGCGTGATGCTCTGGTCTAGAAGGGAGCATCAAATGACTAGTTCTCATAGTTCATGGAGCATTAGTTACTCCAAACTTGGAGAACTCACACCTGCCATCATGCGCTTACCTTACCTGTAAAATGGTTCCCACACATATCTGAGTTCAGCAGCTTCCCAGATTGATCTACATGCTTTGCACTGTGAATCTGTTGGCATTTAGAAGCCTCTCCTGTTTCTAGGGCCATCAAATATCCTACTGCCTTCTCTCTGCTTTTTCCTGTAAGGTGCCACAATCCATTACACATCTCTTACCTCTGTGTAGTTTGTCCCTGCACAAACTCTTTGGGAATTTTAGTTACCCGGTTGGTTTTGTTGTTCTCTGTGAATTTTAAGTTTTACTATTCTTGTTGCTGTTTGTTTTGTGGGGAAATTCAAGGAAATTAAAAATGGTCTGTTATCACCTTCCCATTTCCTCTTAAACTTACTCTATCTGGCCTTTCCCCCAACACTGCTCCAATAGTCAGTGTTATCCGTGTTCCTAAATCTAGTGGTCAACTTTCTTATGACTGATTTCCCTAGTAGAGTTTGACTCCATGTCCTCCCCGCTTCTTTCTTGATACTCTTGTCATTTAGCCTCTAGAATATGTTATCATTAGGTGCCATGGAGTTCACTCCGACCCACAGTGGTGCCTTGCACTACAGAATGAAGCACTGTACGGGCCCGGGCCGTCCACAGCTGCTCCTATGCCCGGGTCCACCACTTGTCTGTCAGTTTGTCCTACTGTGGTGCTTGCTATGCATTGCTGTCAAGCTGAACACTATGTCACTGGTATTTCAAAGCCAGCAGGGCCACACAGAGGGAACAGATTTCAGCAGAGCGTCCAGACTAGGATCCTAGTCCTGAAGAAGAACTAGTTCCCCTACTTCAGAGGGAGAGGCTGCTGCAAACCTTACACATAGCTTTCTTGACAACCTTATGGTTTTCCACTCCCTTATTGGTAGATTGTATATAGTCTTCTTGGAGAGTTTTTCTCATTCAGCCCACCCACTAAATGTTGGGATGACATTTATTTAGTTAGTTAGTTAGTTAGTTAGTTAGTTAGTTAGTTAGTTAATGTTACACCTTCCCTTATTTGATGCTCTCACCCAGCCTCATGGCTTAACATACTGTTTGCATATAATAACTCTCACATTAGCGCCCACTCTATAACATGCTTTGAATCTAAGACTTGAATATCCAGCAACCTAGTCAGACTCTCCTTTTGAATATCTAATTTGAATTGCTTGAATCTCAAACTTAATGTGCTCCCAAGTAAAGACTTGAATAGCTCCTCCCAGCTGAATCTGCTCCACCTACAGTTTTCCCTCTTAATTTATGGCAATTCCATAATATCAGGAGCGCAGGTCCAAAATCTTGCGATGATTATTGATTGTTTTCTTTTCTCTTACATCCCATCCAGTTTGGGGGACATTGGCTTGACTCCTAAAATACAGGTATGTGTCGTCTAGTGCTCCTCCCCCTTTATCTCATTGCCATCACGCTGACTCTGACCCATAGCAACCCTATAGGCAGGGTAGAAGAGCCTCTGAGGTTCTGAGAGAGTAACTTTTTACAGGAACAGAAAGCCTTCCCTTCTACAGAGCAGCAGGAGGTTTCGAACTGGCCACTTTATAGTTAGCAGCCTGTGACATAATAACATCATATGGTTTGGACATTATGCAAGCACCATATTATGTATGGTATATATGAAGGGGCTTAAAAGTGGAATTGAAAGCTAATAGGATTTTTCTAATAACTTCCTGAAGCCCCCTTGTATAGCTTATATGTTTGTATTTGATACACATATGTCAAAGTAACCCCGGGGTTCTCTGTTAGGGCCAAAGCATCAAGGTTTGCAAACTTGCACATGCAATTGTCTCTTTTGGGGCTTGCTGTACTTCCTGAGCAGACTGGGGTAGCCTGATCTGATCTGGAAATAATGGCTGGAGCAGAGGGGTTGTAGCCCAAGGTCATCCCACAGGCATCAACCAGGCCATTGCTGGGGATTGCCAGCTATGCTGAGGCTCCAAGACTGCAGTCATGATGCTGCGCTGAGACATGGCTGCAGCGCTGCTGCAGACTGATGCCAACCCCACTTCTTGGCCTTCTTACGAACAAGCCTCTCCTTCCTTTCTACCCCGTGCACGTGTATGCGGTTAAATGTCACTCCAATGGCTGGTGCACGACATGTGTCTGCACAGGTAGCAGCTGACCATCTCTCACCTGCTTCACTGATAGCATCCTAGTCATGATGACGTCAGTGCACAATAACCTCCTTGCTGGTCTTTCTGCTTCTAGTTCTCCTGCGCAAACTAATCAGAGTGAAAGCCACCACCCTCCAGGGTCTACACGGTCTTATGTTATCTGGGCCCCCATTACCTAACTGGACTCATCTCCTACTTCCTGCCTCCTGGCCGGTTGTGTTCAGATCACAACATGCCAGGCATTCTTCCACAGTTGTTAGTCATCTTCCATGGCTGCAATATTTTTATTTAGATATATGCTTGGCTGATTATTTCATTCCTTTATGAGCGTAGAGTCATTTCCTAAAAATCTTCCTGGTGATCATACCAATCCCTGCCACCCTAACCTGGTCTATGGTCTATATAGTTTACATATTCACTCTGTCTATTGTCTCTCTCACCTGCTGCATTCTGAGCACCTTGCAGACAGGGTGCTCTGTCTATTTTGCTTAGTGACATCGTAGAAGCTTGGGACATAAAACGTAAGGAGGACCAAACTCTCTGGACTGGAACTCTCTGGGGGTCTGTGAGGCTGTGCTTCTGCAGACACAGACAGCCTCGTCTTGGGTTCCTGCAGGTGGGTTTGAACTGCTGGCCTCGCAGTTAGCAGCTCAACGGGGAGCCCACTGTGCCACTAGGGCTCCTGGCTAGGACAATGTAGGTGTATTATAAATATTTGGGAATCAGTTAATACAATTTCCCTTATCATTTTATTCCTGGATTGCTTTCCATTTTCTGGATTTTTTTTTTCATAAGACTGTATCTCTTAGTAATCTCCAGACATAATGTTCTACTTCTGATAGCTTCTCAAACTTTGGGCTTTTCTTTTCTCCCTCTCCTATAGTCCATCCTCCAGTCCAGAGGTTCCCAGACATATTTGGCCTACCACTCCCTTTTCAGGAAAAAAAAAAAATCACCAGTGCACCTTGGCAATGAAAAACTTGTCGTATAGCCCCAAATCCAGAATAAAGTCAATGTATCTGCTTTCGCAGCCCCCGTCCGCCCCGCCACATCCCAGATTATCCCAATGAGGGGTGGGTTTGCCCATTTGGGTAAACACTGAACTAGTCTTAGCGTCATGCTTTCTTCTCTCAGGGAGCCTTTTAGTTTTAGATCTGATCATTTACAATGTTTCTGTTAATTTCAGGATCCTATTATTCTTTGGCAACGTGGGTTAGGCATTGAGCTCCTAACTGCAAGGTTGGCAGTTAAAACCCTCCACCCACTCTGCTGGAGAAAGACAAAGCTTAAAACTTTTGTAAAGAAATACAGTCTTGCAAATTCTAGGGTAACAATAATTCAGAAGCAACCAGATTAGGGGTTTAGTTCCAAGAAATCTAGACACATACTATACAAATTATTACCAGAAACCCGTGCCAAATTTTAATATATATTTAATGCTGCTTTGATAAACACTATGCAAGTAATTAATAAAGCAACTTACCTTTTACACCATTATATTAATGCTAAAAAGCCAAGTTACCACATTTGTATGATATAGTGGAGGAACTCTTGTTTGTCGTTTATAAGACCTGGGTTTTTCTATATGCTCTGTTGCTAATAACCTCTCAGACACTTGGAAATTCAGCAAGTCATCAACCTGTGGATTTCTGCTTCAAGTGTAAAACAAAGAGAATGCAGTACACTTCAAGGCAATCCCCGTGTTCACTGTGCTACATACTTTCTGTCATTTAACTTTTGACAAGCACCCTATGAGGCAGGCCTGACTGACAACCGGTGGAAGCCTTATCTCTCCCCACTACCCTGCAACAACAAAAGCAAAAACATTGTGATGCTCACCTTTCCCTCCTTCACGATGCTACCCTGCGCAAAGCCTCTGTCGAATTCTGAACAATGAAGTATAATGTAGTTCACTAAAGTTCCCATGGCCCTATGCTGATATCATTTTAAAATATTTTTGTATATGTGTCCAGGCTTTGCTCAAACCGCATGTCAAGGTTGCTTGCTTCGGGGAGTATCCACTATCCACCAATGTGGATGAGGAAGCTGAGCCTGTGAGGAAGGAAGGAAGGGAATCAGGAACCTGCTAAGTGACAGAGCGGGTGAGGACCAGGGCTTTCTGACGTCCACAGCTACCACTGGGTACTGTGTCATACCACTTGAAGATAAAAGGAAATAATAGAGCTAAGAGTAAAAAATATATCAACTTTTACTGTTTTGTTATGGCATTTTATAAAAGTTTACAAGTAATGCTCATCTCTTTATTTTCTGCCTGGAGTACATGTTGTAAATCAGCAGGTATTATTTTTAAAAATGGATCCACTATATTTCATCTACTCTGAGATGTCTGTGTTCTTCATCTGCTAATATCTCAAAAATCAAGATACATCTTATTATAGGGCCTTATCTCTCATAAAATGTATTCATCTTTCTGGATCTTTATTATGCATCAAATGTCATTCCATTATAGTTGTTTTAATGTTTCTACAATCCCATGTGCTGGTGATACTATTAAGCTCATTTTTTCCACCGAGAAATGGAGGTATAGGAAGATAAGTAATATGGTCAAGGTTACATATCAAATGCATAAAAAATGATATTTGAACTAGAAGAATCTGACTCGGAGCCTGTTTTCTTAATCACAGAAACATACCTGTACTAGTAGCAGCTGCTATCGAGTGGATTCCAGCCCATCATAGTATAACTGTGCTTTGCAGGATTCTCATTGGCTGATTTTTGAGACATAGATAACTAAGCCTTTCATCACACTACTTCTGGGTGAACTTGAATTTCCAAATGGTTCATTTGAAGCCATGCATGTTAACTCTTTGTATAATCCTTAGGTTCCACCAAGACACACAGTCAGTCACTGATTAAAACAGAGACGCTCAGGGAGGACGACAGGCTGGCCTTCTCATACCTAGGAAAGAGTCAAACTCATGACAGTTTAATTGACTACATCCCGTGGGCATAAATTCCTTACTTGCTTCTCAGTTCTTCCTACTGTATCTTCTGGTGGTGCAGCCTTCTGCAACCAGATGTAGGGTCAATTTCCCCACTACCTGAAGTAGGAAAGAGAAGGGAGACAGGTGGCACTAGGACTAAGTATTTTGCTCCCTAGAAGCAACTTGACGACTTTCCCTTTGACCTTTGGGCACTAGTTTGACTTTTGGAATTCTTTTCCCTGCCCTGTATTTTGGTCATGGGTTCAATGAGAACTGTTTTTTATTTTGTGCTGAAACTAGGGGAGGAAAAATGAGCTAGATAAGAGGAGCAGTGTTTTCCAATTATCCAACTACTCTTTCCAAGCTCTTGTTAGAGTGAGCTTTAAAAAAAAACACCCAAGCCTATACAGATGTAGTTCTCATGATAAATCACTTTTTAATCAGTCATAATTTCACATTAAGTGCTGAATAAATGCCCTTTGTTTCATACTTAAGCTGTCAGCAGCTAACATCAGGAGGGCAGACGAGTGCCTATCATTAGAGCAGAGAAAAATCAATACCATTTTTAATTAAAGGCAGGCACAGCCGAGCTTTGAGACAAGCAAATCTCCTTGTCAGTTCATCTCCCCTTTAAACTCTTTCAGAAGTTCAGTTCAGAAGTTAAAAGACAGCCAGTTGTACGAGCTGAGTGACACATATGCTTTTGGTGTGTGTGTTTGGGGATGGCAGGGGGGGAGGGGCACAGGGAAAAGGCAGAAGAAAACATTGAGAAATGCATTTTTAGTCAATTGCCTATCCCTTAGGGACAATCGTAAGGTATGATAAAATGTAGATACTGGATTATGCAACAGAGGTGATCTTTTCATTTGCAGAATTAAAGAAAATCAAATGATAATGGAACAGACATTCTTGTTTATCAAGTTTTATTTATTGATGTTGTTTGTTATGTCAACATCATTCTATAGCTATCGATATACAGGTATAGATAGATGCATATACACACACTCCAATAGTCTTTAGAATAAGGAAGACGGGAGAAGAATTGGTGCATTTGAATTATAATGCTGGCAAAGAATCATGAATGTACCAGGGCTGTCAGAAGAACCAACAAATCTGCCTTGGAAGAATGCAGCCAGCATGCTCCTTAGAAGTAAGGATGGTGACAAGTAATTTGGACACATTCTCAGGCCAGACCTGTCACTGGACAAGGGCAGCAGTCTCGGTAACATGGAAGGCAATTCCGAAAGAGGACGGCCCTCCACAAGATGAATTGACGCCGTGGCTGCAATCCCGGGCGCAGACCCAACAACTGGTGACGAGCTAGAACTGAACACTGTTTCGGTGTGTTGCATGTAGGGCCACTCGGAACTAAAACGGGCTCAACAACATCTAACAGCCACCTAGCCCTATATGCCAGTCATACCATTGACCCGATTTTATTGGTAGAGAGAATGACGCATACAAGGATTAAATAACATGGTCAAGGTCACATATTAAATGAAGGAAGAAATTGCATTTGAACCTTGAATGCTTGGCTTCTGGGCTTGTTTTCTTAACCATTTAAATGAACTGATACCCACACCAATTATTGGCCATATTATTATGGTTTAAAAGGTAGAACACAACATTTTAAAATTATTTTCCCCCCATTATAGTTTACAATTTTGAGGTTTCTTTCTTTGTAGAGAAAGAGCTCAGCCAGACAGAATGCATAGTCCTTTGTAACCTAATGACAGAAATGGAATTCCATCACGTTCATCATATGCCTTTTATTAGCAGGAAGTCTCTAGGTAAGGGGGTTGCCTAGGGAGTGAATGTCAAGAAGGAATTGAAAGCTGCTTACCGTAGATCCAGAAATCTGAGAGACTATAATCTGTATGGAAGAGAATAAGTAAATCTGGGGTAATTTAAGAAAAAGGAAAGGTAATATTTCTTTCAATGGCACAATAGGACACAGTCACTGAATCCTGGGGAGAGTCGGGAAAGCTAGACATGGCCTATGAAGAGTTTACTTAACAAACACTAGTGGATGGCACTTTAGGGAAGGTACAAGGACCTTTAGAATAACACTACTTAAGTCCTTCTGATTATGTTCCGCATCTCTAAGCAAAGGACCCTCGGTGGTCTCTCTCTGGTGTTCAGAGTTCTGATAGAATGCGTAGCCATCTTCTTGTTATTATCTTTTGGCTTTGTGTAACGCCATCTAATTCACAAGGAACTCTAAGTCACTTGCAAACAAAGTCTATTTTATACTGACTTAAAGGTAGCACCAGTTCGTGTAATTTAAAAAGTCCAGCGCTAACGAAAACCTCAGGCTCAGTTTGATGGGAGATCAGCTCCCTTTTCTGGCCGACTCTGAGCTCTCTCCCGTTCTCTTTCATGCCTGACCTGCATCTTCAGGTGGTTCCCATCCTTGTGTCAAGATGGTTGTTGACAGTCACCTGCCCTCGTGCACATGGAGAGATTTCTTGTGTGACCTTCATCCAAACTGTATGAGTGGCTCCACCCCTTCCTGCTTAGATTCCAATGTCTTTGTGAAACCCAACAAAAGCTCACTCTGTTTGCAGTTAAATTAATGCCCTCTGCAGGACAGAAGTGGGACACACAAAAATCCACTATGAAATCAATAGTGCTCTTTTGTTGTTGTTGTTGTAAAACCAAGTTTAAAAAAAGATAGTTACACATTTTCAGTCTATTATCTTTAGATCAAAGTAAAGGTGCCCCTACCCTAAACCAGCACCTCACATCTCCTTTCCACCCACCCCCATTGGAGTGTTTTTCATGAAATTTCAATGCCCATCTGTCTTACCTGAGACCAGGCATGTTGCCCAAAGTCAGGCTGGTCCAGTGTGGTCGATGTCCAAAGACATTTCCCAACCCTCCACCCTGTGCCACCAAGTCAATGCCCCCAGGAGCTCTGGGACTCCTTCCAAGCTCAGGTTCTAGCAGTGGCTTCTAGTTGACTCCCAAGATATTTCTTCCCAGGATGTCAGGAAAGTGGATCACCAGTTTTGGAGTGATTGCGGTGATGCCCACTCACATTCAAACCAGGAGGAAGTTAAGAGTGTGGATTACCACCACCCCTCTCTGCTTGAGCCACTGCTGTATCTCAAGTAAAGTGATGCCCTCCTGGCTAGCATCCTGGTAATCCACCCACCTGAAGCCCCACATTATACTAGACCATACTGAGGTGGCCATCGGGCCACCACACCAACAAGCCCTTTAAACAGATTGCTGAATTGGTCTTCAAAAGGGACAGGCATACTTTATGGGAACCAGACCACTCTTCTCTCGCCACTACCACTGGTGGTGGCCTGTGGAAGGTCATGGTGCACTTAGCATTGTAAGATTCTGTTCTAGGAAAATATTTGGTTTATGCATGACTCAACTAAAGACTCAGTATGCTACCATGTTAATATTTGACTGATCCTCAAAGTATCATTGCGCATTCCTTGCTTTTTCAAAAGCATGATCCCTGGTGGTGCGGTTGTTAAGTACCTTGTTGCTAAGGAGACAGAGGTTGAAGCACCAGCTGCTCCGTGAGAGCCAACTTCCATAAAGAACCCTTACGGGACAGCTCTCCTCTGTCCTACAAAGTTGCCATGTGTCCAGCTAACGGCTGTCAAATATATCAGGGCTCAGCGGCTCACTCATTCACTTCCAGAGATTTCTTGTGCGTCCTTTGTCCAAACTCAATGTCCCCCTTCCCTCTTAGCCACAAATTTCTGCCTCAATTTCACTCTTTTTGTGAAGTTTAACAATAGGCCAATTTCAATAGGTCTGGTTTAGTTTATTTTGTATAAAATCATCAAAACTTCTTAGTCCTAAATGCAACTGGAAAGGTCAGATAGGTTGCTTAGGGGTGCAGGGAGTTCATGTTAATGAAGGAAGAATAATTAAAAAACAGATCAAAGATGGTTGTGTAATTTTAAGTATGGTATACAATCAATGTCACTGAATTGTATATGTAGAAATTGCTAAATTGGTGTAGAGTGTGCTCTGTATAGTTGCAATGATATGTATATCATTTATATATATATATGAAAAAAGTCTTCTTCTTCCTCAGCACCAGCTCCAGATGCAATGATATGTATGTATGTATGTATGTATATATGAAAAAAGTCTTCTTCTTCCTCAGCACCAGCTCCAGATGCAATGATATGTATGTATGTATGTATGTATGTATGTATGTATGTATGTATATATATGAAACAGTCTTCTTCTTCCTCAGCACCAGCTCCAGATGCAATGATATGTATGTATGTATGTATGTGTGTGTATGTATGTATGTATGTATGTATACATATATATATATGAAAAAAGTCTTCTTCTTCCTCAGCACCAGCTCGAGCTGCTCACACTTGCCCGGGAACCTCCAGTCTCTCCAAGTCTGACTGTTACCTTTTCTTATCTCTTTCATGGACCTCTGTTTGTGCTGTATTTTGCTCAATTCCCCACTTTACTCACCTATCCAAATTTTATACTCACTCAAAATCCAGTTCTAGTTAATTGTCTTCCACGAAACTTTGGTTTAAATAGTAATAATCCTGCTGAACAGGATTCTAACACTCTCTGAAATTCCCTGTACTCACTAGTTAAACCTGTTACTTGGAGATTAACCAATTGATGTGTTATCTTACATGTTGTGATGCAAAGGTTAAATATATGCTCACAGCACCTGCACAAAGTATATCACCACTATATATCTAATGATTTATAATAGATATATGGTTTGTATGGAATTCCAGATAGACTTTGGTATTAAGATATGATTGGGTCAACTGCATTGCCTTCATATATTTCAGTGATTAAATATTACTATGTGAGTATATGAGAGGGAGAAAAAGCAAGCCAGAGAGATATGAAAGCAATTGGTAGATAGCGTTGTGCACATTTTATTGTGCGAAGAGTGTTGAATTAATAATTACACAGTAAAATAAAACTTTCTTTTAGGTAAAAATCTGAGTGGAATTCTTACAATTTGTCTTCTATATGATTGACCTTGATCATCTGGCTAGGTTGTCATGGTCGTTAGCGTGCTCCACCATGAGATTCCTCCTCTGCCTCCCCATTTCATAGTGCTCTCTTAGGAAGGGAGTGACTACGTGCCGTCCACAGTTAAGGAGGGGAGACGTCGGCTTCTTCTCTTTGAGTGGAAGCATCTACCTGGGTTATTTGGAACTTTTCTCTACAGCAGCGGTTCTCAACCTTCCTCATGCCAAGACCCTTTCATATAGTTCCTCATGTGGTGGTGACCCCCAACCATAACATTATTTTCGTTGCTGCTTCATAACTGTCATTTTGCTACTGTTATGAATCGTCATGTAAATATCTGATAGGCAGGATGTATTTTCATTGTTACAAATTGAACATAACTAAAGCCTAGTGATTCATCACAAAAACAATGTGTAATTATATATGGTGAAGTATTTATTTCTAACGACAAATAAATGAAATTTTGTCTTGAAGCATGGTGTAGCATGGGTAACAGTGTTCATACCTGGTACTCTTATGTGGACGTATCTGCATCTGAACAGACCTGCCTGGAGATGGATGGAGGAGCGGTGTCTCAATTCCTAAGACCATCAGAAATATGTGTTTTCCGTTGGTCTTAGGCGATCCCTGTGAAAGGGTTGTTCAACCACCAAGGGGTCACTTTCCACAGGTTGAGAACCGCTATATCTGGTATATAGTATACAGGATATTGCCCTTTTCATCCCATGTATAAATGTATTCAGCAATTTAGTTTTATTACTAGGGGTTCATGGACATTTATTTTATAATTTGGGCTGTAATGCAATGCTACTTTATTTTATTGGCTAAACTGTTTCAATGTTGGCTGCTGCAAGCTCTTCCATTTGGTTTCTATGAACGACCCTCTGACACATCTCAACACTGAGATTTTTCTTTCTGTCTTTTTCGAAAGAGCATCTTTATTCTCTGACCCGTGTGGCCCATTTTTGTCCACCTCCACTTTGGACCCCTCATTTAAGTATTTATTAAATGAATGTAGTATGACTGAATTGTGGTGCAGCTGGTTTTACTTTTATGTATTTATCTGGAGTTTAATTTCCAAAAACAATAAAGCCTCGTTGCAGTTTCTCCCTTGTAAAAATATAACCATCGCCTGTTTGGGGGTGTTTATACTTTCATATGTTTACATTTTCTATTGATGAAACTTTCTCCCTTTATGTTCCAACTTTTCTCAAGAAGCCCAAGGACTTTCCAGCAACACTTTTGTTCATTTATTTAAATTAGTTATCAGAGCTTCAATGCTCAATTGATTCCCCAGAGCCAAGTTAGAGGTAAACTCCAAACCAAATCACTGTGATCAAGTAGATTCGACTTATAACCACCCTAGACCACAGGTAAAGCTGCCTTTGTGGGTTTCCGAGACTGCAACTCTTTACAGGGATAGAAAAGTGCATCTTCTCCCGCTGGTTGGGAGTTTCAATCTGTTGACCTTGCAGTTGGCAGTCTAAAGTGAAACGCTAATGCCATGGGGCCCTCGTTTTCTCCCTTCATTCTCTGCCTCCTTGCTCCGTCTCCCACAACCAACACATAACAAACCAGACAAGGACTTGGGAGTTAGAAAAGCAAAGCATGACCATGGGTGGATATGGTAAATTTATATCTTGGGTCAAGACATTCTACTCTTGCTGCCCCTCACTCCCCCCACCCACCTCAAAGTTCTTCTCCACACCCTACTCTTGCCTTGCTTCAAACAATGAATTTCCAGGGTGTTTTTTTTTCCCTTTTGATCTCCACATGAGTCTAATGCAATTGTCCACTGGCAGAAGCGCTGTGAGGTGCAGAATAAAGTAATGAGGCTAATTTGATTTCCATTCCACTCCCACCTTTTAGATCTACATGTCTTTATTGTATTAGATTTCTAATGAGATTCTCTGTCTGGGCTCCGGCAAGAGACCTGGAGCACAAGGGCTGTGGGAGGGGCTCATCTCAGGAGAATTGTCTCCATTTACATCCCATCTTTAATGGATATGGACCTGCCTGCCCTTGATCATCTTTCGCTTCCTGGCCTATATCCTGGGAAGGGAGCCAGTGCTACTGAGAATGGTGCGGCAACTGGAAAGTAAATAAATAACTAAATAAATACAGGGTATCTTTTCGGTTCCAGAGAAAGGGACAACCAACAACAAGGAAACAAGACTAAGAGGTTTGTGCTGTCCTGAGTAGTTCATGGAAAAGAGCTGCAAGCTAATTTCCAGGCTCAAACATTTGTGTCGGAGAGAGGTTGGCTCCTGTGTGGGAAGGCTTCCATCCTCGGGGTATGCCATCCCCCCAGCTATTTCAGTTGACAGAGGTGTTTCCAGGCTGCCAGAGAAGTTTGGTCTAAAGTTTGGCCGATCAGAAAGCCTACTGAGTGAAGGGTTAATGTGAAGCTTATCCTGGAGGGCCTTGTGGCCTGAAACATGACACTCATTCACTTCCATCACACGATTTACCACCAATGATAAGAGATGCAAATCCGTTTGATGGAGAGCGACTTTCTATGGATCTTACACTAGCTTGTCCTCATGGAGGCATCTCCAGTTCTCGGGCACCTTATGAAGGTACCGTGAACCAGTCTTTGAAAACAGGACACCGGTGTTGTGGCTATTCTATCAATGCATCTCGTGTAGTGTTTTCTTTGTTTCCACTGACCCTCTACTTTAGGAAGCACGGTGTCCTTTCACAGCCCCTCTTTAGAGGTGATGCTGGTAAGACCCTTTGTCTAGTTCCCAGACCTGAAACAATTAACGGACCTGTCTCAAATGATAGCATCCACCAGGAGTAGAGGGTGACAGAATTTTGCGTGTTTTTTCCTTTTATGCAAGAACTCCTTTTTAACTGGCTGTCGACATCACTGGAAACTGATGTTATCAATCGATCGCACTTATTTGTACGTGGTTATGAATGATTTTGAGACCCCAATATGTGTGAGGTGGAGGTGCATATTGGTAAACCAGAATTCTGAAGGCTGTTGCCCCAATGTATAAGGATTTTTGGGTGTTCCAGAGAAATGAAAAGAAACAGAAGTGTAGAGGGTTTTAAGATATTTTTATATAAAATCAATCACTGCACAGTTTATTTTCAGCCTCTCTTGGATCTCTGAAATTGTGGGAAAAAAGGAAAGGTGAGGTGATTGACATCACGCCAGCTTTTCAAGGGGGTAAAGGGTAGTTAATATCTAATCTAAGGTCTTTAAGAGGAAGCTCTGAGCTTTGGTTCGGCTCTCAGTGGACAGGTGTCTGTATCATAGAAGCACCATACATAATTCACCACCAGAGAGCCCCAGAACTTAGCAAGAAGCCTAAATTACCTGTCACTTCCAGAAGAGGTGTTCCCTTCAGGTCAAGGTTGAAAGCGCTGGTAAACCCGCTTGAGGACGAGCCCATCAGTCCCTGTTTAAATGTCAGCGCTGCTTCTTAGCAGTGGGAACTGAAATGCTTGGCTATTTACCCCTCAAATGTGCCCACCTCTTGTGCAGGGCTAATTAACACACCAACATATTTTAGTCACATTGGAACGATGGGCGTGAGGGTCCCTGTTTTTATGATCAGAGATCACGCTGTGTGTCCAGTCAATGGAAGCTGTAGAACCGCAATCTCTTCGCCCAGGGGCTGGGGTGGGGGTCCTGTCAGAAGTGTGAGCCCCCTCAGCTTACACTGAATACAAAAACCTCTCATGATTACCTGGGGATAGAACACTGAGCCAGGTAGAGTCTGATTTAGGAACACAGTTCATGAAAGGCAGGTGCCATCTGGCTGTCATTAAGCTGCTGATTGTAGCCCTCTCCTTGATTGACTAGTGATTGATTGACAGATGGAGGAGAGGAGCCAGTCTCAGGGAGTGGGGAGAGCTGTGTTTTGCTCTGTAGTTTGGGGGACCCTGTGTGAACCATCACACACACACTTCCCTTAGGTTTATCGCCTGTATTTCAGGACCATCATGCTTAAAGGAATGCAAAGCCAAACAAAAAATCCAAAAATAAACATTCACCACACAGAGAGACTGTACTTGAAAACGATTTTCTAGGTTTGATTCTGAGGTTGGTGGGCAAATCTGATTACATAGGATTATAAGCTCTTTCACTGATTTACAATTTCCTTTTACTTACAAAGCAATTTTTGTGTATGTGTAATTAGAGAATTGGAGTTTGCAAATTCTTTATTTCTAATAGAATTTAAAGAGTAACTGTTTATGGTTTTCAGAAAGTATTTAAAGACAGAAGAATGTTAATTATCTTAAAACACTTATCAAATTTAAGTGCTACTAAAATTAATGAAACCAAAATTATGGACCAAATCTGTGGTATTTGAAAATGCATTGCATTCAGTAATGCAAAGAGCATAAAGGAGAAATATCAAAGCCATACAAATTCTGGAAGCACAAACACAATGTAAGGCAACTAAGTGTCGAGATTATCAGACGTGCTGTAAGAGGTCTTTGGTTAACCAACTGAGAGCTATGTGACCCAGTCTGGAAAAATCTATAGTCTTTAAAGTCAGATGACCTCTCAGCTGAGAAAATTTCTCAGATACACCTTAGTTAAAAAACATGATGATGCTCTCAAATTGTGTAAAAAAGTATCATTTTAATTTTGGTAAATTCAGCAGAATCAGAAAAAAAATCCATCAATTAATTCGGCCAGGAGTATTATTTATGTTTTTGATTATAGAATTTAATATTCACTTCATAGTATTATTTTGGAAAGACATACATACATATAACATGAATAATTTTATAACCTAACCTAAAAATATCAGATTAATAAACATGTATTAAATAGGAAAAAATCTTGTTAAAATATACTGATCCCCGAGCACAAGCTATTGCTTTGGATTATGAGTTAGACTCCCAACGAGTGAGGCTGCTAGGAACCTCCAGCAGCTCTGAAGGAGAAAGATGAGGCTTTCTTAGCCCACAGGGCAGTGCTACCTTGTCCTACAGGTCGCTGTGAGTAGGAATTGACTCAGCGGCAGTGAATAAGTGAGTGATATTTCCCAAATTGTCACACTGCAAATTCTGTTTAAACGTATCTTCTGAGTCACATCTGTATACCTAAGTCTAAGTAATTCTACAGGTAACCATACAAATGATTGTAATTAAAATGTGTCTGAAATCAAATCTTCAAAACAACAGCAGTTGGAATTTCTAGGTGATTTTACAGTAAATGTCCCTGCTAGGCATGTGCCTGCCATTAATATATGATCCATGTATAACAGGGATTATGGCACAGGGAAAACCTGCAAGGTAGGGTATGAAATGAGGAAGTAGACTTTCCATTGTCATGATCTCAAAGCTGAATGCGCTCTTTTGGGCCAGTGTTTGAAAAGAGTATTGATATTTGGGGGGAGTAGAAATAACTCATGGATGTTTGGAGCTATGGCTGTTAACACCAAGTTGGCAGTTCGAATCCAGCAGCTGCTCAGTGGAAGAAAGATGAGACTTTCTACTCCCACTAGAAGTTATCATCTCAGAATCCCACGAGGGAAGTTGTGCTCTGTTTATAGGGTTGCTGTGAGTTAGAATCCTTCCAATGGCAGTGGGTTCTTTTTTGGAAGCATTTGAATATGGAAGCTTTGGTGGCTTGCCTTCCATACACGAGGCCTGGGTTTGATTCCCAGACAATGCAACTCGTGCTCAGTCACTTCCGAGCTGTCAGTGGAGATGTGAGCCCCACTGTGCTGGGGAAGTTTTCAACAGATCTCATAAACTAGGAAAAATGACATGATCAACGTCCAGATATCAGTCAGGGAAAACTGTATGCATCTTCACATTCAAGTGGCCATTGATCATGGGGATGGTTCAAGACCGGAGAGGGTTAAGTGTGGGATTGCCAAGAAGCAGGGATGATGGCTCACAACCATAATAACAGAAAACATCTGGATAGCCATGTTTTTAAAAATAATTTGAGTGGATCACACAACTATAAACACCTTATGTCCATTGACAACTCTCAAATTTGTATCTCCTCCTTCAATATTTGAGCTGCGCACTAAGTTATGAAAATGACTTAGTGTGGAAGTTGAAAACAGAACTAAAACTTCTCTTGTCCAAATTCATTCTTCCTATTTCTAGCCCCCTTGTAGTTAACAGTAAATCCCTTTCCTGTCAATCAAGCCGAAACATTGAGTCATCCTGGATACCTCTCTTCTTCTCACAGTCTACATCCAATCCTATTCTTTTTACTTCAAAATGTTTGTAGACTCTGAATGGGGCTTCCTATCCACCAGTATAACACTGGTCCAAGTCATCATCAGCTCTTCATGAAGTACACCAGTTTCTTAATGGTTTTTCCATTTTTATTCCCCCTCCCAGCTATGCGATATACTCAACAGCTAGACTAATCCTTTTTAACTGTGTGGTAAGTAAAAACATGCGGCTGCTTCTCTTGAAAAGCCTGTGTATTAATTTTATATTACAGGCAAAGCAAATTACTATGAATTACAGGCATTTAAATAGCACAAAGGCTCTGTCTTACATTCTGGAGTATAGATGTTCAAAATTAATCTTTTGGGCAAAATCCAGGGTGTCTACAGGGCTGGTTCCTTCCAGAGGGTCCAGGGAAGAATCCACTTTCAGCTTCTAGGCCTTAGAATCTAGGGGCTGCCCTCATACCTCGTCAAGTGCTCACTGCCTTAAAGATTTTCCCTGTGCCATAATTCCTGCCTTGCGTCATCCCAGCCTCTTGCTTGACAGCCACATCTCTACTCAGTCTGATCTTTCTTACACTTTACATCTAATTTTACAATTTGCAAAATATCATTCAGTCACTCACAACCACTCGTGGAATCACATTGGGCCCATCAAAATCATCAAGGATCTCTCCCTATCTCAAAATTCTTTTTCCCCCCAACATTTTATGGGGCACTCCTCGTACAGCTCTTATCACAATCCATCCATCCATCCATTGTGTCAAGCACATTCGTACATTTGTTGCCATCATCATTTTCAAAATATCTTGTTTCTACTTGAGCCCTTGGTATCAGGTTCTCATTCCCCTCCCTCATGAACCCTTGATTATTTACAAATTATTGTTTTTTATGTCTTACACTGACTAATGTCTCCTTTTACCCACTTTTCTGTTGTCCATCCCCCTGGGAGGGGGTTATAGGTAGATTATTGTGATCGGTTCCTCCTTTCTCCCCCCACCTTCCCCTTAACCTCCTGGTATGGATACTCTCAATATTTGTCTTGAGGGGTTTATCTGTCCTGGATTCCCTGTGTTTCCAGCTCTTATCTGTACCTTGTACATGCTCTGGGCTAGCCAGATTTGTAAGGTAGAACTGGGGTCATGATAGTGCGGGGTGGGGGGAGGAAACATTAAAGAACTAGAGGAAAGTTGTATGTTTCCTCAGTAATATACTGCACCCTGCCTGGCTCGTCTCCTCCCCTTGACCCTTCTGTAAGGGGATGCTGCATCTCAAAATTCTTAATGACCTATGCAAGTTTCTTTTGCCATATTAAGTAATAACCCCAGATGCTGGGCTAAGGGATAGACATTTGAGGAAGAACATTATTTAACTGATCACACCCACTAGCTCTCCATCTTAGAGACAAAGGAAGCCCTTACATCTCTGCATGATTCTCACAAGCCCCCCCCCCCACCTTACCTCACTAGCCTCATTTCCCACTGTGCTTCCTTGTGGCTGCTCTGGCCTCTCAGCACACTTCCTCAGCCCATTTCTCCCTCAGGACTGCAGGCTTTTCATGGACTCTGCTTCCAGAGAGCAGCAGGGTTCACGCTCTCATTTTCCCCAAGGCTTTGCTCAAACTGTACCTTCCTAGAGAAACCCATGCCCTTGATCTCTTCTTCTCTGCTTCCTTTTTCTCTTTAGCACTATATCATCATGTGTACTTGTGTGCTTTGTTCACGGTTGGATCCGCAGGTCTGCCAGTCTAGAATAGTATTGTTCGGTACTGTCTAGTCAGTTCAGATTCATGGAGACTTATGGATGACAACATTAAATGTTGCCCCATTCTGTGCCATCTTGGACATTGTTGTATCAATTATGTAGTCCCCCACCCCCACCCCAGGGGCTCTCTGCCAACACTCTGTTGGATAATATTCAAGTGCTCTCCAAAGTTTGTATTGTCTACTTTTGGGAAGTAGATTGTCCAGACTTTTTGTTCTGAGCCTTAGTCTAGAAGATCTGCGGAGACCTGTCCACCACGTTCATGTCTGCTTGTATTTGACATGACAGCAGTAGAGTTTCCAGCATCAGCAAGTGCATCAAAAGCCACCACAGGACAGCAAATAGGCAGATGAAGGGTGATGGGCTATATTAGTCTTCTAGAAGTAATTATGCAGTGAATGAATGTACAAGGATGAGGTTTTTTAAAGTATCGCAAACCAAATCATAAAAACCTCCATTAAACAAAAATATAAAAATGGAAAGATACTGTCTTTTGATTTATACTCCATCTAGATCATAGGTTCCCAAAATTACTTGGCCTACTGCCTCCTTTTCAGGAAAAAAAAATTACTCACCACCCATTGGCAATGAAAAACTTTTGTACTGTAGCCCATAATCCAGGATAATGTTGAGATATCTACCCTGGATTGCTCTAGTACCCCAGGAAGAGGGAGTACTGCCTACTTCCAGGAATACTTCCCTAGATCTCTACATTTCTGAAAGTGTTTTGTTTTTCACCTCTTTAACCCCCACCCCCTCAAAGAAGTCTGTGCTCTTCAACTTATGTCGCATCAAAAAGGCAGTTTTGACATCGTCAATGGACTAAAATCCTGTTCATTTTAAATGTTCCTTGAGTTTGGAGAACAAAAAGAAGCCTGAAGGGGCAAGATTGGGACTCTGGGGTGGATGGGAGAAGACTTTGTGATGAAATTCCCATCAGCCAGCCTTTGCTACCCTTGAAGAATGAGCAGGTGGCTCGTTGTGATTGGGGGGCATTTCCTTGGTGAAAATTTCCAGGCCTTTCTCTCACCAGTGTAGTTTTCAAATTTCTTAGAATTTCTTTCTCATAATCCCCTATTTATTGTCCTACGTCCTTTGACCAGATTACTATTTTAAATGCACCTACCTCCAACCCTGTCCAAACTGTCGCTAGAACTTTTTGAGCTGGCCTCTACCTTGACTTTAACTGGCACAGCAGCTCCACTGGGAAGCCTCCGCACACCTAGAAGTTTAAAAAAATTTTTGAAGACAAATAATACTAAGACCCATGTATTATTTAGAGAACTTGTGTATGTAGACACCCACTGACTACAGACAACTTAATGGATGTTTTACTTGGAATAAACACCTGGAATCTTAATAGCAATACTTTAAACTTAACCTTTGTATATTCTTAAGCGAATATAAAACTGAGACTTTGTAACTTTTATGATCTATACTCCTTTGAATCATATTTTAATTTCTTTTTTAATAGACCAAAAAGTAAAATAACTCTTTTTTGTATACAGGTTTATGAGTTTCAGTAATGCATAGTCTTGTAACCACCCAATAAAATTACAGAACAATTCCATCATCCCACAAGAAATAAGCCTCAAAATTCATGTGTTTTTTCTTTATAGTCAAACTTTTCCCCACTAACCCATTCTCTTTTCAAGCAGCCTTTTCCTGACTGTCATAGGAATGCAATTACACAGTTTGTAACCATTTAAGTCTGGCTTCTTTCACTTAGCATTGTGCATGTGAGATATAGCTGTGTTAGTCTGGGTACATTAGAGAAACAAATCCACAGAAACATGTATAAGAGAGCGTTTTATATAAATGGTAAGTACACATCAAGAAAACATCCCAACCCAGTGCTGCCCAAGCCCACAAGTCCAACATCAACCCATATGTCCGACACCAATCCATAAAGTCCTCCTTTATCTTACAAAACACACACAATGACGCCGACTGCAGGAGGAAAGCCAAGTCAGTGACTATGTAAACATCTCAGCACTGGCAGGGGTCTCCACATGGCTGCTCCAGCATCCAGGGATGTATCTGGGTAGGTCCCTGGGGCTTCTCCTCGGGAATGTCTTGCAGGAAGTGAGCCTTGCCAGCTGAAGCAGGGAACTGGCTAAGGTAGCTGCACCCTGGTCTGACCATCAGAAAGCAAGGGACCCGAGAACTAGAAAGGGGAAGCTCACTGAGCCATTTATCTCCCTGCCCTTCAATTAACCACACATGTGTTTAATGGCCAGGTCTGCACAATAAACTAACTACCTCAATAGCCAGTTCATGGGGTATACTTATATTAATAGCTAACATAATTATTCTCTAGTTCTTCAATATTTCCTCCCCTTACTCTTATGATTTTTGTTTTACCTCATTAATCATGTGAGAGTTGTGTATGTTCATTTGTATATTTAAGATGTTTCAGTTCATGAAAGCCAAGATAGATGATGCTTCAGAAACAGTAACAGGAGTAATGGTTCTCTGGGGGTACGGGAAGAGGGGGGCAGCTGATAGCATTGATGACTGTATAAACCCACTTGATGGAATTGAACAATAGGATTTTATGTGAATGGATATATTGGATAGTGTAAGATATGGTAAAAAATTTATTATAAGAAAAATAATAATAATAAGGATTCCTGAGGAGTAGGGTGGGGGGGAGGAATGAAAGGGAGCTGTTATCAAGGAGTTCAAGAAGAAAGAGAAGGTTTTGAAACTGATTGTGGTAGCAATTGTGCAATACTGCTTGATGTGATTGAACTAGGAATTCTTATGATATGTGTAAGAGCTCCCAATAAAGTGATTAAAAATTAAAAACAAAAGTATGATGAGTAACTCAAAATATTGAAGAATTTTTTTGAGAGGCGTAGGATTTTGTTTTTCTCCTCCCCTCTGCCACCTAATTTATAATACATGGAATTTCAATGATCATTTTTTATTATAGATTATTATTTTAAATTAAATGCATCATAATAATTATCTGGTTTGAGTAAAAAAAAAATTGCTTGTTCTCTTTTTATTACTAAGAAGTATTCCATTGCATAGATGTATCAGTTTAAGTTTTAGTTATTTCTAGGATACTGTGCATAAATGGGAAGATGCTATCAAGTTGTAAATCCCAAAATCAGGGAGCATATACTCAATTTTTGCAGACTTTTTGAATTCTGTTAAGTTTTTAAAAACTAAATATAGAAAAAAAGATTTGAAGAAATTACACCAAAAGAAAAAAGATTTGAAGAAATGACACCAAATTACATCAAAAGATTTGAAGAGGCACTAGGAGCAGGTAAGGCCTTGGGGCCTCGCTGCCTGCTTTGCGCTGCGCACGCGCGTGGGGCACCTGACCTCGCACTGATGCTTTTAAGGCCTTAATTTTGCATGCGCTCACCCCAGTCTTTGCGCCCGCCCCAGCTCCTGCTCGCCTGCTACTGCCCCTCATCCCTTAAAAATATACACCTGCGCCATATTCGTCTCCACCCCTTCCGTGGTCAGGAGCACCTCCCAGCTGCTGAGCCGAGCACTGTGCTGGTGCAGAAATAGCCCTAGACACTGACAGACGAGCGCTTCAGCAGCTTGACAGCCCCACGTTCCCTGACCTCACTCGTCCCTAGTCGCAGCTTCCAAACCAGCACCGTCCCAAGGGACCTTGACCCAGCCGCCAAGTTCACTGGGGGCTCTGGAGCTGGCATTGGGACTTAGTTTGGGAGTCTCATCCTTGGTTATGCCCTTCTCTGAAGCAGCAGCTCTTCTCCTACGCCATCCCGGGCTTTGCCCTCTCGGAGGCCAGGGGGCTTTTCTGCCTGATGGTGGCCTTCCTCCTCCTCTTCGCCATGTGAAGGAGCCTTCTTCACCTCCCATAGTTCTCTGTCCCACTTCTTGTCTGCCCTGTATGTTGCTTTCCCTGCACCTCCCCAGGCAGCCGGGGGAAAGAAATTGGCTCAGGGTTTGACAGAGGGAAGACACATAAATACTGTATTAATAAAGATGTTAAAAAAAAAGATTTGAAGAAATTACACAAAAAAGATTTGAATAAATTACACCAAACAAATGCTTTGGATTGGGAAATGTTAAGTGACTTTTTTCTATTTATCTATTCCTGTTTTTCTATTTTTCTTAATATTATTTTTATAATGAAAACTTAATTTGAAAAAAAAATTAATGTGTAGAAGAATTTCAAAGATCCAGACAATATAATTTTGGGAAACTAAAAAGATGTCTGATTTCTTCTGGCCTCAAGTGGTGCCAAATTATCTTAATCAGCTACACTATAATTGGGGGCATGGAAAAAGCGGACTCCATGGAGGAGTCAAAGGAGGAAAGGAAATACTAATTTTAAAATGGTCTTATAAAGTTTTCTTTGTCCGTAAAATGTTTATACCTGCATCCAAGAAGACTGCTGCTTCTTTAAGAAATTAGGGTCTCCAAGCAGTTTATGAAGTAATAGATCATATATAAATAGGTTGTTTGCTCTCGGTACAGATGCCATCATTACTAACTACTTTCAGGCTCTTTGAGAGCTAAATAATTCCGTAATGCATCATTGAACATTCAGTTGCTTTATAGCAGATGGTTTCAGGGGTCCATCTGCTCATAGCAATGTTTTCAACAAGCCCCCTTCACCTTCACCAAAAGGTTCGGCAGCATTAAAAGATGCAGTCTCCACCACAGGTGCCTTTCCCCCACTCCTGTATTAGGGGAAGGGCTAATCTCTTCCTATTGCCCCCACTCCCCCAGCGAAAGCAGCGTCTGGCCTGGGTCTTTTTAAATGAAGCTTTACTATACGTGTCTAGGAAACTAGTGGAAGAATCTTCTGATGTAAATAATTTGCAAGCTTACAACAAAATATTCTTGTTGTCCTCATGTGTGTGTCTAGTTATTGCTTTCCTTGGTGGTGTTAAAAATGATACATCAGGCTGTCAACAGTTGCTCCATTAGTCCTATGCCCAATATGTGCGGAAGCAGAAGCAGATCCTTTAGGGTCTTGGGGGGGTGGGGGTGGGAGGAGAATATATTCTATGTCTCTGAGAACATGGGGGTGTCCCTTGGGCAAGGTCAGGATGAACGCATGAAATAGAAGAAGAAATGCCAACTGATACAAACAAACTGAATATAACGGCAGGAGGCTGCGGGATCCAGAGGGAAGTGCTATGGGGACACAGCTAGTTTTATGCCAGAAATCCCAAGTGCCCCATTACCTGTGTGATCACTGAGATCTGCAGTCAGAGTGCTGGAGAAACAGAACAGTGGTGTGCAATGAATAAGACATGTGTGGCAGCTGCTCTCTAAATACATAGGCATTTCTTTTCCAAATTGGAAAATAATAAGGAAAGACAAAACGTGGGTGGAGAAGACGCATAAAACATTAGAGAAAGGCCTGTGAAAGATCACAAGGATCTAACTGTCCATGTATTTTGTACCACCCTCCACTCACATGCATCAAGCACATGATTTCAAGACTGTGAACTGTACAAAGACATCTCAGGTGGTGATTAATTAGAGAGGTGTGATTTTGGTGTGAGTAGGGAAGAGAATGTTACTTGGGAGCATCAGACAACGTTAACTCTTGCTCCTAGCCGAGGACTCGGAGGGCAGGACACAGCAGCCAGTATTCTGTGTTCTGTGTTCAAATATCTGTCCTTTCATTTGTCTTTCAAAAAAGAACAACTGGGTCCACACTGGCATATTAAAATGATCCCTATAATTTTCAGAAGAGCCATTTGGAAGATGATTTATTACCATCTCTCTCCCTTTCGGAAGAATACAAAGAAACAGAAAATGAAGACAATCTTTGCTTTACTGACATGTGCGGCCCCTTCTCCATGCAGTCCATGGTGGGGGCAAGGGCAGTCTCATGTTAACATTTTGTCCTTAACAGGCGTTTATTAAGGACACACCAGGTGCTCGGCAGTGCGCAGGGTTTACAAAAGAGACTGTTTCAAATCTAAAGAGTCTCCCTGGTTTCTTCTTGAAACGCCAGTGCTAAACGCTTTGTATAAAAGGTGAGTGATTTATTCCGAACTACAGGTGTCCAGAGGCAGGGCCTGAGTCACAGTCCTGATTTGGCCATCAATGTCATCTAGATTATCCTGTTAAGAAAATCCACTGCCATCGACTTTACCATCACTCCCCTTTGTGACATCAAAGCAGGCATACTATGGACATGCTTTCTGTGTTTGTGAAAGCCTTTGGACTTCAGTTAGTTTAATCCAGTTTCCCTCTTTAGGCATTAACTGAATACTCAAGTGTGCTCAGCTTCATTAGCGTTCTAATTGAGCCTTGGTGGTATAGTGGATTATACTTTGGGCTACTAACCACGAGGTCAACAGTTGGAATTCGCCAGCTATCCCTCGAGAGAAAGACGAGGCTTTCTAATCCTGTAAACATCTACAGTGTAGGAGACCATAGAGCTAATCCTACCCTCTCCTAAAAGCTCCATGATCCAGAATTGACTCAGCTAGCAGTGAGTTTTTTAGTTTGAATTAAACTAAATGCCTTCATGCCTTCAACTAACATCTAACCAGGGGAAGAAGAGAGACCTACCAAACATTGGAGTAGACAATCCTGGAACCATTTAAGGATTGCATCATCAAGAACTAAGGACTGTAGCCAGGCATTAGAGATCACAGGGTGGGTCAAACCATAGAGACAGTCACCTTCAAGGGCCATTGTGGGTTCAGACAAAGAACTATTTGTTTCTGAGTCCCTTCGGAGGAGAGAGAGGAGAAAAAGAGGCTTATGTTATCTTTTTAAAATGTTTCCATCATTTTTTAAAAGTGGAAGTTGTGATAAGCCAGTGTGTTTGGAGGAGGGCCCGGGCAGAGTGAATGGAGTGGATCAGGAACAGCTGGGGAGGTATTGCCTAGCTGGGGCAACTAGGCCATGTTTTGTATTAATGGGAAAGGAGTGTAGCCAGATGTGGTGGAACCCCAGGGTGGACCTTCTATAAGGGAGCCTCAACCAGATGGAATGACACAGTGGTTGCAACAATGGGTTCAGGCATCAGATCGATTGGGTCTGCAGCATTTGAACTGTTGTCCATCGGGTTCCCATGAGTCAGAACTAGCTCCATGGAACCTCACAATGAGACTGATATGCCAAAATGACCCCTAGTGGCACAATAGTTAAGTGCTCGGCTGCTAATATGTGTCTACATATGGGGTACAATTTATGTAGTCAAATTAAAGGCAACTGGTTAGTTGGTTGGTTGGTTGGCTAAGTGTCAGACCCTGGGCATGCAAGATGAGTAAGTTAAAAGAATAACTAATGTAGGTAAGCAAATGAACACGATAAAGGGAGTAGACCAGAAATGTTTGAACTGTATCTTTATTAGAAATTTAGCTAGGAACGGTGTGAGGTGGTCCGAGGTGATAAACCTGATGGACATCAAGTCAATCCCAACTCACTGTGGTTGTTCTTGTTAGGTGCCATCCGATCGCACGTACAACAGAATGAAATACGATCTGCTCCCGTGCCATCCTCCCGATTGGGCTTATGTTTGAGCCCAGTGTTGCAGCCACTGTGTCAATCCATCTCCTTGACGAGCTTCCTCTTTTTCGCTGCCCTTCCACTTCATCCAACAGGAGACTCTTCTCCACAGTCAGGTCCCTCCTGACAACAGGTCCCAAGTACGTGAGATGACAGCGACCCTAGATAGGACTTCTGAACCTATAAACCTTTACAGAAACCAACAGCCTCATCTCGCTCCTGTAAAGCAGCTATTGTATTTGACTTGATGACCTTGCAGTTAGCACCTAACCCCCCCCC
>NW_022111324.1:65681191-65698531 GCF_000313985.2 Echinops telfairi | reverse complement strand
CCCCCACCCGAACGCCTTCTGAGATGATACAAAGAAGATTTCATTATAATGGATTCAAGACACATATAAATTTGTCAGGCAGAAATTTTCAAAAGCCCTGAGAGTTTTAAAAATACTTTTAGTGAGGGCTTTTACCTCTCTTATCACAATCCATACATGCATCCAGTGTGTCAAGCACATTTGCATATATGCCGCCATCATTTAAGCCAGCTTTCACTATTGAGTACTGAGGTCACCATCATTGTCTGATCTCACTGCCATTCAGTTGATTTTAACTCAGAGCAACCCCTAGGCCAAGGTTGAACTGCATCCGGCTTTCTGAAGCTATAACTGATGGGAGTGGAAAGACACATCTCCCCCCTGGGGAGGGGTCTGCTGTGAGCTGCACGTAACCACGGTGCCTCCAGGTCACCATGACAAGTTACTGTGTTCCACTGACCCTCAGCTATTCTTCACATGGAAAATAGGTATGACATTTCTTTCAAATATGACTGTAAGGCTTATAGGGAATAGCATACCTCATTGCCCATCATGGAGTCTTCTACATTGTAAGGACTTGAAGTCTTTTTAAATCCTTGCCGGGGGAAGATGAAAAAAGTTCATATTGAAAGATAATGACTAGCAGGAAGTAGTATATATTTAAATATAAACTTAGAGACATTGACTTTGCTTTAGGGTTCAAGGGAAGGAGACTATAAAGACTTCACTGATAAGTGGTGGTGATGACCTCAGTGAGCAAAATAGCTAGAGAGAGAGCCTTCTGGGGAGAGCCAGTGCTTCTGTATCCAGAACTCTCCCTTAACAAGAATGGCCTATGTTACTTACTATGTTAGCTAAAATACGGTGGATTAGGAACCACTTATAGAAATGTAGAATATGGGAACTTGACATTCTTACCAAAAAATCATGCTGTATATATGGATTTTGCTATTTGTCACAAAACAAAATAAAGGGAAGTTGTTGGAACCAAGTTGATCTTCAACAAAAGGTTGCTATCTAGTTGACGGTGACTCAGGGGGACCGCTGCGTATCAGAGTAAGCCTGTGTCCACAGTTTTACTTCCTGTGGCTCCTTTTCTTTGAAAGCCCATCCCCAGGCCTTTCTTCACAAGATCCTCTGAGTAGCCGTGAAGATCCAATCTTTCTGTTGGCATAGTAACACCCAGGGACTCACAGCTGAACGTAAAGCCTGTTGCCTTTGAGTTGACTCTGACTCATAGGACAGATTAGAACTGCTTCGCATCTTTAGGAAAGCAGACTGCAGCTTCCTGCCACAGAGCTGCTCGCCACTGCGTACCTCCTCAGTGTGTTGTCAGCTCCTAAGGTGAACATACTCCCTGGAAGACCTACCTTTTAACAAAATATGACAGTGCATAAACTGATCACAACTTCAAAACGATCAACTCAAGTTATAGGCTTAATCCTTGTTAAGCATAAAGTTTCCTCAAACTGATGTCTTAAATTATAAGGTGTATGTAGTTCAAAGGTATGCTATACATCATAGTGAAATGACTACGCTGCTATTTTGGGTGACTGAAAATCTGCCATGAGATGTCACCTGCAGTTTTAAGACCTATAATGAAGTATATAAACTCTTTGTACCTCTGGGATGCACTATTTGAAGGACAAGAAAACCTGTAGCCCCGAGAAGACTCGTTAATGGGGGTTAGCACAAGTCTCCCACAGGTCTGTCGTAGGGTTGCTTGTTGTTACGATGCTGTAAGCTATGTCACTGTATGTCAAACCCTGGCAGGATCACCAATTGTGTGCAAGTTTCGATGGAGTTTTAAGATTAATAGACAAGGAACAAGGGCCATTTAGAGTATTTCTGGAAAAAAAAAGACAATTAAAAACCTTAGGAAATGCGGTCGAACGTTGCCTGGCACAGTGCCAGAAGAGGAGTCCCTCAGGAGGAAAACACTTGAAATCTACCTGGGAAAGAGCTGCCTCTTCAATGCAGAGTCGCATTGAGTGGTGTGCGTAGAGTAAAGCTTCCAGGTCTCCATTTGCTAATGTGGCATGACTCAAAAGTGAAGAAACAGCTCTAAACACCCATTAACAGTCAAATCTCGTAGTGTACAAAGCATGAATCTGAGAAAATTAGAGCCATTTGTCTGCATTATTGACTATGCCAAGGCATCTCAATCTGAGTTCATGACAAATTTTGGATAGTGTTGCACAGAATGGCATTCCAGACTACTTCATGGGCTCACGTGAACCTGACCCAGAGGCAGTGGTTCCAATCAAGTAAGTTGTAAAATCAGGAAAGGTGTGGGTCAACAGTGTACCATTTCACCATACTCACTCAATTTGTCCACTGAGCAAATACTTGAGAAACTGGATTACGTGACAAAGAACACAGTATGACAATTGGAGGAAGACTTAATAACAATCTTCTATATGCCGATGACACCACCTGCATTGCTAAAAGTGAAGCAGACAGGAAACACTTATTGATGCATCTGAATGAATCACCAATACGGCCTTTAGTCATTCTTCAGGCCTGGAACTAAAGTTATCCTCGCTGATCAACTTTTAGCCAAACACTAGGCCTGTCAGGTGAACAAAATGAGCCTGGTAGTGCATTGGATTAAGCATGGGGCTGCTAACCTAATGTCTACCATCAGTGGATGAGAGGTGAATAATAATGCCAGGGAAACTCCCACTGCTAGAATAATCAGCCATTCGAGATCAAAAGGGCTGGATTTACCTAGGGACAAAGTTCCAAAGACAGGAATGGCTAGGAGAGAAAGGTCAATGACAATGGTAAAGACAAGAAAGACAGGGGCAGAGTGCCTTTCCGTTTTTGGAGTCTGACTGTGATGAAACAAAACACGCATGAATTGTGGAATGGAAAACCAGTTTGTTTTGTATACCTCTACGCAAATCACAGTAAAAGGTAGAATCAATAAGTAGAGTATGAAAAAGTAAATATATCACTTTGAGGGCTTTATAAACGTTTGCTCAAATTGAAATAAAAAGTAAAATAAATAAATAGATAAATAAAGTTTTAAAAAGCCAACAAATTGCTCTGCGACTGACTGAAGCCATGGCCTTTTCCGTGGCCTCCTATGCACGTGAAACCTAAAGAATGCATCAGGGAAATGGAAGAGCTGAGGCATTTGTTTGATGGTGTCAGTGGAAAATATCAAGTAAAATATACCTGCCAGAAGAATGAGTATACCTATCTTGGAAGACGTCTAGCTAGAATACTTCTTCGAGGCTCAGTTTTACATATTTGTGGTGTGCCATCAGAGCAGTCGCTGGAGGAGGACATCATGCCAGGGAAAGTACAGAGCCACCGGATGGCTGTCACCAGGGGCTCAAATGCAGAACAAATCCTGATGATGGTGCCTGTTTCATTTTGTGGAACACAGAGTTTCTATGAGCCAGAACCAATTCGAGGACACCGAACAACAGCAAAAGAAGAACAGCCCAAGTTGGAGGGCTGCCATTGAAGTGTGGCTCACCTGCCTCACATGGTCTCTCCTTCTAAAAATGTGAGTAAAGAAAATGTAAAGAACGCATAAAAAGGAAATATTTCCATTAGAGTTTGTCCTAGGAAATTGTAGATTCCCATCAGAATTCCTAGTCCCTGAAGGACTGGTGGTTTTGTGTAGCTCTCCAAGGAGACATTAAAGCCAATGAATCATTTTATCAAATAACCAGCTATTGAACCTAACAAATATTTATGTCAGGATCGCTGGTGGTGTGGCGAGTTACATGGTGGGCTGTTAAGATCAGCAAGTCAAACCCACCAGCAGCTCCATGGGAGAAAGATGGGGTGGTTGCTCCCCTACGGACATCCCCTCTTGGAAACCTGAAGAAGCACTTTTACTGTGTCCTGTCAGTGATTGTGAGCAGGACTCAACTCGAGAGCAGTCAGTTTGGTTTGTTGGCTTTTAAAATATACTTAACGATAGCTATGCCATCTCCATTCCTTTGTGGGTATCATTGTGGTGGTAGTCAAGATAATATGGATGTCATGGTCTGGTAATAACCAAAGGAGAGATAAATATTATACGATGCCATGGTTCCGTATCACTGCAAACTCCCAAGTGAATTCCGGTAAGCCCACTGCTTCCCTTCCTCATGCAGTTACAAACTGTGAGGCCATCACCCCCAAATCAAGCGTGGAGAACTTTGAAAAGTTTTTATTGTACTATTCACATACGGAGGTTTATTTAGAGTTATGCTTCCTTGATAAGTTTGTACTTCTTTGGATTAAATTGACTGCAAATTTGAAGGTTATTAGTGAAAAGATTCCCTTTCAATTAAAAAAAGGGGGTGGGACATGACTGCCAACAAATGACAGACCTACATTTACAGAAATGACTAGCTCACAGGGATTAAATGAAAGGCAATTTAAGCATTTTGTTACCATAGGAAAATGAGCTTCCGCCCATCTTTATTCAGTGGTATTAGCTGCCCATTGAAGCGCGTGGCTCAATCTTTCCTGCTGAAATGCTTGGCTTTTTGAGAAGAAGGTGGAAGAAGGGCTCCCACAGTCTTGATTCCAAACACAGTTTGAGTCTGTCAGATGAGCTCGTTGCAAATTATGGAAGCTGATCGCCCCCCTAACCTTTGCAAGAGGCGGTGATGTCTCCCCGTTTGGGAGCTTTCACTAGGGGACATGGAGTCACGGAGCTTTACGATTAAGCTCTGGGCATCTCTAGCGCTCCTTGGAGAGGCTTACTCAAATAAGCCTGTCTCTGAACCCTGCGATGGGACTTCTCTCCCACAGCTCTCCCCCTTGTCCCGGTTTCGTATCCTTTATACATCGTGGATGTCCAATAACCTCTGACGGATGCTGCTTTCTTCTTAACATTGCCTGTCTCCCAACATCCGTTCCCACACAATCAGAGTCACGTACTTTTCAGTCTGCAGTGCCCCTGGTGCCAGAGCAGCTGGAGAGGGTGACACGGCTGAGGAGACAGCTAATCTCAACGGCCCTTGGGTCTTTCCTCTAAAAGCAACAGCAAGCAAACATGCCAAGTGCTATATAGACAAAGAGGGGATGTCATGGCCGAGGAAATGCACTCATGGTGGTGTGTGTCCGCCACGAAGTTTCCTGAGGTTGAGCGCACGTTGGGAAAGCACCGGTGGCAAGAGGAGTTGCCGCTCTGAATCTCGGTCCCTCTCTTGACAGGACTGGGAGGCAAGGGCTAATCAAGCTTTTAATTCCTCTCGGCAAATGCATGCAGACAGGGGTCTAAGTTGGAACAATACAGAGGGTACAATCCTAATTACTGCCTAATTCGCACGACAGGCAAATGCAGGAACAAGAGAAAGTCACTTTGGAAGACTACCAAGGAGCAATCCTCCCTTCAAGAATGGGGACAAAATGAATTGCCCTCTTTTGACAAATACAAGCTTTGGGTAGGTGAAGAAAATAGGCACCATTTACATGATATGACACTATCAAAGGTGTTCTGGCAACATTTCAGTGTTACTGATTTTCAGATGTGCCTTTTTATTTTTAAGATTGTTTCTGTGAAGTTGGGCAATTATAACTTTTAAACATGTGAAAATGAACAGCTGTGTTTTTAAATATTTGACTGGCTAGCTATTGTACTTAATTGCTCTAGAAACATCAATGTTTGTTTCAAATAAAACAAATTAAAAATAGCTGAATTATGATTTCTTCACCAAAAAACAAGTCATTATTTCAGTAGACAACACTGCCGCTCTCTTAAAACAAAATCACTAGTTTTTGAGATGCAAAGATTTAAATCTGAGTGGCATGTTTCATACTTGCCTTCCTCCCATTTCACAAATTAATTTAAAATAAAAATAGCCCGGTATGTAAGGATTACAAATTAAGTTTTGTTTGGGAATACAAATTTTGCAGAAGCAATGCTAGCTACATGAAAACACTTCACGTTAAAACTCTCAAGAAGAAAATACCATCCACAGAAAATTGTGAAATATTTAAATTGGTATGTGCTGTGAATCATCAATATTTTAAAAATTAAATAGAAGAGACCATCTTCGTGTAAGATTGTGTGATCACATGCAGAATTCCTAGCTACATTTACCAGAGAAGCATGCTCAATGCCATCCCCAGTATAGCTAATTGAAAGTTTTTATGAATATTTCAATAGGGCAGATTTATCAACCCCAAGCCAACTTTTTTCCTAACTAGAAAGAATATAATTTTCAGTTCATTGCCATTTGAAAACGATTTCATAATGAGCATTGTTTTGAGCTTTGCATTTACATGTGTCAGAGAAGATGGCTATAATCTTAAACAACTCTTGCAGTTACTGAAAGTATTCAGTCTGTCAGCTTTAAGGAAAGAAAGAATGATTAAAGTTTTAAACGCCAAAAGGAATTAAACGTATGTTTTATCTTGAAAGGGTCTATTTTAAACTCTGCGATCTAAGCAGTTGTGAATATAGGATTTGTTGCCAAGATACACATGCTGGAAAACGACTGGAGGGATGCCGAGGGTGGGGGGCGAGGACCGGGGAGCTGGGGAGCTGTTTTCATTTCTTTTTATTACGTGTGAAATGCTGTTCCCCTTTAGTAGCCATCACTCTGGGTCTTAAATAGTTTGGCTCAACACCATTTGAAACCCTATAACCTCAATTTTTAAATGGTGTGCTTCCCTGGTCTAGCCGGGCTGTGACATTATTTTCCTCGGCCTTCCGAGTTAAGAAAATTACTTTTAGCAGGTCACACTAAAGGCAGAATTATTACAGAATTGGAAGAAGCTTGTTCCATTTTTCAGGAAGCAGACAGTATTATTGGTGCGCGCGGCGGATGCGTTTTCCTTCCTCTTCCACCATTTACACAAGTGCCCTGTGTTCCTTTTGGATAGAGACAAGACTTCTGGGCACCCATTTCGCCTCCAATTTAATGAAGTTGTTAAAGTAGCAAGACTGACAGGTTAATTATCCTTTATAAAAGGGGGACAAATTGAACTGTGTCTTTCCATCATTTTTTGATATATCAAGAAGCTCCGGAGGTGCCCAGATGCGGCTCTGGTGAATAAAACAGCTAATCCACTCTGCTATTCTTTCCTGACCCTGCTCTCCCCACCGGGGCCTCGCTCGATGGCACTTGGTTTTTGTTTCACGTTCAACAGATTCCACTTTATTATAAATTCAGACGGATATTTTTTTTCTTCCTCTCTCCATATGTTGGCTGACAGCTCCCCTGAAATAACTGATGGCTAATTTTAAACTCTGATGAAAATTAACCCAAGTGTTACATGCAAACAGGAGCCGCTTGGAAGAGAAAAGAGTTATCATGGTAGATGCCAAACAGTGGAAAATGTGTGTAAATTAATGGAACCTCGCTGGTGACAAGCCGTCAGGCAGTTTGATGGCTCTTGCTAGCGCTCAAGTCCCACTGAAGTTGGCCAGAGGGCAGCACGGACAAGTCCTGCTTTTCAAAAAGACCGCGGGAAGCTTGACAGTAACGTTAACTAGATCATCGAAAGTTCATGGTCAAATAAGAGATTTTCTTTTTTTTTGGCAAAGCTTTGCACTAAACAGAGTTTGCAGACAGGAGAGCCATGAATGAGATATCAAATTGCAAGTGCAGCAAAACACAATCAAAATAGGAGGAGGACGGCAGGGAGGGGCCGCTGAGAACACAGTCCGAGGAAGTTGCTTCTGAGTTCAACGTCTATGTTGAGAACTTGGCTTTGTTGTGGACTTGGTTCTGTTGTTAAGCACTGGACTTGAAACATTTTCGACTTTGGGAGTAAGGTTTTGTCCGCTCAGGACATTTCTCGCAGAAATCCCATTTGTTCTCCTCAAGTGTTCAGACTAACATTTGTAATTATAAAAAGGAAACTAAGTATGATAAATTGCAACCGTTTCCCCATGTGACCTCTTAACAACATTAGAAAGAATCTAAGGGGAAAAAATTCAACCACCCACCCATTTTTTCCCTGAACAAGGTAAGCATTTAGCTTCTCTAAAAATATAACACTAACAATACATTAGAACTGAATATTGGTAGGCTATAATGAATGGAAGGTTGGTTCTGTGACCTGGAACAAGTGAATGAGCCTCAGTTTCCTTGGTTTGAGGTTGAAAGCATTTGGAGATTTGCGATAACATGAAGCTATGCTTGTTGTGACAGATAGTGCATGATAAAGGGATCCCTGGTGGTGTGATATGTGTTGACGTGTTGGAAACCACCAGGCTTTCTCCTCCTGTAAAGTGGCCCAGTCTTGGAAAGCCCACAGGGGCAGTTTCTGTGGATCCTGTCCTTTAGGGTTGCCACATGTAAGAATTAACTCAATGACAGTGAGGGAAAAAAATGATGAAAAAGGAAATCAATCTAACAAGGAAAAATGGCTCTTGCATTAAATGGAGTCAATCTGTGGTGTCATTAGGAAGGTGGGTGGGAATGACATCAAAAAGACCCTAGGGTCCATGGTGGGAGTGGCAGGCAGCCAGCATGTGGAGGCAGGGCCTGCCAAGGCAGTGGTATCACTAGAGTGTCACTGGTTAACCAGTGGGATAACTCATGTCCTTCCTATTCTACCACCTGCCAATCAGGGTCCAGTCAAATAGGTCTTGGGCTCTCCATAGGGAGGAGGTGAGGGTGTCTATCTTGGCCAATGAGAGAGAGGAGGGATTGAGGGGAGGGGTCCAGGCAGGGTAGGATTTATTCCATGAATTACCATACAGGATACACCAACCCTACTGATGTCAATGGAGTAAACGTGGTACTCAGTTTCCTCTGTTTTTTTTCTTCAGTTTATGAGTTTATTATCTTCAAAGGGTCGTGACTCTCAGCTCTTTGGTCTCCATCACAGTATGATTCCTTGTTTGATTGGATAACATTGTCCCCATGCACACCACCAAAGCATTAGATGCTAAAGGTTGACTATTTTAATGTAATTAAAATTTATTTATTCACTTTTAGAATTTCATTGCATCTCTTAAAGGCTTCTTAGAATGTTCATAAGCAAACTCCAAGTTTGTTTATCTTATTTTCTGGCTTGGGGGCCACTGTTTCTACTTCTGTCCTACACTAAAGTTAGTTGGGAAAAGATTATCGATGAACTCAACTAGGGAATACACTCATTCTTCTTGGGGAAAATTTTTTTAATTAAACATTACAGATGTATCATACAAGGAATACTGGTGGCACCATGAGCTAGGTGTTGAACTGCTAACCATGGGAGAAAGGTGAAGCTGTCTGCTTCTGTAAAGATTTACAATGTCAATTAGGCCTCCACTCAAGTACTCCCTCAATGCAACAACACTTTATTCTATTAAACTGGCATTCGATGATGCTTGCCTTCCCGACATGATTGCGAAGACAAATGGGTTCACAAACATTTGTGGTAAAAAAAAGCTGATGGTACCCGGCTATCAAAAGGTATAGCACCCGGGGTCTTAAAGGCTTGAAGATAAACAAGCAGCCATCTAGCTGAGAAGAAACAAAGCCCACATGGAAGAAGCACACCAGCCTGTGTGATCATGAGGTGTCAAAGTGATCAGGTATCGGGCATCAAGGAACAAAAAAATCATATCGTTGTGAATGAGGGGGAGTGCGAAGTGGGGACCCAAAGTCCATCTGTAGACAACTGGACATCCCCTTATGGAAGGGTTGCTGGAAGGAGAGGAGCCAGTCAGGGTGCAGTGTAGCAGCTATGAAACATACAACTTTCCTCTACTTCTTAAATGCATCCTTACCCCCCATCCCCTATCATGATCCCAATTCTACCTTAAAAATCTGGCTAAACCAGAGGATATACACTGGTACAGATAGGAATTGGAAACACAGGGAATCCAGGACAGATGATCCCTTCAGGACCTGTGGTAAGAGTGGCGATACCGGGAGGGTGGGAGGAAAGTGGGATAGAAAGGGGGAACCGATTACAAGGATCTACATATAACCTCCTCCCTGGGGGATGGACAACAGAAAAGGGGGTGAAGGGAGACATCTGACAGTGTAAGATACGACAAAATAATAATAATTTATAAATTATCAAGGGTTCATGGGGCAGGAGAGCGAGGAGGGAGGGGGAAAATGAGGAGCTGATACCAAGGGCTCAAGTAGAAAGCTAATGTTTTGAGAATGATGATGGTAACCAATGTACAAATGTGCTTGACACAATGTATGGATGTATGGATTGTGATGAGTTGTACAAGCCTCCAATAAAATGATTAAAAAATATATTTACAAGGTCAGAAAGAGTCCCATGAAGCAATGCTAGTCTAGTCGTAGGGTCACTGTGCATTCGAATGGGTAGGAAGGCAGGGCTTTGGGGTTTGGTATTGGGTTTGTACTGCACCTGATTCTTCTGTTTATTTTACACAAGATCTGTTGGCTTTCACTTCAGAAAGAGCCCAGATCCCTTCATGTTTCATCCAGACTTAGCAATTTTATCCCACCTCCCATTGATGGCAAAGTGGGAAAATTCAGCTGCCTCTTATATTTTGGGGATTAACTTCTTTCACTTCACAAATTTCAAAGCACTGCAAATGGACCTAGGCTTTCGCCTGGCCTGGCTGAGCAGGGAGCTTGTTTAATATCTCTAAGCTTTAGTTTTTACATCTATAGAACTAGACCAATAATATCTACCTCATGGAATCCTTATGGTGAATGAAAGCGATAACAAATATTAACCCTCTAGCTTGGGCCTGGCAAGGAGAAACTGCTCCTGAAAGGGGTGGGTGAGTAACAGTGGCAGAATGTTGGAATATAACCCAAGAAAGTAATAATTAGGTATTCCCAGTTTTACCTCGCTCTGGTAGAAACAGTTCAGTGCTCAGCTACTGGGTGAAAGTTTGGTGGCTCACATTTACCAGAGACCTAAACCGCCGATGCCTGAAAGATCACAGCTACTGAAAACATCATGGTGCACAATGACACTGTGACACACAGTGTCTCCCTGGGGTAGGATCTACTCAACGCAGCTGTTTTGCTTTTATTTTTGTTTTAAATAATGCATTATTTTTAGTAGTGAGTAGCCTGTTTTCTCAGATGAGGCTCTGAGAGTGCCACCTACCACAGACTGGGACACTTCCGGTCAGACTTCGCTTAACTTTATGAATGGCTTCTATTAACAGGTCTGGGATTATCGTGCGTCAAAGGATGTCTATTCATAGTGAAATTCCCTAACTGAAGAGCCAACAAATTATGTGAGACCTGAGTTGAAATTTAGAATCATGTCACTGCAATTCTAGTTTTGCCGTCATTTGACTTGAAAACCCTAAGTCCCATAGGGACACTGAGCTGAGGTTAACTGAAGGGCCATGGGTTTTTTAAATGACCAGTGTAGGAGTCTTGGTAGGACAAGAGCCAAGAGCTTGGCTGCTAACCGAAAGGTTCTTGGTTGAAACCCACCCAGTGACTCTAGGGGAAGAAAACTGACAGCGAGCGTCCACAAAGAGTCCAGTGAAGGAAATGCTACTCTATCACATTGGGTCAGAATCAACTCGACTCCACCCAACCACAGCTACAGCCCGACCAAGTGGCAGTCACCACTTTTTAGATAAAGTAACTTATTATTATTATTATTGTAAGTAGTTCTGTTCTTGCCAAGTGCCCTATAAGTCAGTGCTGACTCACACTGATCTTCTGTACAACAGAAGGGACACTGCTCTGTCCTGTGGCCATGCCCACAATCATTGTTAGGTGTAAGCCCATTGGTGGCAGCCACTGTTTCAATCAATCTCATTGAGGATCTTCTTCTTTGGGGGCTGACTCTCTACTTTAGCAAGCACATTTCCTTCTCCAAGGATGGGCCCTCCTGATAACTTGTCCAAAGTACTTGAGATAAAGCCTTGCTACCTTCACTTCGAAGAACATTCTGGCAGGACTTCTGTCAAGGCAGATTTATTTGTTCTTCTGGCAGTCTGTGGTGCTTTGGCAACACTGTGACCCTGATTATCTTTGTTTTCTAGTGCTTCCATGGCAGAATCAGCAGAAGCGAGTGGCTTTACTGCACACAAATTTACTCACAGGTCTGGAGGCTAACAGTCCAAACCGTGCTCCCAAATATGTTGATTCCTTCAGTGAGCTTCTCCCCTAGAAGTGTCTTTGGCATTCCTTAGTCTACCTGCTGTCTACCAAGTATCTTTGGCATTCCTTAGTGTTCTTCGGTGTTTATCTTTCCCCTCAAAGTATGTGTATCTCTCTATCTATTCTGCCCTTTTTATACCCCAGAAATGATTAGGGTTAGGAGCCATCAACTATCGGTTGATGATATTGCAGTCTACAATGTAATTATATTCCATGACATATCCCATTATATTATGCAATGCAATCTCTTTTACCCAAGATCAACTGACTTAATGACATGTAACAAGTCGATGATATCAACTAGACTAGTGCTTGCCCAGAACATGAATCATCGTCTAGCCAAATGGACGCAAAAATCAACTATCCCATTAGCCATACTTTATTGACGAGGACACTGAGAATTAGGTAGGTAAAATGATTTTCTTTAGACTATGTATTCAATATGAGGCAGTGCTGGGCCTGGAATCAAATTCTCTTAGAGACACCAGAGCACATCTTAAATGCAGCAAAATCCACAGCATTTTCCCACGTGCGGTGCTGAGATTACTCTTACCTTTCTCTTCCAGCTTTAATATTCTCTGCAGCTGGTGCTAGTCCTCCTTGAGGATTTATTTATCTATTTATTTATCTATCTATCTCTTTATTTAAAAGCAACAGTATCTGAGTTGTATCTTCCCACGCCAATGTCTTTTTATTGTAAATTTCTGGAAAGTAAAAATAATGCTGGACTTAATCATTGCCTTGAATAGAGCAGAAGTTTGCTATTGAAGATAATGTGGTGCCACATAAAATGTTGGTGAAAATTTTAGAGCAAATATACTAATTCAAAAATTTATTGGCAAATACTTATCAGGTAGTTTAGTATATCATGGACAATGTGCTAGGTGCTGGGAATGCAATAGCAAATAGCATGAGAGCCTTCTGTTTTCTTGGAAAATCTGACTACAGAGTCCGTAGTACACTCTGGGACCTTAGAGGAGCAACATGTAAGTGAGACTAGAGTCTAGAAAAGCTCCTCAGAAGCCAGCATTGGAGTCTGCCCTCTCCACTCTTTATTTATGCTCTGCTAGTCCAGTGCATACAACTTTAAGGATTCAGTAGAACCAGCAGCCTCAAGATAGAAGGAACTAGATGATGACAAAATCCCATTTGAAGAAGGCCTCCTCCCTTCTAGGAATACCCTGCTATTTTCATGAGAAATAAACTTCTATTTTACTGAAGATCTGAAACTTTGGCTTGCATAACTAGTAAAATAATTTCCATGGCTTATGAGATAGGATGTTACATCTTATGTTTTCAGCACATCTGATAATCTGTAATATCACGGTGATATAATAGCCTATAATCATAAAATCCACAGATTATCTAGAAATAGAGCAGCAAAGATTGCAGTTTACATAATAGCCTTTTTAGGTACTTGTAATTATAGGATAGCAATGCATGCCAGTATTATCTTCCAACACATAGGTGAGATACATAGCTGCCACTGGACCAATTCCAACTCATGGTAACCTCGGGCAGAATGACAAGGTTCCCAGTCATGTGCCATCCTCATAACCACCACCATGTTCAAGTCTATCTTTGTGACCACTATCCCAACCCATGTTACCAAGAGCATCTCCCTAACTATTGTTGGCCCTGTAATTCACCAAACATGGTATTCTCTTCCAGTGACTGATCCCTCCAGATCATGTGGCCAAAGTGAGACAGACAATTATCTGTTATAATACATAAGATTCTCATTGGCTAACTATTAAAAATAGTTCTTCAGGTCTTTCTTTTTGGTTTGACTTACTGTTAGTCTAGAAGCTCACAGACCAATTTCCATCATTTAAAGCAAGAAAGATATACTCATGTTTCCATATAGTGCCCTAATGTGGTAAGTAACCATTGATGAGCTTGACTTATGAGTTTGAACTGATGCTGCATTGTAGTCGGGTCCTCAGATTATTTGCTAACCATACAGACTGAAATGGTGAAAGGATACAACCCTGGGACACACCTTTTCTCCTATTACGCCACCTAGTATTTCGTTCTTCTAACAACTGCCCATTGGTCTATGACAGGTTTGCATAAGCACAACTAAATGTTCTAAAATTCCTATTCTTATCAATGCTATTGATAATTTGTTATGATTCACACAGCTGAATGCCCATGCATAGTCAATATGTAACATAGGTAAACTATTCTACTATTGTCTATTTCAGCCAAGATCCATGTGACAGCAGAAAGGATGTGCTCTTCGGAATCTGGCTTGGCTTTCTGACAGTTACATATCCATGTACTGCTACAACCATTTTTGACTTATCTTCTGCAAAATTTTACTTCCATGTGAGAATTATGATATTATTTGATGCAGCATCAAGATTGGAGGAAAACTCGATAAAAACTTTTGATATGCAGGGAACACAATCTTGTTTGCTGAAAGCAAAGACAATTTGAAGGACCCAGTGATCAAGATCAAAGACTACAAACACAATTAAAATAATCAAAAAAACAAAAATCCTCACAGATGGACCAATGAAAAAACTAACTATTGTTGGCCCTGTAATTCACCAAACATGGTATTCTCTTCCAGTGACTGATCCCTCCAGATCATGTGGCCAAAGTGAGGCAGACAATTATCTGTTATAATACATAAGATTCTCATGATAAAAGGGGAACTTATTAATGTTGCTAAGAATTTCATTTTACTTGGATTCACCATCAAGACCTGTTAGTCAAGAAGCAATATGGCATTGCATTTAGCAAATTCTGCAAAAGATCCCTTTCAAATCTTAAGAAGCAAAAGTACCTCTTTGAGGACCGAGGTCCGCCTGCCACGGGCTATGGTGTTTTCAATTGCTTCATCTGCTTATAAAGGCTGGACACTGAAAAACGGAGCCTGATGAAGGTTGATACACTTGGATCATGGCATTGGGGAAGAATGCTGGATGCACCATGGACTGCCAGAGGAAGAAATGCAGCCAGAATCTTTTTGATAAGAGATTTGCTGTGAATGTGTCTTATGCATTTTAAAAGTGTTATCAGAAAAAAAGAGTCACCGGAGAAAGACATGATGCTTGGCAGAGGACCAATGACAAGGAAGAAGACATTCCAAAGGCCAGATTGGCACAGTGGCTGCAGCAGCGGCCTCAGACACAGCTGTGATGGTGCGAATGACGTAGGACCAAGCAGTGTTTCTTTCTGTTTTATGAGAGGCCTTCAAAATGTTTGTGAAAAAATGCTATTATCTCTTTCTCCCCTTTAAAAAAATAACTCAGTTGGTTCACTATTAACAATTTCACAGACAGACTAATCACTTATCATGCATTCCAATAGTTCAGTCACATTCAGACGGATGTGCAGCCATCACCACAATCAATTCCAGGACATTTCTTCTCTGTTGTCCGCTCTCCATTTCCTGCCAGCCTCTCCTGTCGTGTCCTTTTGAATCTATTGATCCTGTTGTTGTCTCTCTGGGTTTCCTAATCTGGATTTCATGTACCGAGAACCATACAAAATCAAGACAGCATACAAAACCAAACACCATTGTCTTTTCATTCCATTTACCAGGACTTTTCAAAGCCCCCTTCTGCGTGGGGTTGCTGTGAGTTGTAACTGTCTCAACAACAGCTCACAAAGCGTGTCTTCTGTATCCTAGGAAGATCAGTGGTTTCTGAGAAGCCCTTTAAAATGCAACTATTGGTTTCTTCTTATCAAGAGAGTAAGAGAAAGGAAGAAACCAAATATTGAGAGAAAACTAGTCTATGCAACTAATCGCTTAGAGAAACCACAGGTAAGTGTAACGGTTTCTGGCCATCCGCAATAGATGCAGCCTGATCGCAGGGGAGAGAACGGCAGAGCAGAACTGCTTCGCCTCTTTGGGTAGTATCCCTCAGGACAGTGTGGGTTCAGCATCGGGGTGTTGACTAGAAGGCTGCATGTTTGCTCGCACAAGCCATTGCTAGAGAGAAAGATGAGACTTTTCTGCCCCCGTAAAAGATTTACAACCTCAGAAACCCTAGGGAGCAGTTTTCCTCTGTCCTATAGGATTGCTATGAGTCAGAATCCACTCAAAGACAGTGGTGTATCCTCCTTGTCCTGGGTCCTTATACATCCCTCTGGTGGCATCCCTCTGGTGAGGGGAGCCCTGGGATATGCTTAGGTCAACAGTTATGTTAGGGTCTTCAATCCAGTGTTGTCTACCACCAGGATGTAACTCTTCCCATCTGATTTTAAGATATGTCCTAGGCTCTTGGCTTCTGATGAGACTTGCTGGGCCAGGCAGTTTCCTCCTCGGCTGCTTCTCTTCACACTGGTTACAAAGCCATGTGAACGTCCACGGACTAGCTCAGTTAAATTTCCCAGCTCCCTCTGTGGTTGGTAGTGGCACAAGATGTTTCAAATACTGTTTTGCTCCCTTGCCCCACTGCAGCCATCATGACTCCATTGCCCCTCTGCTGTTCCAGTCACAAGGCATCTCTGCAAGACTTGCTCCCTGCGAGGCTCCAGATGGAAACTGACCACTTCTTACCCTGTGCCTTCACCACCACCCCCCAAACACCTGAGGCAAGGGCTATTATTCCTCCTGTCCCCAAGGCGTACTGTCCTTGCCCTTTCCTTTTTCTCCAGCCTCTTTCTCCTTCCTGTAAGCATTTTTTCCCCTTCACTTAAGGTACATAGGAGAAAACACATTTTAAATGATTACATACCTTTTTCAATTTTTTTCTGACTGATTCGTAATTAGGATTAAAAAAAATCATTTTATTGGGGGCTCATACAACTCTTATCACAATCCATCCATCCATCCATTGTCTGAATCACATTTGTACATATGCTGCCATCATCGTTTTCAAAGCATATTCTTTCTAGTTGAGCCCGATATCAGCTCCTCATTTCTCCTGTCCCTCCCCCACCCTCACTCCCTCATGAACCCTTGATACTTTATAAATTATTATTACTATTTCATGTTTTGCACTGTCCAAAGTCTCCCTTTACTCCCTTGTCTGTTGTCCATTCCCCTGGGAGGGGGATATTGGTAGGTCATTGTGATTTGTTCCCCCTTTCTTCCCCCACCTTCCCCTTCCCCTCCTGGTATGACTACTCTCAATACTGGTCCTGAGGAGTTTATCTGTCCTGTATTCCCTGTGTTTCCAGCTCTTATCTGTACCCATGTACATGCTCTGGTCTAGCCAGATTTGCAAGGTAGAATTAGGGTCATGATAGTGGGGCTGAGGAAGCATTAAAGAACCAGAAGAAAGGTGTATGTTTCATCAGTGTTATACTGCACCCTGACTGGCCTGTCTTCTCTCTGTGACCCTTCTGTAAGGGGATGTCCAATTGCCTACAGATGAGCTTT
>NW_022111324.1:65666497-65681029 GCF_000313985.2 Echinops telfairi | reverse complement strand
CTTGTTTATCTTCAAGCATTTGAGACCCCAGATGCTATGTGTTGTTGTTGTTATTGTTTTATTTTATTGTTGCTTTATTGAGCTCAGTTTTGTGCTTGTGCATATAGTTGTCACTGCATGTCTATCTGGATTGGATAAGTGGGATAAACAAGCCAGAAGAGAGAACAACAGAAAGACAGTTCCAGGGGGACATGGAAGAAGGGGAGGCAGGGGAAAGGAAGTGGGTGTTAACAAACCCAGGGACAAGGGAACAACAAATGATTCAAAATCAATGGCAAGGATGGTGTTGGAGGCCTGGTAGGGCTTGATCAAGGACAATGTAACCGAGAGGAATTACTGAAACCCAAATGAAGGCTGAACATGATAGTAGGACAAGAGGAAAGTAAAAGGAAATAGAGGAAAGAACTAAGAGGCAAAGGTCATTTATAGAGATCTAAATACAGGCATGTACATATGTAAATATATTTATATATTAGGATGGGGAAATAGATCTATGTACATATATTTATAGGTTTAGTATTAAGGCAGCAGATGGACATTGAGCCCCTACTCAAGTACTCCCTCAACACAAGAACACTGTTCAAATAATCCGGCAGTCTGAGATGCTCACCTTCCCAACATGATCACAAAGCGGGAGCATAAGCAAATGTGGTGAAGAAAGCAGATGGTGCCCGGCTATCAAAAGATTAGGATTTTGAAACCAACAAATGAACAAACAAAAGATGAGAACTGAGCATCTTCATTCCTGACAGTATCCTAATTCAGTGGCTGATCTTCTGTGTCACTACTTGAATTAGGAATGAACACATGCAAATTACTTTACATGCGAATTGTGGGCTGGTGTTTCTGAGCCTGGGACCAGGCCATCAGGGAGATAGTGGGTGAATGAAGGAAATAAGAACTTGGTTAGAAAGAGAAGGGAGAGAATACTGAGGAGACTGACAGACTGGAAGAAGTTGGGACTTTTGAGTTATGAACTCTCCAGAAGAGAAATTTAGACTAAGTATAGTCGATTAAGGGAGGCAAATAATAGAGGAATTAGAGGTTGTATTAATAGCATGACAAATTTTAATTCAGAGAGACATCAGACAGTGTAAGACATGAAATAATAATAATAATTTATAAATTATCAAGGGTTCATGAGGAAGGGTGGGGAAGGGAGGGGAAAAAAGGAGGAGCTGATAGCAAGGGCTCAAGTAGAAAGAAAATGTTTTGAGAATGATGATGGCAACAAATGTACAAATGTGCTCGACACAATGTATGGATGGATATGGATTGTAATAAGTTGTTTGAGCCCACAATAAAATGATTTAAAAAATTTTAATTCAATATTTCTAAAATGGAATCGTTATGAGTATTGTATTCTAAGTTGCAACAAACACAACAAAGCATATGGATAATTCTAACTTTGGAGTAGCAAGTTACCTCTTTTGTCTTAGTAGGTTTATGCTGTACCACCAACCTGGCTTTGCTTCTATGTGTTCCCAAGATATCTCACCTCCCAACACAGTGGCAATATATTCATGAATCTGCTGCTGCTTTAATCAAATCATAATTTGGAAAAGTTTGTTGTGGACTGCAATAGTTAAAGTTTATTGTGCCAACTTGGCCAATAAACACATGTGGGGTTAATTGAAGGGCAGAGAGATAAATGGCTCAGTGAGCCTCACGTGTCTAGTTCTCGGGTCTCTTGCTTTCTGATGGTCAGATCAGCATGCAGCTGTCTTAGCCAGTTCCCTGTTTCAGCTGGCAAGGCTCATTTCCTGCAAGACATCCCTGAGGAGAAGCCACATGGACCTACCCAGATGAAACCCTGGGTGCACTGAGATGCTTACATGTTCACTGACTTGGCTTTCCTCCAGCAGTTGGCATCATTGTGCATGTTTTGTGAGATGGAGAAGGACTTTGTAGATCACTGTCAGACATATGGGCTAATGTCAGACTTGTGGACTTGGGCAGCACTGGGTTGGGGTGTTTTCTTAATGTACACCTACCCTTTATATAAAACTCTCTTACACATATGAGTTTCTGTGGATTTGTTTCTCTAATGTACCCAGACTAACACATTAACCAAATCATGTAATACATTCTAGAACTTGAAAGAAGTATTTTAAAATAACTGCCACACTGGATATGCCACTGCTCAATTCAAATGGAGTCAACAAAAAATGGAAAGCAAAAACAAAACAGAACTAACACCATTAAATTACCCAATGACATACATATGAGCAAATACTATAGGGAGTATCTTTTATACAAATAAAGCACTCTTACACAATGGAATACCATGCAGTATTAAAGAATACCTAGGAACTTTGAAATACCCCAGAATATGGCCGAACCTAGAAGACATTGTAAACCAAACAAACTAACTGCCACAAGTTGATTCTGCTGCATAGCAACCCTGTAGGATGGGGTGGAACAGTCCCTGTGGGTTTCCAAGACTATAACTCTTTAGGGGAGTTTGTAGAGGACATTAGCTGAGTTAGTCAATCACAAAAAGACAAATATTGTATGAGACCACCACATTTATCTATATGATAGATAAATAATAAATAGTAGATAGATGTATACATAAATGCTTATGTATGTAAACTATCTGCCTTCTACAGCTGTACTCTATATTTCACACGAGATTTTGCAGGACCTTATCATATACCCATGTTAGGGAGTTGTAGTTTCTTTCTCAGATATGCAATGAATTGGAGTATGGACAAACCAAATAGGTTGCTTTCACAACAAGGAATTTCTGATAACCCAAAGGCACTTCCCTATTCTGCAAAGTGGCCAACAATTCCTGCGTTTATTCCCTTCCCTTCAGTCTTGCTTTGGATTAAAAGAGCCAAATGTGTCAACACCCAATTTGTTCCACCTTCAAGAATGGAACTGACGGGCTGGGGGAGGAGGGTGCACTCTGGTAAGCCATTGCTGCCCTGGGACTGAATCTGGACCAGGTGTGGGAAGAGTACCCCTCCACCCCTCTCCCTGGAGCTGCAGGAATGATGGAAAGCTGTTGACATCCGATGGCCTTTCCAGTGGCCTCTGCCAAGAGAGTGGGGAGGGGTTTCCATCCTCCGTGGACCCATCTCACATCGCAGCTTGCACTAATTGGTCCTCTTGCTGGCTCTCCCGGCAGGGAAGCCGGCGATTGTAAAGGCAGGCATCCGCGCTGCCAGGACAGTGCTCTCGGGGTCTCCTGGTCCAGCCTCCACACACCGAGGGGTCTGGGTAGCCAGCATCTCGCTGACTCAGCGCTCATCCGCCACTGTAGAAGAATCAGGACAAAAGGGGACCTTCGGTGAGTCTGCCACCAAGCTTTATCAGCCAGCTTTGTATTTTTAGAACCGAAGCAATGATTCACTGGGAAATGCGGGAAGGGAACTTTTATACAAGGAGTCTGGATCATGTATACACATGCACACACACATGTATATGTATAATACACACAGAGAGCGATTTCTTTTAGGATTTTAATTTTGATGTTGTCTTTTAAGGAAGTATCTATCCCCTCTTTTTGTCAAACCTCAAAGTTGGCAATATCTTTTCTGTATTGGAGATCCCATCACACCCTTTTACCTGATTATTGCATGTTATTGAACTTTTGAGTCATATATTTATTCTGGTTGTTCTGTGACCACTTATGACTGAATGACATCGAAATGTAAGTCCTTCAAGTCGGATGGGAGACCTACGTGCTGGTGCAAAGAGCAAGCACTAACGTGAACAGTGGCCATTCCAACTCCACCCAGCAGCTCTCCAGGAGAAAGCCTGCTGAGCTCCTTCCACAAATGATGGACAAGAAAACTCGATGGGGCAGTCCCGCTGTCACGCGGCTGGGCAGTCCCACTGTCACGCAGCTTGACAGCATCCAACAATAACCAAGCAAGAAAACCTCTGTCCCTCATGCGACTCTGCACCTGGCATTGATTCCCAGCCTCCTCTGCTGAGGAGCATGAGTGAGGCTCATGCAGACTCGTGAGCCTGGCTGGTGGAAGTGATTGTAGATCCGCTATGGAGGAATGAAGTTCTCACCTCCTCTCTGGCTCAAATAGTTAGGCATTTTATAAGGACTTTGGATCGTGCAAAATCCATTGTGCATTTCACCCTTGTGTACTAACATGTGCACACACTAACACGCTTACAGGGAGCTTTGAAAAGTTTGTGGAAGAACAAAATTAAAAGATAATGCAATTTTTCCATAAACTCTCTAAAGCCCCCTCTTACACCCTCCGAGGAGCCCTGGTGGTATGGCGGGTGATGCATTGCTTTGTTAACCACAAGGTCGGCAGTTCAGATCCACCGAGGGAGAAAAACGAGGCTTTCTCTGCCAGGAAAGAGCTACAGTATTATAAACCCATAGCACAGTTCTAGCCTGTCTTTGGGTTGTTATGAGCTAGAATCGAGTCTATGCAAACTTCCAAGCCTTTTTGTCACCAACGCAGTCTCCAGTTTTTAAAAAACTTTTCCTAATAAGTCTCCATGATCATCCTGTGTCCTTCAAGAAACATCTATCAACGTGATCTTTTGAAGTCCCATGTCTCAAAAACAAAACCAGTGCCTCTAACCTTCTGAGCTGATTTGATTGGACCTTAGATAAAAGGCACTCAAATGATATGAAGATGAGTATATTCCTTAGAGAATTTGTCCACAGCCATCCACTGATCACAGACATGTGTAAACACATTGGTATGGAATAACCCATGCATATGCATTGCAGCCCTAGTAGAAATATATTTGACTGGCCCTTGTAGAATTATGTCGGTTTAGGAAAATAAATCTGGAAAGGTCAGACTGAAAGGATAGCGATAGAGTTTGAAAGCACGTGAAAGCTCCATGTGTCCCATCTCTGCCAACAAGTCCCTTTTCCTGGATTCAGATGGGACCTGGCTGCCCTGCCTACTCTCCAGGCAACAGAAGCAGGTGTACAACCTTGGTCTTACCTGTCAGAGAACATAGGTCATACTAACATGGGCAGTTCAGAGCCTTCCCAGTATTTTTTCATCTTGTATACTTTGAACAGGTTAGCCATCCCTGGAGAAAGACAGCCTGCTGGCTCAAGTACAAGGTCCAAAAAAAGAAGAAGACCTTGAATGGGAGGGATGGATATAGTGGTTGAATAATGGGCTTAAACATAACAATTGTGAAGACGGCACAAGACTGGGCAGTGCTTCGTTCTGTTGTACAGAAGTCATCATCTAATGCTTTACATATTATTTTCCCTTTTTACCAGATTGTAAACCAAGGCATAGAGAGGTTAAGTGTCCACGATCATTTAGCAAAGTAGTGAGGTTAGGCATGTCCCTGAAATGCACTTAATGCTCACTATATGCCTAAGCTATTTTGGTGGTGATGATTGATACCATTAATATTATTGTAGGGTGGTACCATACATCGGAATCTTACCATTAATATTATTGTATAGTGGCACCATACATCGGTATCATACTATTAATAGTATTGTAGGGTGATACTATACATCGGTATCATACCATTAATATTATTGTATGGTGGTACCATACATAGGTATCATACCATTAATACTATTGTATAGTGGCACCATACATAGGCATCCTCACTACCCTGGTGCCTTGGTGGTATTGTGGTTACAAGTTGGATTGCCAATTTCAAAGTCAGCAGTTCAAAATCACCAGCCATTCCATGGGAGGAAGACAAAGCCATCGACTCGCATAAAGACCAACAGTTTCAGAAACCCTCGGGGCGGGGAGGGCTGGGGGCGGTGTTCTATCCTGCCCTACAGCATTGATATGAGGTGGAACCAACTCAATGGCAGTGAGTCATTGTTGTGTCCTCATTATCGTATTTTCTGAGGCCACTGTAGCCCATCACCTTGGGTTGGAGACAGAGCAGAGTCTTGCTGTCTGTGTGGCCAGGGTTCTAACATACATGAAGGAGAGCTATGGTACCATGCCCAGTTTCCCATGGCTTTAAGAGTCTCTATGGGCCAGTGTAGTCTATTGGCTAAAACCATGTTCTTAAAAGATTCTCCTCCTTAGGGAGTCACAGGAAAACTCTAGTGCTTTCTCTCATTCGAGTGTCTCCAGCATAGAGCACTGGCTACAGGGGCATCCTTTGAAGTGACCAGTGTATCTCCGAAGTCCAGGGATTCTCTGGCTCGTGGGCATTTTCTGAGGCTTCGGTGAGTGCTGGCATGGGGAGAGTGTAGGTCAGGTCATGGGCTCGGACAGGGCAAGCCCAGGGCAGCTGCTCAATTGCGTTCTCAGCCTGTGTGCCAGCATAGCTTTAGACGACGAGCACTATGGCTTTCCTTGCAGTGCAGGCTAGTGCAGGGTCAGCCTTTACTGCAGTGTCCTTTACATAAGGATTTGATTCCTCCTTAAACCAACTGCTATAGTCTCCCTGTGATAGCAGCATGAGAGGAAGCATAGCAATAACTAAACTTCAAAAGTCACCCAGGGAGGCAGCCTGGGAGAAGTGAAGAAATAAATGGCCCAGCTGCCAAGTAATTCACTGAACATGGCCGTCCTTGCAGGCACCCCAGTAACTTCAGTATTGGAAAAGTGAATTAAATGAGAATGAGAACCCGCGCACGTGCTGTTAGCTCACTGCTACAATGCAGTGTGACATTTACTTTAAAAATCATGGGACGTGGTTAACAAATCCTATTACAGCACTTACAGAACGCTATTGCGGCTGCCTTGCCTTAAAAGGGAGGCACAAAGCCGCTGAGAGGAGCCAGAGTGTGTAACCGTGGCCACAGGGAACGGTGAGAGAACTCTGCCGTCGCCATCTCCATCAGCACAGCACGTCTTCACTCCCACAGCTTCACTTTCTCTACCTGGAAAAATGCAATGATGCCCAGGTGATAGATGAGGGGCCCTGGTGGCATAGTGGCTATGCTTTGGGCTGTGATCTGCAAGGAAAGCTGTTCTAAACCACCAGCTGGTCCGAGGGAAATAAAAAGGGCTTTCTACTCCCATCAACACTCACAGTTTTGGAAACCCACAGGGGCAGGTCTACTCCGTCCTAGAGAGCTGCTGGGAGTCGGCATCCAATCAATGGCTGTGAGTTGTTCGATGCAATACAGGTGTCACTGTATACCTTAACCAGGAGAGCCAAAGGCACGGCAAAGGGAAAGGTGTATCAAGAGGTCATGCCAAGCAAACCACTTACCTTGCATTCAGTTCTGCTTCACAATCACCTGCATCTGGGTCGGAGGAGAGCTGTGCTTCATGAGAGATCAGTGGCTGATTTTTTAGAAGTCAAGCAGCAAAACTTTCTGCTGAGGTATGGGTAGGCAGACTCAAATGACCCACTCGTTTTCTTGTCTCACCTGAGCACTGAACTTTGCGCACCTTCCAGAGCTGCTTCATTTAAGATGTTGTATAAGTTAAGATCATTGAATCAGAAAGCTCTGTTTTGCCTCCCTCATTTTTCAGTTGCCCTGGTGGCACTGTGGATTGTGAATTGGGCTGCTAACCATAAGGCCAGCAGTTCAAAACCACCAGCAACCGTACAGGAGAAAGATGAGGTTTTCTACACTTGGAACACTACAGGGTCACTGTAAGTTGGGATCAGTTCTATGGCAGTGAGGTGGGTTGTTTTGTTTGTTTAACCTTCGCAAGCAGACTGATGGGATTCTGAGCGACAATATTACTTGTCCCTTACTTTTTCCTCTTAACAATTGTCCATCTCATGGAATATTATCAAGCTTGATAGACATCAAAAGCTTTTCATTTTTAGGCAGTTATAGTGTTGAAAACAAACAGGATATGCATATGAAAGCATTTATATTTTATATAGAATTGCTCCAAACAGTTTAAAGATATAGGAGAATTTACATTGTTCTTCCAAAAGACAAGTAGTCATGATACCCAGCTGGGTCCGTTTCTCAAGGCCATTTCAAGATGTAGCCCGGATATAGTGCCAGTCACACCCCACAGATCAGGGATGGGGAGTCGGAAAGAACTGTCTCCCTTCGCTAGTTACAGATGGCGTTAGACAACAGCAAGCAAATAAACTCCGTGCGGTGGAGTCTATTCGGACTCACAATCACTCTTTAGGATTGGGGGACACCTGCCCCTGGGAGTTTCTAAGACTGTAACTATCTACTGGGGTAGAAAGTCCTATCTGTTCCTTGGAAGCCACTGGTGGTTGCAAACTGTGGACCTTGCAGATTGCAGCCCAAAGCTTAACCAGTATGCCACCAGGGCTCCTTAGATGAGCTAAGACACATTAGGACAATTTGGAAGGAGCCCTGGTGGCATAGTGGGTCGTGAACTAGGCTGCTAACAGTAAAGTCAGCAGTTCGAAACCACCATCCTCTTCTCTGGAGAAAGACAAGGCTCTCCACTTCTGTAAAGAGTTACAGTCTCAGAAACCCCCGGGGGAGTTCTACTCTGTCCTAAAGGGTTGCTATGGGTTGGAATTGACTCGATGGCAGTGAGAGTTTGGGAGGAGTCTAATTGGAAAAGGGGAACACTTGCTGGGCCTCACAATGCAGGGAGGGTGGGTGGGAGAAATGAGATCCAACCTGGAACTGAGGAGACCCATTCCAGTCACTAAAAACCTGTGACTTGGATTTTTCATCTCTGCTTAGTTGCTCGCTTTTAAGATGACCCTATTTCACAGAGGTATTGTGAATACAAAACAAGATAATCAAAGAAAAAGTGTTAGAAAATGTAAAAAGCTCAGCTCAACTGAAAGCAGTGATTAGGAGTCTCTCACAAGCCCTCCCCAGGTTTCTGTAATCAGTGGGCTGATTCCAAGGCAATGATTAAATCTATGCATCAAACTCCTCTCTCAACATCACCCGCCCTCTCTGTACTTTCCCCGGGATGTTGCCTCTGCAGTTGAGAAAGTATTAGGTATGTCCAGATATTCAGGCACCTACTTCAGCAAAAATTAGACCATAAGAACCCCATCCTATGCCTCAGGCTAGAATATCATTTTCATTTCCCTGAAAGGTCACTAGAGCTCCACCAAACGCAAGGACTAGGGTGCTGTTCCTAGGTAGATTGACTTAAAGGTCCCTGAAGACCAATTTCGCAGGAGGGGAAGGGGTATGTAGGGAGAGGTTGATGCCATAGAATGTCCTGCATCCAAAGTACAAATGGAGCTTAAGGCAGGCCACAAGGTCTCCCAGCAGAGCATGGCCTTGGTGCACTGGCTTGTTCTCTGTGTGTACTGAAAGGACCTAGAAGTGAGAAGAAGGCGGGGAGTGGGCAGGGGCAGCAGCCACAAGACACCTTGTTGGATGAGAACTGGCTCAACAGCAGTCTGTGTAGGGATGACTCAGGGGAAAGAGAATGAGGGATGTCTCAGCAGACAGTCATAATGTCCTTCACTTGGGGCTTCCTAAGTCTCCTGGTAGGTCAGTAAAACACCAGAGGAAAGAAGAATGCTAATGAGATAAAGTGTCTATCACTCCAGCAGGTTTGGATCAGAAGCTGAAATCAAGTTCAGTGATAGAATGAGACAGCAGGACTTCTTGCCCACCCGAGTTTGTAGACTGAGAGCCCGTCAAGGTAAAACCAATGCCTGCTCTATCCCTTTTACCTTGATCTCTCTTTCTGAAGATACCTCACTTGGTGTGTGTGGTGGTGGTGGTGGTGGACAAACAAAGAAACAAACGAATACACAGAAACAGAAAAGTGTTGTAGGCCACAGCTCAAGAACAGCCAATTGCCCGATGACATTTAACTGTACAGGAAGGTTCCACTTGACCTTAACTAGGTGATGGCTCTTCAGGAAAGCTGGTCTGGTGTGCTCTGTACATCTGACTGCCCAGGCAACTGACACTCCACCTTTCTCCAGTCTCTCCAGTAAGTGGGGCTTCTCCAGCTCTCCCCACTAGCCATCTGTTCCTGCTGCTCCTGCAGCCTCCCTGCTCTCCCCCCACCAGGGCCTGTCTGGGCAGGAGGGTGTGAGGCCTCTGATGAGGTAGGCCCCTGCCCCTCCATCACTCTCAGCCGCAAGGAAAGCACCAGCTGTCTGGCTTCATTTGCATTTTCCTCTCCCAAATAATGAAATTAGCCATGAGTTTCCTGAGGTGATGCATGGCGCAAATTTAGGCAAGACGTGTCAGTGTGTGATGGAGAGGGCAGGGGAAGGTCAGGGAAGCATTTTGATAACAAATTTGCAGCCCTGAAACAGAAGGGAGCGCTAGGGCCCATTGTTACTGTAGAAGAACCTTTCCACTCAGAGGGAAATGTTCTTTTTTAGCTCAGAGGAAAGTTAGATGAGGCTTTTAAAAGGTAATTTTTTCCCCCATCTGGGAGAAAGGCACACACATCTTATGAACAAATGGGTGGGTGGGGGGTGATGTCAATGCTCCATTACTGAAGCTTTTTTTTTCTTTACCACATTCAGAATGGTCTTAAAACAATGACATTTGTTTAGACCAGAAAGCCGGACACTGCTGCCAACTATTTCTTAGATTTTCTTTTACTTTTTCTTTCTCCTTGGACTGTCATTTGTACCTTTCTGATCACAATCAAAGCCACCAGACGCTTCTCCTTTGTCAGAAGGATTTGGTCGTTGGGTTTGGAAACAGGCCCTCCATCCTCCTCCTTTTGTATGTTAAAACTCCTCTCAGTGCTCAGCCCTCAGGAAGATGCACAGACTCTGAGTAATATTTTGAGCCAAGTCTAGAGATGAGGATCTTTTAGGAAAATTCTGGTTTTGATGAATTGAGAGTTCTTCAAATGACCCCCGCTTTGGAGGCAGAGAAAATCGGCCTGCACGAGCCCCTCAGGTAGGTGGGCCGCTTCACTCCTCTGCTCAGACACACTCAAGCTTCCTTCCTCCCTCAGAATAAAAGTCAAATTTCTTTACCGAGTGTATAAACTTCTCCAGAATCCCTCCCCTGCCATCCTTCTGATGTATTCTTACCTTCCTCTTTCCCTTCCAGCTTTTCTCCCTCCCTCTTCCTTCTCCTCTACTCTTCCCTCACCCCACCCCCACCTCTCCATCCTTATCCCTCCTTCCCAGTCTCCCTTCCATCCTGTCTTCCTGAAACGTTTTGAATGCCTGGGTGCCCTGTTGCCATTGTCAGTTCTGATTCATAGCGCCCTTATGTGCGTGGACAACGGCCTGACATCTCACCCAGTCCTCTGTCATCCTCCCTCAGAGCCCACTGTTGCAACTAGGGTGTCAGTCCATGGCATTGGGGGCCTTCCCCTTGTTCACTGAGAGCTCCTACTTTACCAAGCCCCTTCTCTGGGGGGCTGATCCCTCCTAATGACGTGTACAAAATAAATAGAATGATTTCTCACTACACTCCCTCATGAGGCGCATTCCGGCTGTATTTCCTCTCAGACGGATGTGTGGATTCTCCTAGCAGTCTGTCCTGTCTTGTTCACCAGCATGATAAATTCAAAGTTATCAATTCTACTGGGTCTTCCCGATGCTCAGCTTCACATGCATCTGAGCGACTGAAAATTCATGACTTGGCTCAGGAGCACCTTAGTCCTTAAGGTGACAACACCTGAACTTTGAACACTTTAAAGGAATTTTATGTTTGTTTTTGCAGCAGATTTAGCCACTGTGGTATATTATTTGATTTCTTGACAGCTTCTCCCACGCACATCGATTATGGATCCAAGAAAACTTAAATCCTTTGACAACATCAATATTTTCCTAATGTATCATAATGTTGCTCCTGGGTCCAGTGTGAGGATTTTTGTTTTACCCTGAGGTGTGAATCATACAGAAAATAGTAGCCTTTGATCTTCATCAGTAAATGCTTCAAGTCCTTTATAATTTCAGCAAGTAAAGTTGTGCCGTTTGTATATCATGGACTATTGATATTTTTCCTCCTATCTTGATGTTGAATTCTTCATCATATAATTCAGTTTCTTAATTATTTTCTCATTGTAAAAATGTGTGATAAACAGGATACAACTCTGATGTACACCTCTCCTGATTTCACACACAGTGTCCCCTTGTTCTGTTTAAACAACTGTCTCTCAGTCCGTGTAGAGGTTCTGTATGAGCACAATTATGCCCGAGACACATTAGTAATCACTTGGAATATATAAATGAACAGAACAAATAAATTTGTCCTGCTAGCACTTACTTTATAGATGGAGGAAAAAGACAATCATCAATATATATAGTAATTAAATTTTCTGGTATACTAGAAGATAATGACTGTGATTGGAGAAAATAAATCAGGAGGTATGTGCCTGTGGGGTGGGGGGTGGAGTTGTTATTTCAAGTAGGAAGGTCTGGGCGCACGTCACCAAGAGGTTGACTTTTGAGCAAAGGCTTCCATGAAGTCAGCTGAAGGGAAAGAGCGAGTCATGAGGCTATAATGGGGTGGAGCTAAAGTAGTCTGGGCAAAGGGAGATGCCCTGCAGGAGCTGAAAGGAAGAGAGGCCTGGAACCTGCGAGAAATAGCCAGGGGGGCCCGTGGCCAGCGCTGAGTGGGAAAGGGAAAGGGGAAGGAGAGGAAATCAATGAGATGATGAGGCCAGAGGGAGAAGGCCTCTGGGCACTGCTGTAAGGCCTGTGAGCTCAGAAGAATGATGTGATCTAATGAGTTCCTTTCAGGACTTATTTTTATGAGTGAGTAGAGGGTATACGTTAGGGTAGAAAAGGTGACAGCAGGCTGCCCCATGAGGAAGCCGCTGCATTCATGCAGGTGCGTGGCCGTGGGGCGCATGGGAGCCCGTGCAGTCGGAAGTGGCGGTTGCATTCTTGATGTGCTTTGAAAAGAGAGACAACAGGATTTTCCCACAGAGTAAATGAGAGGCAAAAGGAAAAGAGAGGTGAAAATGAGAGTAAGGCTTTAGGTAAGCAACTGGAAGAATGGAGTTGCCACTTACTGATAGGGAACGATTGCAGGGGGAGCGGGTTTGCAGTGAGGGAGGGAGAAGAGTTTAGCTTTGAGCATGTGAAGTCTGAGAAGTGCTTAGACAGGTCGGATGTAAGCAGTCGGATGTGCCCCGAAGCAGCTCCGGTTGGGGTTGTCATGAAGACACTGTTGAAGGTGGAACAGAACATTTAAAGCTCTTTATGTGTTGGAAATCCAGGAGTCCCAGACATATTTAGAGTTTGTGGGTCCTGCCAGTTTCTGCCGGTTCACAGACTGCCACGCCTGTTGCCAGAACACCAGCACCGTTGTGCCAGAACACCAGCACCTGGTGCCAGAACACCAGCACCGTTGCCAATGGGCACTTTTCAGTTCAACCACTGACTGAGTTCAGGCAAACTTGAACCTTAGTCTCGGGTCCCCTGCATAAAATGGGAATGAAAACCATGCCTCCCTTGGAGTACGGCTGTTGTATTTATATTAGACGAGGAGGACACGGGCCACTGTGAGTTAGAATCAAGTCAATGGCACTGGGTGTTGGCTACTGAGCACCAAATAAAAGTTTGTCCAAGATTGTGTTTGGGCTTTTGCTGATATCTGCAGCACGAGGGGAAGTAGAATCAGGCCATTTGGACCTTCAGAATTCATGCTGTATTGTGGATGTGTCTGGTTTCCAAGTGAACGCAGACTCCATTGCTTGGGTGAAACAGATTATACATATAGTGGGACATTGTAGAAGGGCAGGGTACCTTCAAATTAGGACATTCAAAGAGAGTTTGTTTATAAACATTCATTTCAATGGTATGAGAAAGTGGTAAGGACTACTAGGGATACTTTAAGAAACAGGAATTATCGGTAGTAGAACGACTACCTTTTGATACCATGTGTAGGCTCAGAGGGTCAAGGGGAGGAGCGGCGACAGAAACACTGAGGAAGGAGGGAGGTATCCAGCTGGTGTCCTTGAGAGGAGGAGCCATGACTGTCTGTGAGGGGCACACCATGCTAGATGACTCATCCAGTCCAAACCACGTGACAGCCCTTGAGTTGATTCCCACTCACCGTGAGCCTACGGGACAGGGTAGAACTGCCCATGTGGGATTCTGAGACCGTAACTCTTCACAGGGCTAGAAAGCCTCACCTTTCTCCCACAGAGCGGCTGGGGGTTCCAAACTACTGACTGTACAATTGGTAAGAATAGTCTTACTCTGGTCTCACTCTCCCTGGCCTCTTGGTTTGTGCTGGACCCCCTTGGAAGTCAGAGGTCACTGGATCCCATTGCTGCATTGCTTGAAGCCAGCATTCTGGGCAGAAAGCAGACAGGAGACAGGGTAACAAAAGTTCCACAATGGACTTCTAATTATTCTAAACTCAGTGTGCAGGGCATCGGAATGCCCTCACCCTCTTCCATTCTGGGAAGCGTCTAGTTTTGTCCTTATGCTGCCACCTGGTGTGACTTTGACCCTTTCCCCCTATGGTCATAATTTCATAAAGGATGAGAGAAGGACTGAGGATGTGTGACTGTAGAGGCAGACCCTCCCCCTCCCCCCAGCCCTGTGTGCCTCCAGATTGGCCTACGTTGCTGCTCACAGTACATGGCCTCCTGGGGGCAGTGCCAGCCTGGTGCTTGAGTCTCATTCTCCTTCAAAGTTGCACACTAATTTCATTTCAGTATTCCCAAATGCGCACATATCACCAAGTCCTGAAAGGAGGCAAACATAAACTGAAAACTGGAACAA
>NW_022111324.1:65622017-65666397 GCF_000313985.2 Echinops telfairi | reverse complement strand
CTGAATCCTTGATTGACTGCACTTTTAGACTTCAGTCGTTGCTTTTTTATGCAGATCTCTGTAGTTTCCCAATCTGAGTGCCAAGATAATTATCTATATGCTGGTCTCTGGTTCCCCTTAAATAAAGAGCACGATATGGATTGGACGTCGGAATATAAAATATAATGTGGTGGATAAATAAATATCGCTTGCTGATGGCAGTCTCTGGTACCCTCTGTTCCAAATCTAGGCCTAACCTGTGTCACTTAGTCTTTCAACTGGCTTTCTCATCTCCAAGACTGTCTCCTTCCAAGCAGCCTCGGCAGCGTCACCAGGATCATCTTTCTAAAATAAGAACCAGGCTGTGTTGTCATTCTCCTGATTTCTGTGCCCCACCCCCAGCCCCACCCAAGGCCTTTATCACAGAGTCTACACTCGTTGACAGGCCCCTGGAGTCCTTCCTTCTGCCCTCCCAAGAAAATACACTGGTCCTTAGTGGACCGACCTAGCTCTCTGTCGAAAGGGAGAACGCACAGGCGTAGCACAAACATGTAGTTGAAAAGTTGTGCTTGGTGTGTCTCAGGGAGGAAATGATGTAGGGACTCAACTAGCAGCATCAGGACTGTTTCTCTCTGCAGGTGTTTGAGCTCCAGTCAGTTTCTCCATGTTGGCTTCTTCCTCCACTGGGTTCTACCCGTGTGCTAGTAAGAAGATTCTGGGTAGCATCTACCTCACACTGATTCAACTTCAGGAACAAGGCAAGAGTGACTAGCTCTGCCCCTTGGTGTGTTCAGTATTCGGTGGGCATTTGCCTATGCCCTAGCCTGTCACTGTCAAGGTTATGAATGCTCATAGTACCCAAAGTTGAATCATTTGGAGCTGGTTCTGGAGGGGGCTTCTCTGAAATGACACACATTGAAAGAAATGCACAGTGGATTTATCTAACATTACTCTCAAAGGATGAATAAAAAACAAGAGAGCCAAAGAGGGCAAATGCCCCTGTCCCTACTTGCATGACTTTTTCTTCACTGTTCTCCCCCTCTACAGTATCATATGCAGGCCCCACTACAAATGTATCCACCTCCTTCATACCTACGAGACTGCTCTGCCTTCTCCTTGCCAAGAATCACTTCACTACCCTCTGTCCTCTTGCTAAGGACCTAATCTATTTTGTCAGCATCACTTTTGAAGCCTCTCTCCATCACACTCTCTCTTTACCTTCTTGGCCGACAGAGAACCTTCTTTAAACAACCTATCACCCACACTCAATTCTGCACACCACTCTTTCTTAAAAACTTCAACACTTTTTTGTATTCTTGAATACAAGGGTGGTGTAATCCAAGATGAATAAATCTTATCCAGACCCTAAGTTCTTTGAGCTGAGGAATCATCTTCAGCTCATCCTTGTGTTTTTCATAACTAGCAGTTGTTCCAAAGCTCCAACGTTTGATAAAAAATTACTAATAGTGATTAAACAGACTACGGGCTACCTAGGAGTATGGCAACCAGCTTACTCTTTTAGGTATTTCTTAGAAGTACTCATGTATTTGAATTCATCTAAACAGTATTTTGTTTTCTAAATAGCATAAAAATGTGCAGACAGGTCTGCGACAAAATTGACCGTCTAGCAGCATTATATTAGAACTAAGAAAATCATTGACTAGTGTGGTACCTATGCTTAGTACAGCTTTGAGCATAGCTCTATTGCAATCTTCACGGTCATTATTACCAACACTAAGCATTTATAGTTATATGGAAAGGAGCCCTAGTAATGTAATGGTTGCATGCTTGGCTGCTTAGCAAAAGGTTGATCGCAGAAACCCACCTAGCTGCTTCATAGGAGAAGGCCTGGCAATCTGCTTTCAAAAGCCAAAGCAAGCGAACACCTCACTGCCGTCCAGTCACTTCTGACTCAGGATCAAACCGAACCGACCCTGTGGAGAGCTGAGTCGTTCATCTTTTTTATAAAATTGAGACATTATTGTATTGGGGGCTCTTACAACGCTTATAACAATCCATACATCAATTGGATCAGGCATATTTGTACATATGCTGCATCCTTCTTTTATAGACCGTTACTTTCTATTGAGCCCTTGGCATCAGCTCCTCGTAATCTTAATGGGAGCAGAACCTCATCTTTCTCCTGCAGAGCGACTGGTGGCTTCAAACTGCTGATCTCTTGGTTAGCAACCCAACACATAGCCCTCTCCACCACCAGGGCTCCTTAAAAGATTCCAGCCTAGACAACCCAATGGGGAGATTCTACTCACCATGAGTGGAAATCAACATATGACCCCTAACAACAATCACCTGCCAACATCCAAACTTGTTTGCACCTACTTTTAAAGTGAAACATAAAAAATGACAGAACATTTCAAAATCTTCCTGCAGATAATTCTGATTAAATCTCAAATGGTGGTAAATTTATTTCCAGAAAACCCCCTTTTTTCCTGGATCTTTTCATTCCAGGTATATTGAAGAGCAAATGTACAAGTGCCCTTAGTCCACTCACTCAACCTCTCGGGGCCACGCACAGTCTGGTCATCTATACAGTAGAGGCGATGGTGCCACCCTAGATGATTAGAAGCCAGTTTGGGTGAGGGATAAGGGGTCTCTGGTAGCAGTGGCAGTAGCCATTGAAGAAAGTATGGGGCAGGTTTTAAATCATACACAACAATTTAAAAATTAAAATCTGTTGCTTGTCAAGACATAGCATAAAATCTCAACAACAGCAAAATCTTATATAACAGCTCCTTGACCTGTAAAGGCATCTAAATCAAACAACTCTATAGATAACAGCTGGATTCAAATAGAGAATAGAGGACATTGCAAAAAGAGGATCCACTCCACAGTATTTCCTTTGGAAAGTCCTTATGTCACCAAGGAACATGGTGACAGTTTTTAAGGGCTTGTTTGCTAACCAAAAGATGGACAGTTCAATTTCACAAGCTGCTCTGCTGGACAAACAAGAGACCCATCTGTTTCCATAAAGACCGAGCACCTTGAAAACCCCTTCAAGCAGGTGTACTTGATCCTCGAGGGCCGCTGTGGGTCAGAAGCCACTCAACGGCAATGAGTCTCTACTTCTCTGACATTCCAGCGTGTTATTTCTGTACCAGGCTGCAGATTTTTCTCTGTGATTGCTTGAGAAAGCTTGGTTTAAGTTTAATGCATCTGCTGCAATCAAGAGAGGATCCCCAGTGGTGGTGTGAGTCACACATTGGGCTGCAAATCATAACCAGTCATTGAAACCCACCAGGCACTCCCAGGGAGAGAGACGAGGCTTTTATTCCTGTCCCACAGTGGACGTCCTACTCTGGCCTACGGGGCCCCAAGGCGTCTGAATTGACTCAGTGGCATGGAGTTTTGAAAGGTTCCTTTGGAGTTTTGTTTTTAAGCTATAATCATATTGGAATGAGACTTTAAACGAATATTAGTGAAACAGTCTATTTGATTGAGATAAACTTTAATCTCTTCTAAAGGCATCGATGGAACAGATTTCAGGGTACTCCTTGCATCCTTCTCCCAGGATTGCACCCAGGCAGGAGAGCCTTCCAGAGGATTCCCTCTCCTCTCTCCCTCCTGCCCCTCCTGCCTCAGAGTCTTCACTGGAAAAAGAAGATTTCTTGTTGACAGCGCTTCATGTCAGTCAAAAGTCTAGGTCAGACACTTATCAATTGACCCAGTGTTAAAGGTAGACACTCATTTCAGCATCTGTCAATAGCCTCTTTTGATCCATTTAGACCAGAGCCTGCGTCCCTGCAGTGATTTAAATGCAAGCGTGCATAGACTTTTAATGACAGCGAAAGATTTTTAGAACTCTAGAGATCAGCTGCCGTGTGCACTCCTGCTTCCGTTACTCTTTAAAATTTTTTCCTCTTAAAAAGCAAAACAAAAATGTGTCTTAGGAAGACATTTATGATTTATGTTTGTGGAGATCATCACCTCAGACCTTCAAAGATCCAAAGATGCCAACCACAGCTTCTGACGCTGAAGCAGGCACTCTGTAGGGTCCCAGTATGAGGGCCACCTTTCCTATTGAGAACCTTGCTGGTGAAGACAGTGGCCCTGAAGGCCCAGCAGGTTGGGAAGGCACCAGTAAGCTGGCTGAGCTCATTCCTGACACAGCAGGCTTTCGGGATGAGGTCCAGGAGCCGGAGGACACAGCTAACCTATCTATGCGTTCCCTTTGAAAAGGGCCACAAGTATAGGACCGAGGTCCCATGGTAGATGTCTCTCTGAGCTCCTCTGCTCCGTGCACCTCTCTGATGTGGCAAAACATCAGGAGTGATTTCTCACTGAAGTGCACATGTTTTTTGCCCCTCAACACCCCCCTGATTTCTAACTGGGATAATGCACATTTTTTTTCTCGCCCAGGTGTTTGTCACAAACTGCCAATCCCTCCCCACTGGTGAGACAGGAGAGGAAATGTGACCATGGAAGAAATTCAGAGGGGCCTAGGAAATTTTCCTGACATGCTCCTGCTGTGACACCACTGCGGTTGAAGAAGGCCTGTCATTGGGCTGTCAACCTTTAACCTCCCTCGGACGGATTTTGAAATGATGTGAGAAGAATGGCTGCGCTGTACCACCAGCTCCTTCCAGCTCTGCGTGTCTGTCCTTGATGTCAGTCAAAAGTAGCTAACTGGCACCCATGGCGCCTTAAAGAAAGGGGGAAAAATCGCCTCCACAAAATATCAGTAATGACTTTAGTTAGAAAGACTAGCACTTGTCAAGTAATGACTTTTTGACATAAGGTATTGTTTACCTAGGCAACGTTTTCTTACTTGCATTTTAATGAGCCTAATTAATAATAAGTTAGGAGTCCTCAGCTACTTCTTCACAGCTGGACCATATGCACTAATTACACTGAATGTGCAAACTTAAAACAATCCATTTGGTGAGAAGGAATATTTTGAATAAAGAGGAAAGCATGGTTGAGGTATATTTCTCAATGATGGCCAACTGTGAAATCAAAGAAATTCCCTCAGTGATGCTAACTATAATGTGACAATCTCCAGGGCAGATAGCACCTTTAAAATGTAGCTCTCTCTCTCTCTCTCTCTCTCTCTCTCTCTCTGTGTGTGTGTGTGTGTGTGTGTGAAAGTTTTCATTTGTAAAAGTTTCAAGTGATTGCTTGAGGAACCGACTAAAGAGATTGCTTGGTACATTTTATGGGTAACCAATCAGAATAGCCTCTCTGTTTGAAGGATAAACACCAGTGGTACTGAAGGTCATTTATTAATGGGACTACTTCATTTATAAAGTCTAAATAGTTTCCAAGGGGCCATTATGGAGCTTATAAAAGTCTTTTATGTATGACATAAAGCATGCTTTCATGGATTTACCTCAATATACACTTTCTGCTTAGCTTTTGTGCCAGCCTCAGTAGGAACTGAGAAACTCAAATAAGTCTTTAGAATCAAGGCAAGACAGCAACGTCAAAGAGAGCAAATTGCTGGGTCGAAAGACAGAACTTACAAAACCAGCCTGGCCCACCTCCCACCTCCCAAGTAGACAGTTCTTGTTGCTGCTGCTGTTAGGTGCAGCAGTCACTTATGACTCACAGCGATTCTGTATAGAACAGAATGAAGCCGTGCTCGGTCCTGCGCCACCTGCACGATTGTTCTTATGTTTGAGCCCATTGTTGCAGCCACTGTGTCGATCCGCCTTGTCTCAGGTCTTCCTCGTTTTTTCTGCCCCTCTACTTTACCAAGCATGACATCTTTCTCAAGGGACTGATCTCCCCTGACAACATGTCCAAAGTATGTGAGACTTGGAAGCCTTGTCATCCTTGCTTCAAGGGAGCACTCAGGCTGTACGTCCTCCGAGACAGAAGTAGAGAGTACTCTGTGATAACCTTCTATGGGAACGTACAGTGAATCTCACCAGCTCAGAGAAAGTCCAGTCCCCTCAGCAATTGGCCATTGTTGAAGCATTAGAGTGATCTTTTGCCTCTTTGGGGCACAGGCATCAGTCCTGGACAGATCTACTCTGAACAGATGTACCAGGAAAGACAAAATAATCTATGTTATAGAATGGACCACTTGAGCTATTATTTTTTTCTTCAAAACGACCCATGGAGTTTAGCTTGTCGATGGTGGACCTATCTCGGCAGGAAGGTTGATGAGGAAGGCTTTGTTGAAGGCATCGCTCAAGATTCCTACCGAGATCCCCAGGGAAGCCGCACCGAAAATGTGAGCACGGCGGTCTCTGCCCACACTCAATGGAAGAGCGAGCAGATCCCAGCAGCCGGGCTGCACGGAGATGCTTGGTTCTTTCAGAGTGACTTTTGGACTTCACCAGGTCCCCATCCGCCCATGTTTTAACAAGACATAGTTCAAAGCAGTCAGAGATGATTCCAGCTAATTGGTTGATTCAGCAAGAAACCGGGGAAAGGTGATGTTGAGGTTGGAAGACGTCAGGCTGGCAGGACTAGCAGATGCTCTCCAGAAAGGGCCTTGGCGTGGAGGGCACCCTGCCAGGCACCATATGTGTGACGGACAGGATGGTGAGTGCAGGATGCCTGAGCGAAGGTGACAGACTAGCTCTCATGTGTGGAGAAAGAAGCTTCCCTCCAAGTAGAGACAAATGGAATAATGTCCACACACTGGGCACATTTTCCGGCTGTTGGCCCGTGGACAGAAGTTTCACTGCTGCAGCCTCTTCCTCTGAAGGGAGAGACAAAAGCTTATATGATTTTCCATGACAGGAGACCTGTCCCAATTGTCCTCCAGAGCTCTCGGAGTCAGCAGCAGAGTATGACAGAATGCATGAGCGCAATCCCCACTCACACATGTAGAGCACGTAGCATGCGTGTCCTCAGACATTCTCTCGCTGAATCCTCCTAGCATCTGACTTGAGGAAGAGAGGCAGTGAATAAAATAAAACGCAAAATGACAAAAACCACTGCCATAAATGGATTCCAAGCAGAAGTCTCATCTTTTTTCTCAAGGAGCAGTTAGTGGGTTTGAACTACTGACCTTGTGCTTAGCAGTCCAATGCTTATCTCACAGGATCACCAGGACACCCAAACCTAAACCCGTGACTCTCTGACTTCAAACACGGCACTGGCTTCATTGCCCTCTTGAGTTAGAACAGGAGAACCAAGCATTCTTTAGAAAACTGCCATGTTTTTTTCTAATAAGGAGGTGTCATTCTAAGAAGTAAGCAGCCCTAGGTTTGTTTAGGGTATTAACTGGCCCCAAATCGATCTTAAAGGCAACTTGGTGGCACTTTCAGGCTAGCTTTGGACTGCTAACTGCAAGATGGGAGGCTCACACCCACCAGCTATTCCACAGGAGAGAGAGGAGATGATCGCACCTGTAATGGCTCAGTCTCGGAAACCTGGATGGTCATTTTGAGTGGGAGTCAACTCAATGGCAGCGGGTTTGGCTTAGTTTTGTGAATAGAGCCCAAGCCTTCCCTTCCCTGCCTGTGCTGGCAGCTTCTTTCTACACCCCACACCCCACTGCTCCTACCCAGTCTGTGATTTGAAATCTCTATCGAATTGTATAAAGGGAGCCCTGGTAGTGTAGTGGGTTTGGAATTGGGCAGCTATGCAAGGTCAGCAGTTTGAATCCACCAGTCACTCCATAGGTAAAAGACAAGGCTTTCTACTCCTATAAAGAGTTACCGTCTCAGAAACCCACAGAGGCCGTTTCACCCTGTCCTATAGCTGGAATGGATGCAGTGGCAGGTGAATATTTTGAATTTTCAATCGTATTTCCTAACCAAATTAGAATTTTAAAAAAACGTTCTGGCATTATGGTTTCTGAAGGCAGATCACAGGTCAATGGTCAGTGGTCAGATACATAGTTTTGAAGCCTCGCCATACGACCTGTAGCTCCTTGCTGTTGGATATGATTACCACGTAAAAAACATACCTATAGGTTTACCATATCCTCACTGTAATAGAAAGCATTTATCAAACTCCTATGAGGTTGTGAAGAGAGGAGGAGGCAGGTTCTCCAGCCCTGAGAGTTCAGTCTTCACAGGTGATGAAATAGGGACTTTAGTCATCAGTCATCTCTGCGAGGACCTTGCAGTTGCAGTCATTGCAGATGATCGGGCATAGAAAACACCCACCGAGTCATCATGTCCACTGCTTAGCATTAACCTGCGTCATCTAAACGGTCTACCCCATTTAGGCTTACAAATCGCCATTCACTCACAGGTCCAAGGCCACTGAGTCAGCGTCAGTAGAGAATGTTTATTTTATTAATTTTATTCCTCGGTGTATGCTACCAGCTTACAGAGCAGTAAAAAGCAAATGAATGGGATGAATATTATTTAATGAAATGAAAGATGCTAGTCAGAGCCCTGGCATCCATCCCTGCTTCATTCTACACCTTCCCTCCAGCCTCCACCACCAGATTCTTATTCAGTTATCCCCTGCCTGTTGATCAGCCTAAAATACCCCCAGGGCCATCATTGCCTTGGCCCAGTGCTAGGATTTTGATGCCCACGTGGGAACACTCACACACATACACACACAGAAGATAACTTGTGACTGAACTCAAACTTTCACCTCTTTAATCTCACTCAGCAAGAGATCTCAGGATGGAACATGATTGACATCCAGGTGAGACTTCACATTTTAGATCCCACTTTAGTCAGTGTATATTGTAATTAAATTTTCTGGTATACTAGAAGATAATGACTGTGATTGGAGAAAATAAATCAGGAGGTATGTGCCTGTGGGGTGGGGTGTGGGGTTGTTATTTCAAGTAGGAAGGTCTGGGCGCACGTCACCAAGAGGTTGACTTTTGAACAGAGGCTTCCGTGAAGTCAGCTGAAGGGAAAGAGCGAGTCATGAGGTTATAACAGTGTGGAGCTAAAGTAGTCTGGGCAAAGGGAGATGCCCTGCAGGAGCTGAAAGGAAGAGAGGCCTGGAACGTGCGAGAAATAGTCAGGGGGGTCCCGTGGTCAGAGCTGAGTGAGAAAGGGAAAGGGGAAGGAGAAGAAATCAATGAGATGATGAGGCCAGAGGGAGAAGGCCTCTGGGCACTGCTGTAAGGGCTGTGAGCTCAGAAGAATGATGTGATCTAATGAGTTCCTTTGAAGAGTTATTTTCCCAAATGTGCACATTTCACCAAGTCCTGAAATGAGGCAAAAATAAACTGAAAATTGGAATGAACTTCTCCTCATGTCACTCAACCCCCCTTCACATAAACACACACACACACACACAACACACACTGAATCCTTGATTGACTACACTTCTAGACTTCAGTGGTTGCTTTTTTATGCAGATCTGTCTCTGTAGTTTCCCAATCTGAGTGCCAAGATAATTATCTATATGCTGGTCTCTGCTTCCCTTTAAATAAAGAGCACGACATGGATTGGACATCAGAATATAAAATATAACGTGGTGTCAGTCTCTAGAAGCCTGTTTTCCAACTCTAGGCCTGACCTGTGTCGCTTAATCTTTCAACTGGCTTTCTCATCTCCAAGACTGTCTCCTTCCAAGCAGCCTCAGCACCGTCACCAGGATCATCTTTCTAAAATAGGAGCCAGGCTGTGTTGTCATTCTCCTGATGTCTGTGGGTCCCCCACCACCACCCATTGCCTGTATCACAGTCTAAACTCTTCGACAGGCCACACGAGTCCCTTCTTCTCCTCTCCCAAGAGAACACACTAGTCCTTAATAGCCCGACCTAGCTCTCTGTCAAAAGAGAGAAATCACAGGCGTAACACAAACGTGTAGCTGAAAGGTTGTCCTACAGTTATACCCTACTCTCCGGAGGAGAAGAATAAGACTAAGACAGTGGGGTATATGGATCCCACCATCCTTTTCTCGGTTTATTGTACTGTGATGACATACATGTTTCTGTGATGTCAGAAGCTATGCCGTTGGTGTCTCCAATATCAGCAGGGTCACAGTCATCATGGTGAACAGGTTTCAGTGGCGTTTCCAGTCTGAGGTAGACTAGAAAGAAAGGCCTGATGATCTACTCTCAAAAATTAGCTGGTGAAGACCTTATGGAACACCGCATAACATGGTCTGACTGGTTGGCTTTGGATATATCATTGGGAGGGATCAATGACTAGAGGAGAACATCATGTTTAGTGGAGTCAAACCTAGAAAAAGCCAGGAAGACTCTTGACAATGGACTCCCACATTCCAGTGATCATGAGGAAGACTCAGCACTGGGCAACACCTGGACCCCTGAGTCAAATTGATAGCAGCTATTAGATCAGCTTTCCTGCCTACCTGCCTATCTATCACCCTACTTACTTACCTATGTTTAGAGCATTTCCGATCCCCAAGTGAGCGCCCTCTTCCCTGCCTTTTATATTGCTGTTCACTTCCATGGTACTTTGTCTCCACTTCCACCCCACTTGCTTTGAACTCTACCCTTTGCGATCCACATATAATCCTATTTTCTATCCTGAATCCTTCCTGCCCCTTCCCCACTCAGTAACTGCAAATGCAGTTCCACCCTCTTCAAATGATGTCCCTTTGTTTCTGTCTCCTTTGTGGTCTTTCCCCTATTGCATCTGTTTTCTCTTCTGTGATAACAAAGCACCACCAACTTTGTGGCTGAAAACAACATCTGTTGTCCCACAGTTCCTTAGAGTCAGAGGTTCATGCACAGTGTGGCTTAGTCTGTTATGGTCTCACCAATTAATAATCAAGCTACTCTGTTTCCCTGAAAATAAGACAGTGTCTTATATAAATTATTGCTCCCAAAGATGTGCTAGGTCTTCTTTTCAGGGGATGTCTTATTTTTCCATGAAGAAGAATACAGTACACATTTATTGTTTATTGTTTTATTAAAAGAGACCTCACACTTCCTGTCTGCTCCGGCTGTGCTGCAGCCAACAGTGAGCTGTGCAGCGGCACCTGCAGCTACGGTCGAGTCTAGAGTTACAGTAGCTTCAGGGGGCCTTATTTTGGGGGAGGTCTTATTTTGGGGGGGATGCCTTATATTTCAGCGAGAGGCAAAACTATAGGTAGGTCTTATTTTCGGGGGATGTCTTACTCTCGGGGAAACAGGGTACCTGTCACGGCTGCAGTTCTCATCTGGGACTCCAAGTCCTCTCCCAAGGTCACTGCTTCTTGGCAGAATCCATTTAGTTCATTTCCCTCTCACCATTTCCACAGGCTCCTCCATCTTCAATGAACCACTATGATGTGAGTCTCTAACTCACTGCCATTGGGTTGATTCTGATTCTCAGTGACCCTATTGGGCAGAGCAGGACTGCCCCTGTGGGTTGTCCGAGGCTGCAACTATGGGAGTAAAAAGCCAAGTCTTTCTCCCTCCCCATGAGCCCTTCTAGAGCTTCCAATTTTTCTAATGTCCCCTTCTGATGTATTTCTTTCCCTTCTCTTCTCTTGGCAGGGAAAGAATCTCTGCTCATAACGGTTCACATGATCGCATTTGACACCCCCCCCCCAGACAATCTTTTGATGATAACATCCCTGGATAGTGACTGCAAACTCTTTTTTTGCAATGTAATATATTCATGAACATAATACCAGAGGGGAAAGATCATAGGAGGTAAAATTCTGCTTACCTCGCCTATATTGTGATTCTAAATATGGTGCTAGCTCAAAGAAGTCGAGGGGCACTGCTTTGGGAAAGTTGTGACTCCCATTGCTTTCTTACTTGACTTCCATGGGGGGAAAGCCATTCCAATCGTGTAAGGAAGCCCTTCAGAGAACAATGTGTGATCTCAGAAATTTGTACTATTTCCTAAATATGGAGTGGAGCCATGGTAATCATGTGATGACACGTTGGGTTGCTAACCACAAGGTCAGCAGTTTGAAACCACCAGCCACCCTGCACGAGGAAGATAAGACTTCCTATTCCCATAAAGAGTCAGTCTCAGAAAACCACAGGGGCAGTTCTGCAATGTACTATATGGTCTCTATAGGTTGGAATCAGCTCAATGGCAGTGAGAGAAGTGTGTACTGGGGGGGAAAAATCTCTTTCTAGAAAAATAAAGCTTAGATTTGAGTCCCATTCAACTGATTAATAGCCACACACTTTTGACTTTGAAATTCCCGCTACATCCTTGTTTTGGCCCATGGTTGAGACTATCATACCGTGTCCCATAGATAACCTCACATCTACAGAGTTGGTCTAACTCACAATGATTCTGTAAGACAGAGTAGAACTGCTCGCTTGGGTTTCTGAGTCTATGAATCTTTAGGGAAGCAGCCTCGGCTTTCTCCCCCAGTGTGGCTGGTAGCTTTGAAACAACAAACTCTCCGGAGCTATTGCAGAGCTTGCCTTCTCCTGTAATCTATTTCTCCATGAGTCAGTCTCAAACCATCAGTTTCTATCCCGGCCTCATTTCTTCTATGTGGTTCACACACTTTAACAGTGAGTGCAGGTTCTCTCTAATTCCTTTAACAGGTGACACTGTGTGGATTCTTTGGCTTCACTGATCATTCACATGTTTATTGATTGTCTGCTATGGCATAATGGTTAAGCTCTAGCAGGTAAGAATAATTGGTGATTCAAACTCACCCAGTGCCTCATGGGAGAAGGAACATGACAATCTGCTCTCATAAAGATTACTAAAACATGTTGTCATCGAGTTGACTCCAGGATAGAACTGCCCCACAGGGTTCCTAAGGAGCCCTGATGGCATAGTGGGCTATGAGAGGGGCTGCTAACCACAAAGTCTGCAGTTTGAAACCACCAGCTGCACTTCAGGAGAAAGAGGAGGCTTTCTGCTCCTATAAATATTTGGGGCTTCGGAAACCCAAAGGGCCAGTTCAACTCCATCCTGCCGGGTTGCTGTGAGTCCGAATTAACTCAAGAGCAGCGAGTTTCCTTTGAAGTTGCTATAGTTTCCCAAGGCTGTTCGCTTTGTGGAAGCAGACTGCTGCCACATCTCCCTCCTGCAGAGAACCTCATAGGTTCAAGCTGGGAACCTTTGGTTAGCAGTTGAGCACTTCACCACTGGATAACCAGGGCTCCTTCCATAAAGATTAGAAAAGATTAGCCTAGAAAACTCTATGGGACAGGTTTACTCTGCTACATGAGGTCATTATGAGTTGGATACCAGCTCAATTGTACCTAGCAACAAGAATAGTAATATTATGTTCCACCGTATCACTACTATATGGACTATCATAATCAATAATACTCTAGATGTCACATTGGATCCATATTTCACATTAAAAAACATTCTTGAAAAAATGCTTCCTCCCCACTCCCACTATCATGACTCGAATTCGACCTTGCAAGTCTGGCTAGACCAGAGGAGGTACACTGGTACAGATAGGAACTGTAAACACAGGGAATCCAGGGCGGAATCCAGTGGTGTGAGTGGCGAAACAGGGAGAGTAAAGGGAGAGTGGGTAGGAAAGAGGGAACTGATTACAAGGAACTATATGTGACCTCCTCCCTGGGGGACAGACAATCGAAAAGTGGGTGAAGGGAGACGTCGGACAGGGCAAGATATGACAAAATACCAATTTATAAACTATCAAGGGCTCATGAGGGAGTGGGGAGCGGGGAGGGAAGGGAAAAATGAGGACCTAATGTCGAGGGTTTAAGTGGAGAGAAAATGTTTTGAAAATGATGTACAAATGCGCTTTACACAATTGATGTGTGTATGGATTGCGATAACAGTTGCATGAGCCCCTAATAAAATGTTTTTTTTTTAAAAAAAAAGAAAAATCAACCGAGAAGCAATATCATTACAGATCCTTCAAATATAATACACTGTTCTTTAAAGTGGTGGTAGAAAAGCATCATTTGTGATTTACAAAAGGGAACCTTTTCCTGCACAGAATCAAGTGGGCTGGAGTTCGGGGTTCAGCCATATCTGAAGGCTATTGATTACTTGTCTGATTTGTATTATTTCTCTTGGGCATATTGGACTAATGGCGCTGTCTTGCCATCTGATGTGCCCTCAATTTTGCATTATACCTTCTCAATCTTAAAAAGCCTCTTGCAATGCATGACGGTCCCTGTGCTCGGTCCGACCTGCCCCAGCATTCTTGGGTTGGGTCTGCTGGTGGAGCTTGGACCCAGCATCTGTCTCACACCTCATGGTGCCATCCCAGTGGATGAGCCAATAGGCCATTAGCCTGCAGAGGCTGGCAAAGCAGAACAGGGAAATTAATACACCCAGTTTGTCTTAGATTCTACTTCTAAAATACACCCTTGGATCACTCTATTGCTTCATCTATAAAATGGGGTTAAGGGTAACTGCCCGGCTCTCCCCATGGGGCCGCTCTTATTAGATTAGGAGAAGACAGGAGATGCTTGAGGAATATAGAGATATCGTAGTTATTATGAATTATCTGAACTGTTGCTTCTTTTCTTCTTCTTCCCTTCTCCTTGTCTCAGGAGGCTTTCAACCTAAGAGCTAACACTATAAAAATTCCACGAGACTTTTTGAATGGTTGTAACAAAATGGAAGAGAACATAAACCTCTGACTACACCAGAGGTCTGTGGATTTTTCTTCCCCTTTTATCGTGGTCATAAGTAATGGATATTGCTGGGGCCTTGACTTCTTTTTCCTTATTTGTCAAACCCCAAGCTCTGAGGTCTTATAAGCTAAAAGCAATGCTCTTTTAGCAGCAACACCCCATGAAGCAATAATTCAAAAGAAACATTTGTCACAAGTAAGCACTTATTAAGCACTCACAGTGTTCAAGACCCAGGGCTTGCACGCAGCTAACAGAGAAGTGTAAGTTAGGGTCTTTAACTTTGAGTACAATATGCAGACCAAAATATCCTCTACCACTAGTAAAAGGATGATGGTTCAAATCCAACCAGAAACATCTTGGAATAAATACCTCAGCATCAGCTCCTAAAGAATCATGAGCCTCTGAAAACCCCACCGGAGCACATCTACTCTGAAGCACATGGGGTCCCCTTAACTTAGAATTGATGCAGTAAAAAGCGTTTACCTATATCTGTTTTATTTGAGGGTGTTTTGTTTCCTTTTGGCTTAGTTACAAACACTTCTTCATGATTAACTACATATTTTGGGGATACCTCTCAGTTCGAAATTCACTGCCCCCCAAAAAACAACAACAGACAACAGACGACAACAACAACTCACTGCCATCCAGTTGGTTCTGACCCTGTGGGTTTCTGAGACTCTAATTCTTTACCAGAAGAGAAAGGCCCATCTTTCTCCTGAGAAGCACCTCGTGGATTTGAACTGATGACCTTGCAGTTAGTAGCCAAACGCATAACCACAGTAACAGCATGGCTCTTCTTAATCAATCTTAGACAAAGGTAAATTATTTAAGCAAAGCTTTTTGGTGCCTGGAGAGAACTTTTGGTAACTTCTGAGATTCCCCCTTTGCTTCTCTGTATCCCTCCCAGTGATGGTTCCTAAAGACAGCGTGGCATCTTGAAAGACATCGGGATGCTAAGGATTTGAGCCCTAAGTCTCACTCTTGAACTTGTGCTACTCAAACGCTTCGAGTTTTAGCTTCTTAACCTACAAAATCTCTCCCTTTTGACCCATTTTAAGGTTGTTTCAGTTTTAATACTTTCTACTTTCTTTTAGATTGAAGTTTTCTTTTGCTATTTTTGTTTTTGTTGTTGTTGTTGTTTGCTTGCTTTTATGTACAGGAAATCCAAGGTAGGTGAATCTATACAGTCAGTAACTGGATTAATAATTACCTGGGGGAATGGCAGGGGAGGTTGGGGAGAAATGGGGAGTTAACAATAATGAGTTCGAGAAGAAAATATTCTGAAATTGATTGTGATGATGATTGCACAACTTTCTGAATATGATTGAATAATTAAATCACATGATATGAGAAGAATATGTCAATAAATCTATTTATTAAATGTCTCCTCTATAAGATTTTGTGAGGATTAAGTACCAATTTGAATGTGAAAGCGCCAAGCCTAATGGCTAGCACACAGGAGATGGCTAAATAAGTGGGTACTCCTTTCTCTCCATAGCCTCTTACCAAAGGGAATGACTCAGAATGACCTTCCACACTTAGTCTCTTGCATGCCTCATACAATTTAATGCTGTAGACCCTAAACTACCTGTCTTCTTTCCTTCCTCCCTGCCCTCCTTCCTTCCTTCCTTCCTTTCTGTCTTTACTTCTCTCTCTCTCTCTCATTTTGTACTTTGGGTGCTTGTGTAATCTTCTAATGCTGAAAACGATGTCAGTGGTATTTCAAATGCCAGTAGGGTTACCCATAGTGGACACGTTTGAGGGAACTTCAAAAATGCCTACTAATCTACTTGTTTATATTAACCAAGGAAAACGCTATGGATCATGACAGAATCCTTTCTTGGACATCTCCTCAGTGAGGATCTGTCACTAGAGGAGGACATCATGTTTGGTAAAGCAGAGATCCAATGGAGGCCTAGGAAACCCTGTTGAGATGGGTTGGCACAATAGCCACACACACACACACACACACACACACCCTACAATCTGATGGCCATTTTAAAGATGATGCATGTTGAGACAACATTTCATTCTTTTGTGCAGAAGGTCACCATGAGTCTAAATCTACTGGATTGCAGCTTACAGCAGCTAGATGTTGGGGATAAAACAAAACAACAAAATAGACTCTCTGGCCTAAAATCACTCACAACCTACTGAGATTTCTTCTAAGATCAAGGGCACATTTACTACAATGGAACGCAGCTTTGTTCAGAGAGGCGCATTCTTCATAAATCAATTTCAGGGTGCCTCATTTCAATCTTCTCCACAGAGAATTTATGGTGAGGGCAGAAGTTGTGCGGTGCATTTATTTGTTTTCCCACAGAGACCTTTTTTGAAAAATCTACTGAGTTCTGCCAGAAGTAACTCATGACATGTTGTAAGTTTAATTATGTTCAATTCATTAACACAATTAGAGCTGTGAACAAATTTATTGACACAGCCAGAATCACTTAGTAACAGGCAGTAAGTCATAGATTAAAACCCCCATTCTTGTAGGCCTCTACACTCTGGGAATGAGAAATTGGAAATTCATCTCTAGTTCCTTGGGACAGTTCTGAAAGATCTGACCCGAGGTTGCCACCTAGAATTTATTGCAGGGATTGTTCATATTTTAAGAATGGTTCTTGGGTCCCTTGGAACATAAATTGAATCCCCTTGAGATGCTACTTTTCATTTTAACATAATAAGTGAGCCAAACTGGGGGAGAAGTTGATGAATATGGATTTGATTTGAGCTTAGCTGGGCTGACCTCTTTTACCATTAGGGGACGACAGCTTGTTCGTGCTTTTCTAGTGAAGGCCAAAGGGATCCTGCAGTTTGAGAGAAATGACCGTTTGCTTTCCTTTCAGTACATTCTTGTCCTCCTTTTGCGGTTGATTTACACAAAAGAGTGATGGCAAAACTTGAAACACTCATGGGAAGCCAAGTTCCCAAAGAACACTTTTAGGATCTGCGATCCTTTTGAGGATCCCAGCCCATCTGCAGGAAAAGGGGTTTTAAAGACACCTCAAAAAGGTCTGAAATTTTTTCCATTTATAACCAGGAAATCATCACAGAAAAGTTTTAAATTAATTAATTTTTAATGGCATATAATTAGCCCACCTTTCCAGCCAGAATGACCATGCTTCCAGGAACAATCTCTAGTTGCAATAATAACACCAGCAGCTTAACCCTTAAAGAAAGTTTCATGCACGTATTTTTGATCATCTGGGCTAAGGTATCTACCTTGCAGATTACCTTTACCTGGCTCTACCTGTTGTTAGATGCCAACAAGGGGGTGCAGGCACATAGTGACCTCAGGAGACAGAGTCGAATTGCCTGTAGAACTTGCGAGGCTGTACCATGGTAGAAACAGACGCCACAGCCTTCTCCCTTCGAGCGGCTGGTGGGGGTCCCGGCACTGACCTTTCCGTTAGCAGGTGAGCACTTAATCACTATATTACTAGGGCACTCTATGGGGGTCAAAAAGCACGGGGGGATTGAAAAGATCATGGACATTTCCCACAAACTTTTTGAAAATCAGTCGTGTGAGTGTGTGTGTGTGTGTGTGTGTACTTTCTAAGTATAGGTTTATTCCTGCAATTGAAGAATGATTAGGCCTGAGGGTCTCAAGCAAAATATCAGAGTTTGAATTCTTCACTCCGCCACCTAGTAAGTAGATTTCTATCCATTTTTCACAATTTCTGTGCTCAATTTCGGCCATCTATAAAAATGGCAAGTGTCATAAAGACATTTGATTTAAAGTTTTCACGAGAAAACTTGTGAAAAGATAGCAGCTTAGCAGCTAGAAAATTATAAGGACTCAAAAAATGTTGTCGATTAGGATTCTATATTGGCTCTCCAGGATCTCATTCCTAAGTGGGGCTTAGAATCCCTGGGTCAGCCCAATGCCTAAGTAGTTAGGGCTGGTGGTTTTCGTCTACCCAGACATGATGCAGAAGAAAGGCCTGAGCATCTACTTATGAAAAAATCAGCCATTGAAAGCTTCGTGAAGCATAATGGTATCCCCGCACAAAGAGTTGCCCTCAATCAGATTCAGTCCAGTGGCAACTGGCTGGGTTTGAGGGACTTACAATTTCAGTTGCCCCTTCTTTACGGTTCTGGAATCCAGCAGACTAAGAATGAGCCTGGAAGCCTGTGCCACTTCTCAAGTTTGCTTTGCTGCTGCTGAAATAAGTTCCTTATGATTACAAATCATTTATCACCTTTCTAAACTAAGTCCATAATTGGGGAGGGAGAAACCAACATTTTGTTTCCCTTCTAACATCGTCTTAAAATTCAGCTGACAGGCAGTGTACCTTTGTAAGAAGATGAAAAAGAGAATTGTGGGTGGAAAGTTAGGTGTGACCTTTGAAGCTTAGAGGCATGATCTGAAAAGGCATCTGGCATTTAGGAACCAGAAGACATGCTTATATCAGAATCCACTTTAGAGAAAAAAACTTACGGGAGGAAGCAAAGGTTCTGAGGTTCTGTTTAAAGTCATATCTTTTTAGTCTCACAGGATGATGGGAAGCCAATGCTCTGTGAGATGATACAAACAGGCAATCTTCATCCTCTGTGAGAGTGAGTAAAAGAGGATCACTGAACTAGCACAGAAACCCGTACCAAGCAAAAATATCAAAATGTAAAGCTATTGTTTCTTGACATATCTTCCATATAGGTCTATACCCGTCTGATGATTGCCATCTCTCGAACCCTCCCCTGAAGAACTTTGTGCTCTTCAATTTACACCACATCAAGAGAGAGAGTTTGGGCATCCTGGAGGGATTTCCCGTTGTGTTCCTTTTTGAGTCTGGGTAATAAAAAGAAGTTTAAAGATGTAAGAACTAGTCTGTAGGGTTGGTGGAACAAAGTTTCCCAAAGAAATTCTTATCAGACAACCTTTGTTGCCCTTGAAGAGTGAGCAAGTCCATGGTCATGAGAGACAACATTTCCTTGGTGCATCTTTTCTGAACTTTTTCTCACCGATGCAGTTTTCAAATTTCTTAAAAATTCTTCCTAACAATCCCCCATGATCATCCTTTAAGATCATGCTCTTTAAGAAAATCTACTAAGATTACCCTTTTGGAACCCAAAATATACTTGTCACAACCTTACAAACTGACCCAGAAGACTCCCTAGGAACCTGTTATTTTGATTAGACTTTGTTTGAAGGCCTCCTATGGAGACGAAGTCAAGGGAATTAATGAGAGAACTTGTCTGCAGGCATTCACTGACCACGGAGACGTGAATCAGCATGTAGTATTTCGAATCAATCTATAGATATGAGCTGGAGGAACCCTAGCAGCACTATTTCTTGACTTGCCCTCCTGTGCTCTGTGGTTCCCTGTGAAGCTGAGCAGTAAATGGTGCCGATCAGCAAAGTACCTCTGTAGCAGAGAGGTGCCATCATATGAGAGCAAATTCAACAGAGATCAATACAAATGATTAAGAGACTTGGAGAAATTGATTTTTGAGAAAAGATTAGGAAAAATAAATGTATAGCTTGACACACTGCCAAGGAAGAATATGATAACAGGGTGGTTAGATCAGGAATGTAAGATGCTGCCGAGACATCATCTTCACCAGACATGTGGAGAGAGGTTGCCTAATAAGGTTTCAGAGGTGAAAGTCTTCCTGGAGAAGTGACAGAAAGGCTTGCCCCCAGGATTACTGATGGCTCAAATGACTGGCTGCTTCTTGACTGCTGATAACAGGCAATAGAAATAGACAAGCTGACCATACCAGTCTGGTTTTTTTGGTAGTGTGTGTCAGTCTGGGCTCTCTACAGAGGCAAAAACAGTGCTTTGTGTTATAGATATAGAGATATAGCTTCTCCTGACTCACAGAACTTAGAGGGTAATGAACCTAAGATTCTTCACAGGCTGCAGAGATGGATGAATCCATGGTCATCACGTCAGGAGGATAACTCAGGAGGTAAAGGAATCTAATGTCTGCAAATCAGAGGGCAGGTTGCTGATGGCTCCCAGGACCACTGGGCAATATTACAGGCCATTGGCTCAAGTCCAAAGAACCAGAGACCAATGAGCCACATGCAGGATTCAGACCCAGTACAAACGTTAGCAAGCTTCCCCACAGAGTCCATTTATATAGGAAGTAAGTCACACCAAGGAAATTTCCTATTAAATTGTGTTTTGTAACATCATGGGGGAATAGGAGACCTTAACTGCTGAAGCACTTAAAATCCTGACCCAGTGAAGTTGGCAAAAAACGTAACTATCACAATGTGATTTTAGTTGTTCCTAGAAACCAAAACAGATACAATGGCAGAGTCATGGTTTCCACCAAGCTCCTACTTTTACCTTGGAGTCATTTTTGCCAAGCATCAAATTATATAATTAAAAATGTTTAATTAAGAATAAACTGTTAAATTCAGATTTTACATATCCCTGTCCTTAAATATACAGACACTGCATATGCACAATAGGAGCCCTGCTGATGATGTCAAGTAAGCACTGCTACCCACCAGGCCTGTGGTCCCAAGACATGAGCTGCTCCATAGAAGAGAGAGGTTATCCACTCCTATAAAGATTGAAGGCCTCATTGTGACTTGTAATTGAGTCAATGGTAGTGAGCTTGTGTTTGTTTGTTTTGATATGTAAATAATGACCGGTTCTCACCTTCTATGTCTAGAACTAGGTCCTCTTTCCAGACAATCTACTTCAAGTACAGCCACTGGTCAGTTGTCAGTGGAGGCTTGTGTGTTGCTTTGAGGCTGAACAGGTTTTAGCCAAGCTTCTTGACTAAGACAGATGTAGAAAGAAAGGTCTAATGGACTACTTCCAGACATCAACCAATAAACATGACGTGCATCACAATAGACTGATCTGAGACAAATCTTAGGGATGCTGCCAGACTAAGCAGGATTTTGCTTCATTGCACACGGGGTTACCATGATCTGGACTCACTTGTTAGCAGTTAACAATAATGTTGAGATAAACAATGGAACTGTATTAAAATCCCATCCAAGGAAAAGAAATGTGTATATATGATGTGTATGCACATATATCCTCAATACGCCGATTGAAATATTTGTATGCACCATCATACTTGGTTTGGATGAACATGGAGCCCCTTAGTGCAGTCCTTCTGTCCTTTGTTCTGACAGTTTCCAGAAAAGGTTCCCAAGCCAAGTATGAATCATCTGTTTCTGGCACTGGAAAAGCCATTCTCAGGGGAGCCACACTGCAGGGTCATCATTCTTAAGACTGCATTACAGGGCAGCAGAGGAAATGACATAATCCAATTCAATTCACCAAGAGTGGCAAGAGGAGGGCGCTTAAGGCTACATCATATAATCTATATATTCTCTCCCCAAAGTCACAAAACTTCGTCCTACTATCCCTTAAGCAGAAATTCTCTCTAAATGATAAATGAGGAGAAAGGGCCTGAGAACTTTTTTGATGCTGTAAAACTTCACCCATTTCTGTCATCATGACTATATAGAATAACATATGTAATAATATAGTGTATCTTTAATTATTGTCTTTTGAAAAGCTATCCTCAAAGCCTGACTGCTATTTTCCACACTTCCTACATTGCAGAGGAGGCCCTTCAAGAGCCATCATCACAAGAATCTGTGCAGTGGATTAAATGACCATAAAACCAGGGGGAAATGTTGACCTGTGTATTTTTGATGAGGTGGCCTCATATTCTCTGTACAGTGTTCCTTAGATTTACTTCGCACTTTATCAAAAGGAGGCAGGAGGTTAATGTGCCACCGTTCCTCCTTGCTCGAGGAATGAAAGAAAAGTTGGTTTTCCTCTCAAGTGAACTGTGCGCAGGACTCCACTGAACAGTTTTCTCAACAGGTCTTTTGGCGCCATTATTCCTTGAAGAGTTCTTAGCACCACCACTCAGCATGGATGAAGATCCAAGGAAGTGGCTATGTTATTATTGGTGCATGTAACAAATATATATATAAGCCAACGTTTAACTCTAGGCATGAATCATGTCATTCTTTGAAGACTTTCAATCGTGTTGTAGGCTCTTCCTTCATGCTACATAATCTTGGACTTTCTCTACCCTGAGAAGGGAAGAATTGCTATTTTAAATCAAAGAAACATCACACTGATCTAACATACTTAGTATTCTGGAGACAAAACCAGGAATTATTCTGTGAATAAACAATGTGGAAAGCTGGTTGCAGATATTCACAGCAGGAAAGAAAAGACTTATAGGTAACAGGATATGAGAATGTGGAGATGGGCTGATATATAATTATATTTATATATAATTATAATTACATATATCATTGTTATTGAGTATCACTGGAGCCCTGGTGATGTAATGATTATATGTTGGGCTGCGATCCACAAGGTCAGCAGATCCAAACCACCAGTTGCTCTGTGGGCAAAGCTATGGGGCTTTCTATTCCTGTAAATATTTACCACACAGGGGCAGTTATACCCTGTCTTATAAGGTAGCTGTGAGTCAGCATCGACATGATGGCAGGGAAATATAGGGAATCATTACTTCTTTAACCAGTGGAGAAGTAGCCTCTTTATAATTCTTAAATCTATTTATCATCTACCTGGAGGGTATGCACAGACAAAGGTAGTGAGTTTATGAGGACTTTTTGAAGGAAGAATTCAGGAAAGAGCTGTTGGTGTGCTATGAGTGGCACCCTTCCACCAGGGAACGATGATAGGTTTTTCTTTCACCTCAAGTCGAGAAAGACAGAATTTTAAAAGACAACTGAGAGAAATTACTACATTTTGAGTCATGGTATTTGCATTTGAACTGTGGGGTAAGAAAGGAATTTCAAATGTGCTGCCAAGAGAATGAATAAATGAACAGTACAACCAGAATGTTCCTTGGATGTGATGATGTGATGACAAAAATGCCAACACATTTACTTTGATCATGTCATTAGAAAAGACCAACTTCTAAAAAAGGGGGCATCATGGTAAAGTGGATGGCCAAGGAAACCCTCCATAAACAAATGGACACAATGGCCAGAGCAATGCACTTGAGTGGACCTATGATCATGAAGATGGCAAAGGACCAGGTAATGTTCCTTTTGTTTGAGGATTGCATGTAGAAACCTGTGTCTGGGCACTGAGTATACTCATTTTTAGTGGTGGCTTCACTACTTCTAGACCCTCTCAGTACACAGAGCAAAAGGCAAAATACCTGTGCATTTTAACCTGTGTATAAACACATATCTACATTTCCAGGCCACAACTTATTTGTCTATTTGTTATACTTTGGTGGCTTGTGTGTTTTTGTGATGGTAGAAGTTATGTCACTAGTATGTCAAATGTCACCAAGGTCAAAGGCAACAGGCTTCAGCAGAGCTTGCAGACTAAGAACAGATTACGAAGAAGGAATGGGCTGTCTACTTCGGAGGAATTAGGCACAGAAAACCTTGGGTACCAGTTCAAACACTGTCAGATACTGAAAAACTTGCGAAAAGAAGTAGAATTTTGTCAGAGATAGTGCCAGAAGAAGCCGGTGGTCCTCAGGGACAAGACACTAACAATATGACTGAGGAAGTAGAGTCGACCATAAGGCAGTGGTTTCTGAGGGAATCTGTAGAACCAGGTAATTCAAGTCCGAGGGGTTTGTTCAGAAGGTTATAGCAACTGTATTTTTTAATTCCCCAGGGGTAATTTTAGTAGGTTTTCTCAAAAGACAATGATAGGAGCTTATTAGAAAGACGGTTTAAGAAAATAGAAAACTGCATTGCTGAGGAAAAGGGCAGGAAAATTGTGCCAGTGCTTTTTTGTCCATCATGACAATGTACCTGCTCATTCTTCAAGGGCGGTGAGGGCTATGCTACCCAGGTTTAGTTAAGAAATCTTACCATGTGCATTTAAAAGTCCTGCTTCATTCCTTCAAACTTGTTCACAAAACTTAAAAGGAAAGTTTTTCGTTCCCAAAAATTTTTTAAGGAAAATAACTTGAGTCACTCTCAAATGCCAAAATTTCTGTTTTGACATGGTATAAATCTAGGAGCACAGAATTCTTTGGGGAAAAGTTAAATCCAAACCCATTGCCATCAAATCAATTTCAACTCATTGTGTCCCTCCAGTTCAGAGTAGGGTTTCCCAGGTGGTAAGCCTTTAATGGACCAGAAAACGCTTCTTTCTGCTACAAGGCCGCTAGTGAGATCAAACTGTGGCCGTGAAGTTAACAGTCCAATAAGTAATCCATGAGGGAACCTTGGTAGCATAATGGTTCAGGGCATAATGGTTATATATTGGGCTTCTAACGGCAAGATCAAGAGTTCAAAACTACCAGCCTCTCCACAGGAGAAAGAGGAGGATTTCTATTCCAGTAAAGAGTTACAGTCTTTGAAATCGTCTGGGAACCCACAGGTGCAGTCTTACCCTGGCCTATATGGCTTCTATGAGCCCACGTCCACTCCTTAGCAGGCACTTTGGAGTTTTAATAGGCCACTAGGGAGGACTCCTTGGGTTGGAGATGTGGGAATAAAACTTTCAGAAATATATATAGTTAGATGAGGGATAGGTTGTGTGGTAGTTACATACTCTATTGTCAATTTGAGACTTAAGAGCGATGTGGTAGAGTTTAGCCTGTCAATCAGGTTGCAGCTTGATGACCTCATTTGGAGGCACTACGGAGATAAATAGCTCATTTGATGTAGGACACATGCTCACTCCCTGAGAAACATTTCTGATGAGAAGTCACAGGAAGCTACCCTGATGCAGCCAGAGCCCTGGGAGCTGGAGGAGCCATGTGGGAGACCCCTGCCAGTGCTGAGATGCTTACAGCACCACTGGATCCACAAGAATTTCCACCCATTGGCCTGTGACCTTCCTGCATTTGGCATCATTGCATGTGTTTCGTGAGTCTGAAGAGGACTTTATAGATGGGTATTGGACATATGGGCTAATATCAGACTTTTGGACTTGATCTGGACTGGGCTGGGATCTTTTCTCAATATTCAATTGCTCTTGTATTTAAAGCTCTTTCTTATAACATATGAGTATCTGTGAATTTGTTTCTCTAGTCTACCTGGACAAACACAGGTTGAGAAACAATAGTTTCACATTTTGATATTTTTGTTAAAGGGTTGTATGATTTTTAGCACAATTTTTTACTTACCTTGTATTTCAGTAATTACCTATCTGTACCTTTATGCTGGTTCTAATCCAGTATCACAGAATTCATTTTTGCTCCCCTCCTTTTTCTGACTTTTATTATCTGCAATATGCTTATTTATTTGTGTAATCCTAGTGTACTTATTTATTAGTTTCAAAATTGTTAATCCGTGTCCTTGTGAAGAGAAATTTAACCATCAGACTAAAGTCAATGTCAGGTTCTTTTTCCCTTTTTATAGTATCCAGCCAAAACACCAATTTTACAAAATAACAGGTTGGATCCTCGGTCTGTGATGGCAAACATTTATAGGAAGATTAGATTCACTTGTCTTAGTCTTCATTCCATTGTGAAATTCCTCAACATCGTGGTTGAGTTTTTTGAGCTTTTAGCTAGCCCATAGGTGTATATTAGCCACCATAGAACCACACAGACCCGCTCCATCATTCTGAACCGTCCTGTGCCCAGCTGCTTGATAGTCAACCCTTCTTTCTCTCATCCTTTCCACTCATTTGTTTCCCATAGTTTTCTCTTTGTCATCTAAGTGGAATTATGTAAAATGTAGCTTTTTGGTTCTGCCTTCTTTCACATAACAAATTGTGTTTAATATTCCATGTCATTACATAAATTATTTACTTTATTCCTTCTTCTTGTTGAATACTACTCTATTATCTGATCCATTTACCCATTAAAATGCATTTTAGTTTCTTTCCATGTTTATCAATTATGAATCAAGCTACTGTAAATATTTATATGCAGGATTTAAAAAAATCATTTTATTGGGGGCTCATCCAACTCATCACAATCCATACCTCAATAGAATCAGGCACATTTGTACATATGTTGCCTTCATTCTTTCCTTGACATTTACTTTCTATTGAGCCCTTGGTACCAGCTATTCCTGCCCCCGCCACCCTCATAACCCCCTGATAGATTGTACATTGTTATTATTTTCATCTCTCACACTGACCACTGTCTCTTTTTGCCCATGTTTTCTGTTGTTCTTCCCCCTGTAGAGAGGTGTATGGTTATGTGTCGATCATTGCAATTGGTTCCCCCTTTCTCCCTTCCTCTTCCCCTCTTCCTCCTCCCCTTGATTCTGTGTGTCATGAGCTCCCATCCCTTTCTATACCTGTGCACATGTTCCTGTCTAGTCTGAATTGAGAAACAGCACTGGGGTCATGGTAGTGGGGGGTGAGGAAATCTCAAGGAACTAGAGGAATATAGTGTGTTTCATCAATGCTTTACTGCACCCTGGTGACTCATCCCTTTACTGTGGCCCCTCTGTGGGGAGATTGTACCACTATCTACAGATGGGCTTTGGATCTCTGATCCACTTGTTCTCAACAATATGTTTTTGTTTGCTATGTGTCTGCTGATGCCTATTACCTTGTCCCTATGACTCCTCATGATCGCACTGGCAGTGTGCTTCTTCCATGTGGACTTGTTGCTTCACTGCTGAATGGCAGCTTGTGTAACTTCAAGCCTTTAAGACCCCAGACGCTCTATCTTTTAATAGCCTGGCACCATCCACCTTCTTCACCACATTTGCTTATGGACCCATTTTGTCTTCAGCGATTGTGTCAGGAGGGTGAAAATCTCAAGACTACCGATTGGTTAGAACAAATTGTTCTTGTTTTGAGGGACAGTATGAGCAGAGGCCCAAAGTCCATGTCCTACCTCAGTGTATTGCCGTATAAATATATGTACATGGGCCAATACCTGTATTTGGGGGGATTAATGTATTTACATATGTGCACTGTTTTGTTTATAGCTCTATCCATTGCTTTGTTTCCTTGGTCCTTCCTGTTTCCTTTTACCATCCCCCTGCCCACTATCACTTTCCCCTTATTTCCACCTCTTAGTACCTCCTCTTAGCTAGTTTGCTGTTGCTCTGAAACACACTCTACCCCCTGCCCTGCCTGGCATTCCTACCTCCTCCTTGTTATTGACTCCAACACCCCAGTTGTTCCCCTGTCCAAGGCGCAGCCTGCTCACCTTCCCCTTCTCCCACCACCCTCACCTCACAGGTCTCTCTAGGACCATTGGTCCCACTGCTCTCTCCTCGGGCATACCTCCGTGCCTATCCGATATAGGTAGGTACACCAACTATGACATAGCCCAAGCTGATTTTTAAAAAATGAAAATAGTAAATAAGAAAAAATAAAAATAAAAAAAAAGAGAAAAGAAATATACCAAAATCCTGGGTCTGTTCGCCAGCCTTCAAGACTGTCCAGGAGTTGCTCATAGCTCTGCCTTGCTTCAGCTACTGATCTGGTATGCTCCCTTCTTGATTCGCTCTGTTTTGGGGGGTTCAGACCACTCTGCCTCCCCACCATGTGATCCCAGAAATGTTCTCTGTTGAAGTCTGCTCCAGTAAGGGGACAGCGTGGCACACACTGTTGGTTGCTCAGTCCCCTCTGTGTCCCATTAGCTCCCAGCAGGGATGTCATCCTGGTGGCCAGCGTGGGGTCCATCCCGGGTCTTTCTTTCTTTTCCTCCCTCCTAGCCGACTTCCATGTGGGTGTGGCATTCTGGCCCCTCTCCCCAACCGTATGTTCAGTTCTGCTCTCTGCCACACCCCACTTCCAGGGAGGGGGTCAGTTTGGCTCTGGTTGGGGCCAGCCCTTTAGCTCTCTCTTTTTAGGCATCCTTCCATGTGGCCACACTGTCCTCATGGTTTGGTGCATCATAGTAGGGTCTGCATGCCCACTCCCAATTCTGTGGAGACAAGACCAGTACTCTCCCTCTGGGTGGGTTAGTGCCCTGCTCCATCCATCATCATTTCACGTTCACATACACACACCCTTTTCTTCCTTCCCCCTTCCTCCTTTTCCCATTATTGTGTTGGACTAACATGTATCTCCTTGGGTTTGGTCCAACCTTCTCCTGATTCCTTGTATCTCAAACCAAATGTTATGATATAGGTGGCTTTTCTTCTATACCTACCATGCTGATTACACTTATCTCAGGGGACTCGTGCTGTACTTCTTCTTTTGTGATTGGTTGACTTCGTCGCTTAGCATAATTTCCTCCAACTCTTCCCATGAAAAGGCATGTTTCATGTGCTCATCAGTTCTTTTTAGTGATGCATAGTATTCCATGTGTGCATGTGCCAGAGTTTACTGATCCACTCGTCTACCGACAGAAATTTAGATTGTTTACAACTCTTTGTGATTGTGAATTGCAAAAAGTAGAAAACGGTGTCAGCTCTTCCCTGAATGCTTTGTAGAATTCTCCAGTGAAGCCATCTGGTCCGGGAGCTTATTTGTTGGTAGCTTCTTGATAACTGTATCTATTTCTTCTTTTGTTATGGGTTTGTTTAGGTTATTGACTTCTACCTGGGATGGTCTAGGGAGGGATTGTTTTTCCAAGTATTTGTCCATGTCTTCCACATTGTTGAATTCATTAGAGTACAGCCTTTCATAGTACTTTGTGATTATCCTTTTAATCTCATTAGGGTCTGTTGTAACTCCCCCTGTTTCATTTTTCATCCTGGCTATTATTGTTTGCTCTTTCCTTTCTTTGGTTAGGTTTGCCAGCAGTCTGTCGATTCTGGTGATCCTTTCAAAGAACCAGCTTTTTTCTGCATTAAACTTCTGCATCATTCTTTTGTCTTCCCAGTGGTTCAACTCTGCCTTTAGTTTTACTTTTTATTTTCTTTTTCTGTTGGAGGGATTGTTCTGTTGACTCTGTTCTAGTGGCTTGAGGTTTTGTGAGAGCGCATCCATCATAAGTCTCTCTTCATTTTTCAGATATGCACTTATTGTTATCAAGCTACCTCTGATGACAGTTTTTGCCGTATCCCACAGGCAAATACAAAGTATTTTCATTCTCATTAGCTTCTAGAAACCTTCTGATCTCCCCTCTAATCTGGGTCCATACCTACTCATGTCACAGAAGATCATTATTCATCTTCCAATTTTTTGCCCTTGTTTTCCTGGTCTCCCTTTCGTTGATCTCCACCTTTATGGCATGGTGATAGACGTCTGTGTAATCTCTATGTGCTTGAATTTACTCAGGCTTGACTTGTGTCCCAGCATGTGGTTCATTTTCAAAAATGTGCCATGCGCACTTGAGAAGAATATGCATATTTTTGCATTTTGATGAAAAGCTCTAAATATGTCTATCAGATCTAGTTGCCTAATTGTAGTGTTTAGCTCTATAGTATCTTTGCCAAGCTTCATTCCCAATGATCAATCGTTCTCTGAAAGCAGTGTATTAAAGTCACCTACTATAATTGTTGCATCTGTGATATCTTTTTTCATGTTCTGAATAGTTTGTTTGACAAATTTCGCGGGTTTCTCATTTGGCACATATATATTTATTATGCTCACTGGTTCCTGATAACGTGATCCTTTGAGCATTATAAAGTGCCCCTCCTTATCTCTTTTTATGGTTTCAACCTTGAGATCAGTTTTTTCTGAGATTGGGATTGTGACTCCAGCTTTTTTTTTGAGTTGCCATTTGCCTCGTATATCTTCTGCCAGCCTTTTATTCTTAGTTTATCCTTGTCTGAGAGCTTAAGATGTGTTTCCTGCAGGCAACAGATTGATGGGTTATGTTTTCCAAGCCAGTCTGCAAGACTTTTTATTTTAGTGTAGGAGTGAAGGTCATTGACATTTAGAGTTATCATCATGATCTGTGGCTTCATTGCTGACATCTCATGCCTTTTGATTTGGGTGTTTTCCTATCACCCTTATCACTGTGCTGTGCCTTTGTGGGGGCTTCTTTATTGCCTTCTTTCACTCTGTGGCCATGTGATCTTGGTGATTGGTATCGGCTTATTGGCTTCTGGTTGGAGTTGGTCTATATGGCGTTCTGTTTGTGCTTGTTGGATGTTGGTCTTCTGACCATAGTGAGTCGGCAAGGATCTTCCTCAGGGTTGGGTGTCTTGCAGCATAGTCTTTAAGTTTTTCCTTGTCTTGGAAGAGCCTTATTTCTCTTTATATCTTAATAGATAATTTGGTAGGGGAGGCATTTTATTCCTTCAGCTTTTGGACGATGTTAGTCCACTTTCTTCTCCCCTTCATGGTTTCTGTTGATAGGTCTGAGCATATTCTTAGCTGTGAGTCATTTCATGTGACTGTCTTCCTTTCTCTTGCTGCTCTTAGGATTTTCTCTTTTTCCTCAAAGTTGGATAGTTTAACTATTATATACCTTGGTGAGTTCTTCCTGAAGTTTAGTCTACTAGGTGTCCTATATGCTTCCTGTAAGAGTGACTGATTCTCATTCATTAGGGTGGGGAAATTTTCTTCCAGAAATTCCTTTTTCAGTTTAGCTGTTGACTCTTCACTGTGTCTTGTTCTGGTAGGCCAAGAATTCAGATGCTGTTCTTCTTCATAGGATCAGTCATTGATCTCAGGTTTTCTTCCACCTCTTTTATTATATTGTTTGATTGTCTTTCTCGTTTGCTGAGGTCTGCCTGATTATCTTTGAGATCACTGATACAGTTCTCAGCCTCCTCTAGTCTGTTCATGACATCTGTGATCTTGTGTGCAGCTTCTGCTACTTCATCCGTTAGCTCCTATATTTCCATTTGGTGCATGGAATTCATTACCTCTATCGTGGACTTTATCCCCTCTATCATGGACTTCATCTCCTCTATCATTGCATCCTTAGTCTGTGTAGCTTCCCTCATCTATTGTATTACTCCAAGTGCCTTTGAATATATATTTTTGTGGAAGATCCACCTCAGATTCTTCTATGAGTGTTGCGAGCTCTGCTGATGTAGTTTGTCCTTCTTGTTTTCTTGTTGGGAGTGATGTGGTATGCTTTTGTTTACATGATCATTTTGAAGAGCTGGGTGCCATATTTCTGGAAGACCAAGAGGCCCTGCGTTCTTTCACTGTGTGACTGGCAACAGTGTTTGCAAGTACTACCTGTGCCCTACTATGGAGATGGGTCAAGCTGCTGTGTAGGCAGGTGCTGTGGTGATGCAGTTGTCAACAGCAATGAGAGGTGGCAAGCACTGGTGGAGACAGCCGTAGGGAACTCAATTTGACTGATGAATAGCTCCAGTACAGTGGTAGGGCTGCAGGGGGCCAATGGGTGGGTGGCGGTGCCATTGGGGTCTAAGGTGGTGTGACCGGTGTGAGCTACCGGGTTGCTGGTCCCCTGTATTCCAGATCTAGGCTTGATTTGAGGGAAAGATGCCCTCTGGGCCTGGGATATATTCTCCACTGTTTGCTGCGTGGGCTGGGAGCAGATGCGGCAACAAAGATCCCCAAGCTTTGATAGACCCAGGCAGCACCTATCTGGGAGGTGGGGGCTTGCTGGGCGGGCCTGCAAGGATCCAGTCTGAGACTCCCCACAGCTCCTGGTGAGGCAGCTGTGCAGTTGGCCTGCAAAGACCCAGTCCATGACTCTGGGTGAGGCAACTTGAGGCAGGTCTGCAAGGCTCCAGTCTGCGTCTCCACTTCCCTGAAGCTCTAGCCGCAGCAGTGTGAAGTGGGTCAGCAAGGCCCCAATCTGAAATTCGGACTCCCCACGGCTCTGGGCAAAGCAGCGTGTGGTGGACCTGCTAGGCCCCAGTTCATGTCTCTGCTACCCCATGGCTCCAGGCAAAGTGACACGTCATGAACCTGCAAGACCCCATTCTATGACTTAACTTCCCATGGTTGCGACTGAGGCTGTGTGCAGCATGCCTGCAAGGCCCGGTTCCATGACTCGGACTCCCCATAGCTCAGGCCGAAGCGGCGCACTGAGATCCACATTTCTGCTTCTCTATGACTCTGGGAAAGTTTGCGTGTGGAGGACCTACAAGGCCCTCATCCGGGCGATTTGGACTCCCTGCAGCTCAGGCAGAGGTGGTGCATGGCGGTGTTGCAAGGCCCCAGTCTGCTACTCAGATTCTCATGGCTTGGGTGAAGGCAGGGTCCAACACAGTTCACTGGGCTAAGAGATGCAGGGACTGCTAGAAGCCACTATGCTGGGGAAATGGTGGGCAGGAAGTACGGACTCCGCCCCCTGTGGATGGTGGATGCCGGGGCTATGATAAACTGAGGCAACCTTGAAATGGCGGGGGCTGTGCCCCGTTGACAGGGCAGATGTGACTACATGGGAGGTGGAGGTGACCCAGGCACTGCTGCTGGGTGCACCCAGCCACAGGCAATCAAACCTGCTTCAGGTTAGGCCCTGGGGCCGTGGGTGGCTGCCTGGAGGGACCAGAATTGCTTCTATACCCGTGGAGGGAGGGGAACCCATGGGAGACGTGAGTGGACAGCTGCTGTGTGGTGGTGAGGCCCAGCCTTGGGGAACTCTACACCATAGATGTCTTGTTGCTAGGGCAGCAACCAGGCCAGGGGGACATGGGAGGGGGGCACTGGCTGGTGGCGAGGAGCACAAGGGTCACACAGCTGGCAGGAAGTCCCTGGTATATGGACCTAGATCTCTGGGGCTTGAAACAAAGCAGATGTGGGTCCCCTCCTGGACAGGGAAGACTCCTTGTAGGGACCTTTCCACTCACCACAACATTTCCACTTGACCTCCCGGACACCAAACTCACCGGAGCTCCCAGTATGGGCCGCTGACCTTAGCTCCATCTTGAAGCTTACCTGTAGGATTTTTTTTGTAAAATTAAGTTTTCAGTTTACTTGAATAAATACTTAGAAGTGTGATTCTTAGGTTAGATGTTAGGAGCGTGTTTAACTTTCTAAGAAATGCCAAACATTATTCTCAAAGGCTGTATTATTTTCATTCTACAACAGTGATAGGGAGTTCTTGGAATCTCCATCAAAGCTTGTTCGTGTTGGTTCTTGTGATTTTAAACAATTCAAATAAATATGTCAGAAGCCCTGGAGATGCTCTGAACTGTTGTGCTAAACACAGTCAGTGAGTCAAACGCACTAGCCTCTGTGAGAAAAAATGAAGCTGTTTGTCCTATAAGGACTTACAGTCTCAGAAAACTTTATACAAACTCACTATATGTAGAAATCCATTCAATGGCAATGGGGTAACACATATGTAGTGCTTTCCCAAAATGATTTTATTTGAATTCATGTAATGACATATAATGATTAACATCTTTGCATATAATTATTTGCTATTATTATATCTTCTTTGAAGAAGTGTCTGTACATATAGTTTTCCCAGTTTTAACCTCATTTGTTTCCTTAAAAAATTCATTATTATACTTTTTCTTACCATTTGGCTTCTCTAGAAAATTCTTCTTTTAGCTGTTAAAATTGCATATTATTATTATTTTGATAAATCATTTTATTGGGGACTCTTACAGCTCTTATAACAATCCATATATCAATTGTATCAAGCACATTTGTACATATGTTACCATCATCAATTAAAATTTTTTCCTTCTGTTTGAGCCCTTGGTATCAGCTCCTCTTTTTCCCTCCCCTCCCACCCTAAAAAACTATAAATTATTATTATTTTCATATTTTATACCACCTGCTGTCTCTTCACCCATGTTACTGTTGTTCATCCCCATGGGGAGGGGGAGAAATTATACATTGGTCATTATAATCACTTCCTCTTTCTCCCCTTTCTCGCCCACCTTCCCCCCACCCCCAAGGTATCACTACTATCATTGCTGTATCTGAGGGGTTTATCTTTCCTGGATTCTGTATGTCAAAAACTCTTATCTGAACCAGTGTACATGCTCTGGTCTAGCAGAATTTGTAAGGTAGAACTGGGGTCATGATAGTGGGGTTGAGGGAAGCACTAAAGAACTTGAGGAATGTTGTGTGTTCCATTGGTGCTATGCTGCACCCTGTCTCATTCTTTCCTTGTGATTCTTCTATTAGGAAATGTCTAATTATCTACAGATGGGCTTTGCATCTCCACTCCAACTCCCATCATTTGCATCAATATATTTGTTTGTTTTACATCTTCTGATGCTTGATACCTGATCCAGTCGACACCTTGTGATCACACAGACTGATATGCTTCTTCCATGTGGGCTTTGTTTCTTCCCTGCTTGCTGGTTGCTTGTTTATCTTCAAGTCTTTAAGACCCCAGACACTATATCTTTTAATAGCCGAGCACCATCAACTTTCTTCACCATATTTGCTTATGCACCCATTTTGACTTCAGCAATCATGTAGGGAAGGTAAGCATCACAGAATGTTGGGTTATTAGAACAAAGTGTTCACTTTAACACTAAATATTCAAATATATGTACATAAGCCTATCGTTAGATATTAATGTATTTACATATATGCATGCCTATATTTGTACCTCTATAAATATCTTTTGCTTCTTAATCCTTTCCTCTATTTCTTTTTACTTTCCTCCTGTCCCACATCATGTTTGATCTTCATTCAACTCATGGTGCTTTTTTTGGGCTACATTGCACTTGATCAAACCCCACCAGGCACTCTATGCTCTCTTCACCATCAATTTTAGGTCTTTTATTGTTCCCTTGTCCATGGATTTGTAGGCTCCCTTCTCCCTTTCTCCCATCTCCTTCTCTCCCATGTCGCCCCAGAGTTGTCAGCCCCATTGTTTTCTCCTTGGAATTGGTTGTCCTGCCTATCCTATATGGATAGACATGAGAAAAAGTGAAAAAACTAGAAAGAAACCTATAGTTCCAGGTCTGTCTGCTGACCCTTCTGAGTTTTCCAATCTGATCTGGTGAAGTGCCATGCCATGCCCACCGATTCTGAGGTCTATTTTGGGGATTCTTCAGGTATCTCATTGTTTTGCTTCCTTAGTTGTTCTGCTGTGCTCCATTCATATGTCGTTCTGGGGGGGGTGGGGGCGGTCAGACTGGGCACATTTCCCACTCTGTCTGCAGTGCTGTCCCCTGTAGCCCTGTGAGTCAGTGAGGGGGTGTCATGTCTCGTGGTGGAGCCAGCCCCATGGTCCTCTCTGTGCATTGGCTGCTCTGAGCAGGAATGTCATCCTCAAGGCTTGGTGGGCCAGGTTGCGGCTCTCTCTCTCGCTCTTTTTCCCTCTTAGTTTGCTCCTTTGTGGTCTGTGCAGACCAGCCACTCTCCCCAGGCTGTGTCTTCAGTGCTGTCCTCTGTAGTGCATTCTTCTGGGGAGGGGGTTGACATAGCTGAGACTGGGCTGGCCCTGCAGACCTTTCTGTTAGTGGACTACTTCATGCCAGTATGTTGCCCTTGAGGCTTGGGGTCCCAGGTTGAGATCTAGTCCCTTCCCCTTTCCCATGGAGACATGAAAAATACCCCACCCCCTGTGTGAACCAGTGCCTTGTTCCCCCACTATGTTCTCCCCTCCCCACTTTCCCTTCCTTTTTAGTTGGCTGCCATATGCATCCCTGGGTTGGGTCCAACTTTTGCTAGAGTGCCTAGATCTCGCCCGGGAAATGTATGCACTTGGTGGCTTTTCTCCTATGCCCCTCATGCTTTTTAAACTTACCTCAGTAGACTCATGCTATACTTGTCCTTTTGTGCTTGACTTATTTAATTAACATTATTTCCTCCAACTCTTCCCATGTGTCGCTGCTTCATGCGGTCTTCACTGCTTTTTAGGGCTGCATAGTACTCCATTGTATGTATATGCCAGAGTTTTTTTCAATGATACAACTGTAACATATTCAGTATCATAAGTATATATATAATATGAAAACATAATTAAAACAGCAGTAAGTAATTTCTTATATAAGTCTGAAATTGTATTCTTTGCTGCATATTTTAGTCTATAGAAAGTTTTCTCAAGTTAAATGCTGATTTAATTAACCATAAGATTACTCTTCAAAAGTAATATTAATTCTTTATGTAAGCATAAATCATTGAACCTATAACATGAATATCTGATATTGACTATATGGCCAATTAATATTTGTTATTTTAATTTAATTTAATTTTTAAAATACTTTTATTGGGGGTTCTTACATCTCTTATCACAATCCATACATTCTTCCAGTGTGTCAAGCACATTTTCACATATGCTTCCATCATCATTTTCAAAGCATGCTCTTTCCATTTGAGCCCTATTTCTTCCCCCTCCCTCCCCCACCTGCCCTCCCTCACAAAACCTTAAGTTTTAGATTATTTTTTCCATATCTTACATCATCTTCCATCACCCCTCACCCACTTTTTCATTATTTGTCCCTGTGGGAGGGGGTTCTAGGTTGATCCTCTTGATTGATTCCCCCTTTCTCCTCCAACCCTCCCCTAATCCTCCTGGTATCTCTACTCTCCTTGTTGGCCCTGAGGGGTTTATCTATCCTGGATTCCCTGTGTTGTGGGCTCTTATCTGTAGCAGTGGGCATGCTCTGGTCTAATCCAATTTGTAAGGTAGAATTGAGATCATGATAATAGGGTGAAGGAAGTACCAAAGAACTAGAGGAAAGTTGTGTGTTTCATCAGGGTTATACTGCACCCTAGCTGACTTGTTCCTTCCTTGTGAGGGGATGTCCAATTGTCTACAGATGGGCATTGGGTCTCCACTCCATCCCCCCCCCCCCCCCCCCACCCGACTCACCTTGGGTATGGTTTTATTCTGGATTTAGATGCCTGATACCTGATCCCATTGACACTTCATGATCACACAGGCTGGTGTGCTTCTTCCATGTGGGCTTTTTTTGCTTCTCAGCTAGATGGCTGCTTGTTTATCTTCAAGCTTTTAAGACCCCAGACGCTGTATCTTTTGATATCTGGGCACTATCAGCTTTCTTCACTACACTTTCCCATGCACCCTTTTTGTCTTCAGTGATCATATCGGGAAGGTGAGCATCACAGAATGCCGGATTGTTAGAACAAAGTTTTCTTGTGTTAAGGGAGTACTTGAGTTGAGGCCCAGTGTCCATCTGCAACCTCAATTCTTACATATAGATATGAATACATAGCTCTATTCACTTCTCATTATATATATATGTACATATGTACATGCCTGTGGTTAGGACTCTATAAATGCCCCTTGCCTCCTGATTCTTTCCTCTATTTCCTTTTTACTTCCCTCTTGTCCCACCATCATGTTCAGGCTTCATCTGGACCTCACTGCTATATTGCCCTTGATTAAGCCCCACTAGGCATCCTACAACCTTCCTTCCATTGATTTTAGTTCACTTGTTGTTCCCCTGTCCCTGGGTTGGTTCCCCACACCTTCCCTTCTCCCACCTCCCCTTCTCCCGTGTTGCCCCAGAACCAATGGTCCTGTTCTTTTCATCTCCAAATTATTTATCCCACCTATCTTATCTAGATAGACATGCAGATACATTAATAAGTGCAAAAAACAGGCAAATCGAAATAAAACAATAAAGGAAGTCAAAACCAACAAAACAATAACAACAGAAAAAAACAAACACAAAATAATAATAACAAAAAAGAAAGCCACTGACAAAAATGGAAGAGCCTATAAATAGTTCAAAGTCTGTTGACCTTTAAGATATACCAGAGTTTTTTAATCCATTCATCAGTTGATGGAAATTTAGGCTGTTTCCAATTCTTGAACTGCTTCTTACTTGTTCTGCATATATGCCCAGTAGGGGGATTGCTGGGCCATATGGTATCTTAATTTCCATTGGTTTTAGATATCACCACATTGATTTCCATAATGGCTGCAAGTATCACCAGCAGTGGATGAGTGTTTCTATCTCAACACATCTCCTCCAACACTTGTTGCTGTCTTGTTTTTTGAATTGGGCTATCTTTGAGGGTGTTAGGCAGTATCTCATATTGTTTTAATTTGCATTTTCCTTGTGGCTAATGATTGGGAACATTTTCTCATATGTTTGTTGGCCATTTGGAATTCTGCCCTTGTGAAACTTGTGTTCAGGTCTTTTGCCCATCTCCTCAATGGGTTATTTGTTTTTTTCTTATTGTTGGCTAGCATAGTGCTGTAGATTTTAGTGAAAAGGCCGTTGTCTGATGTATCATTGCTAAAGTTGTTTTCCCAGTCTCTGGGCTCTCTTATTACCCTCTTGGTGAAGTCTTTCAATGTACACAGTGGTTTTTATCTTCAGTATATCCCATTTTTGAATTTGTGCTCCTTCTGTGTTTGTATCCTTCCCTACTTCCAATAGTCTATGTATACCTTGAGCCAAAATTCTTAAGTTTGTCCCAATTCCCTCACTGATGGCCCTAATGGTTTGGGGTTTTACCTTGAGGTTTGTGATCCACCTTGAATTTATTCTTGTATATGGAGTGAGGTAAGGTTTTTGCTTCAATTTGCTGCAAGTAAATATCCATTTTTCCAGCTCCACTTGATGAAGAGGGCAGCCACTTCCCATTTGATATTTTGGGCGCCCTTATCAAAGATCAATTTATGCTGATGATTTTATTTCTGGGTTTTCAGTTCTTTTACAGTAGTCTGAATATCTGTCATTATACCAATACCATGCTGTTTGGACCACTCTGGCTCTATAGTATGTGCCAAAGTCTGGTAAAGCAAGCCCTCCAAATTTGTCCTTCTTGAGGAGTTCTCTGCTAATTCTGGGCTTCTTCCCTCTCCATATGAAGTTGGTGTCAAAATTTTTTCCAATTCTTTGAAGAAGTATGTTGGCTTTTGTGGTAGGATAGCATTAAACTTGTATAGTGCCTTGGGCAGGACTGACATCTTAACTATATAAGGCTTAACTATCTAAGTCTTCCAATCCACGAGTGTGGAATATCCTCCCATTTATGGAGGTCAGTCTTGATTTCTGATAATAGTGTTCTTTCTCCTCATACAAATTTTTGGGTTTGTTAGTTTGTTTTTTTCATTAGGTATATAACCCTAGTTATTTCACTTTGTGCTTGGCTATTGTGAAGGTTATTACCTTTTTTATCTCCTCTTCCATAGACTGGTCCGATGTGTATAGCAGGTCAATAGACTTCTGTCTGTTGAACTCGTATCCTGCCACTCTGTCATATTCCTCTATTGCTTCCAGTACTTATCTTGTGGATATTTGGGGCTTTTTGTTGTGTAAAATCATATTATCTGTGCATTTCACCTCTTCTTTCCCCAGACATATACCGTTGATATCTTTCTTTTGCCTTATGTTGTTAGCTAGGACCTCCCATACGATGTTAAATAGAAGTGGGGACAAGGGGCATCCTTGTCTGGTCCCCTTTTTCAGTGGGAATGTTTTTGTCTTTTCCCCATTGACTAGCATGTTGGTGGTTGGCTTTTCATATTTAGTTTGTATTATATTGAGGAATTTTCCTTCCATTCCTATCTTCTTGAGTGTCTTAAACAGGAATGGATGTTGGATGTTGTTGAATGTTTTTTTCTGCATCTGATAATTTCATTTTGTTTTTATCCTTTTTCTTATCAATATGCAGAATAATACTGATGGACTTTCAGATATTGAACTATCCCTGCATCCCTGGAATGACTCTTACTTGGTCATGTGAATTATTTGTTTTATAAATTTTTGTATTCTATTGGCCAGTAGTTACGTATTGATGTTCATTGGAGATATTGGTCTATAGTTCTCAGTTCTTGTGGGATACTTGCCCCCTGTAGGTATTAGGGTAATGCTAGTTTCATAGAAAGAGTTTGGGAGTTTGCTGTCTTTTTCTATGCTCTGAAAGAGTCTGTGTAGGATTGGTGTCCGATCTTCTCTAAATGCTTGATAGAATTCTCCTGTGAAGCCATCTGGCCTTGGGGGATATTTTAGTTGGTCTTTCCTTGATAACCTTATCTATTTCCTCTATTGCTATGGGTTTGTTGTGTTGCTTGATGTCCATCTGGAATAGCCTAGGGAGGGATTGTTTTTCCAAATATTTGTCCATGTCTTCCAAGTTGTTGAATTCATTGGAGTATAGGCCTTTGTAGTACTGTGTGATTAGCCTTTTAATTTCACTAGGGTCTGTTGTAATTTTCCCTGTTTCATCGCTCATCTTGAATATTGATATTTGTTCTTGTCTTTCTTCGGTTAGGTTTGTCAGCCGTCTACCGATTCTGTTAATCCGTTTAAAGAACCAGCTTTTTGCTGCATTGATTTATTTTTGTTGCATTTTTCCCCACTTGATTATTTCTGCCCTAATTTTTATTATTACTTTTCTGTTGCCATTCGTAGGGTTGTTCTGTTGACTCTGCTCTAATTGCTGGAGGGGTTGTGACAACGTATCAATCATAAGTCTTTCTTCCTTTTTCATGTGTGCATTTATCACTATCAAACTGATAGCGATAACTGCCTTTGCTGTACCCAAAAGGTTTTGGTACATCATGTTCTCAATCTCATTGGCTTCTAGAGACTTCATGATTTCATCTCTGATCTGGGTCAATACCCACTCATTTTACAGTAAAGAGCTATTCATCCTACAGTTGTTTACCCTTGTATTCTTAATCCTCCTTTTGTTGACTTCCAGCCTTATGGCATAGTGGTCAGAGCGGGAAGTCTGAGTGACCTCTATGTGCTTGAATTTACAAAGGCTCCACTTGTGTCCCAGCATGTGGTCTATTTTCAAATATGTGCCACATGGACTTGAAACAATGTGAATAGTTTTGCATTTGGGTGGAGACTCACTTCATGTACACAATTTGGTATCTAATATCACTATTTAAATCAATTTATATCTTTTAGGCATTGGTAAAATGAATCAAATTCTGATCAATAAAGAATAAAAGCATTCAAGTCATCACCTACGACTTGTCTCTGTAGTTACAATTGTGTTTAAAGAAATTGCCACAGCAGTATTATTCCTCTCAGGTGTGACCCCTTGGCTCTACAGCCAATATGTACCTGATCTCCCTAATAACCTCTCTGCCTCCCACCTCAAAGTACAAAAACTTTGTGCTTGGCTATTTTGACCTCCTCTTCTGTGGACCCGTCTGATGTATACAGCAGTCTAATGTATATATCAAAACTACACTGATTAGTCTTTGAGTGACTAGGGATGACTCACGCACAGAAGCTGACTGATGGAGCATGGTGTATCCTTTAATTAAAGAGAAGCTATTAACAAAAATTGAATTTACTGAATGATTTGTGAGGTTCTAGTCATACCACCATATGTGCCTCACAGCAATGGGAAACAAGAATGACATCCAGCTGTCACTAACTGATAATGGAGATCATTGTTTTGTTTTAAAATGGGGAGAACTTTTGGGGTCCATTTAGCTTTGTAGTATGCCAAATGAGAGTGCATGGTCTAACAAGTTATTTGTATTAGTTATAAACCTCTGACTCAACTCACATGCTCTGGCATGCCTCATAGTACTCTCTTCCTCCTAAGGAGGCCTGGGACTAGCCCAGGTGGAGTTCCTTTCATTCCTCCAAACACTTGAACGGAACATAGGAGATGGCTTATTTGCACTTATTTCACTGTCATTTGAGAAGTCTTAAACAATGTACTTCATGGAAAGGGTACTCTGTCCTGAGAAATTATTATTCTAGGGAGACCCAACAATGTGGTCAGATTACATTAGCCTTTCCTTCTGCAAGGAACACCTCCAATCTCATTTCGATTATGACACACCATCATAAATAAAATGCCTGCATGACATGACAATGCCTCCTTGGTCAACACCCTGTTGACACCAGGGCATGCTGCCAATATCTGAGGCAATATCCTCTAGTCTGAACTGCTTTTGCTTTTTCTGTTGTCATATGTGTGGACTAGAGAGACTCAGCGCCAACCCATTCCTACTTAGGTCATCTCCACAGCACAGTTGCAGGTGGCAGGCTCCGATTCCACATTCTCACAGTGACTTTCCCTGCAATCCCTCTCTAACTTCTAGCCCTTTCTCCATCACTCCCATTTTACAACCAGCCCTCTCTCTTGGACTCTTTACATTTCATTGATTAATAATTATCTTTTTCAACAAAAACATGACCTCTCTGTGATCAAGAATTTTTATTTGTTTTGGTCTTTCTTGCTTCTCCAACTTTTAAAATAGTCCAGCCATAATAAGTACTCATTTAATATAATTAATTTTAATGTAATTACTAAATGTCATGTAATTGATTCATTTAAGTGATCTTTCCTAGACTAATTTTCCAAAGACAGGAGTATATGTGTTTATTTTACATTTTATAAGCCCTTGCGATAAATGGTCCTTTAATAAAGTCTTCAGTGCTAATTAAAGTGATCTGAACTTCATTTGTGGTAGATGTAAGCTATAATGTACTTACTGCTACTTCTAATATCAGTGCAATTATCCGTACTGTGTTGCTTTAATTTTCTAGATCTTTCTTCACAATGAAATCTCCTGTCAAGCCCTCTACAGGACCTCAGGCAAAAAGATACATGGAAATCAAAGTTCATCACCTTCTTTCCCCAAACTTAAGATCAAACTACCATCTGGCTACTCAGAGCATTTGGTATCTAAGTCAACATCAGTATTGCTTGGAATGACTTAAAAAATATGTTCGTGGTTAACAAACAATACATATTCACAAATGCTAATGCACTGGTTGATCTGACATGATCTCCTAAGAGCAGCAGGACAAATGTGGGCTGCATAATGGCTGGACAGCCTGCAAGTGCTCTATATCCGGATCAGGATGGAACTCCTCTCTTACAAGACATTTTCTTTACCAAGGCCAACTTCAGTGCAGCTGTAGTGAAGTCTCTTTGACTCCTATTGGATGGTGTTTCTACATTTTTCTTGACAATGATATCACATAACAAATACTTCTCCCGTGTTCATTCTATAAAGAGCACTGGCTCGGGTTCCATATGTGTGCCATTGTCAAGGGGCCTGCCCTCTCAACCAAAAACCACTGGCTGCATTTTATTTTGGGTCCATCAAAATATGAAAGGGTGGTACTCAATACTAGAAAACACTTTCCATTAAGAAATTTGTAATCTTGGCAGGAAGGTAAGAGAAGGACAAGGCAAAAACAGTACGAATTGACTGCTGCCCATGTTAGGGCTATTATTTTACATCCCTGGTATGCAGACAGAAAAAAACAAAACTCATAAGCATGACATTATGCACCTAAGACACTTCTGAAGATTGAGAAGAAATTTAAAATGTGGTTTCTGGTATTCAATAACATACATGCTAATCAAATAATAATAACTATAAAATAACCTAACAAGTCAAATGCTTTCTCTATAACTTATTCCAAGTACAATTCCAAAATGATCAAGCTGTCTTCAATTCCTTTCCTTCCACTTATCTTAAAATCCTTTTAAATGATGAAAAGAGGGTGAAGATGAAAGAAAAGGGGAAATGGGTCTGTTTGTGGAGCTGGAAGATGAGTATATTTAGATTGAATGAATTGAAACAGATAAATAAAAAGGAGAATTAAAAAGCAAAGGCCAAGGTATTTGCACCAAAATTTTAAGACAATGCTTCTTATACGTCTTACTGTGTCTAGTCATGACTTACATAATGACTTACATCTCTAGTCATTCTGGCTGACTGGGGTCTCGTTTAATAGACAGTGTTCACTGCTTTCCATTTTAAACCCCATCTTTTCTATTTCCAACTTATTGCACTGACAGTTTCTAGGCTAGGTCCTCTGGCCTAATCTGCTACTACAACATGTGTAAATGTGAGACTCTTTATAAGAATGGACCCTTTTCTTTAAATATAAAACTGGTATCAAAATCAATCATTGAATTTGGGGAACTAGATGGTGCAGTGGGTGGGCAGCGATTCAAAACCACCGTTGTAGGAGAGAGATGAGACTTTCTATCCCAGTAAAGTGTTACAGAGACCCACTAGGGCAATTCTCGCCTGTCCCTATGAATCGGAATCGACTTGATGGAAGTGAGTTGAGTCGTTTTTATTGGGAGCGCTTCCAGATATTATAACAATCCAGAGTTCAATTAGATCAAGCAGGATTGTGCAATTGCTGCCACCATTATTTTGAAAACATTTTCTTTCTTCTTACACTCTTTGATATCAGCCCCCCCCCCTTTATCCCTTTATCCCCACCATCCCTCACCCTACCCCCCAGGAACCTTTGATATTATATTAATTATTATTATTTTTGTTTCTTTTCTTTTATGACATATCTTTTTTTTAATCCTTTTATTAGGGGCTCATACAACTCTTATCACAATCCATACATACATCAATTGTGTAAAGCACATTTGTACATTCATTGCCCTCGTCATTCTCAAA
>NW_022111324.1:65527659-65619447 GCF_000313985.2 Echinops telfairi | reverse complement strand
TACCTATATATGTATGTTAGGTTTCTAGTTTTTTCCTCTATTTCTTTTTTCTTTCCCCCTGCCCCACTATCATGTTTACCCACCGTTCATCTCTCAGTTATTTCTCGCAGATACATTTCTATTGGTCAAACACGTCCAGAAACACTAACCCCTCCTCACCATCATTTTTAGATTCGTGCTATTTCCTTGTCCCTGTCATTATCGGCTCACCACTCCCCTCCCCCTCCCTCCACCTTCTGATCACCAATGACCCTCCATCCAGGAACTTTTGGTCCCATTGCTGTCTCCTTGGGATCATTTATCCTGCCTATCTTGTATAGATAGACACCACAAGAGAAAGAAAAAGAAAGAGCCAGTGCAAATGGTTGTGTCTAACTACTGTCCTGACCCCAAGGAGACGAATATCCCTCTGTTAACTACTCAGCAGGCTCTGATAAAATCCATTGGTTCAATCCTCCTTTCTTTCTGGGATCCATCTCCCAGGATCAGCTTTCTGAACGGCGCTTATATCCTTCTAGTCCTCCACGTTTGTGTCCGAGGGGTGCGCTTCTGCAAGACCCAGTTGCTCTTTCTACATTCAAGGCTGGAGGGGTTTAGTGCCCCAACCCCCATCCCATTATACCTTTAACTTTCAGTGTGCCCCTCCTTGTGAATATCCCAAAACCAGTTTAGATGCAGTGCCAATTCTCCCATTAACATGTGCAAGCATACATGTGAGTAAAAACCACCTGAGGATCTTAGTAAAATGCAGATTCTGATACCGTTTGGCTTTAGGTTCAGGTGCATGTCTAATAACCTTCCCAGAGCTCAGGAACACTGCTAACTTCTCAAAATCAGTTTGTTTTATGAACATGCTTTTCAGTTTTCCTAAGTTTGTCTTTGATGATAATATTTCTGTCCTGAACTTTAATTTTTGGTAATTAAATGCTAAAGGAGGCCTGGTGTCATAGTGGTTATGCATCGGGCTGCTTACCGCAAGGTCAGGAGTTCAAACTACAAGTGACTCCTGCAGAAAAAGAAGGGGCTTTCTACTCCCATAAAGAGTTACAGTTTCAGAAACCCACAGGGGCAGCTGTACCCTGTCCTACAGGTTCACTATGAGTCAGAATCAGTCAGATGGCAGTGACCTTGGGGTTTTTTTTGAGAATGCCTCGACCGAGAGGCATTTCCTTCAGTGAGATTCTGTGCTGTTCCATCTCTCACTTTGATAATAAGTGAACTTTCCATCAATTTAATGAGATTGTTTTAGAATTACACAACCTATTAACTGGCCAGCACATCACATTTTCCATGATCATGGTTAAAGGTACATTGTCCTAATTGGCTCCAGCAGAAACGGTTTCCTGTGATAGCCCCCTGTGTCATTTGTAAAGATGCCGTTCAATAAAACCACTGAGAAAGCTTCAGTAAGCAGGAAGCAGTTGGCAAGTAATGGGTGTTAATTGGCATCACCCAATTCTGAGTTGAATGTATCTGTTCCACTAGGTGTAGACTGTCTTGCACTTTGAGTAGAAAATCCCTTCCCATGAAACCACGGTAATTGTGGCTTTCCTGGGAGCAGAAGCCCATCTCTGCAGAGAGCAGGCATATAACTCAAAACATAACCCTATAGGCTAGCAGTTCTCATCCCAAGTAACCCCAGTACAATACTCCAAAATTAATCCACTCTCAAGCTGGAGCTTAAACTGAAAATGGGAAGTGCCATAAATAGCCTCCGTCTAATGACATTTTCTAGTCTGCTTCCGCAGCCTGAGCTCCTGAGTTTATTTTGGATATGCTTTAGCCTCTGAGCTTAGAGATGTTCTTAAAACAAAAAATGGTATCTTTGTAAGGTCAGATCTAAACTTAAAATATCCAGAGAGATAAAAGAATGCAGTTTCTGATTTTTCTCCCCTAGACACAGAGACTCCATAAACCCTGATAAGTATTTCAGTTTTTTCAAGTTCTTCTTAGTTAGCAAAATTGGCCTTAAATTGAACCTAAGTTCTTTGTTTTGCGATATAAACCCATCTCTCTTCTTATTTTAAACAGCTGCTTAACACTACTTATCCAGCAGCAATTAGCCTGAACTAATCTTCAAAGTCTCCGGAGAGGCACTCATTTTCTGGAGATTCCGATGGAGATTCTAGGCAGGGTGGAAGGACCAGAAAGTGTGGCTTGAAAACCAATTGCGATTTGTCTTTACAAGCAGAAGGCTAAGATAAAGAGAACAATTACCTAGCTGTAAAAAATACACACACAGTACGTTTATATAAATTGTTCTTGCTTTACCCACTTGTGTCTTTTAAACAATTTGCTGCACAGAATGATCTTTCATGTTTACCCTATTTCTGAGTTACTGACTTAAAATTGTCATTCACTGTAACGTTTTACGTGCAGGAGTTAGCTCAGCTCAGATTGCCTCCTCCTCAGTCTGCAGACAAAGACCACCAGGAACAGACTGAGGTTCGGTAATGCGCAGCCAAGGGTTAATCCAGTTAGTTTGCGTTGGCCACATCTTGTTCATCCCAAAGAAAGGTTTTGACCTTTTCCAGCACCCGGATAGTCACAGGCAAGTCTCTGGAATTAGAGGAATGAAATCAAAGTCTCCAAGGACTTAAAGACTGTACACAACAAGCAAACAAACCTCAATACAAGGGATTTTCTTTGCTGAAATGTTATCTTTACATATTTTACTTTCCAACATCTCAGACCCCAATTTTCTAAAGTGATGTCCAATAACTTTCAAAGTGAAACTACCTCGGCAGCCTTTGACTCCACTGACTCTCTTTCATAAAACAGTCTCCAACCACCTCCTCATCTGAAAAAAGTGAAAAACCAGAAAAGGGTCCTTTTCTGAGACTCAATATCACACCAGCAAACCTGTCAGGAAAACAAAAATATCACATGGTCTCTCTTAAACTGTCTAGACTAAAGGAGGACGCTGGCAGCTCTTGTAAGATTGACAGCCTGAAAAACCCTCCAGAGGGTCACTGTGGGTCCAAATCAATGGGATGGCAGAATAAGCCCAAACCCAGTCCTGTTGCTATCAAGCCAATTCCCACTCACAGCGTCTCTGAGTGTGACGGAGCAGGAATGCCTCATGGGGTCTCGTGGCTCTCATCTTTATGAAAGCAGACCAGCACATGAAGCTTCTCTTTGTGGTGCCACTGGGTGGATTTGAACCCCTAGTATTGAGAGGAATGACCAACTGCAAGTTGCTTCACCAGTAAGGTCCCTCTTCCTAATTCTTGGTTGGATTTAGGAGCTAGAGGAAAGCTCAGAGTAGTGGAGATACAGGCTCCCTTGGGGGTGATTTCTGTGGGAGACGAAAAGCATGTCTGCAGATCCAAAGGCCACTTATAAACCAAAGGTTCCAGACGTTGACCATCCAAATGTAAACCTTCTCAAGGACTCAAGGTGGTGGTAGAGGTGAAAGCCCTAAACACTGAGAGGTGTATCTTGCACAAATCATCGAGAACGAAGCCCATCACAGATAAGAAGCACTCTCTCAAGCGTGGGAGTTGCATTAAATGTGCGCTCTAGAGCTCGCTATCAAGTCATTGCTTCCCAGCTCCCTTTTGTGCTTCCTTGCCAACTGGCATGATGTTAAATTGTGTCAGTAGAGGGCACTGGAGAGACACTGCAGGGAAGGGCCTTTCTCCCCAGCTCTGGTGTACTCAGTCGGTGGGTTCCTGCAGCCGGTTCTGGTCCTCTAGCACCTGGTTCCTGTAGCTCTCTCTCTAACAAACCCAAACCCATTGCTCTTGAGTCATTTCCGACTCTTAGTGAGCCTCTAGGACAGACAGAACAGCTCCCTAGACTGCAAGTCTTAATGGAAGCAGACTGTCTCAGAGTTCTCCTGTGGAGAGGCTAGTAGATTTGAACCACCAGACTTTCTATTACCAGCCCAATGATTGACGTACTGTGTCACCAGGGCAGCAGCCTTTTACAGCACTCAGGGTTTCTCCAGTACTGATTTTGTGCACTATAGACAGTTTATGCAGCATCTGGTTCCTGCAGCATGGGTGGCTTTTCCCCTGTCTGGCTTCTTTCATTGCCTTTCAGTGCACAATTTACCTAGTACCTGTACCGTGGCTCCTCCCCCTGTCCAATTCCTGCAGGGCGTGGCAGCAGGTAGCACCCATGGCCAACAGCTTCCTTTAGCAACTCTTTGGGGTGCTTCTATAGTAGAGTGGCTCTGGTAAGAAAGAGACATCCTCATGAAAATCCTCTCCATCCATGCACACTAAAAGGTGATTTCTGGTAACTGTTACTGTTGTCACAGTGACCTCGCTGTCACTCAAGGAGTCGTGACCATGCCCTCTTCACAAAGATCTGGCTCTCAATGCTTGATCTCAATCAAATGGGTAGTCATGGATGCTCTTTACATCGACTTTCCCTATATTCTTTAGAGTCCTCTTTGCTTCTTAGCAAACAATCCTTTGTTACTCCAATCTTCAACTAATAGTTCTTTTTTTCTCTTCAACTAATAGTTGTTGATATTAAAATTGCCCTGTGCAGATTACTGTGTGATTGTGTATCCTGATTAGACATGACTGATGTATTCTGGTTTCTGAGTCATTGGGAAGTACCTTAGCGGGATTAGAACTTGCATAATTGTTTCCTTCCCTCTGAAACAAAGTAGTCATATAATCTGGAACATTTCCTCCCATCCAAGTCTACTATTAAAAATGTTCTTCTCAATGATAGATGAGATTTATTGATATATATTACTCAACTATACAGCTCAATTCAGAAAGCTCCTTCGTATTCATGACTTACACTAAACATAGTACCAATGCCAAAATGACTTCACTGTACAAGTGTCTTTGGAAAACATTACATCAGAGGCCACAACAGTGCTGACAAAGTGATCTCATGTCCTTTCTCTTTCTAATCACTCTCGGTTCACTAGACAAACTCTAAAAGACTTTTCATTGCCCTTCTCCATCATCAGCCACTGTGGGGATATGGTCTTGGGCTTTTCTTATGAGCAACTATAGGGGAAATAAATATGTCTAAGTTCAATCTCTCCAACTCTAACATTGCAGAGAAACGAGAAATTTAAATTTTTTTCAACATCCTTGCCACCCGTAATAAAGGTTTGAAGAAGAGGGAATGGAAAAATGATAAAGGCACACCTTCCAAAGCCCCCAACTCTCCAGGAAATTACAAAACCTCATCATGTCTTAGAGACCTACAGCATAGCCTGGGGATACCCACGTCACTGGAAGGGAGACTCGAGGTAGCCTTTTTCGACTTTGGGTCAATTTCTGATCATCTGTTATGGCTTTCCTTGAATAATTTCTTTTAGAAGGATCAGCACAAGACTGGTCCCTATGTGGCAGAGTTGAACGATATCCCAAATGCCCAACTATTCCAAACTGCTGTACCACTCCATCAACTATTCTACCTCCTATAATTCATTGCAATGCCCCACAAAACTCATGAACCACTAAGAAAATAGCTCGCAAGGTTGTGAAGGCCATTGTTGTTGTTATGCGCCATCTCGTCTATCCTGACCTACCGCGACCTGAAGTGCAATAGAATGAAACCCTGAATAGCCTGCGCCACCCTCACACTTGTTCATTGTTGCAGCCTCTGCCGATGGCTGAAATCTGTCTCTCTGTGGCCCTTCCTCTTTGACACTGGCTCTTGACTTTACCAAGCATGATGTCTTTCTTCAGGGACTGGTTTCTCCTGACAACACGTGAAGGCTGGAAAATCCCAAATTCATGGGCTAGACATCAGTCTTGGGGATTGTCCTTACTCATGTGGTCTCAGGGGCTGATTAATCCAAATAGACAAATCAGAGAGAAGTCTACTGGCTCACAAGACTCATAGTGACTTGTAGACTTACAGAACAGAACAAAATCCTGCCTGGTCTTATGCCATCCTATGTTTGAGCCCATTGTGTTATTCTGAATACTTTAGAGAAACAAATCCACAGAAACTCATATGTATAAGAGATAGTTTTATATAAAGGGTAAGTGCACATCAAGAAAACATCCCAACCCAGTGCTGCCCAAGCCCACAAGTCCAACATTAACCCATGTGTCTGACACCAATCCACAAAGTCCTCCTCCATCTTACAAAACACACCGCAGTGATGCCAGTTGCAGGAAGAAGCTGAATCAGTGAATGTGTAAGCATCTCAGCGCTGGCAGGGGTCTCCACACGGCTGCTCCAGCATCCAGGCCTGCATCAGGGTAGGTCCATGCGGCTTCTCCTCAGGGATGTCATGCAGGAAATGAGCCTTGCAAGCTGAAGCAGGGAATGGTGAAGGCAGCTGCACCCTGGGCCTACCATCGCAAAGCAAGAGACCCGAGAACTGAAAAGGTGAGGCTCACCAAGCCATTTATCCGTCTGCCTTTCAATTAACCCCACATGTGTTTATCGGCCAGGTTGGCACAATGAACTAACTACCTCACCCTTTAATGCAACCACAATGTCAATACATCTTGTTGAGGGTCTTATTCTTTTTTGCTGCCCCTCGAATTTACCAAACATGATGTCTTTTTCCAGGGACTGGCCTTTCCTGATAACATGTCCAAAGTACGTGAGATGGAGTCTCATCACCATCTTTGCTTGTAAAGAGCATTCTGATGTACTTCTTCCAAGACAAATGTGTTTGTTCTTTCGGCAATCCACGGAACTTCCAATATTCTTTGCCAGCATCCTAATTCAAATACATCAGTTCTTCTTTAGTTTTCCATATTCAGTGCTAATGGAAGCGGTGGTCAAAAGACGCAGTGACATCTCTCATTGCACAAGACATCACCAAAGCATTTAAAAGAAAGGAGGTTACCTTTAGGACTAAGGTGCATATGACCAAAGACATGAAGATGAATGTAAATAATAAACAGGCCATTGGGCTAGTAGCCACTCTTTAATAAATCTGCTTCAGTTTTGTTATTCAAAGAGGATAGGATATAAATAGGTTGCTCATTTTCAGAATGCTGTAGTCTTCCCTATTGTTACCTTAAATTACATTTTCTAAACAATCATCTCTGTGTATTGTTCCATGTCTGGAACTTCAGATTAGTGAAATGTCTGCTTACTTACACGATTTGGTGAAAGTTTAATGTCAGGGGGTTGATCCATCTGGCCTTACCAACTGCAGAACTACAGAATCCATTGGTCGTAAGGAGAGCACCATCTGTCCTTGAGAATTACTTGCTCTCTGCCTGATGACCAAGGCAGAAAAAGCAAGATATTGAATAGAAAAGTGAAGAGTTACTGGCCCTTCTGTCTGATGCAAAAGCAAAATGTCTGCAAGATGAATCAATATCATAATAAACAAAAAGTTTGTCTTATCTAGCTAGTTGCTTTAAAGAGATTATTTCCCAAATATTTATCTTCTTTCCCCTCCTCTTCTTAGCAACAAATGATTAAAATAAGAAATTACATCTTTCTGCTAAAATATATGTCTTTCTGAATGGAGTAATTTGTTTATCCATTAGTAGTGGATCAATCAGGCAGCGTAGGATGTAGTATTGATCAGGCAACGAGGCTAGTCAGTTTAGTTGATGATGATATTTTACTACTAACCGAAGAGCCATAGGCTTTTCTTTTCTACCATCAAATTTATTTGACAGGGAAGCCGACTTCATTACATAATCAGAACTGCATTCCTTCCCTTAGCTAAGTAGCAGAGAGTTGTCATCAGGGAATAGAGAAAAATGCAATCCATCACGTTTGTTCAACAGAAGTGCTTAGCCTTTCTTGTCCGGGCGACGTTAACCTGGTTGAATTGTGACCAGGACGAGCAGCACATCTCGAAAATCAGCATGCATGGTTTAGTTCTTAGATGAAACCAGAAGCAATTGAAAGGACCAGTAATAAGGAAAATCAATTCGACTGAATTTTTTCCCTAACATTTGGCATCACCTTTGTAGGCAGTATCTGATACTGTTTAAGAAGCCTCTTTCCCTTAGGCTTATAGGACAGGTCAAGATTTCTGCCATTACCTCATTCCCATTCCCTTCACAATTCTCTTCTCCTCTCCACAGTTCACAACTCTCTTGTTTACTTTAATCATGTTAGCAAACTAATTCCTGTTCATTGGTTCGAATGTAAATCTATATCTTAATGATGGCTAAAGGTATAATTGTGGTCCATATTTCCACCAGAACTCCAACCTCATTATTTCAGTTCTGCAACACATTTCCCCGAATATATCATACAGTCACTTCAAAGTTAATATATTTCAGAATAAATGATCTTCCCTTCTAAGCCAGGTCCACTTCTAATATTTATGTCACCATCATTCTCAACATAAAATGAATGGTTTATTAACACACAAAGATCTTAGCAGAATTATTATTATCTTTATCTTATTTTATCCACCAACTACTTTTCTGAAAGAAGAGAAAAGAGCAAATCCGTCTTGGCACAAGGGCAGCCAGAAAGCCCCTTAGCGGCCAGGAGACAAGATTGCATCGCATGTATCTTGGACATGTTGTCAGGAGAGACCAGCCCCTGGAGAAGGACATCATGCTCGGTCAAGTAGTGGGAGAGCCAAAAAGAGGAAGGCCCTTGACACGGTGGCTGCATCGATGGTCCCAAACATGAGGGTAATTGTGAAGACGGTGCTGGACCAGGCAGTGTTTCCTTCTGTAGTATACAGGGTCATTATGCATATGAATCACCTTGCTGACCCCGGAAAACAACACATTTACTGAAAGTTCTTTTTTCAAAATTTTCCACAAAAGTTATCATTTAACTGGTGTGGCAAAGTGAAATTAATTGTTATGTCTCTTCTATCCCTAGCCTTTGTAACTTACAACAAATGACTAGGTGGGCCTGACTATAAAGTGTAGAAGATTCTAAATGTGGGGAAAGGCCACTGGGTTTAAGAGTGAACCATCTCAGAAGCAGAACTGGTGACTCCCTTAACCACAAGAAAGAAGAGCCACCAATGGAACATGTGTGCAATCTCTTCCTGACGTGCAGCAGCAACCGAGGGACCAGACACTGCCGCACACAGACCATAGAACAGGGCAGAGGAACAGCCTGAAACCTTAAGGTGCACCCTGAAGCAAAGCAGGAGGGCAAATGAAGCCAAGTGCCTTCAGGCAAGAAGCTAGCCACATGATGGGGTACCTCCTGGACATCAATCAGTACTAAAGGAACTTTATACCATTTGCTCAAGCAGAGCTTAAACCAATGCTCATGTAATGGAGAGGCTGAGGATCGGAGAAAGATGGAGGCCGAAACTGGGATATCCCTGCTGGCATGGCTGAGAAGAAGCACTGCTATAGACAAAAGGACTGTATTGTTAATGTTTTCTGATCCTAACTTGTAGGAACCTGTTAACTTTCCTAATAAATCCCTACAATTATGAGCATTGTTTGTGAGTTCTGTGTGGCCATTGCAATGAATTATTGAACCCAGCATAGAAGTAGAGTAGGAGGATGGAGACATTTCTGACCCCTGGGCAATTGGCCTTGGATGATGTGGATTTGTGTAGCTGGAAGAAGTCAGACATGAGCCCCATACAATTTTCCTCTAATGAGAATTTTTGTTACGAAGGGATACTTGGTCTGATATTTAGGGTTTCTAATTAAACAAACAGGACACTAGTGGTTCGATGGCAAAAGCTTGCCTTCCATGGGAGAGAACACAGTTTGATTCCTTGAACTGCACCTCATTTGCAGGCTCCACCCATCTGTCAGCGAGGTGTGTGTGTTGTTCTGGGGCTGAACAGGTTTCTTCAGACCGGCTGGTGAAAATGGGGAGAAAGAGCAGGCAGTCTACTTTTGAAAATCTCTGACTACCCTGATGTGGATGACTCCAGTGGTCCCATTGCCAGCCAACGATGGGGATGAGGTTACTCAGAGGGTGGGGGGTGGGGGGCCATGATGAGCTGGGGCTGGCTCAACAGCAGCTACTAATGACAATAACAATTAAATGATTGAACTATCATTGCATTGAATTCCAACTGCAGGCCTAGATATTTGATTACTTATTCTGTGTCCCTAGTGGAGAGGAAGTGTGTGACATATACATATACATATACATTATTCTGTTTGAAATCAAACTAACTCCTTACTCTACACAATAGTATAATCAAACCTAACAACCTTAAGAGTGATTTATCTCAGTCACTATATCCATATGCTACGATGCTCACCAAAATTTGCACCCAGAGAAAGAGCCCAAAACGACATTAATAATTATGCACTCAAGATTCCAGTGGTTTCCTGGCGCTGGCAGATGAAGAAACACATTCTCTGTTGGCTTCTCCAAGTCTGGCAGCGGATGTGTATGATCTCATGCAGCAAGGAGAGAACATGACCCAGTTCTTTGGGCAGAAGATGAGGGGTACACAGGGAAGTTAACCTTTTAAGTAACATTTTCTCCTAAAAGTATTTCATATATCCACTCCTATGAACCTAAGGTGGGCATTGCTGTCAAGCAAGGGTATTCTAGAGTCTAGGAGTTGGACACCAGCTGCGAAACCTATGGGTGTGATTTAAAATGAGTGAAAGTGCATTACACATTTTTAATTAATTTTTTTTAATAATCATGTTATTAGGGGCTCATACAACTCATCACAATCTGTACGTATCTGTACAAATGACATATGTACAGATTGTGATGAGTTGCATTACACATTTTTAAGCTAAACCAAACTAGAGTTCTGACATAATATTTACAGATATTAGTCATTCATTTTCATTGTTTTGTACTCTTTCTACAGTCAGCCGTTTACCAAGTGTGTGAATTTTGGTCTCAGTGATCTGCTTAGGAACAATGATTTTTAATGGAAGCTATCTTATCAAGGGCACAGTTGACATCCTGTATAATTCCTTACTTTAGTTTGGAGTGGAGGAAACACTGACATCAACTTTGGGCCAGTACCCAAACAAGAAGGGCATGTTCAAATTATTAAAGAGCTTTAATCCATTCTCCATCTTCCATTATTAGATTGAAACCAGGATATTAAGGGTGAAAAATAGGTTTCAATTTGCTTCCCAACTCAAAGGGAACAGTGGTTGCCTGGAGAGCCATGCTGAAAGGAAGTCCGAGGTCAGGTTGTAGAAGTGTATTTTTTTCAGTTTATAAATGTTTATGACTGGCAATGTCCGCCCAGAGAGGCAGCAATAGAAACAACTGAAGGATGTAATGTCTAACCTCAGAAAGTTTAGCACAGAGCAAAAGGATCCAAGTTGAGCCCTAATATCTTTTCCAAACACTGGAATAACAGATATATGAAAAATAAATCAACATATTCTAAAGCACCAATGTGGCACCAGTACATGGAAATGATGAAATCCATTTAAAGAAAAATTTCAAAATAATCAGAAAACTTACAAAATGGAATATACTCTTAAGACCAAGTAATTTCTAAAACGTGCAAATACTAGCGTGGGCATGCAGGACTAGGTGTTTCAGAGAGATTTCCAGCAGGTATGAGAAGTTAGAAGAAATGATTTCTGAAGGACCTTCATGTAGGCCACCACATTTCAAACCATGAAAAATATCACTTCCTAGAATAACGTTGCTTGTTTTGAAATAAAAATCAAATGAAAGCACAACTATTTCAAAGAAACTAATATAATCAGTCCTTCCACTAAAATGTCATCCCAATCTGTGGCAATGTCTGTGCCCTACCAAATATCATATGTATATGATCTTTTTTCAAGTAAATTTGAAATTGGGTATCATTGTTTAAAATCTCAGATTTCTGATGCGTGGTTGTGGATGTGTATACACTCTCAGTTCTTGCCAGAATGGAACTTATCGAAAAGATTTGTACCATATATTTGAAACCACTTCGTTGCCCTGGAAGGTTAGGTATAGGATCAGCTATTGTCCCATCAGCAATCAGCATCTTCGCTACAGAGTGAGGGAGATGGGAAGAAAATCGGCCAAGACAGAGATGAAAGCTGTGTAGTCTGAAGAAAAAAGCCTTCTTGATTATGCTGTGGACTTTCCTAAGTCTTTAATTCTCCCTCGAGCCCCTCCTCAAGCTGCCACGTGGGACGTACTGTAGATGGATGGAGACGCTCATCAGGAGAAGCACACACATATATCTTGTGGGTTGATTTTTTTATTTTCCAGCTCAAGAGGAGCAGGGAGATTTATTTGGAGGGATGGTAATGAAGGTGGGGAGGCATAGTTAGACTGCAGTTTCTGTTCCCAGTATGTTGTCCTCGTGTTTTTCTTTCTGGATGTTGAGTTGCTCTCTTTATTTCCACGTATAGTTCCTGAAATGGGGAAAGGGTTTGGTAGAATAAGCCCTTGGTTTGAGGGAGGATTTGAGTGAAGATACGGGAACAAAGAATTTCTATCTGTACTATTTACTGAGATACTACAACTGCTTTAATTCTAATCTACATATTTTAATTTTGCATGCATCCACATGCATTTGCTTATACATAATTACATAGTATTTGAAATTATTGTTTTCTTCCTGCAGTATGAGATTCCATATTCCCTGTATTGAATCATTTCTTTTGCTATGCTTTGAAAGAATTAAATAGTTCACAACATTGAAAGCAAAAAACAAACGTTGTAATCACTCACACAAGGAAACAGGCTGATATTGCTGGACCTTCATGCTTACAAATGATCAGTGTCACCAAGGAATAGAAATAGTTATTAAAATAAGTACATTATTTCCTTCAGAATGCTGTCTCATACCGGGAGAGCACATGGTTTTGGAAGACTGTTAACATTCAGCACTCAAAACAAACAAACAAACAAAACAAGCTCATTGCCATCAAGTCGATCCCATTCACGGTGACCCTATAGACTGGAGTAGAACGTCCCCTATGAGTGTCCAAGGGTATACATCTTTATAGAAGCGGAGAGCCTCATCTTTCTCCTGTGGAGTGGCTGGTGGTCAGCCAGCCCTATGAACCCTCTTTACACGGAACTGCTAAGAACCTGGTGTGAGTGCTCATACTACACTTCAGCCCAATTCTCATTTTTCTATTTACTATGTGACATCAGTTCACTTACTTATTCTTAATTTTCTTAATTTTCTCATCTGAGTATGGGGACAATGTATCCCAACCTTGCATAATTGTGTAAATATTAATTAGAATAATTGTAATCCATACCATGCACACAATGTTTAATCATTCAGTATTACTGATTTAAAATGTAATCATTGGATAAAGAGACAGATGGAGAAATACGTTCAAATACACTTTGAATACCTACCTTTAATTGTAGATGGCCAAAATATGAAAGAGCAGTAACTTGGTATAGAGATGACTCCTTCCCTTTCTCATTGATCCTTAGATTTATTTTCTCTGCTCAACACTGGTTTTATTTCCCTTATTTCTAATTCTAAATAAATAGAATATTATTGGAATGTGGGATCAAGGATTTTAGAATGTACAATGTTCTTATATTTGTAATATTTTATTTGTCACAGTTTAAATGACAATTTTGATTGTCTATGAGTTTTTATGTCCTGAGATTACCTTTCCCCCTTGTGTACATATGAAACTGCAGAGTCTGAAAGTAAAGGCGTCCCATGTGGAAAGTAAGTTCGGCAGTAGCTATGCTTCTGTAGTGAGTCTGCAATCGCCAGCTCAGTTGCCTATGAAGGTAAAAGCACATCATGGGGAGAAGCTCTGGTGGCTGAGATATCAGCCCTCAGCTACTCTCCTTATCGCTGGGGGCGTGAACTCACCCAGTAGCTCCATAGAAGCATCTGCTTCCCTAAGGATTTTGGGCAGGAAAACCCTATGGAACAGTTCTACATTGTCATATTGGGTCAAGACGGGGTGGAACTGACTTGACAGCCCCAAACAACAACAGTAGCATATGAGGGGACTTCAGTAAGGTCATGAAAATTTTAAATTAAAAGATAGTGGACTTTTCCCATGAACCCATTGAAGCTCCTGTGTCCAGGGCAGTCAACAAAAACCTATACATGGTAACTCATATCCTATTCTCTCAAGGATAGGAATGAAATCAGTAAAGTCTATGCATAATAACATTTTTTTTATCAGAAAAAATAGTTGCAGACATTTAATGTAGGGCAACCACAATAGATTTTCTAACCACCCTACTTCCATCTTTATTCTAAACAAAGTGGTGGTGGTTCTCTTGCCTTTGTGCCACTGGGGTAAGAAGACGTTTAAGGAGGGATAAAGTTAGTGGGAGAGGAGAGAGGCAGGGATAGCAGGAAAACATAGGCATTCAAAGCTGTAGTTCATATATCTTGGTTTCAAGCCACCGTATTTTTTTTTCTTTTCTGATATTCTGCCAAAGTAGTTCTTAACAACAATAATAATAATAATCCCATATGTTATGAGCTTGCTGAATTAGAGGTGTACTCTTAGGTGATTTAACCATGCAATTAATAATCCTGAAAGGAAAGTATTGTTTTTCTAGCTTTTAGAGGTGAAAAAGGAGACCCTGAAAATGGTTAAACACTAGACTACTGCTGAAAGATTGTTGGTTTGAAATCACTCAAAGGTTTCTCAGAAGACAAGCCTGGTGATCTGTTTCCAATATGCCAAGGTCTTGAGCATCCAATGTGTACTTCTCCTTTGCACTAATGGGGACAATGTGAGCTGGAATCAACTCAAAGGCAATTAGCAACCACGTAGATGAGTGCTCTATGTAGAAACCTAGTAGAAAAATATGTAGAAAACTAGTGCTCAACATATCATTAGGCAACTGGACATTCCCATACAGAGGGGTCATGAGGAGGACATGAGCCAATCAGAGTGCAGGGTAGCAATGATGAAACATACAACTTTCCTCTAGTTCCTAATGTTTCCTTCCCCACCCCACCCTACCCCCCAACTACCGTGATCCCAATTCTACCTTACAAATCTGACTAGACCAGAGGGTGTACACTGGTACAGATACAGGGAACTGGAAACACAGGGAATCCAGGGCAAATGATCTCTTCAGGACCAGTGGTGAGAGTGGAGATACCAGGAGGGTGGAGGGAGGGTGGGGTGGAAAGGGGGAATCGGTTACAAGGATCTACATATAGCCTACTCTTTGGGGGATGGACAACAGAAAAGTGGGTGAAGGGAGACGTTGGACAGTGTAAGATATGACAAAATAATAAATAAATTATCAAGGATTCAGGAGAGTGGGGGGAGCGGGGAGGGAGGGGAAAAATGAGGAGCTGATACCAAGGGCTCAAGTAGAAAGCAAATGTTTTATGAATGATGATGGCAACAAATGTACAAATATGCATGACACAATGGATGGATGGATGGATGGATTGTGATGAGTTGTATGAGCCCCGCAAAAAATGATTAAAAAAAGAAAAGAGTCAAGAGTACATGTAAAGTAAGCAGCAGAGACACATAGAATAGTCATTACTGTAGTCAAAACTGCCAGCCAAGGACAGAATACAGCTCTGATATTGCTTTGTATGGTTATTAAAGTGTGTCTATATTTGAAGGTTTTGCCAGGATTTATGGTTAAGGAATATTATATAAACATGTCTGGCTTTTCTTCACAAACAGTGGTTTTAAGTCACTGGCCTGGTGTCACACAAAATAGAACAGATGGACTGAGGAGTAGCAGTTACTCTCAGTGAGAAAGGCACTCTGCAGAATTGGTGGTGCTTTGGTTAAGTTTTAACACCTCTCACACTGAAACATTTTTCAAAGCTACTTTATGAATGGATCTCTACCAGTTTACCTGATGAGAGTTCCAGTCACTCTGCATTTTGGTACCACAATTTGAGTAAATATGTGCTGGTATCTCTTGCATTATTTAGTTGTATTTTCCTCATGATTGCTGTGGCTGAAAAGATTTCCTTATGGTTTGGCCATGTGGATATTCTTGAGGTGTGCTTGTTCATGTCTGTCACTTTTTCCTTTTTTTTCTGTTTCACCCTGTGTTGGCATATAGGAAACTTTACTATATGCTGTATTTTATTTCTTTGCCAAGTATACATATTGCAATTACCTTTTCCCATCCAATGTCTTGACTTTTGATTTTTTTTAATGGTGTGTGTTAGACAGGGTTCTCTAGAGAGATAAAACCAGATTGCTGATAATTATATATATATATTTATAAAGATAGATATATATATAACACAAGAAATGAACTGTTAAATTATAAACAGATAGATATATAATACAAGAAATGAAGTGTTAAATTATAAAGCAGTACAAATTGTTCAGTGAAACTCACTCCTGTGAGAGAGTTGTGAGACACTGGCAGTCCTTCAAGTCTTGAGGGCCGCCCGGTAGTCTTCTGTAGAGAGAGAGCTAGGCTATCCCAGCACAGGCAGCAAAACAGCCAGGCAGGTCACCAACTGTCAGCCAGGTCACCAACTGTCAGTCCCCAGCTCAAGAGATGCAAATTTCAATCGTGTGGTCTTAAAGGGACCTCAACTTACAGTGACACAGTCCACAGGCTAGGCGTCCCACAGACAGTGTAGCCTGTAAATTGAGGCACAGAACAAGCAAGGCAGCTGCACACTGGTCTGATGATCAAAGAGGGAGAGACAAGAAAAGCGAGGCTCACCGAGCCATTTATCTCTCCGTCCTTCAATTAATCCCACTTGTGTTTATCGGCCAGGCTGGCACAATAAACTATCTGTCACAGAACAGAACTCTCCTCTTTGTCCATGGACCTGAGACATGGAAATTTTTGTTGTTTTAAGCCACTAAGTTTAGATATAGTGTGTTACCCAGGAAAAGCTAACTGATGTAAACAAATTACGTTAATGACACACATGAAAACCGACAATAGAAGAGCACAGAAGTCTTCTTAGAAACCTCCCACAGAGAATACTCTAGGTTCAGGCGGTACATTGGGGAATTCTATGACAAATATGCAAAAGAATATCAATGTTATACCAAGTGCTTCACAGAATAGAGAAGAAATAAGTTCCTAACATAACATTTGATAAGACTAGAATATCCTTTATGACTGAACTTGAAAAATATATGACAGGACTTCAAATAGTTCATACAGCACAGAACTAAAAGATAATGGAAAACTCCCATGAAGTTTTTCAAGCTTCCTCATATTTCAAGTAAATTATAGACCTATATTCTTCATGAAGATAGACCTGGATCATGACTTAGTTGAATGTTAACAAACTGAAGGGAGGGAAGGGATATATAGAAAAGATCATGCACAACAACCAAGGGGTTTGTCTTAGGAATGCAAGGGTAGTTAAGCATTCAGAACTCAACATTCCCACCATATTGTCACTATTACAGGGAAAAACATGATTATCTTACTGGATAGTAAAAATAATCTGAAATATTTCAATACTCACTTATGAGAAAACTCTGATCAAACTTGGAACAGAAGGAAACTTCTTCAAACTGATGAGGTAGCTATAAAAATTCTATAGACAAGATCATACCTAATTGTGAAATATTGAATACTTTCCTGGTTAATATTGAAAATAAAATAAATTCATTCACTCGACTTCTATTCCACATTATATTGGTATTCCTAGCCAGTGCAAAAGGTCGTGAAAACTAATAAACTCAAAACTCACTGGCACTGAGTCATTCTGACTCATAGGAACCTTTTAAGACAGGGCAGAACTGCCTCCATGTGTTTCTAAGTGTGTAATTCCTTATGGGAGTAGAAAACCTCATCTTTCTCCCACGGAGCAGCTGGTGGTTTCAAACTGCCCATCTTGCAGTTGCCAATCTAATGAGGACAACCATACCACAAGAGCTCCCCGAGAAAAATAAGAGACAGCGTGACTATAAGAAAATAATATATTTAAATATGGTAATTAAGGAAGATGACATGAATTTTATATGAAAAAAATCCTGCGACATACTAAGTGTATATGGTAAAACTAATAAGGGAATTTTTCAAGGTTGCAAACTTCATCTACTTAAAAAAAACTTTATTGCATTTGCATATGTTATCAACAAAGGCTTGGAAACCACAAATAAAAGACCAATCCCAAAAGGTCAGTTTTTTTGAAAGTGTACATACAATAAAAAGCAAGACAACACCTTGAAGACCAAAGGGAACAAACTTTAGAGTCCCCAAGGGAGAGAGGGTAAAAATGGGAAGATGAAGGAAAGGACAAAAATGTTGACCCATACTGACTTTGGCGAGGAGGAGGTGAGAGACCCATAAGGACAAGAAACTTCGGGGGTGCGGGTGGTGAGATAACACTTGCATGGGGTGGTGAGGGTAGCTGAGGAATGATTTGAACTCTTGGATGCAGAGCTGATGATTTGAAATATTGATCCCCCACCTAATTCACAATAAAAATTCATTTAAAAAGAAGTCAGTGTAGAGCAGCAGTTCTCAACCTGTGGGTCACAACCCCCTTTGAAGTCAAATGACCGCTTCACAAGGGTTGCCCAATTCATAACAGTAGCAAAATTACAGTGATGAAGTATCAATGAAAATAATTTTATGGTTGAGGGGTCACCACAACATGAGGAACTGCACTAAAGGGTCACAGCATTAGGAAGGTTAAGAACCACTGGTGTAGAGGGACAGAAATTGGGTTTGCTTGTTTGTTGTGTGTTTGACTAACTCCACTTAGTGTAATGTTCTCCCGGTCCAATCATGACATGTAATTCTTTGTTTTTCTCATTGGTTATTAGTGATGCATTCTGTTGTGTATTGCATAAAATTTCCATTCTTCTACTGAATGGGCATTTGGGCTGTTTGCAACTTATTGGTATTGTAAACAGTGCTGCACTGAACATGTGAGTGCACGTGTCTGTTCATGTCATGGCTCTTTTTTGTTGTTTAATAATTTTACTGGGGGCTCATACAACTCTTATCACAGTCCATACATCTATCCATTGTCTCAAGTACACTTGTACATATATTTCCATCATCGTTTTCAAAACATATTTTTTCTGTTTGAGCCCTTGGTATTAGCTCTTCTTTTTCCCCTCCTTCTTCCACCCTCCTACCCTTGTGAACCCTTGAAAAATTATAACATTATTATTTTCATATCATAGACCATCCACTGTCTCCCTTCACCCATATTGTTGTTTTTTGTCCCCCCATGTGGAAGGGGGATTTAATACGTCAATCATTGTGATCAGTTCCCCCTGTTCTCCTCCTTCTCCATCTACCTTCCCCCTACCCTCTTGGTATATCTAATCCCATTTCTGTCCCTAAAGGGCTTTTTAGTCCTGGATTCCATGTGTCAATGTCTCTGGTCTGTACCAGTATACATGCTCCAGTTTAGCCAGATTTGTAAGGTAGAGCTGGGGTCATGATATTGGGGCTGAGGAGTCTCAAGGAACCAGAGAAATATTTTGTGTTTTGTCAGTGCTATACTGCACACTGTCTGGCTTGTCCTTTCCTTGTGACCCTTCTGTGAGATGATGTCCAATTGTCTACAGATGGGTTTGGGTCTTCACTCTGATCTCCCTCATTCTCAACAATATGATTATTTGTTTTGGATTTTCTGATGCCTGTTACCTGATCCTGTCCACACCTTGTGTGGTAGTTATATAATTGGTTGTCAATTTGAGAGGATAATGAGCGAAGGGGTGGAGTCTAGCTTGTCAATCATTGTATACCCAATGAGGCCTCTGTGTGGGCATGACCTTCTAAGGATTCTGGGAACTCTGGTATTTCTTCTTTGGAGGCAGAAGACACTCTCTATGCTGACTCTCTTGAAGACATTTCTGAGGAGAAGCCACATGAAGCTACCCTGAAGTAGTCAGAGTTTCGGAGATGAAGGAACCACGTGAAGACCCCTCCCAGCGATGAGATGCTTACAATGCCACTGGATCCACAAGACCTCCCACTCACTGGCCTGTGATCTTCCTGCATTCAACACCATTGCCTGTGCTTTGTGAGTCTTAATAGGACTTTATAGATTGGTATCAGGCATATGGGTTAATATCAGACTTAAGGACTTGATCTAAACTAGCCTGGGATGTTTTCTCAACATTCAATTGCTCTTGTATATAAACTCTTTCTTATACACGTTTCAGTGTCCATGAATTTGTTTCTCTAGTCTACTCAGACTAACACATTTTTTTCATACATGCTGGTGTTTCTTCCATGTGGGCTTGTTACTTCTCTGCTAGATGACCCCTTGTTTAACTTCAAGCCTTTAAGACACCAGATGCTGTATCTTTTAATAGCTTGGCACCATCAGTGTCCTTCACCCCACTTGCTTATGCACCCCTTTTGTCTCCAGCGATCATGTCCGGAGGGTGAGCATCACAGAACACCAGGTTAGTAGAACAAAGTGTTCTTGCATTGAGGGAGGGCTTGAGTAGAGGCCCAAAGTCTGTCTACTTCCTCAATATATTGCCATATAAATATTTGTACATAGGCCAATACCTCTTTTTATGAGTTAATGTGTTTACATAGGCACACAACCATGTTTTTACCTCTCTCACTTCTTTAAGGTACATACCCAGCAGAGGCATTGCAGGCTCATTTGGAATTTCTAATCCAAGTTGTTTGAGGGAGAACCATAGTGCTTTCCACACTGGTTGTGCATATTTGCAGACCCATCAACAGACTGACATCTTGTTTTAAAACTACAAGAGTTGATATTGTTTGTTTGTATCATAGAAGCCCTGCTAACATTTTTTCCTTTTATCTTTATTCACAGAACGGTGAAGAAAAAGTAATGGGAGAGATATATTGACATAGCAACTCACACGTGCTTGATCTCTATGGGACACTTAGTTACATCTTGGATTTTATTTGACTCCCAGAATCTCAGCTACATGGAAGTTAGATTCCATCTGTATATCCTGCTCCTAGCCTCCCACAAAGGAATTTGCCCTTGGTATCTAGCCTCAAAGGCTTTTTATTAAATTCCTCCTAAAATTTTCAAATTGTGCTCTTGATATCACCAAAGCACACCCAAATCCACAATTCTAGTCTCTTTAACAAATGGTGCTTGGACAACTGAATCATATCCATATACAAAATAATAGAGCAGGACATGGCTCAAACAACATATAAAGATTTTTTGAAAATCTCAATGAAATATGTCCAAAAGAAATAGACCACTGACCTAGGTATAAGAAGTTAATCCACAAAATTCTTAGAACAAGTTTAAATATTTAGTAAGTTGTTGCTGGCAATAAATACTTGAATATAATACCAAAAGTATAAGGAACAAGCCAAAATTTTATGAATTGGAATTCATCAGAATTAAAAGTTTTTATATATTAAAGGGGCACAATGAAGAAAGCAAAAAAACACAGCTTAGAAGTAGGAAAAAGTGTTTGGAAAACATATTTTGTAATAGTTTAACATCCACAGAATATGAGACTACTACAATTCAAAATAGTGCAGAAGTTATCAAATATTCTCATTAATATCACATGCAAGTACATTTTTGCTGAAACAATTTCAAAAATTAGTTAAAGCAGCAAATAACAAGGAACTGTCAGAAACTTAAGCTGGATTGAGAAAAGGACATGAGAGGAGGGATATCACTGTTGGCATTAGATGGATCTTAGTTGAAATACTGTAAAGATGTTTACTTGTGATTTATTAACTATGCAAAGGCATGCAACAGTGTGGATCATAATCATAACAAGCTATGGATAACATTAATGGGAATTCCAAAATGCTTCATTGTCCTAATGTGAAACCTGTGCACAGAACAAAAGACGATCATTCAAACGCAACAAGACGATAGTGCACAGTTTAAAACCAGGAAAGGTTGCAACACAGGGTTGCACCCTTTTACCATTCTTGTTCAATCTGCATAATGAGCAAATAATTCGGGAAGCAGTAGCATCAGGATTAGAGAAATACCTATTTACAACTGGCAGTATGCAGATGTCACAAATTTGCTTGCTGAAGGTGAAGAAAAGGAAGCATTGATGACATCAGACTACAACTGTCGGTATGGATTACAACTCAGTGTAAAGAAAGTGAAAATCCTTACAACTAGACCAATAGACAACGTCACGGGAATTAAATGGGAAAACATACAAATTGTTAAATATTTCATTCTACTTGGATCCACAATCAATGCTCATGGATGAAGCAGTCAAAAAAGTTGAACAATGTGTTGCATTGGAGAAATCTGTTGGATAAGACCTATCTAAAGTGTTTAAGAGCAGAGATATCACTGTGAGAACTAACGTGCACCTGACCTGAGTCAGGGTATTTTCAATCATCTCATATGCATGTTGTGGTAGTTATATAATCTGTTGTCAATTGAAAGGATGAAGAGTTAAAGGGGTTTGGTGTTTAGCCTGTTAATCAGGTCACAGTTTGATGACCTCATTTAGAGGTGCTAAGGAGACAAATAGCTTGCTGGAGGCAGGACAAAGACTCACTCCCTGGGAGACATTGCAACTGACAAGGCACAGGGAGCTACACTAGTGCCCTGAGGTGGAGGAGCCACGTGGAGACCCTTGCTAGCGCTGAGATGCTAACAAAACCACTGGATCCACAAGACTTCCCACCCACTGGCTTGTGATCTACCTGCATTAGGCATCATTGCATGTGTTTTGTGAGTCTGAAAAGGATTTTATATATTGGTATTGGACATGTGAGCTAATATCAGCCTTAGGGACTTGCTCTGGACTGGGCTGGGATGTTTTCTCAATATTCAATTGTTCTTGTATATAAAGCCCTTTTTTATACACGAGTGTCTATAAATTTTGTTTCTCTAGTCTGCCTAGACTAACACATACGTGAAAGCTGAACAATGAATAAAGAGGATTGGAGAAGAATCTATGCATTTCAATTATGGTGTTGGTGAAGAATATTGAAAGTACCATGAGTGACCAGAAGGACAGATAAATCTGCATTGGAGGAAATATAGTCAGCATGTTCCATAGAGATGAGATTCTGTCTCATATATATTGGATGCTGTATTGAGACTTGTCCCTAGAGAAGGGCATTATACTTGGAAAGTAATGGGTCAGTGAAATAGGAAATCTTTTGATTAGAAGAGTGGCTATAACACTGGGCTTAAGAATAATAACAACACAACCGTGAGGGTGTTGAAGGACCAGAGAGTGTTTTATTCTATTGTACTCAAAGTTGCTGTAAATAGGAGTTGATCATTGGCATTGAGCAGCAACAAGAAAACAACAACAAAAAGACAAAAGCCAATTAAAAATGGGCAAAGAACTTGAATCGATATTTCTCAAAAAATGACCAATAAGCACATGAAATGATACTCAATGTCATTAGTAATTAGGGAAATGCTAATAAAAATCACCATGGTATATCACTTCACATCCTTGCTGGGAATGGGCATAAAATAATAAGTATGGGATAGGAGGTGGAGAAATTGGGAACCTCATACATTGCTGATGGGACTGTAAACTGGTGAGTCATTGTGGAAAGCAGTTTGGTACTTCCACTAACACAAAACATAGAATTACCATATGGCTTGAAATTCTACTCCCAGGTATCTCAAACACGGAATCAAATTCAATGCCATTGACTCTCACCAAAATCGAAAGCCAGATTAGAAACATGTACTTGTAAAGCAATATTTTTTGAAGTATATATACAAAAGCCAAAAGGTAGAAACAACTCAACTGTCTTTAATAGATTAATAAAATGTAGTTATACATACAATGAAATAATATTCAGCCATAATGAAAAATTAATTTTTGGATACATGCTAGACATAGATGAACCTCATAAACAATATTCTAAGTGATATAAGTTAGGCACAAAAGGACAATTATGTGATCTCACCAATTAGAGACATCTACAATAGCCATTGCATTAGTCTGAGTACTTTAGAGAAACAAATCCACATAACTCATATATAAGAGAGAGTTTTATGTAAAGATTAAGTGCACATCAAGAAAACATCCAAACCCAGTGTTGCCCAAACCAACAAGTCCAACACTAACCCATATGTCCAACACCAATCCACAAAGTCCTCCTCCATCTCACAAAACACACGCAATGACACAGGAGGAAAGCTGAATCAGTGAACGTATAAGCATCTCAGCGCCGACAGGGGTCTCCACATGGCTGCTCCAGCACTGAAGGCTGCATCAGGGTAGGTCCATGTGGCTTCCTCTTGGGGATGTCTTGCAGGAAGTAAGCCTTGCCAGCTGAAGCAGGGAACTGGCTAAGGTAGCTGCAAGCACCCTCGTCCGACCATCCCAAAGCAAGAGACCAAAGAACTAGAAAGGCGAGGCTCACTGAGCCATTTATCCCTCCGCCCTTCAATTAACCCCGCATGTGTTTATCAACCAGGTTGGCACAATAAACTCACTACCTTAGCCATATTCATAGAGACAAAACTTTATTAATGGTTCTAAAGAGTTAACATCTTGGAAACCCACAGAGCAGTTCTAACCTGTTCCATAGGTTCGCTTTGAGTCTGAATTGATTCAAAGGCAGTGAATTTGATGTTTGAAGTTGAAGGGTGTTTGGGGGAGGAAATATTTAGAATAGCTGCTTAAGGATTTCCTCTTTTAACAGTATTTTACAAATAGGTATAGGGAAGATAGTTACATAAGACTGAATATAGTTACTGTCACTGAACTGTACACTTAAAAGTCATTCAAATTTCAAATTTTTGTTAAATATATTTTAACATGATACATTTTTAAAAAGATATCGCAAAGATTTCCACAAAACCCCTCAAATTTATTTATGATATTCAAAACAAACAGACAAACAAACAAATAAATTAACAGAAATAGGATGATCAAAAGTCCTCTATGGTGAAGGTAACAAAATATTATGAGAAAAATCAGAGAAAACATAAATACATGTATGTATTTAATATACACATCTATTCATCTTAAATATATGAACATGTTATATGAAGGAATACCCCCAAAAAAAAACCCAGAATTTTTTTTAAAAGCTATGTATTTAAATTTTTTTTACAAAACAACCTTATCGCCTTCAAAATACTCTCCATTACATTTAATACATTTGTCAAATATGTGATTCCATTCTTGGAAACATTTTTCAAATTTATTTGTTTGGATGGCTGGCAGCACCTCCTTCCATTTTTCCTTCAGCTCTTCTATGTCACCAAATTGCTGTTCTTTCGTGTCCCTTGGCATTGGGAGCAAGATCAGATGAGTTAGGTGTGGGGGGCAAGAGAGGCATGTTGGGTTTTTTGCCCAAAACTGGCACACTGAGAAGGCCCGTGAACAGGTGCATTGTCGTAGTGGTAAACCAGTCCCATGTCTGCCACAAATCAGGCTGTTTTTGTCACACACTGTTACTCAATGTTTTCCGAACCTCTCAATAGAAAGCTTGATAAATAGTCTGACCTGGTGGAACGAACTACAAATGCACTATCCCCCTCACATCAACAGAACAAATGAGCATCGGTTTGGAGGGGGTACCCCTTTGTATATACATACACGAGTATACACACATATATAACATGGTATATATATACACACACACACATATATACACCATATAAATAAAATATATTTAACAAAAGTTTGCCACTTAAATAACTTTTAAGGGTACAATTTAGTGTTAGAGATATTCACATATACATATATACCATGTTCATGGATGGAGATTCACTGTTGCTGAGATGTCAATCATCCTTAAATTTAACGGGCAGATTTCTAATTAGGTATTCCATTTCTTTCTTTGCTTGAACATTTGCGGTAATTGCCTTTATTTTAATGATCTTGTCTAATTACTCCAATCCTTGGATTATTCAATGGAATGGTTCTGAGTTTGTAGTTGTTGATATCGTTTTTTCTTCCCATGATTTTTGGTCACTTTTTCATTAAATATATTCATTTTGAATAATGCAGTAACTCAAAGTGTTGTGCTTTCAGAGAAATCTTACTTTTGTTTCTGGACAGCAGTTAATGGAGAGGAAAGAGCACCATGATTCTGTACTGGGATTTTCCCGATTCAAAGATAGATTTCACACTTTTTGATGGTGATCTATTTCTTTCTAGAACCCCAAAGTCCACCTGAAAATGAAATATCTTTATGAGGCTCTTTATTCTTGGCAGTTCCTGAATTCAGTATTTTTTTTAACTCATAAGCTTGAAACTTAAAAACAAAAAACCAGAAAACTCCTTTTATTTTTGCTTTTTAAATCATTTTATTGGGGGCTTGTACTACTCTTGTCACAATCCATACATGTGTCCATTGTGTCAAGCACATTTGTACATTTGTTGCCATCATCATCCTCAAGACATTTTCTTTCTACTTGAGCCCTTGGTATCAGCTCCTCATTTCCCCCCTCCCTCACAAGCCCTGGATGATTTATAAATTATTATTATTTTGTCATATCTTACACTGTCCAACATCTCCCTTCACCCACTTTTCTGTTGTCCGTCTCCCAGGGAGGGGGTTATATGTAGATCCTTGTGTTCAGTTCCCCCATTCTCCCCCACCTTCCTCTTCCCCTCCTGAAATAACCTAAACTCTCATTTCTATCTCCCCTGCCTCATGGACTTACAGAAAGTTGACTTGGCTTCTTAACCCTTTAGTTGCCACTTGTTACTTTTGTTCTTCCTTTTTTTGATCCTGTGGGGTTGAAAAATATTTAAATTCCTCTATGCATAGAGCAATGGATTGTGATTGGCATTTATTCCTTCTCTCTAATGGAGTATCTCATCAAGGCTGGCTGCGTTAATACTCTGATGTACTCAAACATATAGTTTTGAATTTTGGCATTTTTAATTATTCCAATAAAAATCAATGCTGGTAAGGAAGAAGCGCAAAAGGCAAAATTACCCAGTGTTGTCATTTATACATTTAAGTATGACTCGCTCGGCTATGCGATTGTATGCAGTTCTGACCAAGATCTCTCAGAATCATGCAGAAGCAAGCAAAGTCTGATCTTTTTCTTCCCCTCTCTCTAAATTGGCTTTTTAAAATATTTTGAGCTGCAAATATGAATGGAAATATAGTCAGGAGACAGTAGGTCCCCTTCTATGCCTCACTAATCTTTTCTTTACTCCCTAATATATAATATAAACATGGTCTACACATGATCAAAGAGTCATTCTGTGAATTAGTGAACTAAAAGGATTATTTTAGGAGTAATTCCCCCTTTTCATACATAAATATTATGCTTATAATTCTGTAGTGATAAAGATTAAAATGGAAACTTTTTCAGTCATAAATATTTCAAATGATTTGGACATGTTAGACTAATAAAGTGAATAAAGAGATGAAAAAAGGTAATAGTTTGTTAGAGCTGGCATGTCTTTCTTTATAGGAGTTTGGTTTTTTTTAACTATAGTTTGGGTGCAAGTTTACAAAGCAAGTTGTTTACTCTTCAACACTTTATACACACTTTGGTTTCACAACATTGGTTACCAAACCAAAAACCAAACTCACTGCCAATGAGTCAATACCAAGTAAGAGTGACCCTACAAGACAAGGTAGAACTTCCCCTAGGAGTCTCATAGACTGTAACTGTTTATTGGAACAGAAAGCCTCATCTTTCTCCCACAGAGATGCTGGTGGTTTCAAACTGCCGACCTTGTGATTAGCAGCCCAACTAGTGACAGCCATGCCACCAGGGATCCTGGACATTGGTTACAATCCCTTCAACGTAGCAATATCCTTTCTACTTTCTCCCATTTAAAAAATTACTTTGAATCAAGTATTGTAGCCCCACCCCAACCCTTTTTTCCTGTGTTCAATTAAAATTTTCACATTTCCTTCTGCATACAACTTCATTCGTTTCGGTATTTTTGCTTATATAATTTCTTTTGCCAGGAAAGCCCTTCCCTCTCATAATTTTCAGTTCAGTTGACCCCAAAATTTTACTACCACTAGAACTTTTCAAACATTTATCTCCTTCAAGAAATCTTTCTCAATTAAGGCGATTCTGATTCATAGAAACCCTACAAGATTGAGTAGGACTGTACCTTCGGGTTTCTGAGGTTGTGAATCTTTAAAGGAGCAGAAAACTTCATCTGACTCCCAAGGAGCACCTCATGGTTTCTAACTGCTGGGTAGTTAGGACAATGTGGCAGCAGCCCAATAGGTAATTTACCCATGATGTCACCAGGGCTCTTAGCCCATTCTAATTCCACTTGCTCATCTCTCCAATTCGGCACAGGCAAATGGTTTTGTGTTTTGTTTGTTTGTTCTATTTTGAATCTTAAACTCATTAATCTTTTCTCCCCTTTTAATTATTCTTCAGGTTATGCAAATCAACTGAACTTTTATTTTTGGTTTATTTTCAAAACTGTTTTATTGGCATATAATTCACATATCATACAATTCAATAGTTCAATCACATCAAGAAGAGTTGTGCAATCATCACCACAATCAATTTTATAACATTTTCTTCATTGTTGTACTCATCATTATTAGCTCCCCTTTGGTGGGGAAACTGGGGGCTAATAAAAATGGATTTAACTCTTCAAAGAGAGTGAGTTCATGTTTTAATTTCATAATACAGTTTTCTATTCACGTTACTTTAAATATAGGAATATGTAACAAATTCAGGAGTGTGTGTTGAATCTTTGTTGGGAAGGAGCTAATAACCTTAGGCAGGCTCCTTCTGCAAGATGATCCTGCTCTGGGTCTTCTTCTCCTGGTGAGTGATGTTCGTAACAGTGAGTGGGAATAAAAGAATAGTCTGTTTTCATGTTTTTTTAGTTCACATGAATTGTTTCCTCATTGAGAGAGGCATAAAAACTAATTTCTGTTAGGTCGTTTGGAATGAAATATAAATGCCTTGAAAATACATTAAGCAGCACAGACTAATTCCAAGCTGGAAAATAGGTTAAATATGGAATAATTCAAGCCTAGTAAATAATCATTATTAGATTTTGTAATAGGGACTTGGGCTTCACTTGCCATTTGTACAGTTTTACAGCCCCCGCCCCTTTCAAGGCAGCAAATGAACTTTTAAATTTAACCTTAAACATACGCTATACGTTCATCTCTGCTTGCTTCACTGACTTATTGGTACAGTGTGCTGTCGCTTCCATTCTGAATACAGGCTGTGTTAATGCACGATCATGGTGCTTTGTGGCAAGGATTTCTTAATGCCACAGTGTGCTAATGACCTGCCTCACTGAATCTCATGATTAGGAACATGAAGCTGAGAACTGTACACTAAACTCAATGTACTGATAAGTTACCATATCTGCTAGTACCAGTGGTGAAGTAATTTCCTACTTCACGTGGTGCGGTGTTAAGAAATGGAAGGGTGCTTAGCAGTCCCGCTGAAGACACTTTGTCTGCTGAAGCCACTGAGTCTCAAAGGAGGAAAGAACGCCCAGCCCCAGACCAAGTAGGATTGCCTTCCATTCTTACAGGAGGAAGGTCTGCCTTACAAAAGGAGGACCAGATATGTATGGGCATTGTCCACTCTTTCTCTTCTCAAACAACCATTCTTCCTAGGACACATCCAATAACTATTTTTTATTTCAATAAAAATATATAAAAACTTACTGCCATTTAAAACATTTCATTGGCAGTGACAATCTACCGAAGAGTTAGAAAGTGCATCATTAAAGTTGTAACACAAAATATGTAGTGAGTTGTAGTTTTAGATACATGTAAATCCAGAAGCTAACTTAGAATTTAAGCCTTGAGAAATAGAACAAGCCAAGCAATATTCTGTTATTGGTTCTTTTACTCACGCACCCATTTTGCAGTGATAGCCTGATGCTGTCTATGCTGGCTTATTTTCACCTGGAATTTGGATCAAGTGAATTCTAGTGATTTAGCAATACTACCTATTTCTAGGCATCCCTATTGTTTGAAATAAAGCCTGCAAATACTTTTGTGAATTTCACCACATCCCACCTGTTACTGAACTCTTCTGAGTCAACCTACAGGAGAAGTAAAAAACAATGGAAGAGTAAATGTGAGAAAAGTTCAAAGAAACATGAAAACAATGAAGTCAAAATTTAAAGCAAGATTATATTAAATGACTACTATGTGATTGTGAGTGGCAGCCTAAACATTTGAATATCTGAGTAAAAAATACAATTGATAATAAGAGTTATACTTTCCCTAGAATAAGAAGGCAGTCATGAGTTTACAATAACAATATGTTGCACAAATAAGAAGTTTCTAAAAGTTTACAGATATGAACGATTATTTCCCAAGAGAAGTATTTTACCCAAGTGAAAACCATAACTTGGCCACAAGAGTCCAAATTAGTACATATAAAAATCTACATCCAAAATCATATCTAAGGCATAATTACAAACTAACAACACTTATTAAAAAATAACATTCTACCATTTGTGCATTCCAAGCAGCAACAGGTCTTTATAGGAGTTACCTAAAAAGTTACATGCTATTTTTCAGATCCTGGTTGGCCTACTGGACTACACAAATGGAACTGTTAACTACAAAGTCAGTGGTTCAAATGCACCAGCTACTCTGTGGAAGAAAAACGAGGCTCTCTACTCCTGTAAAGATTTAAAGTCTCAGAAACACACAAGGACAGTGAGTGATTCTTTGAAATATATCCGAAACTTCTTTGTTTAACAATATTGATTCAATATGTATTTTATTTGTGTCACCCTTGTCATTCCTTATTTTTCACTACCACCAACTTCATCACCTTCCCCAGCCCAGTTTACTTACTGAAAGTTAGCCACTGAAAATTAAAGTTTGGACATTAATAATTAAACATGTGTCAAGATGAGTAAGTAAGATAAATGTTTCTTCACCGACAAGAGAGAAAACTAAGATGGAATTTATTAGAGAATATAATTGGGGAGAGCAATCAATTTGTTACTTCTGGAAAACAACATAGCTACCTTAGCCTGTATAAAACTCATTTTCTGCCACTCAAAAATGAGCCATTAAAAAATGTGACTCCTGGTGTTTGACCAAAAGTGGTACTAATGCAATCTATCTGACTCACTCGATTGTGAGTGAGCATCAACTATGGAAAATATTGCCGTTGTGGATATTCAAAGGCATACATCTTCAGAGACCTCAGAACTGGAACCCCTGCCTCTGCTACAATAAAAAAGCTCTCCAAATATGTCAAAGTTAATGACAGTCTCTCTGCTGGTCCCTAATGTCCTTGAGACCATGTCCTACCACTCGGTATAAATAGCTCATGGCTAACACCTAGAGGAACAACTGGAAAAGAATAATCTATCTATTGAATAAATATTGTTGGATAAAGAAGTTACATACAGGTTTCAAAATAGGTTGGTTTGTTGCCAGGTCCATAGAATTCCCAGAGAGACAGTACAATCGTGTAGCAGCAACAATTCATGTTCAGTTCCTACTTAAAGTCTGTACATCTCAGTTATCTACTGCATGTCTCCTTAAGAGTTTTGTACATTCTAGTGGGTGCTAGACATGTATATTTGAAGTGTAACCAAAGAGTTTTGGTTGGCACTGTTGATAGGTGTCATTGAGTGGTTCTGATTACAAACAAACCTACACACAGCCGAACAGCACTGCCTGGTTCTAAACATCCTCACAATTGCCGTGTTTGAGCTTTTTATTTCAACCACTACGTCAATCCTCTTTCTTTGCTCACCTTTACCAAACATGATGTCCTTCTCCAGGGAGTAGCATCTCCTGATAACATGTCCAAAGTACTTGAGACAAAGTCTCTCCAACCGTATCTCTGAAGATCATTTTTGCTGCACTTCTCCCGAAGCAGGTTCATTTGTTGTTTCAGAACTCCATCGTATATTTAATATTATTTGCTAACACAATGCTTCAAATTCACCAATTCTCCATGCTTTGTCATATTTATTGTCCACCTTTCCCCTGCGTATGAAGTGACTAAAAACACCATGGCTTAAAAACAAAACAAAAAGCTACCATGGCTTAAGTTAGGCACACCTCGATCTTCAAAGTGACATCTTTGTTTTTTTAACACCTTCAAAAGGGTTGTTTCAGCAGATTTACCCAGTGCAATTTCTCATTTGACTTGAGGACTGCTGTTCCCATGAGGATTGATTGTGGATCCAAGTAAAATGAATAGTCTCCATTTATCATGCGATTGCTTCTCAGTCCAGTTGTAAGGGTTTTAGTTTTCTTTTGTTAATATGTAATCCAAGTTGAAAGCTGCGATGTTTCTCTTCACTTTCAACAAGCAAGATTGTGCCATTGGCATGTCAAGGGTTTTTAATGAATTTTCTTCCAATTCTGATTTCATATTCAGTGTTATATAGGCAAGTTGTTCAGTGATTTGCTCAGCACATAGACTGATTAAGTATGATGAAAGGACACAACACTACACACATCTCTCCCGAGGTAAGACATGCAGTATCCACTTGTTCTGTTATAAAGACTACCTGTTGATCTATGGACAGATTGCACATAAGAACAACTGCTTTGGAATTCCCATTCCTTGCAACGTTATCCATAATTTATTATTATCTATGCAGTTGAATCCTTTTGCGTACTCAATAAAACACAGGTAAGCATCTTTCTTGCATTCTCTGCCTTCAGCTAAGATCCATAGAAGTCTGACAATGCTATCCCTTGTCCAAATCCTCTTCTAAATCTGGCTTGAATTTTTAGCAATTCTATGCTGATGTGGTGCTGAAACTATCTTTGAATTACATTCAGTAAATATTTACTTGTGTGTGATATTAATACTATTCTATTATTTCTATGTTTTGGGGGGGTCATCTTTCTTTGGAAGGTGCATAAATTCAAATTTCTGCCAGGCTCAGTGTTAATACTATTCTATTATTTCTATGTTTTGGGGGGGTCATCTTTCTTTGGAAGGTGCATAAATTCAAATTTCTGCCAGGCTCAGTGAAGTAGCTAACTTCCAAATTTATCGGCACAAATGTGAGCACTTCCAGTGTTGCATGAGTTTGATGAAGCATTCAATTGATATTCAGTAAATTTCTGAAGCCCCTGCCTTCAGTACATTTCATATATATTTCTACTCATCCTCAAGCTTCCTAAATTAAATCCCAGACATTATTTTATTATGTTTCAGGTGAAAATCTGCCCAGTGACTTATATTCTCTTCTAATAATTTTTGTACAATTTTCCATGCCATTGCCTATGATTTTCATAATGTATCAACATTGTTTTTATTTCCACTCTGTTCTGTTTCTGTTAAATGTCTTACATAGTTCGTGGTTTGAGGGAGCACATTTTTCATGAGTGTTATTTATTTTGTAAGCCAATCTATTAAATGAGATGGCTTTAATTTCATGTTCAAAAGTTATCTTAGGGCAACAGACTGGGGGCATGGAAAGGGAATGTTTTGGTAATCTCTTTGTCTTTTTCAGAAATTTGGGTTTTGCTCTCCATTTTTCTTCTGTTCTGTCTGGGACCTTCTATTGTGCCCCTGCTCAGAACAGTCTGCATGAGTAGCTGGACGCCATTTGTTCTTGTCTCGGCTTTGAAGAGATTGTAGACCATGTGGGCTATCAGACCCAAGATCTGCTCTCTTCTTTGATACTTTCATTTTCATTATTCTGTCTTGTTTCTAATGAGTTGAGATCAATAGTTGTATCTTAAATGGCTGCTTATAAGTTTTTAAGATGGGAGATGTGCTATATGAACTGTGTTATGCCAATTGACTAAGTATTCCCTTGAGAATATGGTCCAAAGTCTCCTGAGTCAATAAATTAATCCCATGAGTTATTTGGAAATGTCCAGAAAGTCTCTGTAAAGGTATCCTCTGTGTGGTTTGTTATAGATGAGGACCCATGCGTATCATACACCTATACATGCATGTATATTTACTCAAGTATACCTTTTTGTGTGTGTGTGCTTTACTCTCTATCTGTATACTTTATGTGTATGTGTGTGTGTGTCTTTATTTACCTTGGTCATATTTTGTTGACTTCACGCACATTTTGGTCTTGTCTTTCCTATTACCCAAAGCAACAAGTGTCTATTAACTAATAAGTGGTTGCCCCTTCCTCTTCCTCCAATCCCTGGAACCCATCAAATAACTTTGGCTTTGGTTTATAGATCTACTCTTGATTTTTAAAATAATAATGGGGCCATATAGTATTTGAACTTCTGTAATTGACTTATCTCACTTAGGGTAATGTCCTCTGAGTTGGGTAATGTTGGGTTGCTAATCACAAAATTAGCAGTTTAAAACCACCAGCTTCCTCATGGGAGAAAGTTCAGGCTTTCTATTCCCATAAAGAGTTACAGTCTCAGAAGCAGTTCTACCTTGTCCTATAGGGTCGTTATGAGTTGGCATTAATTGAATGGCAGTGAGTTTGCTGTGGAGAAATCCTCTAGAACCAGCCATGTTAAAAAAAAGGTTTGTGTACTCACTATTCTAGCTACATACCTATCTATCAATATCATCACCTGTTTGTCAGTTTGACATGTTGCTATGACGTTGGAAATCGCGCCACTAGGATTTCAAATATCATCAGGATCACCCAGAAAGACCAGTTTTCAGCAGAGTGACAGATGAAGAAATTGGGAAGAAAGGTGTGGAAACCTGTTTCCAAAATGTGCCAATAAAACCCTCTGGATCACCACAGAAGAGTGCCCGAGCCACTGCCGGGAGGCGGTCCCTACTTGGCCCGCAACAGTGGACTCCAGCATGCCAGCCGTCAGGAGGCCAACAATGGCACCAGGCTGGATTTCCTTCTGTTGGTATGCATTGCAGATGACTTGGTGATAAGCAACATTAGCATATATATGTAATAATAAAAGAACACAATCACACTCTATTCAATCTATGACTCCTTGACTATAAAGCACCGTAGTTTATTGAATCATATGGTTTCCGTATATTTTCTTGTAGGACATTTATTCAATTTTCCTTTCAGAGTTGTAGAATTTTTTTGGAAAGAAGCACAGATGATTCTAATTTCTTCTTCTGACACGTAAGAAAGAGAAAACTTCAGAAGTTAAGGGGTTTGTGTCAGCAGTCATGGAAGTAGAATCCAGAACTCTAAGCAGTAGTATTTTCTATTTCACACACACGTCACATCTTAACCTTGAGTTTACATTTTTGTTTTCTACTTCCTAGGAACAAAAGAATAAAATGAGAAAAACAAAGAGAACCCCAATAAACTCAATGAGTCACAAACAAGAGACTCGAACTTCTGATTCTACTCATTCAGAGCTTTGCTTGCGACCCTTTAACCTGATCGTTGTCTACTTCACTGCAACCCCGATGAAGAAACTCCATCATGTATGTTGTTAGACACAGAGGGAGTCAGTGCGAGACTGTCCCGCAGGCTGCCACATTGTGGAGAAACCTCGCAAGCCATCTTCCTGTGGATTGGTGGCTGGGTTGTTTAGTGTCCTCATTCAAAGGTCAGCTTACCAAAGAGAAAGATTCTGAATATAACTTAATAAATTGCAAATTCACTGTGCCCAAACTGAAAAGGGGTTACACATTCACAGAATGTCAAGGTAAATGACAAAATTAAGGAATTTCTCTTGTTGATTTAAAATTGTTGAATTAACTCCTAACTGGGACGTATGCAAGGTTAAGTAAAAACATGTTGCCACAGAACCATAGAAACTATATAGAGAGAGGAATGTGAAGCTATTGTTTCTCACCTCCCCTCCCCCTCTAGGTGCATGCAGTTCTGAAGGTGATGTTTCCATGTCTCCAACTCATTTCCTGGAGAATCCTAAGCTTTCTTATTGACAACCTGTCAAGTGGCAGTTTGGGCACATATGTGGGGCTCAAATTGCGTGTCTTTCTATATTCTTTGAGTTTAGGGACGATAAAAGAAGTTTGAAGGGGCAAGACCAGGCTGGTAGGGTGGATGCAGTTAGATTTAATCACAAATTCTTACAGGAGAGCCCTGGCTGTCCTCTCAGAATAAACAAGTGCGTGTTAGTGATGGGAAACATTCCTCAGCACAACTTTCCTGGCCTTTTCTCACCAATAAATGTTTGCATTTTCTTAAAATTTCTTCTTAATAAGCCCCTCTGATAGTCCTGCTCCCTTTGAGAAGATCAACCAAGACTACCCTTTTTAGGATCCCAAAATAACCCCTGTTATATTCCTGTTACAGCTCACAATGGCCTTGAACTTAGCTGGCCCAGAAGTCAGTCCACAAGCCATGTTGTACCAGCCCGACAAGGCATCACAATGAGACTAAGACAAGTGTATGACTGAACGAACCTCGACGCCCTCCCTGCATATATAAACTGGAACCCTGGACACCATACTTTCTGACTCTCCGTTGTACACTTTATATGTTGGATTATTGTTCTAACTTCGTATACTGTATATACTCGAGTATAAACTGACCCGAATATCAGCCAAGGCACCTAATTTTACCACAAAAAGAGCATTAAAATGCGCTAAAAGACCCCCTCGGCTTATACACGAGTCTATACGGTACCTTCTTTTTCCTTGCACTGTTGCTAAGACCACATTCCTTCTGCGGGCAGGGGTTTTGAGACAAGAATTTCATTCCTTTCCCAATTCAGCTACTAACTAATTATTTGTCACTTTTCTTACTTTTTCCTCAGCTATTTGAGTCATTAATATTTTAAATTTCTATGGAAAAGGAGACAAGGTGCATTGCTTTCCATGCATGACAAGGATTAAAACCTTAAAAACCGGTACCTGACCTCAAAACTGAATCACTTTTTAGTCAGAAGACAGCCTGGACCAAAGTATATTTACAAAGAAGTCTTTGTGTGTGTGTGTGTGTGTGTGTGTGTGTGTGTGTGTGTGTGTGTGACAGACAGACAGACAGACAGAGAACTCACATAGCTTCCATCCAATACATAAATTTACAAGCAATAATTTCACCTGATCTTCCTAATTTTTTCTCCACCTTCATGCTTAAAGTGGCTCTTCTCCCTGGAAATAGTGAATGGCACTAGGAGGATGGGAAAACACTAACTACGTTCTGATTTAGATGAAACTGCTTTGGAGAACATATCAAAGGTTACAAAAGGCAAAGAAAACTGAGAGATGGAATGCAATCCTGCTACTCAGCAGTGAGCCCAGGTGGCACTGTGGTTTAGACTGTGGGCAGCTAACTGAAATGGTGCAGGCTTTTTGTCTCAGAAACCCTTGCTGTGAGTCAGAATTGACTTGGTGGCAGTGGCTTGGTTTTGTTCCGGTTATTCAGAGAATAGATTTTAAACTACTATTAAAATAGTGTTTACATGGTTTCAAATCGTATTTAAGGTCAAGTCTTGCTGCATAACACCAGCAGCTGACTCTCAGTGCATTAGTGATGATGGTTAGGTTATATTTGGTTTATCCTCAGTGTAGACATGCTAAGACATCAATCTGATTTATAAAAACCAAAATCAAACTCACTGCCATTGAGTCAATGCCATTTCATCATGACACTGTAGGGCAGGTTAGAACTGCCCCTGTGGGTTTCTAAACTGTCATTCTACAGGAATAGAAAACCTTGTCTTTCTACTCTGGTGGTTTTGAACTGAAGACCCTGTAGTTAGCATCCCACAGCATAACCACTTTATCACCAAAGCTTTTACAATGCAATAAATGCTCTTTCTTTCCTTTTTATCTACATAGGTTTGAAATGAACTATGTTGCTGAAAAAACCAAGTCCTACAGGCTTGAAGATAAACAAGTGGCCATCTAGCTGAGAAGCAACGAAGTCCACAGGGAAGAAGCACACCAGCCTATGTGATCATGAGGTGTTGACGGGATCAGGTATTAGCACCAAAGACCCAGAAGAAAAAATCTTATCAATGTGAGTGATGGGAAGTACGAAGTGGAGACCAAAAGCCCACCTGTAGACAATTGGACATCCCCTTACAGAAGCATCACAAGGAAGAGACGAGCCAGTCAGGGTGCAGTATAGCACGGATGAAACATTCAACTTTCCTCTTGTTCTTTAATGCTTCCTCCCACAACCCCCCACTATTATGACCCCAATGCTACCTTACACATCCGGCTAGACCAGAACATGATAAATCCTTCAGGACCAATAATGAGAGTAGCAATTCCAGGAGAATAAGGGAAAGTGGGAGGAGGAAGGGGGACCCATTCACAATGATCTACATATAACCCCCACCCAAGGGGATGGACAACAGAAAAGTGGATGAAGGTTGACATCGGTCAGTGTAAGACATGAAAAAATAATAATAATTTATAAATAATCAAGGGCTCATGAGGGAGGGAGGGAAAAAATGAAGAGCTGATTGATACCAAAGGCTCAAGTAGAAAGAAAATGTTTTGAAAACAATGATGGCAACAAATGTACAAATGTGTTTGACACAATGGATGTATGTATGGATTGTGATAACAGTGGACAAGCCCCCAATAAAATGATTTTTTAAAAGAGAAACTCCAAGTGCACTTCAGTTTTACTTTTCCTCATTTTTTTAGCCACTCAGACCAATATTTTTTATGAGGGATAAGGAATTTGGAGGGTTTTTCATGTTTATCTATGTGTCCTGTTAAACCCTTTCTCTCTCTCTCTCCCTCTCTCTGTGTGTGTCTCCGTCTCTCTTGCATCACTCTTTCTAATGGAACTGAAAGGAAAATGTGGTCTGGGCACAAGAGGCAATCAATCCCCGGTGAACTACAGTGAAGTGATGAACTGCCTTGTAGTTGAAACAATCACAGGTCGCTTGAACAATGGTCAGTGCATCTTTATCCCATAGTTTGGTGCAGGCTTCCCTATCCTGCCTTCTTTACAAAGGGTAAACGTACTTCGGGGTATTTGTTGAAATTAAGTTTTAATTGACATCCTCAACTAAGGCTGCTACCAAAATTAAACACCAGTCATGTCCTATGGAAGAGAAGATGGTAACATTTTCTATTCACAAAACATTTAAAAATCCAAGAGAAGTCAGTAAACAATTTTAGATGTCTATCACACATGTTATTTGCACTGCATACTCCTTTTAATTAAAAATGATGTGCAACATTTGCTAGTCATCCTTGTCTGGTATAAATAATTTAGCAAGTCATTATTCTGCCTTCAGGAAAAAAAGATAATTGTCCCTAAATTATTATGATTGAATACAATAAGTCAAGATGTTTTTTTTTGTAATTGAGGGAGAAAAGCAAGTAGTCTCTATTGGAGTATTTTGTTTTAATGCATTGTTTTTGTCTGATTAAGCAAATAAACAAAAACAAATGGAAAAAAATAAAAAGGTACCCATAATCTCGCCACCAACAGATTGCTGCCATTACATTTTGTAATATGTATGTGTATAGTATATATATGTTATATATATATATATGTAGTTCAAAAAAGAGGGGGTGGAGGTAGTTCCGCTGGGCAGCAATTTCATAGTACATCATTTTCTCCACCAGGTGAGCATCAAGCAACTCGCTCTGAGTTGGTGCATCCAGTGGTGTCACCTGGGAAGGTTCTCTCTGGTCACAGTGAATTTTTTTTCATAAAAGCAGTTTCACTCCAATCTCGTTTTTTGTGATGACCGATTTAAGAGACCAGCACGCGGCTGTAAAATTTTGTTTCCTGTTCTGGAAAAAATGCCACAGAAAATGTGATGCTGAACATAACTTACATGGACAGTGTTATGGGAAAAACTCAAGTTTATGAGTGGTTTTCTCATTTCAAAAAGGTGAAATGTTGATTGATGACAAACCTCCTACTGGATGTCCATCAACTTCCCAAATGGATGAAAATGTCGACAAAATTCAAGTGCTCGTGCTCGTAGACCGTTGGCAGACCATTGAAGAGACAGGGAAGTTATCTGGACTACCTTGGAGCACGGTTCAGCGAATTTCATTGGAGGATTGGGGGATGAGAAGGGTCACTGAAATTTGTGCCTCAGGTTCTGACCGACCAGGAAAAAGAGCATCGAGTGGAAACAGGCTGTGATTTGAAAGAACAGCTCCGAAGTGACCAGACTTTATTCCCGAGGGCATCACTGGTGACAAGACACGGTGTTATTCTTATGAGTCCGAAAGCAAACATCAATAAACCAGTGGAAGACACCATAGCCACCCCACTCCAAAAAAGCTCCTCACGTGAAATCAAAGATCAAGATGATGCTAATTTGTTTATGTGATGTGAGGGGGATAGTGCGTTCAGAGTTCATGCCATCAGGTCAGACTGTTAATCAGGTTTTCTATTTAGACGTTCTGAAAAGATTGAGTAACAGTGTGGGACTAAAAAGGCCTGATTTGTGGCAGACAGGGGACTGGTTTTGCCACCACAACAAAGCACCTGCTCACACAACCCTCTCAGTGCACTGTTTTTTGGCAAAAACCAGCATGTCTTTCTTGCCCCACACACCTGAGCTCGCTCTGTGCAACTTCTTTTTGTTTCTGCAAATGAAAATGGACACGAAAGGACAGCGATTTAACAACACAGAAGAGGCGAAGAAAACAAATGGGGGAGGTGCTGTCAGACATCCAAACAGCTGAGTTTGAAAAATGTTTCCAAGAATGGAATTGCAGATTTGACATATGTATTAAGTGTATTGCAGGATACTTTGAAGGTGATAAGGTTGTTTTGTAAAAAAAAAATTTTTTTAAATACATAGCTTTGAAAAAAACTCCAGTTTTGGGTGGTATGCCCCTCATACATGTACGTATACACATATTTAGTACACTGATAATAAATGGAAATATTCTATATGTTCCTGTGTATTTTACATATTGTTGCTGTTAGGTGGCACCGAGTCAGTTCCAGCTCACAGCAGCTCCATGTATAACAGTACAAAACAAATCCTTATAATTGTCACGTTTGAGCCCAGTGTTGTCGTCACTGTGTCAGTCGGTCTTGTCACAGGCCTTCCTCTTTTTCGTCTTCTTCACTGCCCAGGTACTTGACCGAGAATGATGTCCTTCTTCAGGGACCGTTCTCTCCTGAAAACATGTCCAAAACACACGCGACAAAGTCTCACCATCCTTTCCGCTATGAGCATTGGGCTGTGTGTCCTCCAAGGCTGATCTGTTTGTTCTTCTGGCTGTCACAGAACTGCCAATACTCTTCACCAGCGCCATTACATAAATCGATCGATTATTTTTCATGTAATGTCCACTTTTCACATACACATGAGGCAATTGAAAATACCATGGCGTGGGTCAGGCACACTTTACCACTCAAAGTAGTATCCCTGCTTTTCAACACTTTCTATATAGTTATATTTTTTAATGGAATCAAACTATATACACTGCTTTGAATTGAACTTTCATTTCTTCCAAATATATTTTAAGCATCTTATAAAGTTATTAGATGAGCTATGCTAAAATTTTAAAGTCTTCATAACATAGCATTGTATGAGTCTCACTATTTGTTTAACAGCATGTATATGAAGTTTCAATCTTCCATCAATATAAACAGGATTGATATATCTTTGAACTTTTGTTCAATGATTTCTTGCAATAAAATTCTAGAAGAACAATGCCTGGGGCAGTTTTAACTGTTCTCTTAAAGTCTGGGATAAATATTCCCAAACTACCCCTTGAAAGGCTGTAGGAATGCATACTCCAAACAGATTGTTATTCTGCTTCATAGGAATCCTGCAAAGTTTTTCCAGCTTGAGTGACAAAAATAAACCAAGAACCCAAATATATATTTAAAAGTTTTTGTTTGTGCATAATTTAGTTAGCGAGACTGTGATTCTATTCATTTGTTTATTGGAAGTTTGTAATTCCTTTCTTTAGTGTAGATTCATAAATATATTTTACTTTCAGATTGATTTTTGTCATTCCAAAAGTCAAAAACCAAATTCACTACTGACTCATCATGACCGTAGAGCGCAGGGTAGAACTGCCTCTGTCAGTTTCTGAGACTGTTATTCTTTACAAGAGTAGGCCTCCCTGCCTTTTCCACCAGTGACTGGTGGTTTTGAACTGTGGACCTTGCTGATTGCAGCCAATGAATAACCACTATGCCAGCAGAGGTCCCAAATTTTTATCATTATGTATGTCTTATTTCAGAAATATGCTCTTAATGTTTGCCCTAACCTTCCTAACTACAAGAGATGATTGTATATATATATTTAAACTTTCATTGAATGCACTACTTATAGTTCAACACAATGCCCTTGTACCATTTTTATTCTTTCTTCTGTTCTTTTTTATTTTTGCTTTTTCCTAAACACTTGGATTTTTTTAAGAGAGCACAAATGAGCAATAAGTTTCTATTTTTTGTACTAACCTTATATAACACCATTTCTTTCCTTCTTTCCCTCTCTCTGTTTTTTAAAGCTGGGCCCAGAATTTGAGGGTTATAGTTCTTTCTTTACTCAAAATTCTTCAGTCCTTGTACTGTGCTTTCTGACATTTCTTGGTACAGACTCGCAGTTTAACTTCATCATTGGTAATCTGTGCTTTCTTTAGTACGAGTTCTTATAGTATTTAAAGATTCGTGTTTTATATCTTTAAAATGCGAATCTTTAAATACTAATTTTGATCAATGCTTTGGGAACCCCTTTCATTCGGACACGCGCGCGCGTGCGTGTGCATGCGTGTGTGTGTGTGTGTGTGTGTGTGTGTGTGTGTGTGGTAAGAGGCCTTTAAAAAAAAACTAGTGCTCTCTTCTCTGGGATTTCTATTTGTCTGTTCTTGTGTGTTACAACTTTTTCTTATAGTTTGCACCCTTTTACTTATTTTCCTTCTGAACTCTGGGAGAATCTGTTGATCAGGTTTTCTAATGGGCTAAGGATGATCTCCATACTGGCAATCTTCTGCACATAGTCCAATTTTCAGTTCATTTTTCCATCTAGCAACTCTTGCTAGTTCAGTATTCCTTTCTTTGGTGACATTGCATATGTTTCATCGATGAAGCTTTCTCAAAATTCACTGTAAAGAGTAGATCCCTCATACTTTTTGCATCTAGTCTGTGGGATCTATTTGTTCTAAAAGGACTGATCAAATGGTGAGTTTGTTTCCCATGTCACATGTGTTTGCTATCACATAATATCGGCATCATGTTCTCATTGGCTTATTATTATTATTTTAGTTTAAGGATCGTTGGCCTTTAGGGGTGTTTTCCAGTCCAGTCTGTTGGAGCACCACGCCCTGGCCTCAAAGCCTGTTACAACAAGCTCTCTCACTGAGTATGCAACTAACCACTTAAGTCAGTATGTGGGGAATTATTTCCCCTGTGTCTGCCACAAGAACTCAGTTTATAGAATGGCCCTCTCATTCCTACATATACAACAGTATCTATTCTTACTTAACACACTTTGAGTACAGGCTTTCCCCATGACAAGAAATACCTGCTTCCAAAAACACCAGCCACTGGTTCACAGACCAGATGAAGACTTTCTCCTCCGAACCGCATGTGCCAAAGCCCTATGGTCATTGAGGTGCCGAGCCACACAATATTAGTGGGTCTTAGAGATGGCCCACTGGGATGTCTCCACTTACTCGGCTGATAGAAAAATGTGTCTTCCGTAATCTCATTCACATTGATGGCTGCCTACATTGTTTTAGAAATATAAATGGGTAAACACCACTGCCAGGGCAGTGGTGGCTCAGTAGTAGAATGTTCTTTTCCACGTGAAAAAGCTGGGTTCCATTCTTAACCAATCAACCTCAGTGCAGCCATCACTTGGCTAAGGAGACCAGGAAAGGCCTGGTGACCTATTTTTCAGAATCTGATTCACAACTATTCATGGGGATCAGATGGGCAATGTTATATTTGGTTGTTCATGAGGCCAACATGTGTCAGTAACCCTGACTATTCTAAATTATAGCATTAAAGTTATGCGTAGACAGACAACCTGTCAGTCTAGGGAGACTGGCTGACTGAGATCCATAATCCATTTCTTTTTCCTTGGTTCTTGATTGAGGAGAATATGCAGATAATCTTGACTCCTCATTTTTGCTTCATACCTGCAACTAGTGATTTTTGCTATCTTTTGTCCAGTCACTTTAAATTTGACTGAAAATGCCAGAATATGTCCTAACACTCTCACCTCAATTATAATAATTTCCCTATTCTAAAACATTTTTTTTCTAAAATATTTTAACCACCGAATATAGAATTCATTGAGACCATATTTTGTTACTGATGAATTCTACATAAGTATCTTTGTCCTTCTCAAGCTTGTAAACTTTGTTAATCAGAAACCCCAGACGCTATTTCATTGGTATTCCCCAACCACCCAATGCTGCAAAGAATGCATATGCTATGCAAATGATAATGTCTTCATACAGTACTTGAAGGTATTTTAGTTAATATCATAATATATTTTATTGCATTGTATAAAACTATTTAATTTTCTTTCTAAAAAAAATCATTTTATTGGGGGCTCGTACAATTCTTACCACAATCCATACATACATCCATTGTGTCAAGCACATTTGTATATTTTTTGCCATCATCATTCTCAAAACATTTGTCTTCTACTTGAGCCCTTAATATGGCTCATTTTCCCCCCTCCCTCCCCACTCCCCTCACCCTCATGAACCCTTCATAATTCATAAATTATTATTATTTTGTCATATGTTACTCTGTCTGACGTCTCTCCCCGCCCTCTTCTCTGCTGTCCATCCCCCAGGAAGGAGGCTTTACGTAGATTCTTGTAATCAATCGGTTTCCCCTTTCCACCCCACATTCCCTCCACCCTCCAGGCATCACTACTCTCACCACTGATCCTGAAGGATTCATTTGTCCTGGATTCCCTGTGTTTCCAGTTGCTATCTGTACCAATGTACATCCTCTGGTCTAGCCAGATTTGTAAGGGAGAATTGGAATCATGATAGGAGAGGAAGCATTTAAGAACTAGAGGAGAGTTGTGTGTTTCATCGTTGCAACCCTGCACCCTGACTGGCTCATCTCCTCCCCACAACCTTCAGTAAGGGGGTGTCCAGTTGTTTTCTGTTGCAACTAATTTAAATATAAAAAGTACTCCATATTTTTGTCATGCTCCTCTTAGAGAAATTTTGTAAAAGAGATTTGGGGCAAAACCTATGACTGTTAAATATTAAAATTAATATTTCAATATTAAAAATTAAAACTCATACCCTCATCTCAGTAGGATGAGATAAGATTATGAAGTTTTATTTTATGTACAAATAATATCATAGTATGCTTTTGAAAGTCCTGATAGTTAAGTCAATTTTATTTGCTTTTTTAAATGTTATTTTCTATATGAGGATAAATCAAAAAGTACCACTACAAAATTATAGAAACCTTTATTAAGCAAAAATATAAAAATGTAAAACAATTATTTCACAACATATCCTCCATCTAAGTCTAAGCTTTTGAAAACGGTGTTTCCATCTTGCTTATTCATCCCCAAACAATTATGCATATTTCAATTTCTATCATGTAAAAATGACAGTGTTGACACCCTCACAAGAGCCAAGTCATATTCCTTTTCAATGTTCATTGTTTCTCGGGAACAAAAGAACATCTGAATGGGCAAGATCAGGGATGTAGACTGGGTAGGATAAAGTTTTCCAACAAAATTCTGAAGGGGCAACCCTTGCTACTCTTGAAGAATTAGCAGGTCCATTGTCATGATTTGGGGCTGGGGGCGGGGATTCCTCAGTGCAATTTTCCAGGCCACTTTCTCACCAGTGAAGTTTTTAAATTGATTGTTGCTTGTCTCTGGAGAACATCTATGAAGATTACCTCTTTGGACCTCCCCCAAAAAGTTGTCATAATTTTTGAGCTGCCCTCTCTGCCTTGAATTTATTTGGCCCAGCAGATACCATGTAAATTAATGGTGTTAACTTGACTTTGTTTGAAGGCACAGTAATGAGACTAAGGCAGGTGTATTACTGAGAGAACTTGTCTGCAGCCATCCACTGATCACAGAGACACGTTTAAACACGTGTGCTTGTTTTTTAAATAAACCAATGCATTTCTGAACTGGAACACTAATAGCAATACTTATTAAATTACCCTCATATGACTTTTATAGTACTTTAAAAAAGTATATTACCTTTATAAAATCTGCCCAGCTTTTGAATATAGTTTCCCATACTTCGAGAAGAGCTCAAATGATGGTAATACCGTTTGGAAATCCTAAGAGAGGAAAAAGCAAAGTTATCACAGAGATCTTAGTGAGTTTGTATTACTATCATTGTTTAGAATACAATAAATTGCTAGACAATTAAGAAAGTAAAATTTGCTGAAGATCATCCAACAATGGTGGGAACAGTCTACTCAAAGGCAGCTGCCAGAAATTCAGGCTTGATTCAGAAGTGGATGTGGATGTGCTGTTGTCAGATGGATCTTGGCTGAAAGCTGAGAACACCAGAAAGACAGATGCGTACTTCTGTTTTATTGACTATGCCAATGCTTTCAATTGTGTGGACCATAACTCGTTAGGGATAGTCTTGAGACGAATGAGACTCTCAGACACTGCATTGTCCTCCTGTGGAATTTGTACATGAATCGAGAGGCAGTTACGCAAACAGAAAATGGAATAAGGCATGGTTTAAAATTAAAAGAGGTGTGCATCAGGGTTGTATCCTGTCACCAAATGTATTCAATTTATACATTGAGCAAATAATCAGGGACACCGAATTCCATGAAGAGTGTGGCGGCAGGGTTGGAGGAAGGCTTATTAGCAACCTTCGGAATGCAGCTAATACAACTTTGCTTGCTGAAAGTGGGGACGATTTGAAGCACTTGTTAATGAAGACCCAAGATTTCAGCCTTCAGTGTGGACTACAACTCAACATAAAGAACCCACAAAATCCTCCCGATTGGGCCCAATAGGTAACATCGTGATAAATCTAGAAAAAGTTGAAGTTGTCAAAGATTTCCTTTTGCTTGGATCCACAACCTGTTCATGGAAGCAGCAGTCACGAGACCAAAGGGAGTTGCATTAGGTGAATCTGCTGTACACGACCTCTTGACGGTGTTGAAAAGCAGAGATTTTACTTTGAGGACTGGTATTTTCAATCACCTCACATGCATCTAACTGTTGTACATTGAATAAGGAAGACCAAAGAAGAATGAGTGCATTTGAAGGATGGACTGGAGAAGACTGTTGCGAGTACCATTGACTGCCAAATGAACAAGCAAATCAGTCTTGGAGGAAGCACAGAGAGAATGCGCCAGAGAAGCAAGAATGGTGTGACTTCTTCTCACATCCTGTCAGCATGATTTCAGGAGAGACCAGTCCTGGAGCAGGATGTCATGCTTGCTTAGTAGAGGGACAGTGGAAAAGAGGAAAAGCCTCTGTGGGTCGGGTTGATGCAGGACTGCAGCAATGTGCTCAAAAATAAGAACAAGTATAAGAAAGGCAGAGGAACGAGCAGTGGTTTGTTTTGTTGTATGATCAATCCTAAGGTTAGGAACCAACTCGTGGCACCTAACATCACCACCAAAATTGCTAGTTAGATGTCATGAATTGTACTTCAAATTTCTCATTACATCATCAAACAAAACAAAATCAACAGGGAAATTTCAGAAGCCTCATTAGTTGAAAGTTAGATACAATGAAAGTTTCATTACATATGTAGTTACTAATAGCTATGGGTGGTACCTGCTATAAGTTTGGAGTGGTGCAAAGATTTGATATCGTCTTCTGTCCAAAGCACTCAGGTGTTTTTTTTTTTCACTTTGGTCTACAAGGTTCCACATGATATTGATTTTTACTCCTTCTCTGACATCATTTGTTTACTTTTGCATTCCCTGTTATTTTATCCTCTCTAGCAACATTTTCTTGAACACTTTGCGTCTCAGAATCTTTATCCTGACAAGTTGCTTCCACATAGACAGCTTGGTTTCCACGTAATCCCTCCCTCCAGCATACCTTGTTCAAGGAGCCCCTTTTAGAAAAGAGTACCACGGACATTCTCCTCCTGTGGTGGGTGCCACCAAGTTGATGTCAACGCATCATGACCCTATCCAACCCTGTCCAACAGAGCGCGCCTTGGCTTCCTGTGCGTGGGAATCGACTCGATGGTGTGGTTTGGTTTTAATCAGGACCAGATCATCAGGTCTTTTCTCCCATGATGCAGTTGGTGGATTTGAACTGTAGGCCTCTCAGTTAACACTCAAGCATTTAAGCTTAAACCATCAAGACTCCTTCCTTTTACCTTGAGTTTTTTCTTGATAGCAATGACCACTCTTTGATATTATATACTTAAATATGTTTACTTTATGTTCCCTGTGATAAAGGAAGTTTTCAAAGAAATAGTTGCATTATTTTGTGAAAAATAATTACTTATTGATTGAATGGGTGAAAGAGGGAGGGTAAAATATCCAAATAATTATAATAGAGAACTAATTGTGGTAGGTGTCACAAACCTTATTAAAACAATTTCTAAAGTAGTTCAGAGGGAAGATTTCTGTTCTTAGATAACCAAAGAAGTAGCATTTGAATGGCAATAGAAAGGAATTTTTTATGCATATTGCATAGACAAACTAGTTAAGGAAAAAATCCATCAAGTCAACAGTAAATACTGTAAATAAATGGCCAGATTATATTAATTTTCTCCTTGGAAAAGATACCTATCCTTAATGAAAAGTATTTGAATTGCTATGGTTGGTTTGCTTGTTTGGTTGGTCGGTTGGTCGGTTGGTGGGTTATAACGCCAGACCCTTACCTGGGCTGATATATTATCGACACACAAAAATGAGCAATTAAAGAACATGTGGGTGCCACCGTCACAAACATCTAGCTCTCAGTTCTGGTACAACAGAGCCAATGATCCTAAATATGTGTATCTGCTTTGGTGACTAATGCTACTCGCGACTCAGAGAAGGCTGTGCATCTTTTGCTCTGTGTTTGTGAAACAGAAAGGCCCCAGTGACCGAGGAGGGTACATGTTGGGCTGTTAACTGCAAGGTCAGCAGTGGAACTCACTAGCACTCTGAAGATGAACACAGATTTATAGCCTTGGAAACCTAAAGAGGTAGTTCTAGTCTATCCTACGGGGTCACAATGAATTCAAATCAACTCAATGGCTTGAGCCAGTGTGTGTGTGTGTGTGTGTGTGTGTGTGTGTGTATAGCAAAATGTGACTGCACTCAAATGACATGAAGGATGAAACATGGTACTGCACACAATTTTTTAGGACAGAGAAAATTTGAGCCTGCAGATTAGAAAAAGGCAAAGTAATTAATTTGAACAAAACCCTTCCTCTTGGGCAGCAATGATGAACTTTACTTACACCTGCATCATTTCCCCTTTGGGACTGAGAGTCCATACCATTGTTTTTGTTTGTTGTAAACAGTGGCTTTGGAGACACTCCAGAATTAACACCATGTCTGTAATAGTTGCACATGGCATGTATTTTAGGCATAAGGTTCCCAGGTGGTACAAAGGTTAAGCATCTAGCTGCTAACCTAAAGATGAATGGTTTGAACCAACCCAGAAGCACTGCGGGAGAAAGACTTGTCGATAGACTCCAATAAAGATTACAGCCAAGGAAACCCAATGGAGCAGCTAAACTCTGTCAAGTGGGTTATTATGAACAACAACAACAACACAACAACTGTTTAAGTATATGTGAAACAGAATAGTTTGTATAATGTCAACAACTGGATGAACACTGAACCCTAGAGCTGAGAATAGTTTTAATTATGTAAGTATGTAGCAATATTTCATTCAATTTTCAAGAAAGTAAATGAAGTTAGTGCTATTCAAAAGATTTTAATTTAACTTTTAATATCCACCAAATTATATTTTTTATTATAAAATTTAATATTTCAAAAATAGCAATTTTAAAGAACAAGTAAGTTAAAATGTTTGTTTTATCTTTAGTTTACATCTGTGATACAAATACTTGAATTATATATACTTGAAGTAGATTATACTTTCTTTTCATTACAAATATATGATCACTGAAATTTTCATTTTAAAATATAATTAATGGCTCTAGTAAAACACCTGGAAGAAAAACAAGTTGTATGGGCAGTTCTACTTTCTCCCCTAGGGGCGCTCCCAGTCAGAATTGACTAGATGGCAGTGAAGTAACAGTTTACTAAGCTCTGATAAATAGGGAAGGTATATTCCTAGATTCTTTTTCCCTCACATCTCATGGGGTGGTTGGCATTTTAACCAAAATAATCTAATGCAGACTAGGTTTATCTGATAGTCTTTCACCTTGTATCTATTTTAAAAATTATTTCTTAATAGTACACTTAAGAAAATATCATTTTTTTATTTATTGAGAATTAAATTTTTGTTTGGTTGTTACTTTAAAAATTTTTTAATTTTTATCCTAATATCCTGCCTGAAAACAAACTTTTGACAGCGGCGGTGTGGGCAGTGGGAGAGGTACTGGTCTGGCTTTGGGATCACCTCATCCTGTCTTGAACAAATATTAAGCACTACACCAAGTCCTTCCGTACACAGAGCTCGACATGAATGGATGGCCTGCCACGTGTGAGTATTGTCAGCTGAGTGAGGTATTTAATCGATCTGAATCTGAGAGTTTCCTCCTTTGTAAAATGAGTATCTATATCTTTCTGGGGTTTTGTGAGGATTAACTCAGGTAAAACTTTTAACATTTAGTACTAGCAATTTTCTCCCACGATAGAATTGGGTTCATAGTCTATGTACTATGTTCCTTCAACAGCCCAATGAAGCTAATTCCTTAGATGCTCATACCCAAAATCACAGACCAAACTCATAGCCCTGGAGTCAATTCTGACTCATAGCGACCCTATAGGACAGAGTAGAACTTCTCCTTCAGGTTTCCAAAACTATGAATCTTCACCGGAACAGACAGCCTCAACTTTCTCCCATGGAATGGTTGGTGGGTTCAAAGGGTTGATCTTGAAGTTAGCAGCACAACACATTGTGACTCACTAAGTCACCAGGCTTCTTATAGGAGATTAATGGGCAGTAATGCTGTGAACCGGGAATCAATGGGCTTTACTCATGTCCTCCATCAGTACAACTATTTTCAGTGAACACCTGAATATATGTCCAGTTATTTGTGTTAAAGACCTAGCAAACTATAACTGAAATTCATAGAATACAGCTCTACTCTGCCATGCATGCCATGGGTTGGAGTGGACTAGACCACCCAATGGTTTGGTTTTCTTGGAAAACCATAATAATATAATGTGATATCAAATATAACAATGCAGTAATATAAGTAGCACTTCTAATATTGTCTTTCTTCATCCCTGTGCATCTTCTGTGTCCTGAAGTTTGAACTCCCCTAACAAAGGAAAGTGAACATTCTTTCATCTGAGTATTCAGTGAATATTGCAGTACTCTGGTGTTTCAGGCACTATGTTAGGCTCCAGTCAATGGTACACAAAATTTGCTCTTGTCTTCCCAGCAGTCCTCACAGAGTAGTGGAAGAGTCAGACAGTAGTCATTTACAATGCTCCGAGTAAACAATGCTTGACATGTCAAATATCTGCCATCGATGCCCACTGAAGGAAAACCTTCCAGAAACAGTCTTTCCTATTTCTTTACCTAAAAAGCCCACATTCTTAACTTGGTGTGGTAGTTACATAATTTATGTCAACGTGTATTAACAGTGAAAGGGTGAAGTCTAACTTGTCAATCAGGTCACCGAATGATGATGCCTCCTTGTGGGCATGACCTTCTCCTGAGGATTCTGGGAACTTCCTCCCTCTTTTTGCCTTCACCTTCCTGTTGACAAGCCAGGAGGAGACTTGCTGAGACCTGCAAGGAGCTCCTCTTCCTGCTTCACCTTCCTGTTGAAGAGCCACACTCGGAGAGCAGGAGGAGCCACGTGGAGACCCGCTCCGCTGCTGAGATGCTTCCACTGCCACTGGATCCACAAGACTTTTCATCTACCAACCTGTGATATTCCTGCATTTGCATCAATGCATGTGGCTGCATGAGTCTGAAGAGAGATTCATGGATGAATAGCGGACATATGGGCTAATATCAGACTTATGGACCTGATCAGAACTGGGCTGGGATGTTTTCTTAATACACAATTACCCTTTGATATGAATGTCCCTGGATTTGCTTCTCTAGTCAACTCAGTCGAAAGCCCTTGCTCTTAATCAACTAATGCTATTTCCTCTGGCATGGGAAAAGATTAATATGCCATTAGGATAGTGTTGAATTAAAATTTTTAAAATCTTGTGTTCATCTCTGTTTGCTTAAAACCAGCCGCTCATGGATAAGACAGAAGAGGTTGCCATAGGAAGCTCTTTGTGAGCTTGAGAAATCCACCTGCATGTTTGGGCGGTGTCACTTTTTACATGGGGGTTGGGAGGATTGCTTTAATGAAAAATAACCTCATTAAGAAAAAAACACTGGGGATAGTGATTCTGAACCATGCCATTCTCCTTGTCTGCCAGAACAGACAGCTTTTGCTATTAGGATGTCCAGCCAAACACAAATAAGCCACTGCCAAAATGAGCTCCTTGGGACAATTTAGGAGTCTCTGCAAGGGAATGGCTCTCTGAGCTGGAAGAAAGCCCAGGTCCACTTTCAAGCCCAAGTCAAAGTGACAAAGAACAAATTTCCTGGGCCACTCACCCCCTAAGTGCAAGATCACTTTGGGTTGGCAGCTGCACTGTTTATCTAGTTATTTAAGGCTTCTCACCAGATTCTTGCACCTGAGGACTTAAAGCACCAGCTTCCATGTTAGTAAGCAGAACCGTGCTGACAGACCTTCACAGACAGAAGCCCAGACATGAGAGACAAGGCGAAACTCGGAGGTTATGCACATACCGTTTAACCTAAAATGCTCGGTGCTTATTCAGTTCTAAAGTACTGTAAAGAAGGGGGATGGAGGCACTTTGGGCTGAATATGTAATAAATAGTATTTTAATTGGAAATATTTCTGGAATGAGACCTCCATTACCATCTGGCTAGCACTTCAGATTTTGCCTACTCTTCACACAAGGGTCTATTTCTCTTAGTTAGCCTGGCGTTATTTTTACCTGACCCAACTTTGCTTTCTTCATGAGTTCTCCACAGCATGTAGGAAACTCTGTCAAGGTGTGGGCATCCACACATTTTTGACAGAAGACTGCAGACCACGGTTAGAGATTTTTCTGTTCACTCTGAGAACACATCACGTTCGGGAACACATCCTAAAGAATTTTCTGTGATTTGTCCACTCAGATATTACCCTCTAGTATTGTTCTTTTAGTGAAGTCCCAAAGACACCGATTCTATCTAATATTCTATTGACAATGTGTAATCAACCTGAACCTAAAAAAAGAAAAGAAACCCAGCTTCTATATTACAATATGCCCAGATCCTCAATGTTGCTATTTGCAAGTTGTTTTAAAAAAATCTTTCTTAGGACTTCTACTTCAAGGTAGTGTGGTATCGGAGACATGCAGCTTGGATTTAGAAACTACCTTTACTCTTTTTTCTCCCCCAGTACTTTTAAAATAACTTTTTATGGTGCATTAGGTGGGGGTTGCAGATGAGATCATAATGTTTACATTCAACAATTTAAACAACTTGTCAACCCTACCAAAGCCTTGCCCTGTTCTTCCCCTGTCCCACCTCCCCCAGCCTCCTGTGCCCCTCTTATAGGATATTACCATCCCTGGTTACTCATTAAGAAGCTTTGTGATCTTGAGTAAGTTGTTTAACCTCTCTGATACTTCACTCTCTTCATTTGACAAACAAGAATGAAAAGATTATGTTCTGCTCACAGGATTGCTATGAAGATCAAATGAGTTCATACATATAAAGCACTAAAAACAATACCTGGCATATAGCAAGCACTATCACTTTGCTAGCAATTTTCAAGCCCAACCTCTCAAACACACTGAACAAAGTAATTGTGGACCACTTATCCTAAATAGTTGCTCGTTCAAAGGTCATTTGTATTTGATGGTGGTGTAATCATTTCTGTTTACACTTCAATGTGGCTATATTTAAATTCTAAAATTATAGATTTGAAACTAGTTCTTTTTCCACGTTTGTGTCCTCCTTTTCCTTAGTAGCTTCATCACTCTTTCTCTTTTTTAACTCATATTCGAGAAGCTAAGCAAAGTATCTAGTACAAGCTGGTAGCCTGATGAACCGTATTTGACTGAAGGAACCCTGGTGATGCAGTGGTTTATGCACTGAGCTGATAACTGCAAGTCAGGGGTGTGAACCCATCTGTCACTCCTGGGAAGAAAATGAGACTCTCTCTCGGCTCCTGTAAAGATTTAAAGTCTCAGAAACCCGAAGGGTCCATTTACTCTGTGCTGAGGGTCACTATGAGTCTGAATGAATTCCATGGCAGTGGGTTTGGATTAGAAGGAGTGACTGAATAAACAGACGTGGCTCTCGGCAAAGCAGGGATCTATTGAAAGCCTGAATCTTCTGGAACAGTGTATCCTTGCTTTCTCATTCAGTCCCTTCACTCTACACCAAGTGACAGTGACCTGACCCTCCTGTCAACAGGGCCATCTTAACGTCCACTCCACTGACTGGAGCCTTTCCTTTTCTGGAGCCACACATGACCAGTCCATCTAATTCCATGCCCTGGTCCCTCTGCGCCTCCAGTTCCCAAGGTCTTTATACACGTGGAGGCAGATGGTGCAGGTAGGGGGTAGGTAGAGGAGAAAGATAATTAAAGTAGAAAAAAAGATGAGAGAGCTTTTTCTATGAGCTTTATGTGTGGGAAGAGGTGATATCTGTTTTATGGTATTCCCAGCACCACCACAGTGCCTGGCACACGCCAGAACTAAAAAAATTTTTTTGTCAATTGAAATATGACTTCTTATGGTGTCCCTGTGTGATAGTTAGGTTTTTTGTGCCAACATGGCTCCTGTAGGAATATAGGGGTCACAGCTTGATTGGAGGGTGACTGAGACAAATGGTTCTTCAAGGCTAGCCACTTCCTCTTTCTTCCTGGTGATTGGACCAGCTACCTGCTACTGGAGTTAGCCGTTCTGTGCAAACTGTGGGCTGAGCCAGCCAATGGATCTTGCTGGATCGTGTCACTATCACTACCTGCTTGAATACATTGCTGCACTACCGGCCTCTGCTATGCCTGGACATCTCATCTTCCTGCTGTTGCCCCTCCCGGCCATTCCACCTCGCCATGTCTGCTGCCTGCACACAAATCCTGCACCTTCTGCTAGCGTCTTTGCTGTCTGCTTCCTTCACCTTTGACCAGTGGTGGGCGTGAATTACAAAGACCTTCAGTCTATTATCTGTCCCACAAAAGTGAGCTGGATTGAGCCTTCTGTACTGCTGTGTGGACTAATTAGCTGTTGTACTCCTTTTTTTTTTTTTTAAGGATTGCTACAAAATCATAGCAACCTTTATTAAACATAAGTATTAAAATGTGAGGGAGCTCTCATGGTGTGGTGATTACGCATTTGGACTGTGATCCACACTGTGACCATTTTGAAAGCCCCAGCAACAGGGAAAGACTGGGCTTTCTACTCCTGTTAACAGTACAGTCTGGGAAACCACAGGGGGTCACCATGAGTCAGCATGCTGGATGGCAGTTGGTTTGTTTAGCAGAATTTCTGCAGACAAATTCTCTCAGTAATACACTTGTCTTATAACCAAGGGTGGTTCCTACACACACACACACACACACACACACACACACACACACACACACGGTCTAATCCAGATAGTGACTTCCAAAAGAATCTGCTGCACCAGTCAAATTCAAGGCAGAGAGGCCTGTGTGTGTGCATTGTTTGTTGTTCTGAGTCCAGTCCGACTCATAATGGCCCTATGTAAAACAGGACAAACCCTTGCCCAGTCCTGCTCCATCTTCACGATTGTCCTTATGTGGGGCCCATTGTTGCAATGTGTCAGTTGATCTCCTCTCGGGTTTTCCTCTTTTTTGCTGCCCCTCCATTTCACCAAGCACGATGTCCTTCTTCAGGGACCCTCCTGATAACATGGCCAAGGTTTGTGAGAGCAAGTCTCACTTCCTTTCCTCTAAGGAGCATTTTGACAGTACTTCTTCCCAAACTGTTTTCTTTGTTCTTTTGGCAGCTCGTGGTACCTTCAAAATTCTTCGCCAGCATCATATTCAAATGCATCGACTTTTCTTCCATTGTCCTTACTCAATGTCCAACATTCGCATACATAGAAGGCAATTAAAAATACCATGGCTTGTGTCTGGAGCACCTGAGTCCATAAAGGATCATCCAAACTTTTCAATGCTTTAAAAAGACATCTTATGGAGCCTATTTTCCCCATACAATGCTTTACTTGATATCTTGACTGCTGCTTCCATGAGTACTGATTGCGGATCCAACAAGACAAAATCCTTGACAACTTCAATCTTTTCTCCACTTATCATGATGCTATCTATTGGTCCAATATTGTGAGGATTTTGGTCTTCTTAAATTGAGTTGCTTAATCCCTACTGAAGGGTATAATCCTTGGTCTTCATCAGCAAGTGTTTCAAGTCCTCTTGACTTTCAGCAAGGAAAGTTGTGTCAACTGCATAGCACAGGTTGTTAATCAGCCTTCCTCTGATCCTGATGTCACATTCGACTCCATATAATCCAACTACGCTGATTACTTGCTTAGCATACAGATTTTAAAAGAATGAGAGGATATAGCCAAGATTCACACCTTTCCTGATTTTAAATCATGCAATATTCCTTTGATCTGTTCACACAACTGCTTCTTTATCCACATGTTCTGCATGAGCACAATGAAGTGTCCTGGAATTCTCATTCTTCTCAAGGTTATTCATAGTTTGTTAGAGTCCACACAGTTCAATGCCTTTTCATAGTCAATGAAACACAAGTAAACATCTTTATGGCATTCTCTGCTTTGAGTCAAGATTCATCTGAGATCAGCATGATATCCCTTGTTTTCAAATCCTCTTCTGAATCCAGCCTGAACTTGTGGCAACTCCCTGTCAATGTACTACTACAATGCTTGATGGATGCTCTTCGGCAAAATTTGACTTGCAGGTAATATCAATGATATTTCTCTAGAATTTGAGCATTCTTGTTGGGTCTCCTTTTTTTTTTTTTAAACATTTTATTAGGGGCTCATACAACTCTTATCACAATCCATACACACATCAATTGTGTAAAGCGCATTTGTACTTCATTCTCAAAACATTTTCTCTCCACTTAAACCCCCAACATCAGGTCCTCATTTTTCCCCTCCCTCCCGGCTCCCCCCCACCTCAACCCCCTGTCCCTCATGAGCCCTTGATAGTTTATAAATTGTTATTTTGTCAAAGCTTGCCCTTCTTGCTATAAAAACCTGTCCTTTTATTTATATAATCGTAAGTTCCCTGGTTTTGTTTCTCTAGAGAAATCTGCCTAACACACCCTGTTTCCAAGCAAACTAATTCCTATCTTCAGAGTAAACATGCTGAAAATTGTTGTTGCTCGGTGCCTTTGAGTTGGTTCTGATCCATAGTGACCCTATGCCCAACAGAACCATCACTGACTGCCTCGTGCTTTGCCATCCTCACAATGGTTCCTATGCGTGAACCCATTGTGGCAGACACTGGGTTGATCCATCTCCTTGAAGGTCTTCCACTTTTACACTGCCCCTACCAAGCATAATGCCCCTCTCCACGGACAACATGGCCAAAGTAGGTGAGACAAAGCCCTCTGAGTGCACTGCTTCCAAAATGGATTTGTTTGTCCTTCTGGCAGTCCATGGTACTTTGTTCTTTGTTGGTCCCATAATTCAAATGCATTGATACTTATTTGAGGATGTACTCATATTTAATTACTTCTTTAGAAGAATTGTTATACCTATACTATCATGATACAGTCAAACTCCATTGCAATGCTCACATTGTTGAATTGGCTTATAGACTGTAGCAGATTATTACAGATACCACGTCTTCTAGGAAATAAGAAACATTGAATAAATAAATGAATGATCACATGAATACATAAAATGAACTAAAAATATTCAAAATTCAGTTTATATATTATTACATAACAATCCTCAATACTGACATTCATAGACTACAACCTGAAATTCCATTTCAACAGAAATAATTTTAATTTTTATGTAATCCCTCTGAGATTAAAAATAAGGTAAAGTATGAAAGAAACTGAGCAATCGTATTCTCAAAACCCTGTACTACATCTAATTCCATATTATCATCAGAATTATCGTCTGTTACTCATTTCTTTCTGCTCTCTTTAGAATTGATTTATTAATGTATTCATTTTTTTATTCATTCTTCTTCTCTCAAAAAATCTTTATGTTGTCTTCTTATGCTTAGCACTGTTCTAAACAGTAAAGATACACCAGTAAACCAGATGGTGAAAAACTTCCTGTCTTGATGGAGCTTAAATCCTGCTGACCAAACAGAGACATTAAACAAATAAGTACAGCATCTGCTATTAAGAGCAATGCATAAAAATAAGCCAGAAAAAGGGAGAAGTGTTGAAGAGGTCTGAGAAAGCACTCACAAGTTCCAATTGAATGGTCAGGAAAAATTGCTCTGAGGAGGTATCTGAGCATAAACCTTAAAGAGGAGAGAAAACAACTGTGCTACTAGGACGAGGCTTAGTGGTATAGTGGTGATGAGTTGGGCTGCAATATACGTGATTGGCGGTTCAAAATCACCAGCAGCTCTGCAGGAGAAAGACTAGACTTTGCACTCCCATGAACAGTTACAGTCTCAGAAACCCATGGGGGTCACTATGAACTAGCATTGACTTGATGTCCGTGCGTTTGGTTTTGGTTTTACGGCTTGATGGATTCCCTGCGGGCCTGCAAACCCAACTTCCCATGGCAGAAAGATGAAGCTTTCTGTTCCTGCAACGTTGTATAGCCTCAGAAACCCACTGGGGCAGTTGTACTCTGTCCATATGGTCACTCTGAGCCAGTATGGCAGTGCTGGCAGTGAGCTTTGGATTTATGGCTGCATTTCCTTCAAGACAGATGTGTTTGCTCTTCTGATACTCCAGGATATGTCCAATATTCTCCACCAATATCATAATTCAGATGTGTCGTGTTTTTCCCCAGTCTTCCCTTTTCAATGGCCAGCATTTGAATGCATATGAGGTGAGTGAAAATACCCTGGTGTGAGTCATGCACAATCTCAAAATGCGCTAAGCTACCCAAAAAGATTGGTGAAGGGCAAAACTTTCCAACACCTGATGCCAGGTAATCTACCTGGCACCAGCAATATGGTGTCGAGGCAGCACCATGCAATAAAAAGTTCTCTCTTCTCTGTAGGCAGCATAAAGAGTATGAAGGACTTGGAGTCTATGAGAACGCCAGCAAGTTCACTCTTTCAGCAGGCATTCACATGCCCTATGTTGTCTACAAACTTTTTGCCACCCCTGCATTGACAGAGCCTGACCACTGAAGAAGTCCAGCAAATGAATGAGGTCCAGCTTATCATTTCTTCTTCCCGCTCGTGCATGTATATCCTTTAAGCAGCACTGCCCAGAGAGACATTTAGAGTGACAAAGGGGACTGTTAATAATGGCTTCCCTTGTCTTTCATTGATGCCACAAATGGCATCAAATATCAAAAAGCAATTAACCAAAAGAACATTTACATAGAAATACTCCTGTCTGTATTGTCTGAGAAGATGATAGCTGGAGGGTTGTTTGTTTGTTTTTTAAGATAGTAACAACTAACGTTTGCCAAGTTCTGTAAAGGTTGAGTGTCCCTTTTGCAATTGTAGATGCCAGTGACCAAGTCCTTCCTTCCCAAGAGACGTCTCAGAGGGTACATACTTTGAAACTGCTCTCTTCCTAAATTCTTGGGATACAGGAGCCCTGTGGTTCAGTGACTACGTGCTTGGTTAGTCAGGACAAGATCAGCAGTTTGAAACCACTAGCCAATCCATTGGAGAAAGAGGTGGTTCCTGGCTCCCCTAAAGAGTTACAGGGTGGAGTGCCGTATGAGGCAGTACTTCTCTGTCCTGTAGAATCACTTTGAGTCAGAAGCCATTTCACAAGAATTGGTTTGGTGTTTTGTTTGCATGTTTTATTGTTGTGATGATATTTTTAATTTTTCTTGGTTAGATGGAAGAGAGGTCTCTGTAGACTATCTTGCTCATTTTCTAATTACCTCTGGAACAATAAACTGGCTAATTTAAACAGTGCAGCTAACAAAAATGAAAGGCATGTTTTCACTAATTTTAATGGCTTTTCACATACAAATGTTACCCATGGAGTCAACTAGCCAACAGATCTTAAAATAAAAAGTGTTACTGCCTCGCCTTCACAGAGGCTCATTTATCTCCCCCTGTCTACCATTTCATCAAAGTGTTTCTGCTCGTTGGTTTACTCTTTTTCTGTGAGAGAACGTCTGATAATATGTGATACAAAAATCAAGAAATTAGTCTCCCAGCAGGGAATCCGCTAACACCATTTTAATCTTATCCTTCAAGCCGTAGCAGAAAACATATTAATTGTAGCTTAATTTATGCAATAAATATTTCATTTTAATTATGCTTAATTTTTGTCAAGCTATAAAAATGTCAATAGTTCTGACAGGGTTTTTTTGTAAGTTTTTTTAAAATGAAAGAATTAAAATTAAGTGCTGCTTCTAAGAGAATTCATGAAAGATTTCTAATTACTGCTTATGTTTTTGAAAAATTGCTAATTTAGTAGCCCAAAAATAACATCTGAGAACATGTGAACGTGAAGCTCTATTATTCAATATTTATAATTCTTAATAATACACATGCATCATTAATATAGAAATTCTTATAAGCTTTTGGGGGGGGTAATTATAGGCTATATCAATAACTGTCATTGAATGGTGAATTTTCTCCATAGAAATGCTTTCTTGTTGAAGTCCTCTCAGGAAAACTAAGCCTAGAATCAGTGGAACTGATTGCTGGCGACACACAGACTGAAGAAAACACTGCTTACCATGAACAGGACTGGAAAGAAGAACAACAAACCACCAAAGCTCAACAGTATTAATTCTACTTGGCAAATGTTTATTAAACTCTTCCTAGGTGCAAGTTTTATCCAAACTTGAAAGTTCAAATAAAGATGCTATATCCTCCGGCTAGACCAGAGCATGTACATGGTACAGACAAGAACTGGAAACACAGGGAATCCAGGACAGGTAACCCCTCAGGACCAATAATGAGAGTAATGATACCAGGAGGGGAAGGGGAAGGTGTGGGGAGAGAGGGGAAACTGATCACAATGATCTATATATAACCCCCTTTCAGAGGGATGGACAACACAAAAGTGGGTGAAGGGAGACATCGGTCAGTGTAAGACATGAAAAAACAATAACAATTTATAAATTATCAAAGGTTTATGAGGGAGGGGGAGAGGGGAAAGGGGAAACATGAGGAGCTGATAACAAGGGCTCAAATAGAAAGAAAATGTTTTGAAAATGATGATGGCAACAAATGTACAAATGTGCTTGACACATTTGGATGGATGTATAAATTGTAATAAGAGCTGTATGAGCTCTTTAAAATTCATTAAAAATGATTTTTTTAAAAGCTATCTCCTCTTTCAAATTTCTCCATTCACACAGAAATTATTCTTCCTCATGTTTCAACTCTCCTACGAGGTAGTAAGATTCTTAAGAGTAGGATTCAAGCCTTGTGTGTTTATGGTCTCCAACCACCACATCAGGTATTCTCCACTGACCACATCACGTACTTTGGACCTGTTGTCAGGAGGGAACAGTCCCTGGAGAAGAGTTCTGTTCTAGGTAATGTAGAAGGGCAGCAAAATAAGGGGAAGGTCTTCAATAAGAGGGACTGACACCAGGGCTGCAACAGTGGGCTCAAATGTAGGCACAATTATAACAGGGCTGTATTTTGTTCTATTGTGTATATAGGACTGTTATGGATCAGAATCAACTCGACGGTACCTAACAACAACAATATGTCAGGACCCTGATAGCATAGTGTGACAACATTGGGCTTTAAACCTAACGGTCTACCATTCAAACCCACCAACCAGCACCAAATGAGTCAGAACTCATTCAATGGCAGTGCATTTGGTTGGGTTGGGACATTCCACATCTAAATAGAGTTGAAACTGAAAATCTATGCATATGAATGAAAATTTGGCAATAAGTTTACTGTTTCATAAGCAGTGTGATAGAAATTATGTAGACCTGCATTTCAAAATTATTCATTAGAAGACTTCTAGCCTGAAGATAGCAGAGCAGGACTTCCTTGCCCTACTTTATTCTTCCAGAAATAACGCCCCCAAAATATGGAGAATTCTAAATATGCACAACGTGACATCTTTAATGAAACCAGTAGGAGGCAGTGAGCTCAAATTATAATTTATCCTGGGAATCAGAGTGAGGGTGATACCACATCTAAGAGTAAATAGAGGCACTTTACATGTGAGGGGGTACCAAGGAACTCCACCCTGTCCTTTCCCTATGGACCCAGAAACACTGGCTGAGAAGGCTTTCAGCATCTAAAAGGCGCAGTTCAATGTCTACATAAGGAACCTTGAGGTTTGCTCCCCAGAGGAGCCCTATTACCTGTCTTCTCCCAAGTTCAAGTAGTCTGTTTCCTGGGGACAACGATTAGAGATAACAACATATAGAAGACAAGGACAATGTGTTATATGAGAAATTAAGTGGGAGGTTTTATAGTCACTAGTGAGAACAGCATTCTATACCGCAATGGCATTCACAACTCCCAGAACATTGACAGGCTTGGCAAGACATGAAAGAATCGTTTGTTGGAAATCTGAATGTCCCCTCATTCAAAATAAGTGTCTCATTTTTTAATATGAATGGATAGCCAAATATCAAGAGATGTTTGATAAAAGTCTCCAAACTGAAAAATAAAGAAACAGAGATATGGCAAGAAAACAAACAAAAGTGACTTCAGGTGAATGTGAAACAATGCAAGAAGCCTAACTGGACATCTCTTGCAGAGGGATAGTGGGGAGGAGATGAGTCAAGCAGGGTTCAGTGTAGCAATAATGAAACTCACAACCTTCCTCTAGTTCTTAGACGCTCCCTTCCCCCAACTATCATGATTCCAATTCTACCTTGCAAACCTGGTTAGACCAGAGGATGCACAGCGGTACATATGGGAACTGGAAACACAGGGAATCCAGGGCAGATGAACCGTTCAGGACCAGTGGCGATACAGTGGGGTGGGGGAGGGCAGGGGGTGTAGAAAGGGGGAACCGAACACAAGGATCTACATATAACCTCCTCCCTGGGGGATGGGCAACAGAAAAGTGGGTGAAGGGAGACGCTGGGCAGTGTAAGATAAGATAAAATAATAATTTATAAATTATCAAGGAGGGTTCATGAGGGAGGGGGGAGCAAGGAGGGGTGAAAGGAAAATGAGGAGCTGATTCCAGGAACCCAAGTGGAAAGCAAGTTTTGAGAATGATGAGGGCAACGAATGTATAAGTGTGCTTTACACAATTGATGTATGTGTGGATTGTGATAAGAGTTGTATGAGCCCCAGTAAAATGATTTTAAAAAAAAGAAAAGAATGATAGCAATTTATGTACTAATATGTCTGATACAATTGATGTATGAATTGTAATCAGAATTGCAAGAGCCCCCAATAAAATGATCTTTAAAAAATAAAAAAAATCATTTAAAACAAGTATTCTAAGAGACATTAAAAGGATATTGTATCTATTAGGTGAAAATGTGATTGTGTGTGTGTGAAGGCATTTGAGTGAATTAATGAGAAAACAGTTGAGGGTCAATCTAGGAAGTTTGTCATTTGACTACAGAAGCTCAAGTAAAAATTGGGAAAACGTGAGGAAAGAAATAATGCAAACTCTTGTTCTAAAAGCAAAATGACAGAGGGAAATACAAGGTTTAAAATTGAGTAGAAGCAATTTTCAACTTAGAATTCTATATTTAATGAAACTACCAACTAAGAAGTAGGAGTTCTGGTGGTGAAGTGGTTTATGAGTTGCCCTGTTAACCACAAGCAGTTCAAAACCATCAGCGGCTCTGAGGGAGAAAAATGAGGCTTTCTGCTCCTGAAAAGAGTTACAGGCTTAGAAACCCACTGGGGCAGTTCTACCATTTTCTATAGGGCCCTATCCCGACTTGGCAATGAGTTTAGTTTGGCATTTTGGATCAACTAAGTGTGAAATTCAGTTTTCAAACATATAAAATGTCAGAAATTTGACTTTCGTGAACTTTTTCTCAGACACTGCAGGACAAGGGACTCCAATAAAAGGAGGGAGTACGCCAAAGAAGAGTTATACACAAATCCAACCAGAGCCCCAGTGGCCTTCCACGGTGACAACACGGGGGTGGCAACAGGACACGGGGCTCAGAATGCAAGTGCTCAGGGTCATAAAGAGTTGATTTCCTGATAGGTTTGCTCACATAAATGAAATTTAATTGTGCCTTACCTTATGCTACTTTTGTTTTGCAAAATAAAATGTATCAGAAACAAAGTAAAAAACAATTCTGAATCATCATACCCAAAACGATATGGGGAGGCTTGGCATGACGTCCAAAGTCAATCAAGCAAATGGGGAAAGACAATCACTAACTCCAAGTAACATAAAACTTAATAAAGGAAGAATATTTGTTTAATATAATACAATAGCTACATAGCCAAAAAACAAAGTGTTTTTTTTTTTTGGTAAATAGGCACTCAAGGGCGAACATCTAAACTGATAAATTAAGAGATAGATTATTATTTAGCTAAAAATTAAAACAGTTGCAAGTGGTGGCCTCTGGGCAGGGCTGGGCCTGCAGGACAGGATGAAGGAGTGGGTTGGAGGCTGTCCTTTCACATCATCAATATTTTTCTTTAATTATGCACATGTGTGGTTTGATCAAAATAAAATAAAAATTGCAACTTGAAAGGTTCTTAGATTTAATATTTTCTTCCCCCTTGAATGCTTACCGGTTGTCATTTACATTAAATAACTAATTAAATTTGTCATAAGTACCAAAATATGTAATATATAATCTTTCTTATGCTATTTTTAAAAAATCAACATTTTATCATCCTTTCTGAGCATTTTTACCAACACTTCCTATAAGCCAGCCTAAATATTAAAGCATACTAAAATCTAAGTACTATAGTCAATTAAAAATAATATAGTTCATAAAACAACTCCCTATACAAGCTTTGAGGAAGTTACATGTACAATTATATACTAACTAGTCTGTGTACAATACTTAATGTCTATATTGTACCAAAATGATTAAAGACAATGATCTACTTTCTGAACTAGTGTCCATTTCCTGAACTAAATCAAATTAAAACACTAATGTAAATTTCTTTACAAGCTATTTCATAGTTGGATACCCTTGAACTTTATTTAATTTGAACTAAAAAAATGTGTAGAAAAATACACTGAAATTCAAAATATTAAAGAGTGTTTCTCTGAGGTTGCCATTCAAATCACAATTAGTTGAAGAATTCTTAAGTATATCTCCAAATTTAATTTTTTTTAAATGAAAGACATTTACAAGGATAGTGACATCTGAAACATATAAAGAATTTAATCTGTCTTAATAATCATATATTACAAAATTGAAACGATTTATACACTTATTACATTTGGAGATTCTATAGTTGGAGTGTCTCACAACATAGGAGAAAAACATTTTCTTAAGTAAAGTGGAATTACAAATTAAATTTACTTTTATCTTAATTTAAACTTAATTTTGTATAAATTAAATTTAATTGTATCTTACCTTACACTACTTTATTTTGCAAAATAAAATGGATCAAAAACAAGAAAAAAACAATTCTTCCTCATCATACCCAAAGTGGAATAATGGCTATTAGCTGATATAGGTTTTTATCTTACATTTTTACAGTGAACTGATCAATCTAATAGAAGAGATGACTTAATAAAACCTTTGCTAAACAAGATAATTCAAATGCAGGTCAATTGAGATGAATTTAATTTACATTAAATTTTCCTCTTCTGACCCTAAACTGTGGAACTGTGGGACAGAGCAACAGGAGGGCCAGTTTCCTGGCCCATGGGGGGCAAAGGCCACAAAACCATGCAGTGAGCACTAAGGTTGGGAGAGAGACTTGGCTATTGACCGAGGAGACCAATGACTGTATCCTTACCATTTGCTTATCCTGACTCGTAGTAACCTATTGACTTTCCTAATAAATCCCCTTAATTGTGAGTATTGGAGCTGAGTTCTATGTGACCATTGCAATGAATTTTCAAACTCAGCATAGATGCAGAGTGGCGGGGAGGAACAACTGGTGTCAGAATAGATAATGAAGGATGGACCATGGAAGTGTGTCTTACCCTTGCCTTGGGGCAATGGGATTACCAGAGGAGGTCAGACATGTTCGCCTGCCTGCACTTACCACAGCCATCAGGCTTGGTAAAGTGGAAGGGCAGTGAAAAAGAACCTTTGATGGGATGGATTGACACAGAGGCTGCAACAACGGGCTCACACGTAACAATTGTGAGGTGGTTTTGCTTGCTGTACAGAGGGTCGCTAGGAGCGAGGGTCAGCTAGACAGCACCAAAGAACAGATCCCGAGCAGTTCTAATGTCATTCCAATGACAATTGTCTGAAATAGTTCGCTTGAGTATTAATGTGTCTTGTCTATATTAGCATATTGAAGACTAATATGAATTAGTGTTAAAAATAAGTCTCCGAGCTAAGCTTGATAAGTTAAGATTGTTTCAAACTACTGAAAATCTTCCAGAAGCAACTTCCTGTATATTTGTAACAGATAAGAGGAAAGTATGTTTTACTTGATTCAATTTCACTAAGTAAAATTTTGATGACTTTATCACTTAAGAAAAGAGTTGAAAGAAGTATATAAAGTGTTTCATATTGAAGAGTTGCAATAAAACTCTATAATAAGCGTAGTGTTAATATTTTAGACTGAAATAGCTGGTGAATTGTACATTTCTTTTACGAAAACATTCTTTAACACTTGAGTTTGGTATATTAGTACATATTACATTATCTTTTATGTTGAGATGTTTTCCTAATATAGACAGTGATATAGGCTTTAATCATTATCAGTGATGTTTCTGGAAACCTATCCGTTTCTAAGAGCATGGAAATTAATTTTAAAATATTGCAATTAGTTTTTTTTAAGTCATATTTGTCTGCCCTCCAACTGTATGGTTAGGGCCTATCTAAGTTTTCAAAACTGCTAATATGATTTAGTGGATAAAAACCTCACAATATTCCATTAAGTTCTAATACATCATAGAGGCTAATTAGCCTGGAGGGGAAATTTCCTCTTCCAAGAAATCTTACATGTAGAGCCCTAAGAACAGTCATACCTCTCTACCATCACTAGCAGATGGAAGAATTGGTTGAACATAGAGAGGGGAAGTTGCAAACAACATTGGGTAATGCCTAAGTGTTCAGGAACGAAACTAACAAAGTCAGCAAAAATTGTACCTCCTCCAAAACTCTGGTGCTTGTTACCAGCAAGTTGTGTGGGACTTTCAAATAGCAGATACTTTTCAGTCCAAGTAAACTGCTCTGCCATTCCTTCTTAATTTTTTACTTCATCATAAGCATTAAAGTTGGATTTAGTTTAAGGTCATTTTAAAGTGAAATTTTCATGCTCTCAAGCATGTATTTCCCACAAATACAAAACTTTTGAGCTGCATTAACAAAATAGGAGGCTAGGCTTATCACAAGAGAGACTCACCGCCTCTCCAAGACAAAATTGTTCATTCTTTTGACAGCCCATCTTCAATATTTCTCACCAGTACCATAATTCAAATGCATTGCTTCTTTTTCAATCTTTTTAATTCAATGTACAATTTTCACAGGCATATGAGGGATTGAAAACACCATGACTTGGGTCAGGGACACCTTAGTCCTCAAAGGACTTCTCAACACTTTAAAGTTTCTCGTTTTTAGCAAACAAATTTATGGCATCTGCATATCAAAAGTTAATAACCCTTCTTCCAATTCTGATGCCGCATTCTTCTTCATAAAGTTCAGGTTAGGGCTATGATAATTCATCTTTTCCATTATATAAAGGAGTTGTAGAAGTGTGGCAGTGAAACTCTTGGCTATTAACTGAAAGGTCAGTGGTTCAAATCCACCAGCTAATCTATAGAAGAAATATGGGACAGTGTGCTACTATGTGACAGCCTTGCCAACCCAATGACACAGTTCTAATTTGTCTTATAATATAAAGGATAAGTAGAAGTTAGCTAAAAGGACCCTACAACACACAGAAACAATAAGGTAAGAAATATGTTAGTTAAAAAGAGAGTAAATAAACTAAAATTACAATAGCAGAATTAAAACTCATCTGGGAAATAATCAGCTCTTTAAAATGGAATTAGCAATGAAGGCTAGACTACAGAAATTCACAGAACACAGAAGGAAAAGTAAGGGAGAAAATTAAAAGGAAAAGAAAATAGCAGCATAGGGGAGAGATCAAAAGGTCTAAACAAAATATAGAATTAATTGTAACATTTCCAATGAACTTTTTTGCAAGCACACTTGTAACCATATGTGTATCATTAACAAACCCGTGTACGCTTGTGCTTGAGCAACCATTTTTTGTAACCTTTGCGTAGATTTTTTCTAAAGAATGTGTGACCTTTATTTCCAATAGTACAGAACTTTGGATTCTGACCCCCCAAAAAGGCTATACACATTCTAGGAGATTTTACAGGAAAAACAAGAAAAATCACTTTAAAACAATAATAAATATTATTGGAACAAAATAAAAGTAAAATGCCAAAATTGTAGAGCACTTTCTGAATAAGTTGACAGAAAGTACTGACTAGGTTCCAGGTATAATTATCAAAAATATGCATCCTTGATCACCTTCTGTCAATTCAATCATTTACTTTAGAAATATTTTTCCAGAGTGGGTTGGAAAGAGGGAACCGATTACAAGGAACTATATGTGACCTCCTCCCTGGGGGGTGGACAACAGAAAAGTGGATGAAGGGATATGTCGGACAGGACAAGATATGACAAAATAATAATTTATAAATTATCAAGGACTCATGAGGGAGGGGGGACGGGAGGGAGGGGAAAAATGAGGACCTAATGCCTGGGGCTTAAGTGGAGAGGAAATGCTTTGAGAATGATGAGGGCAATGAATGTACAAATGTGCTTTACACAATTGATGTATGTATGGATTGTGATAAGAGTTGTAAGAGTCCCTAATAAAATGATTAAAAAAATGTTTTAAGAATGATGAGGGCAACAAATGTACATATGTGCTTGACACAATGGATGTATGTATGGATTGTGATAAGAATTGTACGAGCCCCCAATAAAATGATTATTTTTAAGTTAAAAAAAAAAAAGAAAAATTTTTCTGTTACCATGTATGAGAGGGCTTCAAACAGTTTCTGAAATTTTTGAATTATAAGTAAATAGACTTTTCCTCACAAATTGTTTGAAGTCTTCTTGGATTTCTCTGGGCACATTAAATACATCAAAGTATAAAACAAAGATTTGATCATTCATATTCCAATATATATTTTTTTATTTTAAAGAATAAAATAATTCAAAACAGATCTCCCTTCAAATACACAGTCATATTTCAAACAACTCTTTTGTAAAACAAGTTGGTGGAAGATCACAAACTAGTATCTCTAAATTTAAGAGAAAAAGTGGGGGATCCTGTATTTTGTACACATACTTACATAGGATAGCTAAAAAAAGGAATTCTTAGGTATTCTTGTTTTAATTTTGTTGCGGATTTAACTGCAACCAACAGAAAGACCAAATTAACAGATACAGCTGAGCAAAACTAAGAAAGAAGCGTGTTTTCTTTTCCCACAAAAGTCCAGCATTGATATGATACCCCACTACTACTCTTCTGTGTGCTATATTGACTCAAGGATTTCATTATGGTTGAAGATGTCAATCAATTTCTCACTACTAATGTCCCCTCCAAGAAACCCAGGGGACGAAATAAGATGGATACGCCTCCTTTTTAGCTAAAAGACTGGTGGGAGATAGTGTGTGATGGACCTCTTGAGTTTCTACCTATCTTTCTAAAATCAGAAAACCTTGAACATTCTTCTTTCCCCTCAATTTTATTGTTTCAATCAAGAAGAGTTGTACAATCATTACCACAATCAATTTAAAAACATCTTCTCCACCCACCCCCAATGATTAAGTCATCTTTAAAATGAGCTGTGCAATCACATTCAGTTCTAGTGCTCCCTCCCCCTCCCACCTTCATTGTTTATCCCCTACAAGCTCTTACACCAGTTATTAGCTCTAGGAACCACTCCTGTGCTTCACAACCTGGTAAACCCAACATAAACCAAAGAACAAAAATTAAATGAAGTGGTAAGGATGAAACAACATTAATATAAAAGATAAAAACATCAGCAACGAACAAGAAAGGAAAGGCCTCCCTCAATATTTTAAAAGTCAGGGAAGGAATTTTTGTCATGGAACAAGCAAGAGATAGATCCTTGCACCTAGAAAAAATTCAGGATGGAAGTCAAATGACCAAGTATCAGGTTAGATCCAGTAGAATCAGATTGCAATGATCTATGTTTGATAGTAAGGCTGTTTTCCCGACCTTTGTCTGTGGCTACAGGGGATCTGCCAGTGGCTGATTAATCTGACTGGATACTCTGCAGATGGGTTTTGGACACCACAGCTTTACACAAATTGTGTTTACAATTTAAGCTCTGATACTTTTCCCTTCATTATATTTGGATTTTGTTATGGTCATCTTTGGATCACACAGGCAGGTATGCTTCATCCATGTGGATTTAGTTGACTTCTTGCTTAGATGGCTGTCTTTTAAAATAAAAGCCTTGAAGGCCGCAGACACTATTCTGTTGATAGTTGGGCACTATCTGCTCTCTTCACCATACTTTGCTGTAGCACACTTATCTTCAGTGATCAGTTCATGAAAGCAAGTCTTGAGCAGGCCATGTCATCAGAACTCATTACCCAGGTCATTTCTTAGAATTGTTTATTTAATGGGAATCCTAGAAATAAGGTCATCATTAGTAAGTCTCACATAGTCCTTTGGCACATCTGGTCTCCCTCCAGAGCAAGCTTTCTAACTGAATGTGAAAAGCCCTGTAAAACCCAGACACTTGACAAAAATCAACTGACTAACACAGCTCTGAATCAAATGCAATTTGACCTACAGCCCGGCTTCTGATTTTTAGAGCATGTAATACATGACAACACTCTTGACCGAGATACTTGTTCTGTACAACATTCTGAGGTGAACCACCCAGGTTGTTGAGGCTAAGTTTGAGTACCACCAAACCAAAAATAAATAAATAATTAAACACTGCCCTAGAGTCGAATCCAACTCATCACCACCCTACAGGACAGGGTAGAAGTGCACCAGTGGATCTCCAAGACTGTAACTCTTGACAGAGATAGAAAGCTACATCTTTCTCCAAGGGAGATTTCTCCCAAGGTGGCTTCAGACAGCTGACTTTGCACAGAGCAAAACAACTGGTAACCCACTACACCACCATGGTTCCTTTGCCAACAGGAATTCATGGTAACGGTGTCTTAAAGAGGACACTGAATGTCAACAAATGAAATATACTCCTGTACTCTTCCCCAATTCCACACAGAGTTGTGGAAACTGGACTCTAGAGGGCTTGTAGTCATCACATTTTGGAAGATTGTTTTGAACTTTTGATTCGGTGCTTCCCTATTAAATCTCTGAATCATAATAAAGCTCTTATTTTACAGAAATTCTGTTTTGTTTATAGCATTGCTTGCTATTACGGTTGGGGATTCCTACATTTTGTGCCCCACTTCCATGGTACCCTCCACTCCATCCGCAGGCACCACCTGGCTTTCTGCATCATTACAGGAACCGCTCCAACCAAACTGTCGCCCACTACTGAGTCTGCTGTGAAAAACAGTCTCTGACCCATGAGTCTCGTGTGTCTGTCAGCATCTATGAAAACTATGTCAGACTAATTTTTTGGCTTCTATAGCTCTTTGGGTAGAAGTCCTTCTGTTTTTAGCTGTCTTCCATACCATCAAACTTATTTATCAGGGTGAGATATTACTAAATAGTTCCCAGAAATTGGATGAAATCTTTTTACTTACATTGCATTTTCTAGTTCTTAGTATTGAGTACAGGCAGATTTTTTTAAAGGTTGTTTGATTTTGCTTTTGTTTTGGGGTTGTTTTTTGGGGGGTGGGGTGGGGAATAGCCATGTATGCAGCTATCAATAAAGTTCTATTACCAGAGGACAAGAATTGCCAACAGTAGCTCAAAGCTCAATCTAACCTGCTACCTGTTTTTGTAAGTAAAGTTTTATTGGAACATGTCCATGACATTTATCTACTGTTTATGGCGGCTTTCCCACTAAAACAGCAGATTGGAACAGTTGCATCACAGATCACATATATGGTCTTCAAAGCATAGAATATTTTCTATCTAGCCCTTCAGTTAAAAATAAATTGTTAAGGCCTGGTATAAGAAGAAGAAAAACTTGACAAAGACAATGAAGTTTTTACTAAAGATATTCAAGGCCTCAGAAAATATGCTATTTCTTCCTTTAAGTAATGCTTCCAGGGGATACCCCGTGCATTAAAGAAATTAATCATTTTTAATATTTAAGGAAGAAAAATCAGTGATGTTAAATTAATCTTTTTTAATATTTAAGGAAGAAAAATCAGTGATGTTAAACACAAACCAAAACTAAAAAACAAACAAAACCACCCATAAGAATATAAAGAATTTGACTATTTTAACTAATTTGAGAAAATTCATAAATATACAAATTATACCCAATACCTGAATTATATATATTATTTTAATACATGTATAACCTCTTAAAATTAATCAAACCCTTAGCCCTAAGGCAATTCTAAGCACATTTCAAGGGATTACATTTAGAGTATACGCTTTGATCACAGCAGAAGCAAGATTGTGTTGTTCTTGTTGTCAGGTGTCAGAGAGTCAGCGCAGGCTCACAGCGACCCTATGCACAGCTGACAATTGTTCCTATGCCTGAGCCCATTGATGTAGCCACTATGTGGCTCGTTGAGAGCATTCCTCTTTTGCGCTTCTCCAGGGACTGGTCTCTCCTGAGAATATGTCCAAAGTATGTGAGGTGAAGTCTTGCCATCTTTGCCTCTAAGAAGCACTCTAGCCTTACTTCTTCTAACACATATCAGGTTGTCCTTTTAGCAGTCCATGGTACTTTCAATATTCTTCTCCAACACCACACCACAATTCAACTGCATCAATTCTTATTCGGTCTTCCTTGTTCAATGTCAGATTTTCACATGCATATGATGCAAAGGAGAAGACCATGGGTTGCATCAGGCACACCTTAGTCCTCAAAGTAACATCTTTATTCTTCAATACTCTGAAGAGGTCTTGTACAGTAAATTTATCCAATGCAAGACTTCATTTGATCTCTTGTCTGCTACATCCATGAGCATTGATTGTGGTTCCAAGCAAGAAAAAGCCCTGACAACTACAAGATTTTCTCCATTTAGCATTACATTACCTATTGTTCAGTGGTGAGGATCTTTGTCTTCCTTGCTTTGAGTTGTAATCAATACTGAAGGGTGCAATCCTTGACTTTAATCAGGGAGTATTTCAAGTCCTCCTCGCTTTCAGCAAGTAAGGTCGTGCCATCTGCATATTGCAGATTATTAATAAGCCTTCCTTTGATCTTTATGCCACAGTCTTCTTCACATAAATCAGTGTCTATGGTGATTTGCTCAGTGTACCTGTTGAACAAATATGGAGAGAAGGAATAACCTTGGTGCACACCTTTCCTGATTTAAACAATGCATATTCTCTTGTTCTGTTTGCACACCTGCCTCTTGATCCATGTACAAGTCCTGAATGAGTACAAGGTTATCCATAGTTTATTACTGTCCACACATAGAATGCCTGGGCATAGGCAGTGATACACAAGTAAACATCTTTCTGGCATTCTCTCCTTTGAGCCAAGATTGATCTCACATAAGCAATGATATCCCTTGTTCCACGTCTTTTTCTGAATTGGGCCTGAATTCCTAGAAGTTTCTTTAGAATGTACTGCTGCAAATGCTGTTAGATGATCTTAAGCTAGCAAGATTCTACTTCTGTTTAATATCAATGATATCATTCTATAGTTTGAGCATTCAGTTGGGTCACCTTTCTTTGGAATGGCACAGTCATTTGTCAAAGTAGCTGTCTTCCAAATTTCCTGCCATAGATGAGTGAGTGCTTCCAGTGCTTCTTCAGCTTTCTGAAACATTTCAATTTGTGTTCCATCAGTTCCTGGAGCCTTGCTGTTGGCTAATGCACTCAGTGCAGTTTGAACTTCTTCCTTCAGCACCATTGGTTCTTGCTCATATGCTACCTTATGAAATAGTGGAATATCTACTATTTCTATTTGGTATAGTGACTGTGTATTCTTTCCATATTCTCTTGATGATTCCTGTATCATTCAATATTTTGCCTATAAAATCTTTCAAAATTGCAAGTATAATTAGTATATTAATAAAATTAATTATATAATTAGTATATTAATAAAAATATAACCAGAAAATCTCCCTATGTTTTAAAATTAAATAATACATTTCTAAATAAGACAATAAGTCAATAAGGAATTAAAAACTAGAAAAAATTCCAATATATGATGACAAAACTTATGGGGTGCCACTATATCCAAGCTTTGGAGTATATCTAGAGCCTATCTGAAAATATTAGAAACATATTGAAATTCAAATATGTAAGTATCCACTATAAGAAGTAACACAAAGAATAGCATGCAGCAAACAAACAAAAACAGATGATTCAAAAAAATTAAGGATAAGAATAGAATTTAATAAAATATAAACCAAATTCACTGCAATATAAAACAGAAAACAATATTCAATTGAGAAAATCTACAACGTTTTAAAATTTAGTTCTATAAATAGATTGAAGCTATGGAAAAAACCCTGGAGCAAGAAGATATGAATGAAATTTATCAATATCATAAGTGAACTAGGTGACATCATTACATTTGTTAGAGACATTAAACCAGGTTATTGAATCCACTCAGCTCAGCTCAATCATGGCCGAGGTAGCAACCTCAGAACAGACATGACTTCTTACATGTGAGTGAGTTGGAGCAATAACCGGAACAGGAAACATTGCATGTTGGGTGGCAGTCCTAATGGAAACTAAATGTCTCTCTTAGGGCAATGTAGGCATGAAAGAACAACCCAATCTTTTGTCCACAGAATGGGAAACAATGACACTTAGTTCAAAGATGGTGACCGGACCATGTTGCTTTGAGTGCCCCTCTTCCCAGTTGCCAATGATCTAATTTCCCAATTTCTCCTGACAATGCTCAATACAACTCATCAGAATCTCCAATCCCTTGGCTTTAACCCATATATTTTCTCATTCAGGTTACTGTTTCTGCTCACCACAACTTTAAAATTTTGAAAAAAAAATTTTTGTATCTCTTCTAGGTTTGATTCCTTGGCCATGACTGAACTAGCTTGAACCAGTTGGAAACCTGATATTAAATACAGATGTGGATGCGGAACCCTCATGGTGCAGCGAGCTATGCCGCCCTAAGCTGCTAACCACAAGATAAGCAGTTGAAAACCACCAGCCACTCGTGAAGAGAAAGGTGAGGTTGACTGCTGCTGTAAAGTTTTAAGGTCTCCAAAACACAAAGGGGCTTTATAGAGTTGCTACGAGTTGGAATCAACTTCATGGCAGGAAGTTTGGTTTGGGGGATGGGGGTGGGGTGGTTATGTGTATCAGGTATCTACGATCTACCTTTAACCAATATGTTCTGTTGCCCATTTCCACACATCTGAAAACTTAAAATTTCCAAAAGTATACTTATTTCCAATGAGAAGCAAAAGAACTACCAAAACTATCCTCAAATGTATATTTTTAAGTGTTTATATCATTCCCCTTTGTTCTCTTAATTCATTTTTTAAAATCTCTGGTCATAAGTTAATGTCTAACTAAAAATATAGGTAAAGAATGCATATTGTGCTGCTGTTGAAGGCTATGGGTGACAGTGAAAATCCAAAATCTATTTGCAGACTCCTCACGTGGAGCGAGTCAGACCATGGACCAAGCTTGTGGATCGTCTTGCCCTCAGAGTGCACTGGAGAGCAAACTAAGGCAGAGAGCAACCTGACAAACCAATAGACAAAGCTCACTGCTAGCGAGTGCATGCCAACGTGAAGTTACCAGGACAGGACAGAACTGCCCCTTTGGGGTTCCAACACCGTTCAACTCTTTATGGGATGAGAAAGCCCTATCTTTCATCCAAGGAGTGGTTGGTGGTTTCAAACTGCTGACCTTTCAAACAGTAGCCCAACGCATAACCACTAAGCCACCAGGGCACCTAATTAGGCTAAATTTTAACATATTACCATTTGTTCTCTTTTTTGACCCATTTTAATTTGTTCAAATTTCTATTATCTTCTGCTTTCTCTTGAATTGAGGTTTTTCTGTGCTTTCTTTTGTTGTCATTGTTGGGGGTTTTGATATGATTTTCTTTGTATGAAATCCAGATAGGTGATCCAAAGAGATAACTAGAGTAATAGTTGCTTAGGGTTATGGCAGGGGACGATAAAGGTAATGTGAGAGCTAATAATGGGTAGAATTAAGAAAATATTCTGAAATTCATGGTGGTTGATGGTTGTGCAAGTCTTGTATAATATACTTAAATATACTTAAACCACTGAAGGGTATGATACATGAATTATATGTCTGTAAAACATGTACAATTTACTGCATATGCCTATAAAGTCAAATTGGTTGATTGTATTATTTAATTCTTCAATATCTTTGTTGAGTTCATTTCTTAGTTCTGTCCTTCACTGAAAGTGGTGTATTAAAGTTTCCTACTATTATTATAGTCTTTATCTCTTCAACTCTTTAACAATTTGGTTAACGTATTTTAAGACTTGTTAATTGGGTGCATAAACATTTCTTATGATTATGGACTCTACTTCAATGAACTCTTTAGTCATTATATAATGATCTTTATCTTTTATGTTGGAATTTTTAAAAGTCTATTTTATTGGAAATTAATAACACTTTTGCTCTATTTTGAATCCTATTAGCTTGACATGCTTTTTCATCTTTTGATTATTAGAAGAAAATGGAAAGACATATAGAAACAATTACTACAATGGAGTAATGGACCATGCAAATATCAGTCTCCGATACCAGAAACACAAACCCAAGACCAGAAGAACTAGAGAGTGCCCATTCCACTGCATCTCCTCTAAAAAGAGTTGCACTATAAGAGCCTAGCTAGAGTGGGAGACAACGTGGAACAGAACTAAAAATCTGAAAGACACTTGGTTTTGGGTAGATAGAGATAGATAGAACGCCTACAACTATGGCCATTGGACACCTTTTATTGTGGAACTGAACTTACCCTCACCCCAGCCCATGTAAGAATATTCAACCATTTAAATTTACAAAGGTAGAATTCATCAGAGATCAGAGGGTTAGGAGGCAGAGGAATGAAAACAGGAAGCACTAGGAGAAAGTGAGATAAGTGATGGTACACTGAGGGGTTGCGATGGATAAATTGAAACTAAATGATATGAATTGTTGCGAACATTTCAAAAAACAGATTTGATGCATTGAGTACAAATGGCAGAATATTTGATAAGCTGTGAGATGACATCAAGACCATCCTATATGAATAAAGCAAAAGATCATTTTTAAAAAACTGAGACCAAAAGTGGATATCAGAAGGAACTCAAATTTTCTCTTTAATGTAATGTAGTTAAAGCAACGTACCAAAAGAGATGAAGTAAAATAACTGAACGGCAATGTCAAAGGGCAACTCACAAAGACAAAATGAAATATCATAATGAAATGTGCTTATTTCAAGCTGAAAGAAATAGATAAAAAAATAAGCCTTGATTTGAAGGATTATAAGGGGAAAATATAGAAGATGCAGGAAGCATCAAAAGAAGATGGAAGGAATACACAGAGTCACTGGACCAAAAAAAAGTTGGTCGATGTTCAACCATTTCTGAAGGCAGACTATGATCAGGAACCAAATGCACCCAGGAAGATGTCTAAGCTGCACTGATGGCATTAAAGAAAAATAAGTCTCCAAGAATTAACAGATGAATTAACCACAATGAAAATGTTGCAACAAACTGATGGAGCACTGGAAGCACTCACTCACCTATATAAAGAAATTTGGAAGACAGCTACTTACCTGGTTAACCAACTGGATAATATCCATATTTTACCCAATCCAAAGTTACCCAACCTTATGTGAAAATTTTAGAACAATATTGTTTATATATATGCAATACAATTTTGGTGAGTATAATTAAAAATGGTTGTAGCAGTATATCAACAGGGAGCAGGCAGAAATTGAGCTGGATTCAGAAGAGAATATAAGAGGATGAATATCATTACTGATGTTAGATGGACCTTGCCTCAAAGCAGAGAATATAAGAAAGATGTTTATTTGTGTTTAGCTGATGGGGCAAAGGCATTCTACTGGGTGGATCACAACAATCTATGGATAGCCTTGAGAAGAATGGGAATTCTAGAACACTTCATCATGCTCACGCACAACTTGTAAATCAATTAAGCAGTCACTCAAGCAGAACAAGGGGAGACAGTATGGTTTAAAATCAGGAAAAGTGTGCATTGGGGCTGTATCTTTTCACATTACGTATTCAATCTACGTGTTGAGCAAATCATTTGAAAAGTTGCACTACGTGAAGAAGAATGTGGCATCAGGACTGAAGCAAGGCTTATTAACATATGAAAATGACTCAATCTTGCTTGCGGAAAGTCAGGAGAACTTGAAGCACTTGCTGATGAAGATCATGAACTGCAGTCCTCAATCTGGATTACAAATCAATGTAAAACAAACCAAAATCATCACAACTGGACTAAATAGGTAATGTCATGATAAATGGAGAAAAGATGGAAGTTGCCAAGGATTTCATTTTACTTTAATCCATAATTAATGCTCATGGAGGTAGCAGTCAAGAAATCAAGTGACATAATTTGGAATATATATATACATAATACACACACATATATGTGTGTCTGTGTGTGTGTCAGAATTATTTCAATAGCAGTGATTTTGAGAGTATATATATTCATTTATTTTTAAAGGGAAATTAACATAAAATAATTCTCAGGCAATTATCAAGTAAAAGTGGGAAATAACTATATATACATATATAAACCATTTTCATATGTTAAAAACAATTCAGTAACATTGATATTTTATATAAATATTATTATTAGAGTAATCAGTTTTGAGTTAATCATGGAAGAGTGAGGTAGAACACTAGAAAAAGTATTTGAATCAAGATATCTTAGGCAGAAGAGGGTGGTATGTAATTTAATTTTTTATGGAACACTAATTTTCAAATTAAAGCACACATAAAACCATAACATAAAATATCTGAAGGAGTGTAGTCGCTCCAGTTGGGGCAGACATGGAAGTTCATGAGTCTCCTAACTAGAAGTTCAACTTTCACATTTTGAGAAAGAAATTGTCTGGGCTTAGCTTTCTTTATAAAGTTACATTAAGGATCTCACTTTGAAGATTAAGGTGTGTCTCATCCAAACTATGATATTTTCAGTCATTTCATATGCATGTGAAAGTTGGACATCGTTTAAGGATGATTGAAGAATTTTCGCATTTAAATGATGTTTGTGAAGAACAGGGAAAGTATCATGGACTACCAGACAGACAAACAAATTTGTCTTGGAAGAGTACAGTCAGAAAGCTCCTTAGAAATTAGGATGGTGTGTGTAAATATATATATATATATATATGTAAAACGAGAGGAGACTAGAACTATGTACTCATATCTATATGTTAAGAATTAAGGTTGCAGATGGACATTGGGCCTCATCTCAAGTACTCCCTTAACATTAGAACACTTTGTTCTAACAATCCGGCATTCTGTGATGTTCACTTTCCCAACACGATCGCTGAAGACAAAATGGGTACATGGGCAAATGTGGTGAAGAAAGCTGATGGTGCCAGCTATCAAAAGATATAGCATCTGGGGTCTTAAAGGCTTGAAGATAAACAAACAGCCATCTAGCTCAGAAGCAACAAAGCCCACATGAAAGAGAAGCACAGCAGCCTATGTGATCATGAGGTGTCAATGAGCTCAAACAAAACAACGAGTGTGGGGATAGCACAGGACCAGGCAATGTTTTGTTCTGTTGTACATGGGCTTGTTATTAGTCAGAACTGACTTCATGGCAACTAATAACAGCAACAAATTATTTTTAATATGACTTCTATGGGTGAGTACTATAAAGATCACCAGCATTTCTTCTAAGCATCGGGAAAGAGCAGATATGATCTCAGAAGCTGGAATATAAAAGAAGAAAGTAGGCTTACAGTGTTTGTGAGATGCTGCTATTATTGTTGTTAGCTTCCAAGAAGTCGGTTCCACAGAATGAAACACTGCCTGGTCCTGCACGATCCTCACAATTATATTAAAATGAGATTTAATTACATAAAATTTATTGTGATCCCTTCAAAATGACCGGCTCCCTTTTGGGATAAAAGGACTAGGCGTTACAGAGTAGTAAAGCAAGGTTTTCGGGTTGAACTCTAGACCTATGCAGAGCGACTTAACTGGAAGTGAACAGATGTTTGCTTTTCATGTTTCAAATGGTTGCTGCTGCTGTTTGGTGCAATCAAGTTCAGTGGTTCGACCTGTGCAAAATCTAAACATCTTATAAAACAATATTGAATGATAGGTGGAGAAATATGGTACCCTAAAAGTAAGCTAAGCCATTTGTATTAATTTTATGTAATCTCTTGGTAATATTTTAGTCACCTAACCATCAACTATGATTCTCCTATGGCATATTACACATACATTTGAAACAAATACATAATGATGTACACGGGGATGTTTTATTGCTACCTGAAGTAGGATGGAAACAGTATATCACCTTTTATTTTGGTGGTCCTTTTATTAGCTTTCTACCACTTGATCAGCTGATATCACTAATAATAAATTTTTTTCTTATAAACTAGAGTTTGCAAGTCCTGTCCCTAGACTGTAATATTTCAAAAAACAGTCTAAGCTTTAGGGAAAAATCCAATTACAGAAACAGCATTAAAAATGCCAAGCACCGGGCAGAAGCAATTCTGGATCAGTTTAAAAAAGTGATTGATGAAACTCTAATCCAAGCTGAAGGAACAGTTTCACGACAAGCTGTGGCCATTCCACACACTTCATTAGCTGCCATAATTAGCCTGGTGTTTCAATTTGTTAGAACTGGTGGGGACAATTTTCCTCAGAATGCAAACATCAAAAAACAGGGTCCCTCAGACTTTAGAAGAGGCTGATGAGAGGCTTTTCTAGTCTCTGTTAACTAAAAGATTAATTACTGCTGATGGGAGTCTGTGCTGTGATTGTCACTCTGTCTCTGTGCATTACTTTTAGCATTAGAAGAAAGACATGGTTGACACAGCACTACTCAATCAAGCAGCTTCACGTTAGAGCACAAAGTCGGTTTTAATATGCAGGGCATTTTGATTGATTTTTCTTCCTCTGTTTTCGAGGGCCAGGACTCATACTTACTCATTTATATCAGCATTTTTAAACAGCCTTTAAAATATTGAAGGTTTGGTTAATGTACTTTCCCTCAAGCCATAGTTTTCCTCTTAAACTATAGATCAGCCAAAGGGTGGCTTCATCTATTTCTGAGATTGTATAGTGAGATATTTCAACTAGCTTTATAAACCTTCTTGGCTAAATATGTTTACTAAGTTATAAGGTTACATTAGTTTTCCCTATACACAGAAATGAAATACTATAGCTGGATTAGGAGAATATGAGGGTGCATCAGAAAGTTCCTAAAGAAATTTTACAACCTTTTATTCCATTTTTTTCCATGAACTTTTGGAAGTCCCTTCATACCTTGTAACTTTCCACAATATAAATTCATGATAACCTAGATATACAGGTAACACTGATAGCAAATAAGCGCACACACACAAACACACACAATTCATGAAAGCCTAATTAAACTGGATGAGGGGGGGGATGCCTACTTGGTCTTCTTAGAACAAAACTGTTTTCTTTTAGTCATTGGGCTTCAAGGCAGAGCTGATCCTAGTCTAAATGTACTGACATATTATCATTAACCATTGTACTAAGGCCATAATTTTTCATTTCTTTTGATATTTTAATTATTTGCACTAAGAATTATTTTGAAATGGATCATTTCCTTTCTCTATTTTTTAAAGCGAACATCTCTAACGAATCCATAAAACATGATTTGGGGGGAGTTAGTTAGGGATGTGGACATAGCAAACCATAGCTGCCGCAGCCTTTTCAAACCTGCTGTAACAAGGTAGTGGAAAGGTTGAAAGAAAGAAAGAAAGAAAGAAAGAAAGAAAGAAAGAAAGAAAGAAAGAAAGAAAGAAAGGAGGAAGGGAGGGAGGGAGGGAGGAAGGAAGGAAGGAAGGAAGGAAAATCAGAGGAAAATACATATTTTCAGAGGAAAACCTAAAATAAAGTCTTCATCACAAATTTGGGCACATGTATAATGTAGAGCAGCACTATCCAACTGAAATCTAGCATGAGCCATATTTGTGACTCTAGTTTTCTAGTGGTCACATTAGCAGTAGTAACAAAAAACTGATTAAATTTATAGTATTATTTGACCCATGCTATCTAAAAAACTATCACCGTATATGGGATTACTATAAGAATATTTGTGATCTTACATTCTGTCTATATACTCTTTAATTTCAGGAAGGAGTATTGGGTCATCTGCATAGTGCATCTTGATATCACATCCTTCTTTATATGGTCTAGCTTCTTGGACTATTTGCTCAGCATACAGATTGAATAATCCATTACCATCAAGTCAATTCCAAATCCAGTGGCCCTCTATAAGGATTCTGATACTAAATCTTTATAGGAGCAGACAGACTCATCTATCTCCCATGGAGTGGCTGGTAGTTGTAACTGCTGAAGTTGTGGTTGTTGGCCCAGTACCTAGCCTACAGAGTCACCAGAATTTGTGAATTTAGTAAGTATGATAGAACCCTGATACAGGCACTTCATGATTTAAAACCCCTCCGTGTCCCCTTGACCTATTTAAAGAACTGCCTCTTGGTCTATGCATAGGTTCCACATGAATAATTGCTATGCATAGGTTCCACATAAGCAAAGGTTCCACATTGGTCTATGCATAGGTTCCATATAAGCACAATTAAGTGTTCTAGAATTCCTTTTCTTCACAATGTTATCTATAGTTTATTATGATACACATGGTTGAATGCCTTTGCATCATCAATAAAACACAAGTAAACACATTTCCTTGTTCTTTCAGCCAAGATTCCTCTGATATCAGCAACGATATCCTTCATTACAAGTCCTCTTCTACTTCAGCTTGAATTTCTGGCAGTTCTCTAACTGCAGTGCCTACTATCCGTGCTGCAACAGTACTTCAGATCTTCAACAGAATTTCACCTGGGTTTTATATTAATAAGATTATTTGATAAATTTCTGCCTTTTATTGGGTCACCATTCTTTGGATTGGCACAAATATGAGGATCTTCCAGTTGGTTGGCCAAGTACTTGTCTTGTGTCTTTTGAGGCACGAATGAGGACTCCCAGTGCAACATCACTTTGTTGGAACAGTTCCTGGAGCCTGTTTTTCACCAATGCCTATAAAGCCAAACCAAACTCACTGCCATTGAGTTGATTCCAACTGATAGCGACCGTGTAAGAACAGGGTAGAACTTCACTGGTGGGTTTCTGAAACTAACATTTTACAGGACTAGAAAACCTCATCTTTCTCCCAAGAAGCAGGTGGCAGTTTTGAATAGCTGATCTTTCGATTAGCAGTCCAATTGCTGTGCATACTGACCATAATTTATTATTTAGTACATTTGCAGTTCAAAACCACCAGCCAGCTCCACAGGAGCAACATGAGGCTTTCTACTCCAGCTAAATAGTTACAGGCTTGGAAACCCACAGCGGCAGTTATACCCTGCCCTACAGGGGCACTATGAAGTGGAATCCACTCAATGACAGTGAATGAATGAGTGAGGGAGTGGTTCACTTACCACAGTGCTATTTGATCTTATCAAATTGCATTTTTACATTATCTCAGGAAATGTACTCAGAACCTAAATTCCTAAACTTAGTAGCCATACGTAGCCATACAAAAGGAACTCAATATGAAAAAAAAAAATTACTGGTTATTTCTGTTCAAGTACTGCATTATAGAAATAGTTTCACTGCCGTAATTCTACACCTTTATATTTTCCCAGGATTTAATTTTTAAACAGTTGAGGATATGCACAAAATAATTCCAGCAGCTCCTACACAGAATTCAACACTGTTGTTGAATCATTCATCCCATTATTATCACTCTTAGAGGGAGAATCTCAAAACTTAAATAGTAAAATAGGAAATAAAAGAACTTCTTGGGTACAGAGGATTTTCCTATGATAAACACGAGATAAGTAAAGCTGAAAGAGCTCTTCCAACCTTTGTGAAACTCCTCAGAGAATTTGGCTGTCATGAAAATGGCTTCATTTGAAAGGGTGGAAATTACACCAAAAACTATGATTTATTTGCCCATCAGAAGACCTTCTTAGCCTTAGAACATGTCATAATGTAAATAAAAGAAGCCATCTAGTGTTGGGGAGAAAGCATGTGAGTTGAAATAAAAGTTGAAGTTGATTTGTGACTTGAGACAGAAAAATAAAACAGATGCGTTCTTCATTCTTTCCTAAATAGTTGATAATTTACAGCATGACACGGAGTAAATGACAGAGCCAGAATTGGCTCCAGGATGCATCTGGGAGTAAAATGAACTCTTAGACTTGATCTGACATATTCCTATTGACACCATCACAGTAAAATTCCCATTTTAGGAACCACTATTGGAAACTATAGAAGCAAAAATGAAGTAAAAGGGAAAAATTCAAATTCATTTCAGGTACACTATATGAAATCTTTTAAAATACATATATCAGGTTTTGCTGTTTGGAGAAAACAATTCCACCCAGCATCCTGACCACTACTTTCTACAGCAGATATCTTACTGCCAATATGCTGCCCAACAATTCTGAACGCAGGCTTGCATTCTCCTTGAAGGATATTCAACTTCAGAGTTGGGACCTTTCCAGGAGATTTGCATGTGGATATGAGAGCAGAATATGAAATGAAGTGTTGAATATGGAAAGTCTTAAAGATAAAAGTCAGTATTTAGTAAAAATTACATAATAGTTGAAAGAATGATTAAACCAATATGATAAGGAGTTCATTTTATATATAAATTCCTTATAGCCATGTTACTCATGTTTCTGAAAAGTTATAAAATTTGTTGAACCAATTCTCACTCTGCAAAATAAGATCACAGAAGGAAAATATGCCATGTCCCTAATTGGAAATGCCTCAACAAGCTAAAGCAGACTGATAATTTGTTAATTTCTCTTTAGGGGATAAATTAGATTATACCTGGGAATATTATATAACTGTTAAAGTTCACACTTTCTTAGATTTCTCAGAAATGACATAGTGATTCCTAACGCTCAGCATCCCAGAGGACATCAACAACACAGACTCCATAACATATAACCACAATGGCTTAAGGACAAAGAATAAAATGACATGATTTCAACCTTGAAATTTCTTGGAAGATTTTTAGATCGCTTTATCATTTTCAGAAATTAAAATAAGCATATTAAATAAGATATTAAAGCAATATATTAAAACTTAGTCTCCATTTGACATTGTTATTAGGTGAAATGCTAGGTTTAGCACTTGTTGCCATTCTTGGAAAAAAATTTAATCAAGTGAATGTCAAAGATAAATACATTGCCATATTCAAAGGCTACTGTAACATTTCAACATTTTATTCAAGAAAAATAAAAGTTGTTCTCACTGAAGTATACATTTATAACATTTCATTATTTATTTATAAATTTTTACATTTTATAAAGGAAACACTTGAGAGTCAAATTATAATTCAACAACTTACTTTGTAAACTGTGGAGGAAATGGAATTAAACTATGGTACCTACATTTCATGTTCACTTCTACATTTGCACTTTTTTTCTGAAGAGAGTATCCAGAGCTGTAAACATATTCTCTACAATGTGAGGTGTCAAAAAGTATTTTAAAAACTATTGAAGACTTCTAGGAAGATGGCAACTGAGTAACACATACCTGAGAGACCCCTCAGAAATCAGGACAGGAGAGTTACTAAGAGGGAAATTCCATTTCCAGGTCATAGGAGGAGCATCATAAAGATAAAGAGGCACAAATACACTACATTTTGAAGAGCTGGGGGCTTTTGGCTTACCACAGTGGAGGGTGGGTGGGGTCTAACCTTAGCCCCATCACTCTCTCAGCCAGCCAAAGAGCTTTATCTCAACACAGCCACAGCTTGCAACCGTCTTGGGGCAGGATTAAAAAACTTCCAGTTCCATGGTCAGGGCTCGGGGTTCAGCTATAGTTACTTTGGTTTCCCTCTCTTCTCTTTCCTCTCACAGTCTCAGTGGGCTGTTGTTGGGTTTTTTTCCTTTTATTTTTCTCTTCCCTTTTATCTCACACACCACTGCCTACCTCCAGGCCACTCTCCATAGTCTAGGGAATTTATGCCTGCCCTCCGTCCAGCTGGGAAAGCTCCACACTATGCAGCGTAACCCACAGCTGGAGAAAGCCCACCCATTTTCCTCCAGGAAAATCTCACCCACCTTCTTCTGGGAGAAATCCTGTCCACCTTCCTCCTGGGGAAATTCCACCTGCCCGCCCTCTTAAGTGCTTCGCACATGGCTGGGGAAATCCTGTCCACATTCTTCCTGCCTTCTGTGGCACTCCTGTTGCAGCAGGCATCCCTGCACACCATCTGAAGTGCCCCAAGCTGCCACGGGTCACACCATCATGGCTTCTTGTGAGATCATGCAGTATAACACTATCCTCGCGGGTCCAAAACCACCCAACAAGCATCTCGTGAGAGGACCATCCAACTTACCCTCCAAATAATGGAATTCTGGTTGACCAGGGAAAGAGTGAAGCCACAGGAGGATAAAACTGTAGGCCAATTCCAAAGTGCAATAATTTGCAGTTTGAAGAAGCATTCCTATGAACCTCCCAGAAAGGGCACAGTGCTCTTCAACTCTCTGTAAAATGGCACCTGGCTCCTCTAAAACAATGCAATGAAAGCAGCAACCAGTCCAAACAACCTCAATTAAAAAAACAAGAGAAAAAAAAGGCAATGTCAGAAGATGTTCTAAACCTAACAATGTGCATAGAAGAAGCAGACATTGATCTGCCACAGATAGAAATTTTTAGAACGCTGCTTGGAGCCATACAACATATGAGGGAAACAATACAGAAAAAGGATGAAATGATTGAGGAGATAAAGACCATACACCAAAGGGAAATACAAGAGCATATGGATGAGATAAAAATCAGTAGCAGACTCATGAACTTCACCAACCAACTGGAGGAGGCAGAGAACCGCACCAGTGAACTAGAGGACAGGCAAGCAGACTTTAAAAATGTAAACTAAAATCTAATAAGATCATCAGAGAAGCTGAAGAAAACTTAAGGGCCATGTCTGATGCTATGAAGAGGCACAACATTAGAGTAATTGGATTAGTGGAGGAAGACACAATAAAAAAGTCATCTGCAAAAGTATTGAGGGAATTCTTGGAGGAAATATTCCCCAGCTTAATGACTGAACCAGGCAACCATTCAGGAGGCTGAAAGGACACCAGCTGACTGAATCCCAAGAAGAAGTCACTAAGGCACATAACAGTTAAACTATCCAACTTTGAGGAAAAAGAGAAAATCATGAGAGCAGCAAGGGAAAAACAAGCAATAGCATATGAAGATTCCCAAACAAGTATATGCTCAGACCTATCAGTGGACACTATGAAGAAGAGAGAGTGGAATAACATATTTCAAAAATTGAAGGAAAATAACAAAAACCCAAGAATACTCTATCCAGACAGATTATCTATCAAGATAGATGAAGAAGTAAGAGTCTTCCCAGACACGCAAAAATTCAAAGAATACATTGAAACAAACCCAGCCCTACAAAAGACCTTTGCCAAGCCAGTATTGGCGGAAGAACAGCACTCACTGATCACAAAAAAGAGACTTCCATATAGAACAATCCCACCCAGAGGGCAACAAAGAGAAAACAGCCCCAAAGATAGCATTAGCTTAAGGGTAGAAAGAAGTCAAGAATGAAACACACACACACACACACACACACACACACACACACACACAACATACAGATAAGAAAGGGAGGTAGGAAAACACCCAAAACAAAATGTATAAGATGACATCACAGAGTTCACAGATGGATGTAATAACCCTGAATATCGATGGCATTAAAAGACTTAGGCTAGCAGACTGGCTTAGAAAACACAACCCACCAATCTGTTGCCTACAGGAAACACATCTCAAAACTACAGACAAAAATAGGCTGAGAATCAAGGATGGAGAAAAACATATGAAGCAAACAGCATTTCAAAAAAGCAGGGGTCGAAACCCTAATCTTGGATAAAATTGACCTCAAATTCCAAACCATAAAAAGAGATAAGGAGAGACACTATATAATGCTCAAGGGAATGGTAGACAGAGAATCACTATGCATCCCCGAACAAGAGACACACTAAATACTGCAACCAAACGCTCAAACAGATGAAAACAGAAATCACAGGCTCAACAATTATAGAAGGTGACTTCAAAACACCGCTCTCTGAGAAGATAAATCACAGGGAAAGAAACTCAACAAGAAGGCTAGAGATGTAAACATTAAAATTAGACAATTTGACCTGAGAGATATTTACAGAGCTCTTTACCCAAATACAAAATTATTCACATTCTTTTCAAACCCACATAGCACATATTCGAAGAGAGACCACATGCTGGGACATAAATTGAATCTTCATAAATTTAAACATATTGCTATCATATAGACCTCTCTCTGACCACTGTGCTATACGACTGGAAATCAACAAAACGAAGATGAAGAAAACAAGTGCCAACAATTAGAGGATGAATAACTATTACAAAAGCAGTGTGTACTGGCTCAAATCAGAGATGAAATTAGGAAATTTCTAGAAACCAATGAGAATGAGAACACAACATACCAAAAGTGATGGGACACAGTAAAGGCAGTTATCAGAGGAGGTTTCATAGCAATACATGCACACCTGAAAAAGGAAGAGAGACTTATGGTTGATATGCTGGCACAAAATTTATAGCAACTAGAGCAGAGTAAATAGGACAACCATACTAATAGCAAAAGAAAACAAATTATAAAAATCATGGCTGAGATTAAGGACAGTGAAAATAAGAAAACTATGCAAAAAAGCTAATGTTTCTAAAAGTTGGTTCTTTGAAATGATAAACAGAATCTCCAGACCGCTGGAAGACCTAACCAAAGAAAGGAAGAAACAAATTTCAGTAGCGAGGATGAAGGATGAAAGAGGGGACATGATAACAGACCCTAATGAATCCAAAAGGATAATTACACAGTACTACAAAGGGTTGTACTCCAATTAATTCAACAACTTTGAAGATATGGACAAATTCCTGGAAAAACAATCAATCCCTAGACTATCCTGGATGGATGCCAAGAATCTCAACAGAACCATCGCAATAGAAGAAATAGACAAGGTTGTCAAGGGCTTCCCAACAAAAAAATCCCCTGGAGCAGATGGCTTCACAGGAGAATTCTAACAAGCTTTCAGGAAAGAACTGACACCATCCTAACCAAACTCTTCCAGAACATAGAAAAAGACTGCACATTCCCAAACTCCTTCTGATACTGAAACTGGGCAAGGATCCCACAAGAACTGAGAACTACAGACCAATATCCCTAATGAACATCGATGTAAAAATCCTTAACAAAATACTGGTCAACAGAATACAAGAGTATATAAAACAGATAATTCACCATGAACAAGTGGGATTCATACCAGGGATGCAGGAATGGTTCAACATACAAAAGACCATTAGTATCATTCGACATATTGACATGAAAAACTATAAGAACCACATGATAAAATCGATAGATGCAGAAAAAGCATTTGACAACGTCCAATACCAATTGATGTTTAAGATACTTGAGAAGATAGGAACAGAAGGAAAATTCCTCAATATAATACAAGCTATCTATAAAAAAACAACAGTCAACATAGTAATCAATGGAGAAAATATGAAAACAATCCCATTGAAAAAGGGGACCAGACAAGGATGCCTCTTGTCCCCACTCTTATTTAAGATCGTACTGGAGGTCATAGCTAACAGTATAAGGCAAAGAAAAGACATCAAAGGTATTCACCTGAGGAAGGAAGAGGTGAAACTATTGTTGTTTGCAGATGCTATAATTTTATATATGGAAAATCCCAAAAGGTCCACAAGGGGAGTACTAGAAGCAATAGAGGAGTTTGGCAGAGTGGCAGGAAACAAGATCAACAAACAGAAGTCTATCAGACTGTTATACACATGGGACAAGACTACAGAAGAGGCAATTAAAAAGATGGTATCCTTTATAACAGCCAAGCACAAATTGAAATATCTAGGGATAAACCCAACTAAAAAAACCAAGATATATAAGAGGAACTACAGAACACTATTACAAGAAACCAAGAGTGACCTAAACAAATGGAAGAATACCCCATGCTCATGGATTGGAAGACTCATTATAGTAAGGATGTCAGTTCTGCCCAAGGCACTATATAAGTTTAATGCAAACCTGATACAATTACCCTCATCTTTCTCCAAAGAAATGGAAAAACTGATTACCAACTTCATATAGAGGAGGAAGAAGCACAGAATTAGCAGAGAACTCCTCAAGAAGAAGGACACAGTGGGGGGGCTTGTGTTACCTGACTTTAGCACATATTATACAGTCACAGTTGTCAAAACTTCATGGTAATGGTATAATGACAGATACTCAGACCAATGGAAAAGAACTGAAAACCCAGGAATAAAATCATCAGCATACAGACAACTGATCTTTGATAAGGGCTCAAAAATATCCAATGGGAAGCAGATTCCCTCTTTAACAAGTAGTGCTAGAAAAAAATGGATATCTACCTGCAGAAAAATGAAGCAAGACCCTTATCTCACTCTGTTCACAAGAATAAACTCAAGATGGATCACAGACCTTGAAGTAAAACTCCAAACTATTAGGGCCATCAATGAGGGAACTGGACAAACCTGAGAACCTTGGCGCACGAAATACATAGAAATTAGAAATAGGGAAGTACACAAATACAGAGGAATCACAAATTGACAAGTGGGGGAAACTGAAGATAAAACATCTGTGTACATCGAAAGAATTCACTGAGAGTAATAAGAGAACCCACGACTGGGAAAACATCCTTAGCAATGACACATCAGACAAAGGCCTTGTCACTAAAATCTACAATACTCTGCTAGCTTCCAAAAAGAAAACAACTAATAGCACACTGAGGAAGTTGCAAAGGTCCTGAACAGAATTTTCACAAGGGCAGAAATCTGAATGGCCACTAAACATATGAGAAAATGTTCGCGATCATTAGCCATAAGAGAAATGCAAATTAAAATGAGATATCACCAACACCCTCAATGACAGCCCAATTAAAAATTCAGAAAGCAACAAGTGTTGGAGGGGCTGTGGTGAGACAGGAACTCTCATTCACTGCTGGTGGACCTGTAGGTATGTACAGGCACTATGGAAATTGATTTGTCAATATATAAAACATATGGAGAAGGAGCAACCATACAACCAGCAATCATCTTACTGGGCATATACCCAGAAAAGGCAAGAAACAAACCATGGCCAGACATCTGTACACCAATGTTCATTGCGGCACAGTTCACAATTGCAAGGAGTTGGAAACAACTCAAATTTCCATCAACAGACGAGTGGATTAAAAAACTGTGGTACATACATACAACAGAGTACTATGCATCGCTAAAAGGCAGTGATGAACGCATGAAGCATATCACCGCATGGGAAGAACTGGAGGAAATTATGCTAAGCAAAGTAAGCCAAGCACAAAAGGGCAAGTATACCATGAGTCCACTGAAGTAAGTGTGTAAAAAAAGGGGGGGGGGAAGCAAAAGGGGCTTAGGGAAAAAGCTACTATATACAAACATTCCTGGGGTGAGGTCCAGGTAGAATGGCACGTGCCAGACCAAATCCAGGGATACATATGGTAGTGAACTAAGACACTGGACCTCTACTCAAGTACTCCCTCAATGCAAGAAGACTTTGTTCTATTAAACTAACATTCCATGATACTCACCTTCCTGGCACGATCACTGAAGACAAAGTGGGTACATGAGCAAATGTGGTGAAGAAAGTTGATGGTACCCGGTTATCAAAAGATAGAGAGTCTGGGGTCTTAAAGACTTGAAGGTAAACAAGCAGTCATCTAGCTGAAAAGTAACAAA